>NC_092288.1:14991699-15713812 GCF_036320965.1 Panulirus ornatus | reverse complement strand
GAATGTCTCCAGTTCATGACAAGTATGGGAAGGAGGTAAGTGTTGAGACATTCTCATGTGTTGGGGAGGGTGGCAATGAATAATATTTTGGTATGTTGTTATTTGTTAAACATTTTATGATTTAGCATTTCACCAAGTTGTTTTCATTTTGAAAAATGTATGGTCTTTTTATCAGAAATGGAGGAAGATCTTGAGAAGGTGAAAATGTGTTTTTGTAGTAGCCGATATGGCGTGGGCAAAAACATGCCACAATCATGGCCATTTCGGATAAAAGGAGAAGTGAGGAGCATAAGAAATAAAATTTAGAAATTAAGATGAGCCTCTGAGGTGTATGTATATCTGACTAATGAAAGTGGAATGGTTTTGGGAAGAGGGAAATGTTGATGAGGGAAGAGAATCCCTCAGCATCACTGTTTGAGGTAAGGAGAGTGTATCAGAACAGTAAACATTTTGTGGTTGATCTGCACATGGAAAACTGTGCAAGGAAGCAGCCTTCATGACTGGGACACCAACAGACAGTTCATTAGGGCAGTAGCTTAAATGATAGATGTAAAACAAAGAGAGAAAACTAACATTTCAGCAGATGTAAAGGCTTGGTTCAAGAGAGGTGATAGCAGTAGGCTTAGTAAAGCAGGAAGCCTTTGATTTTACTCCTGCAAAGGAAGAATTAGAAGAGTACCCCATATGTTTGTGCGGTATTTTATGCTGGTAAGAATGAGGTCCCTTTTGATAAGGAATAGCTGCCTGAAAGAAATATGATTTTGGCATTTTTATAGCAACACCAGCTAATGGGAAGCATAATTTGTGATAGTTGTTTATATAGGGTTTCCAGGATAGAGTAGAGGTACATGTTTGCCCCCCACATTCGTGGTATCAGAGGGTTGTATTATAGTGCATGGAATTTGAATAACAGGAAATGAGTGAGGGATATAGGTAGAAATTGTATTCCTACTTTGTTAGATTTAACCATGTTACTGTTCCCCCATTTAGATAGATGTTCAAGAAAAGAAAGAAGGTAGGTAATAGGACAGAACAGAAAGGGACATAATTGTTGACAGGTTAAGAGGGAGCACATCATCATTGATTGTATTGGTTACTGCATTGGAATAGATAGAAAGGAAGCTGTGCACTAGAGAACAGAAATGAGCAGGAAATCCAAAGGAAGGAATTATAGAAAGCAAAACCTTTAGCCAGTATTGTCAAATTGGAAATGTAGTGGGGTATGACAGAAGATTCATAAGAATAACTGAGAGGAGGACCAGAGGTGCATCGCATAAGACATGTCACGACAAAAAATTAGATTCTGAATGTTTAACCCTTAACCTGTAAACTGTGGCTTACATCATATGTACATGCACAGTCAACTGCAATATATATCATCTGAGACAAGATTTCCATGCCACTCTTGAATTGTGTACCAAGTGCAGCATTCATAGACTTAGCACTGCAACATGGCAGATGATTTTTTTTTCCATTTTTCATACTTCTGCATGCATATTTTTAATGTTTTAGGAACATAAGTTTTTCACATGTTATTTGTGCAGAGTGGTAGCCAGATTTTTCAGTAGGTGCAGTTTAAGGGTTAAGCTGCTCTCTTCATCTTGTGATGAACATTATAGCCTTTCTCCCATCATCACATGATGAATTATGGGTTCTCACCTTTGTTAGAAGCAGTGAAAAGTTTTTATCGAGGATGTAAGGCATGTGTACGTGTAGGGAGAGAGGAAAGTGATTGGTTCTCAGTGAATGTAGGTTTGCGGCAGGGGTGTGTGATGTCTCCATGGTTGTTTAATTTGTTTATGGGTGGGGTTGTTAGGGAGGTAAATGCAAGAGCTTTGGAAAGAGGGGCAAGTATGAAGTCTGTTGTGGATGAGAGAGCTTAGGAAGTGAGTCAGTTGTTGTTCGATGATGATACAGCGCTGGTGGCTGATTCATGTGAGAAAGTGCAGAAGCTGGTAACTGAGTTTGGTAAAGTGTGTGAAAGAAGAAAGTTAAGAGTAAATGTGAATAAGAGCAAGGTTATTAGGTACAGTAGGGTTGAGGGTCAAGTCAATTGGGAGGTATGTTTGAATGGAGAAAAACTGGAGGAAGTAATGTGTTTTAGATATCTGGGAGTGGATCTGGCAGCGGATGGAACCATGGAAGCGGAAGTGGATCATAGGGTGGGGGAGGGGGCGAAAATCCTGGGATCCTTGAAGAATGTGTGGAAGTCGAGAACATTATCTCGGAAAGCAAAAATGGGTATGTTTGATGGAATAGTGGTTCCAACAATGTTGTATGGTTGCGAGGCATGGGCTATGGATAGAGTTGTGTGCAGGAGGATGGATGTGCTGGAAATGAGATGTTTGAGGACAATGTGTGGTGTGAGGTGGTTTGATCGAGTAAGTAACGTAAGGGTAAGAGAGATGTGTGGAAATAAAAAGAGCGTGGTTGAGAGAGCAGAAGAGGGTGTTTTGAAATGGTTTGGGCACATGGAGAGAATGAGTGAGGAAAGATTGACCAAGAGGATATATGTGTCGGAGGTGGAGGGAACGAGGAGAAGTGGGAGACCAAATTGGAGGTGGAAAGATGGAGTGAAAAAGATTTTGTGTGATCGGGGCTAAACATGCAGGAGGGTGAAAGGAGGGCAAGGAATAGAGTGAATTGGATCGATGTGGTATACCGGGGTTGACGTGCTGCCAGTGGATTGAATCAGGGCATGTGAAGCGTCTGGGGTAAACCATGGAAAGCTGTGTAGGTATGTATATTTGCGTGTGTGGACGTATGTATATACATGTGTATGGGGATGGGTTGGGCCATTTCTTTCATCTGTTTCCTTGCGCTACCTCGCAAATGCGGGAGACAGCTACAAAGCAAAAAAAATAAAAAAAAAAATAAACCTTTGTTTAAAATCCTAGCTGCAAATTGTTTACACCCATTATCCATAGTTGTCTGTAGCAAGCTTGCCACCACAGCAAGAAAAAGTATTATGAATCTATTTCACCTAGAGGACATTAAAAAAGGTGTACATATGTTATATGGAAAGAAGACATTAGTTGGTGCTGACCATTGTAGTTAGTTTTAAGATAAAAGAAACGGTTTTGAGATACAAAGATATTTTCAGCGCAAAAGAAGTTTTGTTGGTTTATTCATGTAAATAAAGTTCTCTATCTGTCTATCTATATATATATATCCATATCTCTGATGCCTGTTCCCCACTGGAGCTCCCTGAAGGGGCAGACCATGGCAGTAGAGTCTCCATAACTTTAGTTGCAGTGCATGAGTCTGAAGCTTTCATTATTATGACCTGGAAATCTACGAGTCCACAGTACATTCAATTTCATGTATAATATGATACCCATAGGAAACGGTTGTCACTATTTGAATGGCCAAATATGCTGGCAGTAATGATGAATACCATCAGTTATGGTCGGTTTTGAGTTTCATAGGATGAATACTCGCAGACAGCTATATTGTTAATTTTAAGGTTGCTGATTATGATTTATAAAGGGCTTGAACACTGTCCTCCATGGACCAAAGTAGTGCTCCCAACTGAGTCACTATATGTTAATTCCAAAATATCACCTTTTTATTCTGACATACCATAATGCATAGATTACCTTTTACCTTTATTTCCTGGATTATTATTCACAAAATATGTGACATTGCAATATTGTTGGTTATTATTGGTGGCAGATTAATTGACAGCAGATGAATGGCAGGAGAAGGCAGAAAAGCTGAATGTTTGCAGCTGATATCTGGACTTGCCTTCTTATTCTATACCTGCTGCACTATGCTCCATACACCCATAACTGTATGTTGTGCTACACACACACACACACACACTCATGCTCTCTCTCTCTCTCTCTCTCTCTCTCTCTCTCTCTCTCTCTCTCTCTCTCTCTCTCTCTCTCTCTCTCTTGTTAGAGCAACATTTTGAATTAGCAGAAATAGTTGTCTGCTTGTGTATTTATTCTCCAAAACTTAAAGCTGAATGAATTAACCACATTCACCATTACTGCCTGCATATTGAGCAATGCAAATAACTGACAACTGTTTCTGATGAGTATCATATTATACATGAAATCAGGTGCACTGTGGACTGTAGGTTGCCAGGGTATGATAATGAAACCTTTAGACTCATGTGCTGCGACTATAGTGAATTCCAATGCCACTTCTCAGCCTTTTTGCCTCACCCGTAACAGGCTACTGGCAGGGGGCAATTCTAGCACAGTGTTTGCTGAGGCCCTTACCTAATCTTCCTGCTGACTGCTTGTATGTCCTACTCATGGCTAATGTTCCTACAGAGTAATCCTGTCTAATGTTTCACCTTAATGCTCATTCATAAATTTTCCTACCAACAGCTTCTATCTATTGTTCTTACCATTTTCCCAAAAGGTAAGGCTACTGCTTAGTGCTCACTTCAGGAAAATCTAGAGTTACAAAGAATGAGCTATGCGAGTTGTGTTGTCATTTGTTATGTATGATGAAGAAAGATTGTATGTTTGTGGACAGAATGTCAGTAGTCCATGTGTAAGTGAGACAGAAATAAAAGACAGCTTCCAGGGTCAGAGGAGTGCAACTTGGCAAACCACTAAAGTGCTGATTTTCTGTGCAGCTTTTACTAAACTTTCCAATACCCAGGTGGGTAGAACTGGTGATATACCTCCCTGGTCATTGGCTGCCAACCACCTACATTTTTTGTGCATGAATAACTAATAGAATATATATATATATATATATATATTTTTTTTTTTATACTTTGTCGCTGTCTCCCGCGTTTGCGAGGTAGCGCAAGGAAACAGACGAAAGAAATGGCCCCCCCCCCCCCCATACACATGTATATACATACGTCCACACACGCAAATATACATACCTACACAGCTCTCCATGGTTTACCCCAGACGCTTCACATGCCCTGCTTCAATCCACTGACAGCACGTCAACCCCGGTATACCACATCGCTCCAATTCACTCTATTCCTTGCCCTCCTTTCACCCTCCTGCATGTTCAGGCCCCGATCACACAAAATCTTTTTCACTCCATCTTTCCACCTCCAATTTGGTCTCCCTCTTCTCCTTGTTCCCTCCACCTCCGACACATATATCCTCTTGGTCAATCTTTCCTCACTCATCCTCTCCATGTGCCCAAACCACTTCAAAACACCCTCTTCTGCTCTCTCAACCACGCTCTTTTTATTTCCACACATCTCTCATACCCTTACGTTACTCACTCGATCAAACCACCTCACACCACACATTGTCCTCAAACATCTCATTTCCAGCACATCCATCCTCCTGCGCACAACTCTATCCATAGCCCACGCCTCGCAACCATACAGCATTGTTGGAACCACTATTCCTTCAAACATACCCATTTTTGCTTTCCGAGATAATGTTCTCGACTTCCACACATTCTTCAAGGCCCCCAGAATTTTCGCCCCCTCCCCCACCCTATGATCCACTTCCGCTTCCATGGTTCCATCCGCTGCCAGATCCACTCCCAGATATCTAAAACACTTCACTTCCTCCAGTTTTTCTCCATTCAAACTCACCTCCCAATTGACTTGACCCTCAACCCTACTGTACCTAATAACCTTGCTCTTATTCACATTTACTCTTAACTTTCTTCTTCCACACACTTTTCCAAACTCAGTCACCAGCTTCTGCAGTTTCTCACATGAATCAGCCACCAGCGCTGTATCATCAGCGAACAACAACTGACTCACTTCCCAAGCTCTCTCATCCCCAACAGACTTCATACTCGCCCCTCTTTCCAAAACTCTTGCATTTACCTCCCTAACAACCCCATCCATAAACAAGTTAAACAACCATGGAGACATCACACACCCCTGCCGCAAACCTACATTCACTGAGAACCAATCACTTTCCTCTCTTCCTACACGTACTCATGCCTTACATCCTCGATAAAAACTTTTCACTGCTTCTAACAACTTGCCACCCACACCATATATTCTTAATACCTTCCACAGAGCATCTCTATCAACTCTATCATATGCCTTCTCCAGATCCATAAATGCTACATACAAATCCATTTGCTTTTCTAAGTATTTCTCACATACATTCTTCAAAGCAAACACCTGATCCACACATCCTCTACCACTTCTGAAACCACACTGCTCTTCCCCAATCTGATGCTCTGTACATGCCTTCACCCTCTCAATCAGTACCCTCCCATATAATTTACCAGGAATACTCAACAAACTTATACCTCTGTAATTTGAGCACTCACTCTTATCCCCTTTGCCTTTGTACAGTGGCACTATGCACGCATTCTGCCAATCCTCAGGCACCTCACCATGAGTCATACATACATTAAATAACCTTACCAACCAGTCAACAATACAGTCACCCCCTTTTTTAATAAATTCCACTGCAATACCATCCAAACCCGCTGCCTTGCCGGCTTTCATCTTCCGCAAAGCTTTTCACTACCTCTTCTCTGTTTACCAAATCATTTTCCCTAACCCTCTCACTTTGCACACCACCTCGACCAAAACACCCTATATCTGCCACTCTATCATCAAACACATTCAACAAACCTTCAAAATACTCACTCCATCTCCTTCTCACATCACCACTACTTGTTATCACCTCCCCACTTGCGCCCTTCACCGAAGTTCCCATTTGCTCCCTTGTCTTACGCACTTTATTTACCTCCTTCCAGAACATCTTTTTATTCTCCCTAAAATTTAATGATACTCTCTCACCCCAACTCTCATTTGCCCTTTTTTTCACCTCTTGCACCTTTCTCTTGACCTCCTGTCTCTTTCTTTTATACATCTCCCACTCAATTGCATTTTTTCCCTGCAAAAATCGTCCAAATGCCTCTCTCTTCTCTTTCACTAATACTCTTACTTCTTCATCCCACCACTCACTACCCTTTCTAATCAACCCACCTCCCACTCTTCTCATGCCACAAGCATCTTTTGCGCAATCCATATATATATATATATATATATATATATATATATATATATTTTTTTTTTTTTTGCTTTGTCGCTGTCTCCCGCGTTTGCGAGGTAGCGCAAGGAAACAGACGAAAGAAATGGCCCAACCCATCCCCATACACATGTATATACATACGTCCACACACGCAAATATACATACCTACACAGCTTTCCATGGTTTACCCCAGACGCTTCACATGCCCTGATTCAATCCACTGACAGCACGTCAACCCCGGTGTACCACATCGATCCAATTCACTCTATTCCTTGCCCTCCTTTCACCCTCCTGCATGTTCAGGCCCCGATCACACAAAATCTTTTTCACTCCATCTTTCCACCTCCAATTTGGTCTCCCACTTCTCCTCGTTCCCTCCACCTCCGACACATATATCCTCTTGGTCAATCTTTCCTCACTCATTCTCTCTATGTGCCCAAACCATTTCAAAACACCCTCTTCTGCTCTCTCGACCACGCTCTTTTTATTTCCACACATCTCTTTTACCCTTACGTTACTTACTCGATCAAACCACCTCACACCACACATTGTCCTCAAGCATCTCATTTCCAGCACATCCATCCTCCTGCGCACAACTCTATCCATAGCCCATGGTGAGAGTAAGTGAGCTTGGAAAGGAGACTTGTGTGAGGAAGTATCAAGAGAGACTGAGTACAGAATGGAAAAAGGTGAGAACAATGGAAGTAAGGGGAGTGGGGGAGGAATGGGATGTATTTAGGGAATCAGTGATAGATTGTGCAAAAGATGCTTGTGGCATGAGAAGAGTGGGAGGTGGGTTGATTAGAAAGGGTAGTGAGTAGTGGGATGAAGAAGTAAGATTATTAGTGAAAGAGAAGAGAGAGGCATTTGGACGATTTTTGCAGAGAAAAAATGCAATTGAGTGGGAGATGTATAAAAGAAAGAGACAGGAGGTCAAAAGAAAGGTGCAAGAGGTGAAAAAGAGGGCAAATGAGAGTTGGGGTGAGAGAGTATCATTAAATTTTAGGGAGAATAAAAAGATGTTCTGGAAGGAGGTAAATAAAGTGCGTAAGACAAAGGAGCAAATGGGAACTTCAGTGAAGGGCGCAAATGGGGAGGTGATAACAAGTAGTGGTGATGTGAGAAGGAGATGGAGTGAGTATGTTGAAGGTTTGTTGAATGTTGTTGATGATAGAGTGGCAGATATAGGGTGTTTTGGTCGAGGTGGTGTGCAAAGTGAGAGGGTTAGGGAAAATGATTTGGTAAACAGAGAAGAGGTAGTAAAAGCTTTGCGGAAGATGAAAGCCGGCAAGGCAGCAGGTTTGGATGGTATTGCAGTGAAATTTATTAAAAAAGGGTGTGACTGTATCATTGACTGGTTGATAAGGTTATTTAATGTATGTATGACTCATGTGAGGTGCCTGAGGATTGGCGAATGCTTGCATAGTGCCATTGTACAAAGGCAAAGGGGATAAGAGTGAGTGCTCAAATTACAGAGGTATAAGTTTGTTGAGTATTCCTGGTAAATTATATGGGAGGGTATTGATTGAGAGGATGAAGGCATGTACAGAGCATCAGACTGGGGAAGAGCAGTGTGGTTTCAGAAGTGGTAGAGGATGTGTGGATCAGGTGTTTGAAGAATGTATGTGAGAAATACTTAGAAAAGCAAATGGATCTGTATGTAGCATTTATGGATCTGGAGAAGGCATATGATAGAGTTGATAGAGATGCTCCGTGGAAGATATTAAGAATATATGGTGTGGGAGGCAAGTTGTTAGAAGCAGCGAAAAGTTTTTATCGAGGATGTAAGGCATGTGTACGTATAGGAAGAGAGGAAAGTGATTGGTTCTCAGTGAATGTAGGTTTGCGGCAGGGGTGTGTGATGTCTACATGGTTGTTTAATTTGTTCATGGATGGGGTTGTTAGGGAGGTGAATGCAAGACTTTTTGGAAAGAGGGGCAATTATGCAGTCTGTTGTGGATGAGAGAGCTTAGGAAGTGAGTCAGTTGTTGTTTGCTGATGATACAGCGCTGGTGGCTGATTCATGTGAGAAACTGCAGAAGCTGGTGACTGAGTTTGGTAAAGTGTGTGAAAGAAGAAAGTTAAGAGTAAATGTGAATAAGAGCAAGGTTATTAGGTACAGTAAGGTTGAGGGTCAACTTGAGTCAATTGGGAGGTAAGTTTGAATGGAGAAAAACTGGAGAAAGTAAAGTGTTTTAGATATCTGGGAATGGATCTGGCAGTGGATGGAACCATGGAAGTGGAAGTTATTCATAGGGTGGGGAAGGGGGCGAAAATTCTGGGAGCCTTGAAGAATGTGTGGAAGTCGAGAACATTATCTCGGAAAGCAAAAATGGGTATGTTTGAAGGAATAGTGGTTCCAACAATGTTTTATGGTTATGAGGCTTGGGCTATGGATAGAGTTGTGCGCAGGAGGGTGGATGTGCTGGAAATGAGATGTTTGAGGACAATATGTGGTGTGAGGTGGTTTTATCGAGTAAGTAATGTAAGGGTAAGAGAGATGTGTGGAAATAAATAGAGTGTGGTTGAGAGAGCAGAAGAGGGTGTTTTGAAATGGTTTGGTCACATGGAGAGAATGAGTGAGGAAAGATTGACCAAGAGGATATATGTGTCGGAGGTGGAGGGAACGAGGAGAAGTGGGAGACCAAATTGGAGGTGGAAAGATGGAGTGAAAAAGATTTTGAGTGATCAGGGCCTGAATATGCAAGAGGGTGAAAGGCGTGCAAGGAATAGAGTGAACTGGAACGATATGGTATACCAGGGTCGATGTGCTGTCAATGGATGGAACCAATGCATGTGAAGTGTCTGGGGTAAACCATGGAAAGTTCTGTGGGGCTTGGATGTGGAAAGGGAGCTGTGGTTTTGGTGCATTATTACATGCATTATTTGGTGCATTATTACATGGCCAGAAAGCATTATTGGATTACATGATAATTGATAGGCACGCAAAGAGAGACTTTTGGATGTTAATGTGCTGAGAGGTGCAACTGGAGGGATGTCTGATCATTATCTTGTGAAGGCGAAGGTGAAGATTTGTAGGGGTTTTCAGAAATGAAGAGAGAATGTTGGGGTGAAGATGGTGGTGAGAGTAAGTGAGCTTGGGAAGGAGACTTGTGTGAGGAAGTACCAGGAGAGACTGAATACAGAATGGAAAAAGGTGAGAACAAAGGAGGTAAGGGGAGTGGGGGAGGAATGGGATGTATTTATGGAAGCAGTGATGTCTTGCGCAAAAGATGCTTGTTTCATGCGAAGGGTGGAAGGTGGGCAGATTAGAAAGGGTTGTGAGTGGTGGGATGAAGAAGTAAGAGTATTAGTGAAAGAGAAGAGAGAGGCCTTTGGACGATTTTTGCAGGAAAATGATGCAAATGAGTGGGAGATGTATAAAAGAAAGAGGCAGGAGGTCAAGAGAAAGGTGCAAGAGGTGAAAAAGAGGGCAAATGAGAGTTGGGGTGAGAGAGTATCATTAAATTTTAGGGAGAATAAAAAGATGTTTTGGAAGGAGGTAAATAAAATGCGTAAGACAAGGGAACAAATGGGAACTTCAGTGAAGGGGGCTAATGGGGAGGTGATAACAAGTAGGGTGATGTGAGAAGGAGATGGAGTGAGTATTCTGTAGGTTTGTTGAATGTGTTTGATGATAGAGTGGCAGATATAGGGTGTTTTGGTCGAGGTGGTGTGCAAAGTGAGAGGGTTAGGGAAAATGATTTGGTAAACAGAGAAGAGGTAGTAAAAGCTTTGCGGAAGATGAAAGAAGGCAAGGCTGTGGTTTTGGATGGCATTGCAGTGGAATTTATTAAAAAAGGGGGTGACTGTATTGTTGACTAGTTGATAAGGTTATTTAATGTATGTATGATTCATGGTGAGGTGCCTGAGGATTGGCGGAATGCATGCATAGTGCCATTGTATAAAGGCAAAGGGGATAAGAGTGAGTGCTCAAATTACAGAGGTATAAGTTTGTTGAGTATTCCTGGTAAATTATATGGGAGGGTATTGATTGAGAGGGTGAAGGCATGTACAGAGCATCAGATTGGGGAAGAGCAGTGTGGTTTCAGAAGTGGTAGAGGATGTGTGGATCAGGTGTTTGCTTTGAAGAGTGTATGTGAGAAATACTTAGAAAAGCAAATGGATTTGTATGTAGCATTTATGGATCTGGAGAAGGCATATGATAGAGTTGATAGAGATGCTCTGTGGAAGGTATTAAGAATATATGGTGTGGGAGGCAAGTTGTTAGAAGCATTGAAAAGTTTTTATCAAGGATGTAAGGCATGTGTACATGTGGGAAGAGAGGAAAGTGATTGGTTCCCAATGAATGTATGTTTGCGGCAGGGGTGTGTGATGTCTCCATGGTTGTTTAATTTGTTTATGGATGGGGTTGTTAGGGAGGTGAATGCAAGAGTTTTGGAAAGAGGGGCAAGTATGCAGTCTGTTGTGGATGAGATGGCTTGGGAAGTGAGTCAGTTGTTGTTCACTGATGATACAGCACTGTTGGCTGATTCATGTGAGAAACTGCAGAAGCTGGTGACTGAGTTTGGTAAAGTGTGTGAAAGAAGAAAGTTAAGAGGAATTGTGAATAAGAGCAAGGTTATTAGGCACAGTGAGGTTGAGGGTCAAGTCTATTGGGAGGTAAGTTTGAAAGGAGAAAAACTGAAGGAAGTAAAGTGTTTTGGATATCTGGGAGTGGATCTGGCAGCGGATGGAACCATGGAATTGGAAGTGAATCATTGGGTGGGTGGGGGGGGTGGCGAAAATCCTGGGAGCGTTGAAGAATGTGTGGAAGTCGAGAACATTATCTCGGAAAGCAAAAATGGGTATGTTTGAAGGAATAGTGGTTCCAACAATGTTTTATGGTTGCGAGGCGTTGGCTATGGATAGAGTAGTGCGCAGGAGGATGGATGTGCTGGAAATGAGATGTTTGAGGACAATATGTGGTTTGAGGTGGTTTGATCGAGTAAGTAATAATAGGGTAAGAGAGATGTGTGGAAATAAAAAGAGCGTGGCTGAAAGAGCAGAAGAGGGTGTTTTGAAATGGTTTGGGCACATGGAGAGAATGAGTGAGGAAAGATTGACCAAGAGGATATATGTGTCGGAGGTGGAGGGAACGAGGAGAAGTGGGAGACCAAATTGGAGGTGGAAAGATAGAGTGAAAAAGATTTTGAGTGATCGGGGCCTGAACGTGCAGGAGGGTGAAAGGCAGGCAAGGAATAGAGTGAATTGGATCAATGTGGTATACTGGGGTCGACGTGCTGTCAATGTATTGAATCAGGGCATGTGAAGCGTTTGGGGTAAACCATGGAAAGTTGTGTGGGGCCTGGATGTGGAAAGGGAGTTGTGATGTTGGGCATTATTGCATGACAGCTAGAGACTGAGTGTGAATGGATGGGGCCTTTGTTGTCTTTACCTAGCGCTACCTCGCACACAAGAGAGGGAGGGGGATGTTATACCATGTGTGGCGAGGTGGTAATGGGAATGAATAAAGGCAGATTGTGTGAATTGTGTGCATGTGTATATATGTGTGTGTGTGTGTGTGTATATATATATATATGTGTACATTGAGATGTATGGGTATGTATATTTGCGTGTGTGGACGTGTATGTATATACATGTGTATGTTGGTGGGTTAGGCCATTTCTTTCATCTGTTTCCTTGCGCTACCTCGCAAACGCGGGAGACAGCGACAAAGCAAAATATAATATATATACATACGCCCATACACGCACATATCCGTACATATATATATTCACATATACATACATACATACAGATACACATATTCACACTTGCTGCCTTCATCCAATCCCATCACTACCCCGTCACACAGGAAATGTTTATGTAAATTTTCATATTCGTCTACTGTTTTTCTGGTTGGTGAGGTAGCAATAGGCAAAGATGAAGAAATTCCACATCTGCTCACATCCTTTCTCAAGGTGTCATGTTTGGTGTACCAAATCCACAGCTTCCTATCCATAACCAGGTTCCAAAGAACTTTTGACAGTTTACCCCGCTCACCTCACATGCTCTGGTTCCCCATTCCTGTTTTTCTGAGCAACTGACAAAAGCAATTTCACTATTACATGAGTAACCTACTTCTACAAGTTCCTCTTTTTATGAGGTCAAAATTTGTTACTATGTGGATGTGCTTGGTAGAAAATGTGCAAAAACTTCAGTGAGGGATGGCAAGTAGGGTGAGGGTGGGTCTTGGATGGAGCATGCCAAGTTCCCACCAGCAGGTCAGTCTTGCAATTACTACTGTTGGGTGCAGATCTTTGATGCTTGTACAGTTTGGTTATACCTGTGAATGATATTTTCCTGAAACCAGCAGTATTTATGTTTGTTAATATGGCATCCAAGCATCTAGCTACATCTACTTCAGAACCAGCAGTTAAATGGAGGAGAACCTTTATAACTTTAGAAACAAAGCTAGAAATCATAAGATGCACTGATGCAGGTGAGGGAGCGTCAGTGCTTTGGCAGAGCTGCCAACCATTATGTTTTAATCATATTTATTTATTTTTTTTTTTTTTTAGATAAGTACTGCAGTACAATTTTTAGTAAAATATGTTTTTTGAAATTTTGGTCTTATCTTCATGTGTTGTACTTGTATTGTGTATGTAATCTATGGGAAGTTTACACGGGTGCGCTGTTCAATAAATAGTGTGTGTTCTCATCATGCACGCAAGTTCTAATGCAGTGTACAAAATAACAGTCAGACATTGGTCAGTTTCTGACCATTTTGCAGAAATGATCACACAAATTGTTGCAGGGTTGGTCTTACCATCCAATCATATCTTTAGCTTGTGAAAGCAGGCTAGTCCTACTCCTAGGCCAGGCCCTCCTGAGGCTTCAAAAAGTCGTGCAAAATTATCACGTAAAGGAAATGGATAAGAAATTACTGGTTCTCTTCCATGATTTAACAAAAAGCTCTCTAGCCAGAAATAAATATATGTGGACAAACAAATATTAGAACCTCTGTTGACTTAGTTCGAAGACTGAAAATGAAACACTACTGACTAGATACTTTGTCGTTAAAGTGAACAGTTGTGGACTATCTGCATGTAGATAAACAAAGGGAGATAAAAACAGATTGAGGACTGGACATCCCATTATCCTGTATTGAAAGTTCAACCAGTATTGTACATAGTTGTAAGTTTTGTTTGTTCTTTTTTTTTTCTTTGACAAGGTTGGCAGCTTTGCTTTGGTGTGCATACAGTCTGGGTGTATCTACAATCTGAAGAATGCAGAGAAAATTCAAAGTGCTGTGGTCCACTCATCTTCACATTTTGCTAAGGTAACCACAAGGGTGATCCACATATAGAGAAGATGGAGAGAATGCTCTCATGAGATGAAGAAGAAAAGCAGCTTTCATAACTTTCAGCTCGTATCTAAAACTATGAAGATTTATGAGCATTTATGTAAAGAAGACATTGTAGTTGAGCCAGAGCCATATCAAGCAAGTGAAGAATGGCTAGATAAGGTTATTTGATATCAGAAGCGACACAAATTGGAGGTAATGGGAAAATCCACCAGTGTTGACCACGAAGCTGCTGCACACACCCCATTATTGTCAGTATGTTTATTGGTTTACTGAATGCAATTTCTCTTTATGCATGGTTTTCACCGAACATAACCACTGCATAAAGCAAGGGATGGGTGTTTAACCTTTTGTGGTAGCTCTCCAGTCCTTGCCAGATGCATGAGTGTACTACTTTTTCTTTTCTACATTCTATTTGTTTTCATTAGGCTATTACATGTTCTTTAGTGGTTGCATTAGCATAAGTCAGTTTGTTTGAATATCTGTTTTTCTTGAATACATTTTACTGTTGATACATATTGGAATGATTAGAGACCTTTTAAGGAAAGTTATTTCAGATGACATTTTTTTTTATTTACTTAATGTATGTAGGTCCTAGTTGTTTGTATGTATTTTTGTGTAATATAGAATGAATGACTCCATAGAGGAAAAGTATATTTGCCAGAAAATATAAAGGGATACGCTCTAAGTATTTCATAAATACTATACACTGTTTCCATCTCCTGGCAGCTTTGGGAAAACCTATTATGATAAGCTGTGAGTTTGTGCGTTTAATTTCTTTCTTCAGAGTCTTAGTTTGAGTTTAACATATATTTTTCATTACATTCATGTTTATATTTCATTTTTCAATATTGCATGGACAGTCATTGCCAACTGATCTCGTGTGCCCATTTTTGTCATCTGCGTGTGGCACCTGGATTTTCAAATTCAGACCTGTCATTGTTACCTCTTTAACTTCTCTCTGTTTCTTCTTCACTTCACATAATTCATCAGAGTCTGTTGCATCCAGGATATCAGCAATCCTTACACTCTCTATGCCCCAGGCTTTAGATGGGCCAGGAGGGGCCAAAGATGGTCTGCTAGCAAATGGATATCGTACTTTCTCTCCAACATTGGCACATTGTTTGGCTTCCGTTTTATGTGTTGTTATTTTTAGATAGTCACCATTTTCTTAATGCAATTACCTCAGATGCGAAATTTAAGAGGATGTTTCTATAGCTGCACCCTGCAGTCATAATATTATAAGCTATTTTGGGTGTTGCTGTCCCAAAACCTGGCTGTGAATGGGTTGAAGGACCATAGGCACTGGTATTAGTGCATTTTTACTTGTGTATTTTTATATTTAAGGTCTATTCTCTCTCTGATGATCAGGCTTCTGTAATTTGATTAATCAAGAATAATCTCTGATGACAGAATATTTTTGCACTCCACTTTTCATTGCTATTTATGAGTTTCATTTGTTTCTATTTTAAAGGGGCTTGTGAGTTCCAGTGACCGCATTCAGATGCTGCGTTTAGCCCTCAATTCATCATCCTGGGTGCATGTGAGTGAGTGGGAAACACAGCAGGATGATTGGACACCAACACGGGAAGTTGTTCAATACCATCAGGTCAGTTATATGTCAATATATACTTTTGGGATTATTTATTGAATGTTATATTCTAGAATATCGTAGAATATGCCTGTAATGAATTAGCTGTAGAGAGTACAGCTTATTCTTTCTTTACAGTTCAGAATGTCATCATAAGCTTTTACTTCTGCTGCTGCTATTTTTAAAAATCAGTTATTTGTTTTAGTAAAATTTTTCAGCTCAGATTTTATTGATGGTTTCATGCTTTGTGAGGCATTTTTGGTAAAAGGTTTGGCTGATACCGCTTCTCACATTTTTTTGAGCTGAGGGCAGACAAAATTTTAATGCAAAAAAGAAACAAAATTTCATATATTACCCATTATGCTGTTTCTATTTTTATTAAGTTCTAAGGCAGTCATTTTCTCTACATAAAGATGAATTTTGTCACCATTTTCTACAGAATATCTTTCTCCTATTCATAATCAGTTTAGGTATTAGATATCTGTATATTTCTATAGTACCATATATATATTATCCCTGGGGATAGGGGAGAAAGAATACTTTCCATGTATTCCTGTGTGTTGTAGAAGGTGACTAAAAGGGGAGGAAGGGGGGGGGCTGGAAATTCTCCCCCTTGTTTTTTTTAATTTTCCAAAAGAAGGAACAGAGAAGGGGGCCAGGTGAGGATATCCCCTCAAAGGCTCAGTCCTCTGTTCTTAATGCTACCTCGCTAATGCAGGAAATGGCGAATAGTATGAAAGAAAGATATATATATATATGTTTTTTGTTTTTTTTTTGCCGCTGTCTCCCGCGTTTGCGAGGTAGCGCAAGGAAACAGACGAAAGAAATGGCCCAACCCACCCCCATACACATGTATATACATACGTCCACACACGCAAATATACATACCTACACAGCTTTCCATGGTTTACCCCAGACGCTTCACATGCCCTGATTCAATCCACTGATAGCACGTCAACCCTGGTATACCACATCGATCCAATTCACTCTATTCCTTGCCCTCCTTTCACCCTCCTGCATGTTCAGGCCCCGATCACACAAAATCTTTTTCACTCCATCTTTCCACCTCCAACACATATGTTCCCTCCACCTCCGACACATATATCCTCTTGGTCAATCTTTCATCACTCATTCTCTCCATGTGCCCAAACCATTTCAAAACACCCTCTTCTGCTGTCTCAACCACGCTCTTTTTATTTCCACACACCTCTCTTACCCTTACGTTACTTACTCGATCAAACCACCTCACACCACACATTGTCCTCAAACATCTCATTTCCAGCACATCCATCCTCCTGCGCACAACTCTATCTATAGCTCACGCCTCACAACCATACAACATTGTTGGAACCACTATTCATTCAAACATACCCATTTTTGCTTTCCGAGATAATGTTCTCGACTTCCACACATTCTTCAAGGCTCCCAGAAATTTTCGCCCCCTCCCCCACCCTATGATCCACTTCCACTTCCATGCTTCCATCCGCTGTCAGATCCACTCCCAGATATCTAAAACACTTTACTTCCTCCAGTTTTTCTCCATTTAAACTTACCTCCCAATTGACTTGACCCTCAACCCCACTGTACCTAATAACCTTGCTCTTGTTCACATTTACTCTTAACTTTCTTCTTTCACACACTTTACCAAACTCAGTCACCAGCTTCTGCAGTTTCTCACATGAATCAGCCACTAGCGCTGTATCATGAGCGAACAACAACTCACTTCCCAAGCTCTCTCATCCCCAACAGACTTTATACTTGCCCCTCTTTCCAAAACTCTTGCATTCACCTCCCTAACAACCCAATCCATAAACAAATTAAACAACCATGGAGACATCACACACCCCTGCCGCAAACCTACATTCACTGAGAACCAATCACTTTCCTCTCTTCCTACACATACACATGCCTTACATCCTCGATAAAAACTTTTCACGGCTTCTAACAACTTGCCTCCCACACCATATATTCTTAATACCTTCCAGACAGCATCTCTATCAACTCTATCATATGCCTTCTCCAGATCCATAAGTGCTACATACAAATCCATTTGCTTTTCTAAGTATTTCTCACATACATTCTTCAAAGCAAACACCTGATCCACACATCCTCTACCACTTCTGAAACCACACTGCTCTTCCCCAGTCTGATGCTCTGTACATGCCTTCACCCTCTCAGTCAATACCTTCCCATATAATTTCCCAGGAATACTCAACAAACTTATACCTCTGTAATTTGAGCACTCACTCTTATCCCCTTTGCCTTTGTACAGTGGCACTATGCACGCATTCCGCCAAGATATATATATATGTATATCTTTCTTTCTTTTTCTTTCAAACTATTCGCCATTTCCTGTGTTAGCAAGGTAGCGTTAAGAACAGAGGACTGGGCCTGTGAGGGAATACCCTCACCTGGCCCCCTTCTCTGTTCCTTCTTTTGGAACATTAAAAAAAACCAGAGGGGAGAATTTCCAGCCCCCCGCTCCCTCCCCTTTCAGTCGCCTTGTACGACACGCAGGGAATACGTGGGAAGTATTCTTTCTCCCCTATCCCCAGGGATAATATATATATATATATATATATATATATATATATATATATATATATATATATATATATATATATATATATATATATTTTTTTTTTTTTTTTTTCATACTATATATATATATATATATATATATATATATATATATATATATATATATATATATATATTCACGCGTCGTAGAAGGTGACTAAAGGGGATGGGAGCGGGGGGCTAGAAACCCTCCCCTCCTTGTATTTTAACTTTCTAAAAGGGGAAACAGAAGAAGGAGTCACGCGGGGAGTGCTCATCCGCCTCGAAGGCTCAGATTGGGGTGTTTAAATGTCTGTGGATGTAACGAAGATGAGAAAAAAGGAGAGATAGGTAGCATGTTTGAGGAAAGGAACCTGGATGTTTTGGCTCATAGTGAAAAGAAGCTCAAGGTTAAAAGGGAAGAGTGGTTTAGGAATGTCTTGGGAGTAAAGTCAGGGGTTAGTGAGAGGGCAAGAGCAAGGGAAGGAGTAGCACTACTCCTGAAACAGGAGTTGTGTGAGTATGTGATAGAATGTAAGAAAGTAAATTCTAGATTAATATGGGTAACACTGAAAGTGGATGGAGAGAGATGGGTGATTAATGGTGCATATGCACCTGGTCATGAGAAGAAAGATCATGAGAGGCAAGTGTTTTGGGAGCAGCTGAATGAGTGTGTTAGTGGTTTTGATGCACAAGACCAGGTTATAGTGATGGGTGATTTGAATGCAAAGGTGAGTAATGTGGCAGTTGAGGGAATAATTGGTATATATGGGGTGTTCAATATTGTAAATGGAAATGGTGAAGAGCTTGTAGATTTATGTGCTGAAAAAGGACTGGTGATTGGGAATACCTGGTTTAAAAAGCGAGATATACATAAGTATACATATGTAAGTAGGAGAGATGGCCAGAGAGCGTTATTGGATTACGTGTTAATTGACAGGCGCACGAAAGAGAGACTTTTGGATGTCAATGTGATCATTATCTTGTGGAGGCGAAGGTGAAGATTTGTATGGGTTTTCAGAAAAGAAGAGGGAATGTTGGGGGGAAGAGGGTGGTGAGAGTAAGTGAGCTTGGGAAGGAGACTTGTGTGAAGAAGTACCAGGAGAGACTGAGTACAGAATGGAAAAAGGTGAGAACAAAGGAGGTAAGGGGAGTGGGGGAGGAATGGGATTTATTTAGGGAAGCAGTGATGGCTTGCGCAGAAGATGCTTGTGGCATGAGAAGCGTGGGAGGTGGGCAGATTAGAAAGGGTAGTGAGTGGTGGGATGAAGAAGTAAGATTATTAGTGAAAGAGAAGAGAGAGGCATTTGGACGATTTTTGCAGGGAAAAAATGCAAATGAGTGGGAGATGTATAAAAGAAAGACAGGAGGTCGAGAGAAAGGTGCAAGAGGTGAAAAAGAGGGCAAATGGGAGTTGGGGTGAGAGAGTATCATTAACTTTTAGGGAGAATAAAAAGATGTTTTGGAAGGAAGTAAATAAAGTGCGTAAGACAAGGGAGCAAACGGGAACTTCAGTGAAGGGGGCTAATGGGGAGGTGATAACAAGTAGTAGTGATGTGAGAAGGAGATGGAGTGAGTATTTTGAAGGTTTGTTGAATGTGTTTGATGATAGAGTGGCAGATATAGGGTGTTTTGGTCGAGGTGGTGTGCAAAGTGAGAGGGTTAGGGAAAATGATTTGGTAAACAGAGAAGAGGTAGTAAAAGCTTTGCGGAAGATGAAGCCGGCAAGGCAGCAGGTTTGGATGGTATTGCTGTGGAATTTATTAAAAAAGAGGGTGACTGTATTGTTGACTGGTTGGTAAGGTTATTTAATGTATGTATGATTCATGGTGAGGTGCCTGAGGATTGGCAGAATACGTGCATTGTGCCATTGTTTAAAGGCAAAGGGGATAAGAGTGAGTGCTCAAATTACAGAGGTATAAGTTTGTTGAGTATTTCTAGTAAATTATATGGGAGGGTATTGATTGAGAGGGTGAAGGCATGTACAGAGCATCAGATTGGGGAAGAGCAGTGTGGTTTCAGAAGTGGTAGAGGATGTGTGGATCAGGTGTTTGCTTTGAAGAATGTATGTGAGAAATACTTAGAAAAGCAAATGGATTTGTATGTAGCATTTATGGATCTGGAGAAGGTATATGATAGAGTTGATAGAGATGCTCTGTGGAAGGTACTAAGAATATATAGTGTGGGAGGCAAGTTGTTAAAAGCAGTGAAAAGTTTTTATCGAGGATGTAAGCCATGTGTACGTGTAGGAAGAGAGGAAAGTGATTGGTTCTCAGTGAATGTAGGTTTGCGGCAGGGGTGTGTGATGTCTACATGGTTGTTTAATTTGTTTATGGATTGGGTTGTTAGGGAGGTGAATGCAAGAGTTTTGGAAAGAGGGGCAAGTATGCAGTCTGTTGGGGGATGAGAGAGCTTGGGAAGTGAGTCAGTTGTTTGCTGATGATACAGTGCTGGTGGCTGATTCATGTGAGAAACTGCAGAAGCTGGTGACTGAGTTTGGTAAAGTGTGTGAAAGAAGAAAGTTAAGAGTAAATGTGAATAAGAGCAAGGTTATTAGGTACAGTAGGGTTGAGGGTCAAGTCAATTGGGAGGTAAGTTTGAATGGAGAAAAACTGGAGGAAGTAAAGTGTTTTAGATATCTGGGAGTGGAGCTGGCAGCGGATGGAACAATGGAAGCGGAAGTGAATCATAGGATGGGGGAGGGGACGAAAATCCTGGGAGCCTTGAAGAATGTGTGGAAGTCGAGAACATTATCTCGGGAAGCAAAAATGGGTATGTTTGAAGGAATAGTGGTTCCAACAATGTTGTATGGTTGCGAGGCATGGGCTATGGATAGAGTATTGCGCAGGAGGGTGGATGTGCTGGAAATGAGATGTTTGAGGACAATATGTGGTTTGAGGTGGTTTGATCGAGTATGTAATGTAAGGGTAAGAGAGATGTGTGGAAATGAAAAGAGCGTGGTTGAGGGAGCAGAAGAGGGTGTTTTGAAATGGTTTGGGCACATGGAGAGAATGAGTGAGGAAAGATTGACCAAGAGGATATATGTGTCGGAGGTGGAGGGAACGAGGAGAAGTGGGAGACCAAATTGGAGGTGGAAAGATAGAGTGAAAAAGATTTTGAGTGATCGGGGCCTGAACGTGCAGGAGGGTGAAAGGCGGGCAAGGAATAGAGTGAATTGGATCGATGTGGTATACTGGGGTCGACGTGCTGTCAATGTATTGAATCAGGGCATGTGAAGCGTTTGGGGTAAACCATGGAAAGTTGTGTGGGGCCTGGATGTGGAAAGGGAGCTGTGATGTCGGGCATTATTGCATGACAGCTAGAGACTGAGTGTGAATGGATGGGGCCTTTGTTGTCTTTTCCTAGCGCTACCTCGCACACATGAGGGGGAGGGGGATGTTATTCCATGTGTGGCAAGGTGGCGATGGGAATGAATAAAGGCAGTGTGAATTGTGTGCATGTGTATATATGTATGTGTCTGTGTATGTATATATATGTGTACATTCAGATATATAGGTATGTATATTTGTGTGTGTGGATGTGTATGTATATACATGGATATGGGGGTGGGTTGGGCCATTTCTCTCGGGGAGAAAATACTTCCCACGTATTGCCTGGGTCTCGTAGAAGGTATATTTTGATAGACTTTTTAGTAATATATTGATACATAATTCATCTATTTGACATAACTCAAGTAAATAAAAAATCTTAAGCATTTCGGGAATGAGACCATTGTTGAAAAAAAGAAAACGCTTTGCAGTAAAATGAATAGCAATGTATTGTATTTGTGACCTGAATTGTCAACAAAATGATGGAATTTCATGTAAGTTGATATTTGTTTTTTAGAATGGTCATGGATGCCATGTTTTGTGTCCTCCTTTGATGATTTTAAAATTTTAAAGTCTTGTTCCCCACATACCTTGATCTTGGTTCACATTGATCGCTTGATCAGGTAAGCTATTGGAGGCTTCAGCCCATTGTCTAGTGTAACCTCCACATCTTATCCTGTCAATTGCACTTATCCTGGCTCTTTTTAAATTTCACTTCTTTTGCATTTCCATTATGTTTCTTATTGCTACAGGCAGTGTATTAAATAATTTTGAACCCTGGATGTTTAAACTGTTTTCTGTTAATATACCTATTGCTCATTTTGATTTCAGTAGTAATATTTTACTGAGTCTCCCATGCCTTTCATCCCAACAGGGAGCTATTCTTTTTATTGTAAATTGGGGACCATACCTCTCAGGATTTTCCAAGTTTGAAATTTGATACTCGTCTGTCTGCTCTTTAGTAAGAATAGCCACATTGCTTTCTATCATTCCAGTAGTTCAGTTACTTGTCTGTATCAATTTTGGCTGTGAAAAATACTTCAACACTTTCTAATTCATCAATTTTTGTCTCAGAGGTGATGTTAATGTCATTTTTCAGTTGGTAGAGTATTAGTGACTTGATGATGCCCTTTTTGTCTTCAAGATCAGTTAAATCTACCTTGCTATCTTTTTTAGTCAGTTGTTGCTTTATGATGTTTGCTGAAGATTAAGATCATCAGACAGTATTACTCCAGAGTATTTTATATTGATCCTCAAAGATGTGATAGTGTCCATTGCTTTCTAGTAGTCTGTAATCCCTTTTATTTACACCATTAAAAAGCAGTGTTATTACAGTATCAATGTCTTACCGGTAGACATTGTCTTTATTTGTAGTTTCTGATTTTCTTCTGATGGGATTTCCATACTTTTCGTGGCACCGTCTGCAAGGGTGACAAAAATGTGATTCATTAGTTGAGTAGATGTCATATATGAGAATGACAGTTCATAGATGTGCTAGTGCAGTTTCTTTGGGAATTAATCTTTTTATCTTGGAGGCATGAGAAAGTGCCTGATTTACAAAAGCACACTGAAATAGATGAAGTTGATAGAATGAATCTATTTGATTTAGATGTCTTGTGAAAAATCTGGAGTGTTCCAAAAATCATCCATTTCTGATTTAAGGTCCAGAGGCCAAAAGATATTTCAAAAATGCTAAATAACTTAACTGCAAAGAATGTTCAGTTCAGTCCCAACAGGCAGAAATATGTTGAATCAGTGTTAAAACAAAGTCAGGAATTAATGGCAAACTGATGTTGAAGACATGTTAGTTTTGTACAAGTGACATGAATTTTGTTTATATTATTTTTGTTCAGTACACCACTGATACAACTGCATACAACATTTATGTAATGATGTGTCACTCTTCAGTACAGCATATCAATTTTATGTACCAACTCATTTGATCAGTTTGCAGAATGTTTATATGATAAATGACAGCAAAGTTGAAGATTTAATGTGTTGCTCCTGCATTATAAGCCGAAATAATAGCAGTAATTTGGTTACCAAATGATTTCTTGTATGTGCATATTTTATACCTGGAAATTATATGGAAGAGTATTGATTGAGAGGGTGAAGGCATGTACAGAGCATCAGATTGGGGAAGAGCAGTGTGGTTTCAGAAGTGGTAGAGGATGTGTGGATCAGGTGTTTGCTTTGAAGAATGTATGTGAGAAATACTTAGAAAAGCAAATGGATTTGTATGTAGCATTTATGGATCTGGAGAAGGAATATGATAGAGTTGATAGAGATGCTCTGTGGAAGGTACTAAGAATATATGTGTGGGAGGCAAGTTGTTAAAAGCAGTGAAAAGTTTTTATCGAGGATGTAAGCCATGTGTACGTGTAGGAAGAGAGGAAAGTGATTGGTTCTCTGTGAATGTAGATTTTCGGTAGGGGTGTGAGATGTCTACAAGGTTGATTAATTTGTTTATGGATTGGGCTGTTCAGGGAGGTGAATGCAAGAGTTTTGGAAAGAGGGGCAAGTATGCAGTCTGTTGGGGGATGAGAGAGCTTGGGAAGTGAGTCAGTTGTTTGCTGATGATACAGTGCTGGTGGCTGATTCATGTGAGAAACTGCAGAAGCTGGTGACTGAGTTTGGTAAAGTGTGTGAAAGAAGAAAGTTAAGAGTAAATGTGAATAAGAGCAAGGTTATTAGGTACAGTAGGGTTGAGGGTCAAGTCAATTGGGAGGTAAGTTTGAATGGAGAAAAACTGGAGGAAGTAAAGTGTTTTAGATATCTGGGAGTGGAGCTGGCAGCGGATGGAACAATGGAAGCGGAAGTGAATCATAGGATGGGGGAGGGGACGAAAATCCTGGGAGCCTTGAAGAATGTGTGGAAGTCGAGAACATTATCTCGGGAAGCAAAAATGGGTATGTTTGAAGGAATAGTGGTTCCAACAATGTTGTATGGTTGCGAGGCATGGGCTATGGATAGAGTATTGCGCAGGAGGGTGGATGTGCTGGAAATGAGATGTTTGAGGACAATATGTGGTGTGAGGTAGTTTGATCGAGTATGTAATGTAAGGGTAAGAGAGATGTGTGGAAATGAAAAGAGCGTGGTTGAGGGAGCAGAAGAGGGTGTTTTGAAATGGTTTGGGCACATGGAGAGAATGAGTGAGGAAAGATTGACCAAGAGGATATATGTGTCGGAGGTGGAGGGAACGAGGAGAAGTGGGAGACCAAATTGGAGGTGGAAAGATAGAGTGAAAAAGATTTTGAGTGATCGGGGCCTGAACGTGCAGGAGGGTGAAAGGCGGGCAAGGAATAGAGTGAATTGGATCGATGTGGTATACTGGGGTCGACGTGCTGTCAATGTATTGAATCAGGGCATGTGAAGCGTTTGGGGTAAACCATGGAAAGTTGTGTGGGGCCTGGATGTGGAAAGGGAGCTGTGATGTAGGGCATTATTGCATGACAGCTAGAGACTGAGTGTGAATGGATGGGGCCTTTGTTGTCTTTTCCTAGCGCTACCTCGCACACATGAGGGGGAGGGGGATGTTATTCCATGTGTGGCAAGGTGGCGATGGGAATGAATAAAGGCAGACAGTGTGAATTGTGTGCATGTGTATATATGTATGTGTCTGTGTATGTATATATATGTGTACATTCAGATATATAGGTATGTATATTTGTGTGTGTGGATGTGTATGTATATACATGCATATGGGGGTGGGTTGGGCCATTTCTCTCGGGGAGAAAATACTTCCCACGTATTGCCTGGGTCTCGTAGAAGGTATATTTTGATAGACTTTTTAGTAATATATTGATACATAATTCATCTATTTGACATAACTCAAGTAAATAAAAAATCTTAAGCATTTCGGGAATGAGACCATTGTTGAAAAAAAGAAAACGCTTTGCAGTAAAATGAATAGCAATGTATTGTATTTGTGACCTGAATTGTCAACAAAATGATGGAATTTCATGTAAGTTGATATTTGTTTTTTAGAATGGTCATGGATGCCATGTTTTGTGTCCTCCTTTGATGATTTTAAAATTTTAAAGTCTTGTTCCCCACATACCTTGATCTTGGTTCACATTGATCGCTTGATCAGGTAAGCTATTGGAGGCTTCAGCCCATTGTCTAGTGTAACCTCCACATCTTATCCTGTCAATTGCACTTATCCTGGCTCTTTTTAAATTTCACTTCTTTTGCATATCCATTATGTTTCTTATTGCTACAGGCAGTGTATTAAATAATTTTGAACCCTGGATGTTTAAACTGTTTTCTGTTAATATACCTATTGCTCATTTTGATTTCAGTAGTAATATTTTACTGAGTCTCCCATGCCTTTCATCCCAACATGGAGCTATTCTTTTTATTGTAAATTGGGGACCATACCTCTCAGGATTTTCCAAGTTTGAAATTTGATACTCGTCTGTCTGCTCTTTAGTAAGAATAGCCACATTGCTTTCTATCATTCCAGTAGTTCAGTTACTTGTCTGTATCAATTTTGGCTGTGAAAAATACTTCAACACTTTCTAATTCATCAATTTTTGTCTCAGAGGTGATGTTAATGTCATTTTTCAGTCGGTAGAGTATTAGTGACTTGATGATGCCCTTTTTGTCTTCAAGATCAGTTAAATCTACCTTGCTATCTTTTTTAGTCAGTTGTTGCTTTATGATGTTTGCTGAAGATTAAGATCATCAGACAGTATTACTCCAGAGTATTTTATATTGATCCTCAAAGATGTGATAGTGTCCATTGCTTTCTAGTAGTCTGTAATCCCTTTTATTTACACCATTAAAAAGCAGTGTTATTACAGTATCAATGTCTTACCGGTAGACATTGTCTTTATTTGTAGTTTCTGATTTTCTTCTGATGGGATTTCCATACTTTTCGTGGCACCGTCTGCAAGGGTGACATAAAAATGTGATTCATTAGTTGAGTAGATGTCATATATGAGAATGACAGTTCATAGATGTGCTAGTGCAGTTTCTTTGGGAATTAATCTTTTTATCTTGGAGGCATGAGAAAGTGCCTGATTTACAAAAGCACACTGAAATAGATGAAGTTGATAGAATGAATCTATTTGATTTAGATGTCTCGTGAAAAATCTGGAGTGTTCCAAAAATCATCCATTTCTGATTTAAGGTCCAGAGGCCAAAAGATATTTCAAAAATGCTAAATAACTTAACTGCAAAGAATGTTCAGTTCAGTCCCAACAGGCAGAAATATGTTGAATCAGTGTTAAAACAAAGTCAGGAATTAATGGCAAACTGATGTTGAAGACATGTTAGTTTTGTACAAGTGACATGAATTTTGTTTATATTATTTTTGTTCAGTACACCACTGATACAACTGCATACAACATTTATGTAATGATGTGTCACTCTTCAGTACAGCATATCAATTTTATGTACCAACTCATTTGATCAGTTTGCAGAATGTTTATATGATAAATGACAGCAAAGTTGAAGATTTAATGTGTTGCTCCTGCATTATAAGCCGAAATATTAGCAGTAATTTGGTTACCAAATGATTTCTTGTATGTGCATATTTTATACTGGGAAATTATATGGAAGAGTATTGATTGAGAGGGTAAAGGCATGTACAGAGCATCAAATTGGGGAAGAGCAGTGTGGTTTCAGAAGTGGTAGAGGATGTGTGAATCAGGTGTTTGCTTTGAAGAATGTATTTGAGAAATACTTAGAAAAACAGATGGATTTGTATGTGGCATTTATGGATCTGGAGAAGGCATATTATAGAGTTGATAGAGATGCTTTGTGGAAGGTATTACAAGTATATGGGATGGGAGGTAAGTTGCTAGAAGCAGTGAAAAGTTTTTATCAAGGATGTAAGGCATGTGTATGAGTAGGAAGAGAGGAAAGTGATTGGTTCCCAGTGCATGTCGGTTTGCGGCAGGGGTGCATGATGTCTCCATGGCTGTTTAATTTGCTTATGGATGGGGTTTTTAGGGAGGTGAATGCAAGAGTTTTGGAGAGAGGGGCAAGTATGCAGTCTGTTGTGGATGAGAGTGCTTGGGAAGATTCTGGGAGCGTTGAAGAATGTGTGGAAGGCAAGAACTTTATCTCGGAGAGCAAAAATGGGTATGTTTGAAAGAATGGTGGTTCCAACAATGTTATATGGTTGCGAGGCGTGGGATATAGATAGGGTTTTGCGGAGGAGGGTGGATATGTTGGAAATGAAATGTTTGAGGACAATATGTGGTGTGAGGTGATTTGACCAAGTAAGTAATGAAAGGATAAGAGAGATGTGTGGTAATAAAAAGTGTGGTTGAGAGAGCAAAAGAGGGTGTATTGAAATGGTTTGGTCACATGGAGAGAATGAGTAAGGAATGATTGACAAAGAGGATACGTGTCAGAGGTGGAAGGAATGAGGAGAAGTGTGAGACCAAATTGGAAGTGGAAGGATGGAGTGAAAAAGATTTTGAGCGATTGGGGCCTGAACATACTGGAGGGTGAAAGGCGTGCAAGGAATAGAGTGAATTGGAACAAAGTGGTATCCCGGGGTGGACGTGCATAATAATAGAAAGATAAATTTATATTTATTATACTTTGTCGCTGTCTCCCGCGCTAGCGAGGTAGTGCAAGGAAACAGACGAAAGAATTGCCCAACCCACCCACATACACACGTATATACATAAACGCCACACACACACACATACATACCTATACATTTCAACGTATACATACATTTACACACACAGACATATATAAGTAAATGATATAAATAGATTATTACATGTTATGTTATCTTGTCCCTGGGGATTGGGGAGAAAGAATACTGCCCGCAAGTTCCCTGCATATTATAGAAGGTGACAAAGAGGGGTGGGAGCAGGTGGCTGGAAATCCTCCCTTCCTGTATTATGTATCTTGTTCCTTATATGTTCCTTACTTTCCACAAGAAGGAACAGAGCAAGGAGCCAACTGAGGAATTTTCCCTCTAAGGTTCTGTCATCTGTTTTTGACTCTAACCTCGCTCATGTGGAAAATAATGAGAATGTATGAAGGAAAATATGAATTTATAATTTCTGTACAGGCCAGGCCAAATGACCCTGAAACAGAAAATTCCAAAATTCCACATGGCTCAAGTCCCAGGCATGCTGAGTTTGGGCCAGCTGCTTGTATAAGTGAGATAATACAATGGAAGGCAGAAATAGATTTAAACTATTTGTCTTTGTATTCCACTTAATTTGTGATATAGTAGACTCTGTTAATCCATGACTTGGTTAACAGGAAAACTCAGATCTCCCTTTTATCTGTGGCTGAGTTGAACAGGAAACTCAAAATAGTGACATCATTCAAGTTTTCCCTACATGGATAAAAACCCAAAAAATTGACACCATTCAGTTTATCCCCTTCCAATATCCAGAAACTGAGCTGTACAAAGGACTCTGAATTTTGTATTTGTCATGAAACTGATAATTAATGAATTAATGCTTCCCATGAAATCCTAACCAGGAAGATAACAGAATCATGTTCCTTACTTCTCTCTCTTGACCAGTTGGGATATGTTCCATAATCTTCCCCATACCCATCCGCTTCTCTTTTTAACAGATGCATTGCAAATATATTACTGATATATGAACCCCTGAAAAAGTCGGAATTACAGTAATTCACACAGGGACAATTTTTGATTAATCATACCAATGCTGCCTTATGCACATTGTGACCAGTTTTCCTCTCGAAAATTATTCCAATGAAACTGAAATCATTGCACTACCATTGCACAAAATTTTCACCACCACGCATTACTGTATGTTGATTAATATCAGTGTTCACCACACGATTTTCCTTTGGTCATGAAATTATGAGATTAATGAATTGGTATTTTTTGCCATAAACATATAAGATGCTACCTATTTGAATTACATTCAAATACCAAGGTTTTGACATTTGCATAGCATTTGTCTGTCCATGCATCCAGATCTAATGTGAATTAATAGCATGGCATTTTAGTCATCCTGGTCTTTTCTCCATTCTTTGAGTTTTAGCTTTTATGTCAGCACATGATTCCAGCCAAGAGATTACCTACATACAGGTAGCTAAGCTTGTAATGGGGTTACAGTTGAGCAACTGATTAATCACAGTATCATTGGTAATATAGAATGCGTTTTGTTCTTCATTCAGTGACATTCTGTAGAAGTCTTCTCAAGTCTTTAAATTTTCAACCTGTCTCTTTGCTATTCTCTCTCTCTCTTTCTCTCCTCTCCTCTCCTCTCCTCTCCTTTCCTCTCCTCTCCTCCTCTTCTCTTCTCTCCTCCTCTTCTCTTCTCTTCTCTCCTCCTCTTCTCTTCTCTTCTCTCTTCTCTTCTCTTCTCTTCTCTTCTCTTCTCTCTTCTCTTCTCTTCTCTTCTCTTCTCTCTTCTCTTCTCTTCTCTTCTCTTCTCTCTTCTCCTCTCTTCTCTTCTCTCTTCTCTCTCTCTCTTCTCTCTTCTCTCTCTCTTCTCTCTCTCTTCTCTCTCTCTCTCTCTCTCTCTCTCTCTCTCTCTCTCTCTCTCTCTCTCTCTCTCTCTCTCTCTCTCTCTCTCTCTCTCTCTCTCTCCTTAAAAGGAACTCTTTATCTCATGTTATAAATCAGGTGCTAATCCATTATTGATTTATGTCACAAAATTAGGTTTTAAGACATTTACAAAAGGAGATACAATCCAAAATGTAAAAGAGCTTATTTAGCTCATCACAGTAGTTGTTCTGAGTCAGCTACATTTTACATTTTTCTTCTCTTTTCCATTAGCTGCTCTTGGAGCACCTTCCCTATATTGAGGATCATATCTGCTGTAGTAGGAAAATGGATCTTTTCAATGTTCATCCTTTTGCTCTTTATATGTAGCATTTGGTTATTAAATCATACAGTATCTTTTTCTTAGAGTATTGGGTCTTATTTCTGAGGGTTTCCTTATCAATAGTGCTCTTTTGCACTCCAGGTGTATGTCTTGATGCTATTACTTGTTATTTAATATTTCATACATTATTTAAGTTTCTTGTACTCTTTAGCAGTATTTGTATATATTGTTGCTACCATAGGTATTTATTTCAGCTCTGTAGGCAAGGCCATGTACAACACAGTCTTGCAGGATACTAAAACCCACCAATTATTTCAGCACTTGGGTTTTGACTGGTTGATGGTGCAGCAGGCAATTCTTGCCGGTACAGCATAGGTTACTTAAAGAAGATTTTTTTTCCACTTTGATTTTAGGCATGCAGTTGTGTTCGCTGGTATATTAGATAAACTGTTAATCATCTTGAGAATGAATGGTCCTTGATACATACTTATTTGTGAAGTAACCCTCTTGCTGTTCACCTGTTTGACATCTTTAAGATAATCATTAGTATGCCTGAGAATTCTTCTTTAGGTTTATGAGGGAGTGTAAAAATTTCATTAACACATTAAACTTTTTATGAAGGGGGAGCTGATTTGGGCTGTATTCATGAATGATTTGGTGCCATCTACATACTTTATGATACAGGACCTTTTTTCTAACAGATAAGATGTAGTCAGTGTCTACAACAGGGTTTTGAAAAGGAAAATAACAATGTGCAGAATTCAGTTATTTAGATAGCTTAAGAAACTTGACTTAGTAAGATTATGGCTCTTTTAAATGCTGAGTAACTGATTTAATCATGGAAAAGTACATATGAATAGAATGACTATTTTATATACACAAACTTTGTAAGGTTTGCTGATATTGATCACAGAGTCAAAGGCTAACAGAATATTTACAGTGTGACAAAATGCTAAATTGGGAAAATTTATTTACAGTCTAGAAAAACAAATCATTATAGTTTTCACAAACCAGGCAGAATCCATTGTTTATGCGTAAAGAGAACTGCATCAAAACCTTAGTTGTATTTCTTAAAGGTATAATATAAAGATTAAAGATATCAATAATAAAAAGAATCACTTTGCTGGTGATACCATGATATTTGTGAAAGTTGTTTTTGTCTTCCATTGGGTCACTGGAAATACAGTAAAATGTCTTTAATCTGGCAATCTATGGATTAGAAAAGATAAATTTGCCTTTGTCAAAATTTCTTTGGTTCAGAAAATTGCCCGTATCAGTAAACTTCAAACAATCGAACATTTCAAGGTTGCAGTAAATCTGGTGGAATACATCTGTAATATTGTAGAAGACACAGCCCACCAAAAAGAGTTGTTCATATAAGCAGTTTACTGCTTTTTTTTTGTGTTTTTTATGAATTTGTGTTGCAACCTTTAATTATAGATGCATGAAGAGTAGGGCTTTTTGTGGCTATCTGTATGATATTTAAGATCCAAAAGTTGGACTGCTGTATTTCAGACATGATTAGTAGGTATCAGATTTGGATGAATCATGATGGACTGTTGGATTGATCAAAAACCTGTAAGTTGGCTAATCAGAAATTTTCTATACTGGTTAATAGGAGGAATGCCATAAATACAACTTAAATTGAATATTGTCTGTGTCTTGGACCCAGAGTTGTTAATCTGACTACATGCTATCGTGAAAAATAATGCATATCATTCATTGAAAAAATCAAAGAACGCCTTTGGTAGATGTTTGCAAAACATAGGGTATCAGCTAAGAGGTAATATTTATGGATTCATGTGAACTGTAGCCAAAACTTTTGTGACTGGTTACCAGAACGATAGTTTATCATTGCTGTTTCTTCTTAGTGTGAACTTTGGTGACAGGTATAAGCCCATGATACTGACAAAAAGTATGCAAAAGATTTTTAGAAATAGATTGCCTATAATCAATGCTCTTAGTCCTGCCACTACAGTGCTGAGCTTTCACAGAATCAGATACTTCACTGGTATTGGAATTTTGGCATCATATATATTCAGCATTTTTGCTCAGTTTTCAAATGGGGACTTTGGATGCTTTTTGATATTGATAGTGTGTGACCCTGAATATTTTTGCCACTGAAAGTGTTCTAAGTGATTTGTATGCAAGTAATACCACTGCATAGCATAATGACAGATGCAGAAATATTCCTTAAAGACTTCAGTTAACTAACTAGCTCCCATCCATCTCCATGCTTCATGTTGAGAACAGTGCTCCATAACTCATGTTGAATACTTTTACAACGTGGAACAGTTTTCATGAAAGTGAAAGAATAAGTTGCTTACTACATGCATGAAATACATGTTTGTGAAAAAGAATGAGATTTGCTTTTGAATGTATGTATGCACAGATTAGGCTGTAAAGCAAGAGCAAAAGGAAAAATAGAATAAAAAAGTCGGTAGGGAAATAGAAAATAGTTGTGTTTCGAAGATAGTGTAAGCTTTAGATATGTATGGCAGACCACCAAGTGGAGCTAGACTTAGATGATGAGCATAAACAGAATCATTACTGGGACAGACCTCTTACTCCTCTGGCAGTGTTTCCTTGTATTCGTGATACTGCCTTCTGCCTAGGTATTTTCAGTGAATTAATGAGTTAAGTATCTTCTTTAAGGTATGAAGATGAAATAAATGAAATTTAGATGAATCATGTTTGTTTTCCTTTCTAGAACATTAGATGAGGTGGAAGTGAAGGTTCATAGAAAAAGGAGTGATGTTATTATAAACAATGTTTCTCTTCTTTGATGCACACAGAATTTGATAAAGTCCACTTTACGCAAACTGGGCAGCTCCTCCACCAGTATCAACCAACTGGGCCGGGTAGGACTTGAGAATGTCTTCTCATGGGTAATTGGTTTGCATGGATGGGGAGATTACTCTGAGAGAGGCAGTAAATCATATGATTTTTAATGTTGATGGTTTTGATTAGCATTATTAATTCTTGAACATACTTGTGAGCTTTGATACAAATGTTACTTTTGCTGACACATGGGATACTATTATTGCTATGCTTTTATTGATTGATGTAAGTTTTAGATTGCTTACTTTTATTTTCACTCTGTAGTCTTTAACATGATATAACGAGCCAATTTCCCCACTTCCAGAATACATACAGTTCACAAACATGAAAAGAGAATTCAAAGCTTTTTCATGTGTGTTGAAGGATATGTGCCTCTCTCATGATATGGATTGTTGTTTATATGTACCATTAATGTTATTTTGAAAGATTGTAGTCTAACCATGTAAATATTAGTTCTTATATCCTTTAGAAAATATAACCTTTTGTATTTTACCTGATAATGGGGCTTGAAAGGTGTTTTTATGTCTTCCATGTCATCTTTTCCCTCTTTGAAAGCAGTACAGCACATGCAGAATCTTCCACAAGCAATTTTGTTACTGACAGTCTCAAGCAATCAAGTACTTAAGACTGGACAGTATTGTGCAAATCATTTCCTAAAGAATTCCTGTTAGTTTGGCTCTCATAAAAGTGAAATAGTTGTTATTCTTTGTCCATGGATATGAGAACATCATCAAAGGAGTAGAGCTAAACTGTCAGAAAATGCAAGGATGAAAGTAGAATTAGGAGAATGAAATGCAAGTTAAATGGTGAACTATGACATAAATGAAAACTAGTGGGCTTTAAATGATGGTGAGACCTTCAGAATAACTTAATTAAATTAGAGGAAGGGCTCATTATTGGTTCCACCCATGACCACTGTTAATTTAGGGCATATTTTTACCCTCACCTCTCCAAGTAGCTACAATGCAGGTTGTAGGTTATAGGCAGCATCTGCTCAGCACAGTACTACCAATTGACTTGGCTGTGGTAAGGTAGTATCAAGGATCATGTTACACTTATGTCAGGAATTCTAGTCTGTATCATATTAAAACTGAATTGCTCGACTAGTATCAGCATCTACATCTCTGCGTGAGCTGTATGCCCAACCTACTGATCTCTATGTCTTGTCTTCACTTTCTTCCCTTTCTCCTTTCTTTTCTTACTATAAGCCAGTAATTCCAAGATTATGTGTGAAGTTCATGTCATCCTTGTTTGTAAGGAATCTCTTCGCTCTTATCTGTCTTCTGCCAACAGGAGGTAAGGCTAAGGCAGAAGCAGTGTCACCTCCACCAAAGACCTATTACATTCTAATAGATCTGACCTTTTCTTCCATTTACTTGCATCCATAGTCTTTCAGATTCTGCTGAACACTGTCTGCCAAATACCTACCTCTCTTAATATTTTATATTGTTCAGAGACTTGACTGTCTGATGATTTCCTTGATAATTCCTTTCTCATCTCCCAACTAAACCTTCATTCATGATTCACCTTCATAGGAGGAGCCTGTGCTTATCAGTGTATTGTGCACTGCTCTCCTGCCATTACTGTACAAGCAATATAACTTTTTTGACAAAATTCCTGTTGCAAGGCCATGACTCCCTCTTATCCATAGGTGAGGACATCTGTGTAAGGTATTTCAACTTACCACAAATAATGGTTTATTGCCTCCCACACAAGTAGTGGAACTTTGAATTCCTCCTACAGGGACCTCCAGTTTTTAAGTTTCCTAAAGAAGGAACAGAGAACGGGGCCACGTAAGGATTTTCCCGCTTGGGCTCGGTCCTCTGTTCTTGTTACTACCTCGCTAACACAGGAAGTGGCAAATATGTATGAAAATAAAAATATTATTTATTTTTTATTTATTTTTATTTTGCTTTGTCGCTGTCTCCTGCATTTGCGAGGTAGCGCAAGGAAACAGACGAAAGGAATGGCCCAACCCACCCCCATACACATGTATATACATACACGTCCACACACGCAAATATACATACCTATACATCTCAATGTACACATATATATACACACACAGACACATGCACACATTCACACTGTCTGCCTTTATTCATTCCCATCGCCACCTCGCCACACATGGAATACCATCCCCCTCCCCCCTCATGTGTGCAAGGTAGCGCTAGGAAAAGACAACAAAGGCCCCATTCGTTCACACTCAGTCTCCAGCTGTCATGCAATAATGCCCGAAACCACAGCTCCCTTTCCACATCCAGGCCCCACACAACTTTCCATGGATTACCCCAGACGCTTCACATGCCCTGATTTAATCCACTGGCAGCACGTCAACCCCGGTATACCACATTGATCCAGTTCACTCTATTCCTTGCCCGCCTTTCACCCTCCTGCATGTTCAGGCCCCGATCACTCAAAATCTTTTTCACTCCATCTTTCCACCTCCAATTTGGTCTCCCACTTCTCCTCGTTCCCTCCACCTCTGACACATATATCCTCTTGGTCAATCTTTCCTCACTCATTCTCTCCACATGCCCAAACCATTTCAAAACACCCTCCTCTGCTCTCTCCACCACGCTCTTTTTATTTCCACACATCTCTCTTACCCTTACATTACTTACTCGATCAAACCACCTCACACCACACATTGTCCTCAAACATCTCATTTCCAGCACATCCACCCTCCTGTGCACAACTCTATCCATAGCCCACGCCTCGCAACCATACAACATTGTTGGAACCACTATTCCTTCAAACATAGCCATTTTTGCTTTCCGAGATAATGTTCTCGACTTCCACACATTCTTCAAGGCTCCCAGGGTTTTTGCCCCCTCCCCCACCCTATGATTCACTTCCGCTTCCATTGTTCCATCCGCTGCCAGCTCCACTCCCAGATATCTAAAACACTTTACTTCCTCCAGTTTTTCTCCATTCAAACTTACCTCCCAGTTGACTTGACCCTCAACCCTACTGTACCTAATAACCTTGCTCTTATTCACATTTACTCTTAACTTTCTTCTTTCACACACTGCCAAACTCAGTCACCAGCTTCTGCAGTTTCTCACATGAATCAGCCACCAGCGCTCTATCATCAGCGAACAACAACTGACTCACTTCCCAAGCTCTCTCATCCCCAACAGACTGCATACTTGCCCCTCTTTCCAAAACTCTTGCATTCATCTCCCTAACAACCCCATCTATAAACAAATTAAACAACCATGGAGACATCACACACCCCTGCCGCAAACCTACATTCACTGAGAACCAATCACTTTCCTCTCTTCCTACACGTACACATGCCTTACATCCTTGATAAAAACTTTTCACTGCTTCTAACAACTTGCCTCCCACACCATATATTCTTAATACCTTCCACAGAGCATTCTTTTGTCTGTTTCCTTCGGCTACCTCGCTAATGCGGGAGACAGCAACAAAGTATGATGTGTATATATATATATATATATATATATATATATATATATATATATATATATATATACATACATACATACATACATACATATATACATACATATATATATATGTATATATATATATATATATATATATATATATATATATATATATATATATATATATATATATATATATATATATACATCATACTTTGTTGCTGTCTCCCGCATTAGTGAGGTAGCCGAAGGAAATAGACGAAAGAATGGCCCAACCCACCCACATACACATGTATATACATACACATCCTCACATGCACATATACATACCTATACATTTCAGCATATATATACATACACAAACATATACATATATACTGGTGTACATAATTCATACTCGCTGCCTTTATTCATTCCCGTCACCACCCCTCCACACATGAAATGACAACCCCTTTTCCCCCCCATATATATATTTATATATATATATATATATTAATTTATTTATTTTGCTTTGTCGCTGTCTCCCACGTTTGCGAGGTAGCGCAAGGAAACAGATGAAAGAAATGGCCCAACCCACCCCCATACACATGTATATACATACACGTCCACATACTCTAATATACATACCCATACATCTCAATGTACACATATATATACACACACAGACACATACATACATACACATGCTCACAATTCACACTGTCTGCCTTTATTCATTCCCATCGCCACCTCTCCACACATGGAATAACATCCCCCTCCCCACTCATGTGTGCGAGGTAGCGCTAGGAAAAGACAACAAAGGCCCCATTCGTTCACACTCAGTCTCTAGCTGTCATGCAATAATGCCTGAAACCACAGCTCCCTTTCCACATCCAGGCCCCACAGAAATTTCCATGGTTTACCCCAGACGCTTCACATGCCCTGATTCAATCCATTGACAGCACGTCGACCCCGGTATACCACATCGATCCAATTCACTGTATTCTTTGCCTGCCTTTCACCCTCCTGCATGTTCAGGCCCCGATCACTCAAAATCTTTTTCACTCCATATATATATATATATATATATTTTTTTTTTTTGCTTTGTCGCTGTCTCCCGCGTTTGTGAGGTAGTGCAAGGAAACAGACGAAAGAAATGGCCCAACCCACCCCCATACACATGTATATACATACGTCCACACACGCAAATATACATACCTACACAGCTTTCCATGGTTTACACCAGACGCTTCACATGCCCTGATTCAATCCACTGACAGCACGTCAACCCCGGTATACCACATCGATCCAATTCACTCTATTCCTTGCCCTCCTTTCACCCTCCTGCATGTTCAGGCCCCGATCACACAAAATCTTTTTCACTCCATCTTTCCACCTCCAATTTGGTCTCCCACTTCTCCACGTTCCCTCCACCTCCGATACATATATCCTCTTGGTCAATCTTTCCTCACTCATTCTCTCCATGTGCCCAAACCATTTCAAAACACCCTCTTCTGCTCTCTCAACCACGCTCTTTTTATTTCCACACATCTCCCTTACCCTTACGTTACTTACTCGATCAAACCACCTCACACCACATTGTCCTCAAACATCTCATTTCCAGCACATCCATATGATAGAGTTGATAGAGATGCTCTGTGGAAGGTATTAAGAATATATGGTGTGGGAGGCAAGTTGTTAGAAGCAGTGAAGAGTTTTTATCGAGGATGTAAGGCATGTGTACGTGTGGGAAGAGAGGAAAGTGATTGGTTCTCAGTGAATGTAGGTTTGCAGCAGGGGTGTGTGATGTCTCCATGGTTGTTTAATTTGTTTATGGATGGGGTTGTTAGGGAGGTGAATGCAAGAGTTTTGGAAAGAGGGGCAAGTATGAAGTCTGTTGTGGATGAGAGAGCTTGGGAAGTGAGTCAGTTGTTGTTCGCTGATGATAGAGCGCTGGTGGCTGATTCATGTGAGAAACTGCAGAAGCTGGTGACTGAATTTGGTAAAGTGTGTGAAAGAAGAAAGTTAAGAGTAAATATGAATAAGAGCAAGGTTATTAGGTACAGTAGGGTTGAGGGTCAAGTCAATTGGGAGGTAAGTTTGAATGGAGAAAAACTGGAGGAAGTAAAGTGTTTTAGATATCTGGGAGTGGATCTGGCAGCGGATGGAACCATGGAAGCGGAAGTGAATCATAGGGTGGGGGAGGGGGCGAAAATCCTGGGAGCCTTGAAGAATGTGTGGAAGTCGAGAACATTATCTCGGAAAGCAAAAATGGGTATGTTTGAAGGAATAGTGGTTCCAACAATGTTGTATGGTTGCGAGGCGTGGGCTATGGATAGAGTTGTGCGCAGGAGGGTGGATGTTTTGGAAATGAGATGTTTAAGGACAATGTGTGGTGTGAGGTGGTTTGATCGAGTAAGTAATGTAAGGGTAAGAGAGATGTGGAAATAAAAAGAGCGTGGTTGAGAGAGCAGAAGAGGGTGTTTTGAAATGGTTTGGGCACTTGGAGAGAATGAGCGAGGAAAGATTGACCAAGAGGATATATGGGTTGGAGGTGGAGGGAACGAGGAGAAGTGGGAGACCAAATTGGAGATGGAAAGATGGAGTGAAAAAGATTTTGAGTGATCGGGGCCTGAACATGAAGGAGGGTGAAAGGCGGGCAAGGAATAGAGAGAATTGGATCGATGTGGTATACCGTGGTGGACGTGCTGTCAGTGGATTGAATCAGGGCATGTGAAGCGTCTGTGGTAAACCATGGAAAGTTGTGTGGGCCCTGGATGTGGAAAGGGAGCTGTGGTTTCGGGCATTATTGCATGACAGCTAGAGACTGAGTGTGAACGAATGGGGCCTTTGTTGTCTTTTCCTAGCGCTACCTCGCACACATGAGGGGGGAGGGAGATGGTATTCCATGTGTGGCGAGGTGGCGATGGGAATGAATAAAGGCAGACAGTGTGAATTGTGTGCATGGGTATATATGTATGTGTCTGTGTGTGTATATATATGTGTACATTGAGATGTATAGGTATGTATATTTGCGTGTGTGGACGTGCATGTATATACATGTTTATAGGGGTGGGTTGGGCCATTTCTTTCGTCTGTTTCCTTGCGCTACCTCACGAACGCGGGAGACAGCGACAAAGCAAAATAAAATGAAAAAAAATATATATATGTATATGTGTGTGTGTGTGTATATGTGCGTATGTATGTGTATGTATATATATATATATATATATATATATATATATATATATATATATATATATATATATATATATATATATATATGTGTACGTGTAGGAAGAGAGGAAAGTGATTGGTTCTCAGTGAATGTAGGTTTGCAGCAGGGGTGTGTGATGTCTCCATGGTTGTTTAATTTGTTTATGGATGGGGTTGTTAGGGAGGTGAATGCAAGAGTTTTGGAAAGAGGGGCAAGTATGAAGTCTGTTGGGGATGAGAGAGCTTGGGAAGTGAGTCAGTTGTTGTTCGCTGATGATACAGCGCTGGTGGCTGATTCATGTAAGAAACTGCAGAAGCTGGTGACTGAGTTTGGTAAAGTGTGTGAAAGAAGAAAGTTAAGAGTAAATGTGAATAAGAGCAAGGTTATTAGGTACAGTAGGGTTGAGGGTCAAGTCAATTGGGAGGTAAGTTTGAATGGAGAAAAACTGGAGGAAGTAAAGTGTTTTAGATATCTGGGAGTGGATCTGGCAGTGGATGGAACCATGGAAGCGGAAGTGGATCATAGGGTGGGGGAGGGGGTGAAAATTCTGGGAGCCTTGAAGAATGTGTGGAAGTCGAGAACATTATCTCGGAAAGCAAAAATGGGTATGTTTGAAGGAATAGTGGTTCCAACAATGTTGTATGGTTGCGAGGCGTGGGCTATGGATAGAGTTGTGCGCAGGAGGATGGATGTGCTGGAAATGAGATGTTTGAGGACAGTGTTTGGTGTGAGGTGGTTTGATCGAGTAAGTAACGTAAGGGTAAGAGAGATGTGTGGAAATGAAAAGAGCGTTGTTGAGCGAGCAGAAGAGGGTGTTTTGAAATGGTTTGGGCACGTGGAGAGAATGAGTGAGGAAAGATTGACCAAGAGGATATATGTGTCGGAGGTGGAGGGAACGAGGAGAAGTGGGAGACTAAATTGGAGGTGGAAAAATGGAGTGAAAAAGATTTTGTGTGATCGGGACCTGAACATGCAGGAGGGTGAAAGGAGGGCAAGGAATAGAGTGAATTGGATCGATGTGGTATACCGGGGTCGACGTGCTGTCAGTGGATTGAATCAGGGCATATGAAGCGTCTGGGGTAAACCATGGAAAGCTGTGTAGGTATGTATATTTGCGTGTGTGGACGTATGTATATACATGTGTATGGGGGTGGGTTGGGCCATTTCTTTCGTCTGTTTCCTTGTGCTACCTCGCAAATGCGGGAGACAGCGAAAAAGCAAAAAAAAAAAAAAAAGAAAATATATATATATATATATATATATATATATATATATATATATATATATATATATATATATATATATATATATATATATTTTATTTATTTTAGTATACATAAGTATACTTATGTAAGTAGGAGAGATGGCCAGAGAGCGATATTGGATTACGTGTTAATTGACAGGCGTGTGAAAGAGAGACTTTTGGATGTTAATGTGCTGAGAGGTGCAACTGGAGGGATGTCTGATCATTATCTTGTGGAGGCTAAGGTGAAGATTTGTATGGGTTTTCAGAAAAGAAGAGTGAATGTTAGGGTGAAGAGGGTGGTGAGAGTAAGTGAGCTTGGGAAGGAGACCTGTGTGAGGAAGTACCAGGAGAGACTGAGTACAGAATGGAAAAAGGTGAGAAGAATGGAAGTAAGGGGAGCGGGGGAGGAATTTGATGTATTTAGGGAATCAGTGATAGATTGCACAAAAGATGCTTGTGGCATGAGAAGAGTGGGAGGTGGGTTGATTAGAAAGGGTAGTGAGTGGTGGGATGAAGAAGTAAGAGTATTAGTGAAAGAGAGATATATATATATATATATATATATATATATATATATATATATATAGAGAGAGAGAGAGAGAGAGAGAGAGAGAGAGAGAGAGAGAGAGAGAGAGAGAGAACGAGGCCAGGTGAGGATATTCTCTCAGAGGCCCAATCCTCTGTTCTTAACGCTACCTTGCTAACGCGGGAAATGGCGAATAGTATGAAAGAAAAAAGATGTACATATTCATACATTTATTTATATATTTATTATACTTTCTCGCTGTCTCCTGCTTTAGTGAGGTAGTGCAAGGAAACAGACAAAAGAATGGCCTAACCCACCCACATACACATGTATATACATAAGCGCCTACATACACACACACACACACACACATATATATATATATATATATATATATATATATATATATATATATATATATATATATATATATATATTTTTTTTTTTCACACGATTCGCCATTTCCCGCGTTAGCGAGTTAGCGTTAAGAACAGAGGACTGAGCCTTTGAGGGAATATCCTCACTTAGCCCCCTTCTCTGTTCCTTCTTTTGGAAAATTAAAAACGAGAGGGGAGGATTTCCAGCCCCCCGCTCCCTTCCCTTTTAGTCGCCTTCTACGACACGCAGGGAATACGTGAGAAGTATTCTTTCTCCCCTATCCCCAGGGATAAATATATATATATATATATATATATATATATATATATATATATATATATATATATATATATATATATATATTCTGGGAGCCTTGAAGAATGTGTGGAAGTCGAGAACATTATCTCGGAAAGCAAAAATGGGTATGTTTGAGGGAATGGTGGTTCCAACAATGTTGTATGGTTGCGAGGCGTGGGCTATAGATAGAGTTGTGCGCAGGAGGATGGATGTGCTGGAAATGAGATGTTTGAGGACAATGTGTGGTGTGAGGTGGTTTGATCGAGTAAGTAACGTAAGGGTAAGAGAGATGTGTGGAAATAAAAAGAGCGTGGTTGAGAGAGCAGAAGAGGGTGTTTTGAAATGGTTTGGGCACATGGAGAGAATGAGTGAGGAAAGATTGACCAAGAGGATATATGTGTCGGAGGTGGAGGGAACGAGGAGAAGAGGGAGACCAAATTGGAGGTGGAAAGATGGAGTGAAAAAGATTTTGTGTGATCGGGGCCTGAACATGCAGGAGGGTGAAAGGAGGGCAAGGAATAGAGTGAATTGGAGCGATGTGGTATACAGGGGTTGACGTGCTGTCAGTGGATTGAATCAAGGCATGTGAAGCGTCTGGGGTAAACCATGGAAAGCTGTGTAGGTATGTATATTTGCGTGTGTGGACGTGTGTATGTACATGTGTATGGGGGGGGGTTGGGCCATTTCTTTCGTCTGTTTCCTTGCGCTACCTCGCAAACGCGGGAGACAGCGACAAAGTATAAAAAAAAAAAAAAAAAAAAAAAAATATATATACACTTATACTTTTCAACGTATACGTTCTTATACACAGACATGTACATATTCACACATGCTGCCTTCAGACATTTCTGCCACACATGAAATTACCCCCCCCCCCCCCCACTTGCACGTGAGGTAGCTCTAGGTAAAAACAACAAAGGCCACAATCGTTCACACTCAGTCTCTAGCTGTCATGTATAGTGCGCCAAAACCACAGCTCCCTTTCCACATCCAGGCCCCACAAAACTTTCCATGGTTTACCCCAGACACTTCACATGCCCTGGTTCAATCCATCGACAGCATGTTGACCCCAGTATACCACATCATTCCAATCACTCTATTCCTTGCATGCCTTTCACCCTCATGCATGTTCAGGCCCTGATCACTCAAAATCTTTTTCACTCTATCCTTTCTATGGCCCATGCCTTACAACCATATACATTGTTAGAACCACTATTTCTTCAAACATACCTATTTTTGCTCTCCGAGATAATGTTCTTGCCTTCCACACATTTTTCAACGCTCCCAGAACGTTCACCCCCCACCCCACCCCCACCCTACCGTGTGATTCACTTCTGCTTCCATTGTTCCATCCGCTGCCAAATCCACTCCCAGATATCTAAAACACTTCACTTTCTCCAGTTTTCCCCCTTTAAACTTACCTCCCAATTTACTTCTCTCTCAACCCTACTGAACCTAATAACCTTACTCTTATTCACATTTACTCTCAGCTTTCATCTTTCACACACCTTACCAAACTTAGTCATCAACTTCTGCAGTTTCTCACCTGAATCAGCTATCAGCGCTGTATCATCGGCAAACAAAAACTGACTCACTTCCCAAGCCCTCTCATCCAGACTTCATATTTGCCCCTCTCTCCAAAACTCTTGCATTCACCACCCTAACCACCCCATCCGTAAACATTTTAAACAACCATGGGGACATCACATGCCCCTGCCACAGACTGACATTCACTAGGAACCAATCACTCTCCTCTCTTCTTACTCGTACACATGCCTTACATCTTGGTAAAAGCTTTAAACTGCTTCTAGCGGCTTACCTCCCACCCCATATTATCTTAATACCTTCCACAGAGCATCTCTGTCAACCTTATCATATGCCTTCTCCAGATCGTTAAATGCCACATACAAATCCATCTGTTTTTCTAAGCATTTCTCACACACATTCTTCAAAGCAAACATCTGATTCACACATCCTCTACCACTTCTGAAACCACACTGCTCCTCCCCTATCTGATGCTCTGTACCTGCCTTAACCCTCTCAATCAATACCCTCCCATACAGTTTTCCAGGAATACTCAACAAACATATGTCCCTGTAGCTTGAACACTGATCTTTATCCCCTTTGCCTTTGTACAGTAGCACTATGCATACATTCCACCAATCATCAGGCATCTCACCATCATCCATACATACATTGAGTATCCTTACAAGCAGTCAACACCACAGCTACCCCCTTTCTTATTAAATTCAACTGCAGTACCATCCAAAGCAGCCGCCTTGCCGGATTTCATCTTCTGCAAAGCTTTCAATACCTCGTCTCTCTTAACGAAACCATTCTCTCTGACCCTCTTACTTCACACACTACCCAGAACAAAACATCCTATATCTGCCACTCTGTCATCACATACATTAAACAAACCTTCAAAATACTCCATCTCCTGCTCATTTCATCACTACCTGTTATCACATCCTCCATTGCCCCCTTCGCCAATGTTCACATTTGTTCTCTTTTCTTATGCACGTTATTTACCTCCTTCTGAAACATCTTTTTATCCTTCGACTCTCATTTGCTTCCTTTTTCAACCCTTGCACCTTCCTCTTGACCTCCTTCCACTTTCTTTTATACTTCTAGTCATTTGCTCTCCTTTCTTGTAAGTATTGTCCAAACACCTCGTTTTTCTTTTTCTCTAATAACTTTACTTCTTCATCCCACCACTCACTACCCTTTGTAGTTCGCTCAATTCCCTCCTTTCTCATGCCATATGCATATTTTGCACTTGCCATCAGTGTTTCCCCTGAATACATTTCATTTCTCGCCTGCTCCTTTCATGGCATTTGCTCTCACCTTTGTCATTCTACACTGAAAATCTCTTGGTACTTCCTCACACAAGTGTCCTTTCCAAGTTCACTTATTCTCGCCACTCCCATCTCTCCAACATTTTCTCATCTTTTTTGAAAACTTCTACAAATCTTCACCTTCCAGATAGTGATCAGGCATCCCACCAGCTGCCCTTCTCAGCACATCAACATCCCAAAGTCTCTCTTTTACACGCTTTTCAATTAACACATAATATAATATTCCCCTCTGACCATCTCTCCTTCTCACATACGTATACTTATGTATATCTTTCTTTAAACCAGGTATTCCCGATCGCCAATCTTTTTTTGAGCACACAAATCCACAAGCTCTTCACCATTTCCATTCATGACACTGAATACCCCATGTACATGTTGTACTCTCACCTGCCACATTACTCACCTTTGCATTTAAATCTCCCATTACTAATACCCAGTCATGTACAATAAAACTACTGACACACTCACTAACTGTTTTTTCATACTGATCACCATTTCCTTTGTTAGTGAGATAGCACCAGGGAGATACGATGAAAGGCTACATGAACTCTCATCCATTCTCTAGTTATCTTGTGCAGTGCACCAAAACCACAGCTCCTCATCCACAACTAGCCCACACAGACCTTTCCATGGTTTACCCCAGATTCTTAATATGCCCTGGTTCAGTCCATTGACATCACCACAATCATTGTATGTCATATTGTTCCAGTTCACTCTATCCAGTGCACACCTTTCACCCTCCTTCATGATCAGGCCCTGATCACTCAGAGTCTTTTCCATTTCATTCTTCCATGTCCAATTTGGTCTCCCTATTTTCCTTGTTTCTCTGCTAATGACACATATATCCTCTTTGTCAATCTTTCCTTACTTATTCTTTCAACATGTCCAAACAATTTCAGTACTCCCTCTTCAGCTTTCTGAGCCATACTTTTTATTACCTAATCTCTCTCTCTTACCTTTTTATTACTTACTAAATTAAACCACCTCATGCCATATATTGTCCTCAGACATTTCAATTCCAAGATATCCATCCTCCCAAAACCCATAACACATCAGATAATACTGTCTGTCCCCCACTTATGACCTCTGTGACTTACGACCATCCATACATATGACCGAGGGTGAAGGCATGTACAGAGCATCAGATTGGGGAAGAGCAGTGTGGTTTCAGAAGTGGTAGAGGATGTGTGGATCAGGTGTTTGCTTTGAAGAATGTATGTGAGAAATACTTAGAAAAGCAAATGGATTTGTATGTAGCATTTATGGATCTGGAGAAGGCATATGATAGAGTTGATAGAGATGCTCTGTGGAAGGTATTAAGAATATATGGTGTGGGAGGCAAGTTGTTAGAAGCAGTGAAAAGTTTTTATCGAGGATGTAAGGCATGTGTACGTGTAGGAAGAGAGGAAAGTGATTGGTTCTCAGTGAATGTAGGTTTGCGGCAGGGGTGTGTGATGTCTCCATGGTTGTTTAATTTGTTTATGGATGGGGTTGTTAGGGAGGTGAATGCAAGAGTTTTGGAAAGAGGGGCAAGTATGAAGTCTGTTGGGGATGAGAGAGCTTGGGAAGTGAGTCAGTTGTTGTTCGCTGATGATACAGCGCTGGTGGCTGATTCATGTGAGAAACTGCAGAAGCTGGTGACTGAGTTTGGTAAAGTGTGTGAAAGAAGAAAGTTAAGAGTAAATGTGAATAAGAGCAAGGTTATTAGGTACAGTAGGGCTGAGGGTCAAGTCAATTGGGAGGTGAGTTTGAATGGAGAAAAACTGGAGGAAGTGAAGTGTTTTAGATATCTGGGAGTGGATCTGGCAGTGGATGGAACCATGGAAGCAGAAGTGGATCATAGGGTGGGGGAGGGGGCGAAAATTCTGGGAGCCTTGAAGAATGTGTGGAAGTCGAGAACATTATCTCGGAAAGCAAAAATGGGTATGTTTGAAGGAATAGTGGTTCCAACAATGTTGTATGGTTGCGAGGCGTGGGCTATGGATAGAGTTGTGCGCAGGAGGATGGATGTGCTGGAAATGAGATGTTTGAGGACAATGTGTGGTGTGAGGTGGTTTGATCGAGTAAGTAACGTAAGGGTAAGAGAGATGTGTGGAAATAAAAAGAGCGTGGTTGAGAGAGCAGAAGAGGGTGTTTTGAAATGGTTTGGTCACATGGAGAGAATGAGTGAGGAAAGATTGACCAAGAGGATATATGTGTTGGAGGTGGAGGGAACGAGGAGAAGAGGGAGACCAAATTGGAGGTGGAAAGATGGGGTGAAAAAGATTTTGTGTGATCGGGGCCTGAACATGCAGGAGGGTGAAAGGAGGGCAAGGAATAGAGTGAATTGGAGCGATGTGGTATACCGGGGTTGACGTGCTGTCAGTGGATTGAATCAAGGCATGTGAAGTGTCTGGGGTAAACCATGGAAAGCTGTGTAGGTATGTATATTTGCGTGTGTGGACGTATGTATATACATGTGTATGGGGGTGGGTTGGGCCATTTCTTTTGTCTGTTTCCTTGCGCTACCTTGCAAACGCGGGAGACAGCGACAAAGCCAAAAAAAAAAAAAAAAAAAAAAATCAAACTTGGTCATATGCCTGCCAGTGCTAATGGCTGAGTGTGGAAGGTAGTGACTGTCAGACGATATCCCAGCATTGTGTACATTGCATCTCTCTCCATCCTCCTCCTCAGTTACCATTCATACAGTGCATATTGTTCAAGTGAATGTGATGAATTTTTATGTTGGATTAAACCGTTTCTGCATTAGACCCAAAGAAGATGACAAACAAGAGGAAAACTCATCGCATGCTGATAGATCTGGCAAGAAGCTGAGGAAGATGCTCAATTTGGAACCGAAGATATAGGTAATCATCCAATATGATGGAGGAAAAAAGTTAATGTGATTGCACATGATCTACATTTGTCCCTTTCATTGGTATCCATAGTTGTAAAGGACAAAGAAAAAATATGTGAAGCAGTGAAAGGTTCAGCAAGTATGAAGTCTACTGTAATAACAAAGCAATGACAAGGGCCCATCCACAAAATGGAAAGTTGTTGATTCTGTGGATGGATGATCAAATAAAAAATTGTATACCACTAAGCCTACTAACAATTCTGGCAAAGGCTGGAAGTCTTTTCAAGATTTTGAAGGAACGAGTGGGCAAGGACTACATTGCGAACTTCACAGCAAGTCATGGTTGGCTTAATAGTTTTAAGAGAAGATATAGCTTGCACAGTGTTCAAGTCACAGGTGAAGTGCTGACAGAAGAGCTGCTGAAAAGGTAAAAAATAAACCAAAGATTTTTTCTTAACCATAGTGTGACTTAAGAAAAATATCAGTTCATAAAACTGGTTAAACAAAAATGAGATAATCTTGATAGAACTTGTATAATGAAGAAATAAAAGTGAAATGTGAACTAAAGAATCTTGAATTAAAGGTAAAATGAAACCACAGAATCATATGATAAGGCTGGTTAATGAAAAATGAGATAATCATGATAGAAATTGAGTAGGGTTAAAGAACGCTGTACAGGCATACGAATTCTACATGCCATGCTGACATACGTCCGACTTATGTTCATTTCAGGGTCCGACTAATTTGTCAGAATGGAACTCGGATGTATGCCGTGGATAGATAGCATTTAGACTACTGTACCTTCAAACATAGCAAATTTGCCCTCCCAGATAAGGATGTCTGTTTCCACACATTCTTAAACTCTCCTAGAACCTTCGCCCACCCTCTATCTATCTATATATGTGATGCCCATTCCCTCTGGGAACTACCATTAAGGAGTGGTCGTGGCAAAAGTCTCCACATATCCCTTTTCCTGCATTCCTGCCTTGCATACACCATTTCATGCATTCTTCCACTATATCTCTCCCTCCAGTAGTCCTCCACCCTATTTGCCCATGTTACAGGTGGTCTTCCATTCACATAATCCCCTTTAATTTTACTATCATACACTCTCCTTGTAAACTCCCAGTCTTGCATTCTTTCAGTTGCCAACACTTTTACCTGTCCATTCTTCCCTACACCATACCCCCACTTCTCCCTGTTCCTCATCCACACCAGAACTGCAAAGTGGTGAGAGTCTCCAAAGAATCCTCTCACAACTCTAGCATCTAGCACAGCCTTTCTCAATCTTTCATCCACTGCAACATAATCAAAGTCTTTTGTTCTTTTCTTCCATCATTCCTCATCCATGTATATCTGTGGATCATCTTGTGCTGAAAAAATGTGTTTGCAGGGAGTGACCCCCTCTCAGCACAAATATCCACAAGATAACTTCTATTCTCATTTACTTCAGGCACTCCATACATACCAACTATCTCCAACTATCCTCCCTCATCTGTGCTATGACTCACTTCCATTTCCATGATTCTTTTTGCTGCCATGTCTACTCCCAGGTATCTGAAACACTTCACTTCCTTCAGTTTTACTCCATTCAAACTCACTTGAATGTATACCCCAACTAATCTGCACCTCAACCCTACTAAATCAAATAACCTTGCTTTAATTTAAAGTCACTCTCAACTTCCTCCTTTCAGAGACTTTTCCAAACTTCCACAAATTTTTGCAATTTCTCACTCAAATCTGCCACCACCATAAGCAAACAATAAATGACTTCCCAGTTCCTCTCAACACCTACAAACTGCATACTTGCCTCTCTGTCCAGGATTCTTGCATTTACATCCTTTAATCCAACATCCATAAACAAATTAAACAGCCATGGTGACATCACACACACCTTGCCTTCTTCTCACAGCTCTACTCACTAATATTCATAAGTCTCACCAACTATCACTCCCTCATTTATGCTATGACTCATTTCCATTTCCATGATTCTCTCTATCAACCTTGTCATATGCCTTCTCCAGATCCATGAATGCCACATACAAAACCATCTATTTCCTTCAGTATTTCTTGTTCACATTCTTTTCAGCAAACACCTGATACAAACATCCTCAACCATTTTTGAAACCACACTACTTCTTCCCAGTCTGATGCTCTGTACATACCTTCATCCCCTCAATCACTAACCTTTCATACAACTTGCCTGGTACATGCAGTCTCTGTAGTATGAACACTCATCTTTATTCCCATTGCCTTTATACATTGGCATTTTATGGGCATTCCACCAATCCTCAGGCACCTCACCATAATTCATACATTGGAAATCTTAACTTACCAATTAACAACACGTGTATTCACTCCCTTCCTTGACAAATTCAACTACAGTACCATCAACTCCAGCCACCATGCTGCATTTCATCTTGCATAAGGCCTTCACCACATCTCTTCTCTCTGCCAAACCATTCTATGACTCTCTCACTTTGTATATCACTCTGACCCAAACACCCTATATCTGCCACGCTATCATTGAACTCTTTCATCAATCCTTCAAAATGCTTACTCCCTATCCTCACTTATCACTGCCTGTTACTACTTTCCTTACTGCTTTCCCTTTTGCCCCTTTCACTGGTGTTCCTATATGTTTTTTTTTTTTTTTTTTTTCACATTATTAACCTCCCTCCAAAACATCATCATCTTCTCCCTAAAGATTACTGATACTTGCTCCCTCCAAGTCTCATTTTGCCATCTTTGTCAACTCCGGTATATATACTTTTTCATCTAAGCAGGCAGAAAATTTTCATTAGTATGCTGTTTATTAAAGATAAATGCATATTCACCATTAACTAGCTTTGTTTTAATTTTCACAGTTTTACTCATGACAATTTACTTCATCAGATAGGGTATGAATTATGTATCATGTGTTCATTTTCACTCTGTTTTTAAAAGTCTTGAGATGTTTTGGGCATGTGAATACTGCCCATCTTTAGTCAAATTGCTTAAGAATGATAAAATGCTATATAGCACAGAAAAAACAGGAATGGTTTACATCTTGCTATGTTATGGATGAGAACAGCAACTTAGGTAATATGTTCCCTTGAGGTTCATGCTTGGTAGTGTGGTCAGTAGTGATTAAATTTGATGGGTCATTTGATGGGTCTCTGCTTCTGGGTAAGTCACATAGATGTGGAGAGTGGGCTCATTTAGGATATAGTTAAGAATTGTTGTAGGGCCCTATATTGTCCTGTACTTTGATGATATATGAAGGAATTATATTATGAATATGGCTTTCATTTTATCTTGTAGGATCATGGCAATCTTCCATTATTGTGTTTTGAGTAAGATGCTGTTGAATGAAATTTATATTGTGTCCCATAATGAAAAGTTTTTGTAAGCTCTACTTAGGTAAGCTCTGATAATGCTTAAGTTGTACCTCGGGGGCACTCATATCCAGCATTCAGGCACTTTTCCGAGCCAGTAGACCTATGGTGGACCATATTGTGATATTCACCATTATGAGCCTATGTCTGAATCAAGAAAGGGGGGGAGGGGACCTTTATGTTCACACCTAACTTATGGGTGAATCTCAGGACAGGTGTATCATCCATAGCCTTCTTTAAGTTTCTTAAGGTGCTCTTTGTTCCTAAGGGCAACATAAGTGTCAGCAGTGTATCATCAGTGAGTAGTCTGATAGCTATAGTAAGGCAGCATATGCATGTAAAAAATGTTAGGCTAAAAACAGTTTCACAAACCAGTTGTTATCATAGACATTTATGCATTAGCAGTAGCACACATCTCATCAAATTCAGGTTGTAATGGTGAGCTTGTTAGAATTTGTGTAGAGCAATATTTTTTGAAGAAATTCATGTGATAAGCTCATTGATTAAAATTTTTATGCACTTGCAGTAGCACACATCTCAATGACTTGCTTTTTAATGATGAAGTTATTATAGTATTTACTGTTTGGTGTATATGATATTATAGAGTAAACATTTATGAACATGTGCATATAGAAAGTGGAGAAAGGCCAAAATCAGCACTTGCATTGAGTATCATTGTTTTTATAAATGCACTAGCAGGAGCATCTACCTCAACATTCTTGCTTTTTACCAATGAAGTTGTTATATTTACTGTTTATTGTATGCAGTATTTTATGAACAAGTGCACAAAAAAATTGTAATACCAGAAACACTTTGATATCCTGCATGTGAACAAACATGCTTCATAATGGAGGTGATATTATAGCATTTACTGTGTTGTACACATTAAGTGTTCATTTACAGCACATTCACTTAAAATCAATGTAAGATCAAAAACAGCATCAAAAGTTGATTATTTTTGTAATTTATGCACTCGCTAGAGCTTACATACAATCAAACTTGCTCCGTAATGGTTAAGTTGTTAAAATATGAAGTGTTTGATGTATATGAAAGTATAAAGCAGTGTACTAACAGATACATCTAAAGAACAACACAAAGCCAAACACAGCATTTCAAATTGATCTGTATTATAAACATTTATGCTCTGGCTCGGTGACTGTTGTAAGAGTGTAGTTTCTGCTTGGGACCTCACACCATCTCGTAGGATCATGCATCAGACATGAAACTGACTCTTTATTTCACTCTTATTCAGTACATTTTTTTCTCTTCTCAGTGCACTATCACAATATATATTTTTTTCAAAAATCAAAGATTATCTTGACACATCAGATGGCAAATGTAGTTTTATCTCTACAGTGTTTGGATTAATACCCTCCAAACTGGATACCTTTGGAGTGGCTGACTGGGTGTGGTGGAACATGTTCAAACAGAGCTAATTATTGACTTACCATAATCCAACCTTACCCACCCATACCTTTTTACCCTTTTGTCTTTTTGACAGGTCAAGGTAACATTTCATGACCAACCTACTAGTCCATCAGCCTCCAACACACTACAACCTCCATTTACCATGTGAACACTTGATCTCACAATACCTCTCACTGCTCTCTCCTCTCCATAAGCACTTATTGTCTGACCAGCTGCAGTATCTATCATCATAATGTTTAACACAAATGAAATAAAATTTATTTGGAGGACACTGTAGTGACATTATACAATATTGCTACAAATACTGCTCATACTATGACAGCAACTTTCTATGGTGGTGAAATCAGTCTTAGCTACATTACATGGAGCATTGCAACTGGCCCACTGCAGTTATTGCTTTCAGCAACTGACAGTAAACTCTTGTGGCCTCCTGTAACTGGCTTACATTTCTGGTCAGAGGTCAGCAGTTGTATACTTCTGAACTGAAAGACAAAAGGCCCCACCTCACTGACTTCTGCCAATGAGCAAGCCTGTATGGTTCCTAAGGGGTCATAGTGATCTACTTAGACAGCCTTCGTTGTGACATTACCACTCACAGAGGGGCCTGGCCTTGCATAAATACTGTTGCATTTGTCACCGGTGTCAACAAAGCAATCGACTTAAGATCACAAGTGCCTAGATAGTCTTCGCTGTATGACTTAAGACTGTGTGACATCATTAGCAGCACACTCCCAACTTCTCATCTTTGTAGTAGGGCTCTGTAGTGCCTTATTTCTCTTGGCCTACTCCAGTGGAACTCCTTGTGACCATCATCAGTGCTGTGCTGTTCTGTTATCCTTCCCCCTCCAGCACAATCTGGCAACATTTGTATTTGCTCTGATGTATGGAACCACATCTGCCTCTTATTTCCTGCACTGACAACAAGGCTTTGGGATATTGGTATTTCTTATTTCCTTAGGCTGCATAACCTTGGAACCTTGCCTTGCCACCACTCCTCTTGCTGCACCTTGAAACCCAGACAACTGTGTACATCCTATGGGACTTCTGCCTCAACTGTTCTACTTCAACACATTAGGACACCTACTATGCCTGCAAGTCTTGTTTCACCATACCTCATTTGACCTCTCCTTATCATAATCATTCCTGTACCACACGTACTAGCTCATTACCTTCTGTTCACTCTCGGTAAAACACCATGTTTTTTGTTATTTGCATTTTGATACCCCTCTTTCAGTCTTCACCTTCGCAAAAGAAAATGTTCTTAATATATCAGTCCCTAAAGTTCTCCATCATCTTAGGGTTATATCCATGAAAATGAGGAAATGGGAGATATTGGAAGTTTCAGTTACAAGAGCTTTCTCGTAAGATTAATACCAGATGATAAAGCTTTTAATGTGCACAGCTTTAGTTTCCTTATATTTTATATACTGCAATGTTAACATAGATACCAATTTATATTTTTTCAATAGCCTTCTTAAGTTTCAGTCTTCTCTCTCCGAGGCATTGTTCACTTTTTCCACCCCATGCAGATAAGAATGGTGTAAAGTTGAGATCATTAGCTACTTGCTTTTCTTGCAATGCATGATAGTCACAGAACTGATGAAAAAAGTTATGCTATTAGTCTTTAAAATGTTTTAAAGGTAGACAGTTTAAGGAATAGTTTGATTAGTAAGACATTTGGGGAGTATGAACATATATTTTTATATTGGATTTATTGACAGTGAGTGGCATTCAGTCCTCCATAAGACAGCTTACTTATGCAGAGTTTTCCAGAGACAGGATCTTACAAAGGTTGATTTACCTTATAGAGCCTGTACCTGTAGTTCATAGAGATGGTGTAAACAAATTTGTCACAGTACTGAAATGGAGGAAATTAGGTATATGAAAAAGAAAGAGATAAGAGGAACTTTTGAAGTAGTTAGACTGAAGTGTTCTTTTCTTGAGACAAAGTGGATTAATGGAATTGAATACACCTGAATTCAAACAGCAACAGACCACTGGGTCCTAATGAGACTGTTTGTGATAGTGGAGTTTAGAAAGTCTTTGATTAATGCAGTAGGAATAGAAAGACTTCAAGATTATTCAGAGGAAGACTCGTAAACTTAATTGGCATAGTGAATGACAGATGCTATTTTTAAGTAGGTTATTGTGGATTATTGTGAAGTATTGTAGACAGGTAGAGTATGAAAAGAGAAATGTGAGATGAGAGAACTTTTTTGTTTTGCTCTGAATTTTTTATCTAAGCACACAGTTTGATCCTAACGGTATTATATGTCACTTCTGGGTCATATGATTGTAGACTAAGATAAAGTTGAGGAGATTGCTAGATCACCAAAGAGCTTAATATTTATAAGGTGCCAGGAATGATACTGGAGAAGTTAGGAAGTATGTGATATGAAGGAATTGTCAGAAATAAAAGATGAAGAGGTAAAGAGTAAGAAGAATTTTATCCAATAGTGTCGATCATAATGCTAATTTCTGTAAGAGGAATACATAGGCATAACTGTGTGAAAAAGTTGGATAGCAGTGTAATTACAATAGAATTTTTGTGCAAAGGAAAGAGATTTTTTTTTCATTTATTTGTAGACTTGGAAGAATGAATAAATTGTGAAATTAGGAAGATGGAATACAGAGGGCATAGGTTGAGAAAACAAAGAATATTATGTTGAAGCAGATTGGGTATGTATAAATAATAGATGTGTGAATGGAGAGAAAGAGGAAGGGGAAGACTGAATAATGTACAGGATCAGGATTAGATGATCTTTGGTTGAAAAGGGGTGCATACTTGGAAGAGTGTCTTGGTTGAAAGGGGATGTACACTTGGAAGAGTGTCTTGGTATATTGCAGGATTAGGGATCCATAGTGGAGAGACTTGATGGACAACCCCTGTGGATATTAGAAGATAGTGTATTGCATATAATCAAGAACATAGAATCATCCTGTAGAAATTTTAAAAGAAATTGATGATCTGCCTTTTAACTTGTTTATTGAGCCACTTCTATAGTGTAAGGATGCAAGTAGAATTAAACTGTTTCACTTGCATGATAGTCTTACTGATGTGCAGAGTTATTTTGTAAATTTTTTAGTATTGTTGATTTGCCCTTATCTCTGTGATCAAATATTATTTAGAAGATTCTGCTTGTATAGCTATACTTTTCGTACAGGGAGGGACATTTATGATGTAAACAGACAGAGCTAGAATAGGCAGGTGCTTCTGTAATTTTACCATTGGAAAAGTTCTTAGAGGAAGCTGCAAATATCCTGTGAGACATAATTTTGTCTATCTGTTTTTAGTAAAAAATCTGCCTGCATCACCTTTATTTTGTGGAAGCATCTTGAGTAGATATTGAAAGATAACCCTATTTCTTTGTACATTGAAACATTTACCCCTTTTTGTTGTTAAATGTATTGCATGGCAGCATTAATACACCACACAGTCCTTAACTTCAATATTATTCTAGTTTTTAACCAACCCAAATAATATTCAGTTTCATGGTCAGTCATCTTGTTATTGTCAATGCACTCCCAGCCTGCCTTTCTCCTCTTCAGTATTGAAATGTATCATGATAGTTGAAGCATTAATAATGTTAATATGATCCAGAAGATATTGATGTTACCTCATATGTGCATACAGCATGGCATTTTCTCTCTCTCAGGCACATTTTACTCCAAATTTAGCGCAATAGAATCAGGAGGACCAATGAGAGAAAGTATTGGAGAAGTCTCTCAGCGTGCATGGAAATTGCGTATGAAAATGTGGATATGGAGTAAGAGATAAGCCATTAGATTGTCAATTGTTGTGGTAACTACTTGTAAGGATGTGAGATTAGATGGCAATTTAAGAAAATAGTTCCAGAATGACACAGATAATATGTTTCAGTTATTTAAAGTTGAATGATATGGAAGAATTACTGAGAGTATGTATTTGGGTGAAATAACTTTATTAAAAAAGGTTAAGGTGAATTGGAAAAACATATTGTGAGGAAGAATGTGGTGGAAGGTTATCAGCATAGGTGAATGTACAGAGGCTTTTTGTTGTTATACCCAGATTCCTGTAAAGATACCATTTCTCTGACCATTGAAATAATCTGTTGAATATGAATGAATAGATTTAGTTTTTTGGTGTACTATCTTACTGTGCATCACAGTTCTTATCCCATGTGGACTTCAGTTTTTATTATTAGATTTTTCATGACTTATTAGAAAGTAGATTTTTTAACAATATCTTGAGAGATATATTAGTGGTGTTAGGTGCACTCATGGCTGTATTATACTTTTGAAACTAGGAAAACAAATGTTTGTATAACACTGTTACAGATTTATTATTCCTGTTATCATTATCTACAGGAGTTAGTGGACTCTGTCGTCAATGGAAATGTAGATCCAACAGTTAAACGTCAGAGAGTAGACGGCACTCCTTCTTGGCTAACTCACCTATCAGGCTCAACTGACCCTGTCACAGTCAAGTTGCTTTGTGGTGCTGATCTCTTAGAATCTTTTGCTCGCCCAGGGCTTTGGAAAGATGAAGATGTGAGTATTTCATATAATTGCATTCTTATGATGTCAGACTCTAGTTACATGCATTCACATAATCCTTCAAATTAAATGTGTGTACAGTAAAAATGCCTTGTGTAATTTGGACAATGAAAATTTGAAATAAACTTCTGTTGAAAATAGAACTTGAAGATTAATTTGAAAAGGGAAACTTTGGCCAATTGGTTACAAATGAGAAAAAGGTGGAAAGTATTGAATCTGGAATTTTGGAATGATATAAGATGTAACAGAAAAGAATGCAGGATAGGATTTAAGGGAGCTTTTGAGACAAGAATGAGAATAGAAAATGGTTAGTTACGTTCATATGATTTCAAGATATTTTTGGAAAACAAATTATTATGCTTGAATTTATTACATTTATGGATGAACAAAAAAGAAATAGAGGTTGAACCTAAAGAAGCTACACTGCTGTCACAGTATTTTACATAAGAGACTCAGAAATTGTGCAAATCTCAGTTGTGCAAATTTCAGTCCATTACTTTTCAATTTGATACTGGATAGGGTAAATCTCAGTTGTGCAAATTTCAGTCCATTACTTTTCAGTTTGAATACTGGATAGGGACTGAAGGCCTATTAGTTGGTTTTCTTATGGTGGGTTGGAGTGTTATAGTTCATTGAACTTAGCAATGGGTACGGAAACATGAGTGACAGTAACAATGTTTTATTCAAGTGATATACATATGAGGTGAGGTAGATGATGGAGCCAGGGCATAGTGATACCAGAGATGAAGGATTGTGGATCCAGGGCATAGTGAAAGAAGAGGCGTGGGATTGTGTCATCAGAAGTCATCAGGAGGAATACAAGCAATGGGTAGTGGTGACCTAAGGCCTACCTGAGTTTGTGTCATAACAGGATACATCAAGGTGCTAGTTAGCAGACTTGTGTGTATATCAACCAAGTTGAGAGCTCAACTGACTTCCTTCGGTGATGGCCTGGTTTAGAAGATCTTGACTGGGAGGTTAGGTCACAAAGGCAGTCTGGGAGAGGTTTTCCCCAAAGGGAATAGATGTCACTGATTGGTGCAACTGAAAGTCTCAGACTCTGATGTTACTCTTTGCTGTTGAACTGAAGTCAGATAATCCATAAAGGGTGGGCCACCAGCTCATTCTTCTGGAAATTGGTGGCAGGTGAAGTCACATGCCGGGATCTACCTCCATGTAAGGTCACTGTCATTAATGTAACCCTTTTTGAGGGGCATTACTGTTTCTGCAGCCCTTGATAACAAGTTTTGCCCTAAAAATCTCCTTAACCACTAAAAGATCACAAATTATGGAAATCTTAAACATGTATAATATATGCATACTGTTAATAATGTAGATGTAAACATGTATAATATATGCATACTGTTAATAATGTAGGATGATGTGGTCATGGTGGTGTGTGAAGTGAGAAGGTCAAGGAGAATGGTTTGGTTAAGAGAGAAGAGGTGGTGAAAGCCTTGTGGAAGATGAAATCTGGCAAGGTGGCAGATTTGGATGGTATTGCAGTTGAATTTATAAAGAAAACGGGTGACTATGTTGTTGATAAGTTGGTAAGGATATTCATTGTATGTATGGATCATGATGAAGTGCCTGAGGATTGGCAGAATGCATGTATATTGCCGTTGTGCAAAGGCAAAGGGGATAAATGTGAGTGTTCAAACTACTGAGGCAAAAGTTTATTGAGTATTCCTGGAAAATTGTATGGGAGGGTATTGATTGCAAGGGTGAAGGCATATACAGAGCATCAGAGTGAGGAGGAGCAGTGTGGTTTCAGAAGTGGTAGAGGATATATGGATCAGGTGTTTGCTTTGAAGAATGTGTGAGAAATATTTAGAAAAACAGATAGATTTGTATATGGCACTTATGGATCTGGAAAAGGCATATGGTACAGTTGATAGAGCTGCTTTGTGGAAAGTTTTAAGAGTATATGGTGTGGGAGGTGAGCTGCTAGAAGCGGTGAAAAGGTTTTATCAAGGATGTAAGGCATTTGTGCAAGTAGGAAGAGAGGAGAGCGATTGGTTCCCAGTGAAGGTTGGTCTGTGGCAGGGGATGTGTATTGTCCCTGTGGTTTTTTTAATTTGTTTATGGATGGGGTGGTTAGGGAGGTAGATGCAAAGTTTTGGAGAGAGAGGAGAGTATGCAGTCTGTTGGGGATGAGAAGGCCTAGGAAGTGAGTTAGTTGTTGTTTGCTGATGAAACAGCACTGGTGGCTGATTCATGTGAGAAACTGCAGAAGTTGGTGACTGAATTTGGAAAAGTGTGTGAAAGGAGAAAGTTGTGAGTAAATATAGATAAGAGGAAGGTTTTTAGGTTCATTAGGGTTGAGGGACAAGTTAATTGGGATGTAAGTTTGAATGGAGAAAAACTGGAGGAAGTGAAGTGTTTTAGATATCTTGGAGTGGACTTGGCAGTGAGTGGAACCATGGAAGTAGAAGTGAGTCACAGGGTGTGGAGGGGGCGAAGGTATTGGGAGCAATGAAGAATGTGTGGAAATAGAGAACGTTATTGCAGAGGCATGTGAGGCATGGGCTATAGATAGGGTTGTATGGAGGAGGGTGGATGTGTTGGAAATTAAATGTTTAGTACAATATGTGGTGTGAGATGGTTTGATCAAGTAAGTAATGAAAAGGTAAAAGAAATTTGTGATGATAAAAAGAGTATGGTTGAAAGGGCAGAAGAGGGTGTGTTGAAATGGTTTGGATATATGGAGAGAATGAGTGAAGAAAGGTTGACAAAGAGGATATATGTGTCAGAGATGGAGGGAACAAGAAGTGGGAGACCAAATTGGAGGTGGAAGGATGGAGTAAGAAAGATTTTGAATAATTGGAGCCTGACCATACAGGAGGGTGAGAGGCAAGCAAGGAATAGAGTGAATTGGAACAATGTGGTATACCTGGGTTGATGTGCAGTCAGTGGACTGAACCAAGGCATGTGAAATGTCATGGGTAAACCATGGAAAGGTGTGTGGGGCCTGGATGTGAATAGGGAGTGTTGGTTTTGGTGCATTACACATGACATCTAGAGACTGAGTGTGAATGAATGTGGCCTCTTTTGCCTGTTTTCCTGGAACTACTTGACTGAAGCGAGGGGTCAGTGATGTTGTTTCCTGTGGGGCCGGGTGGTGTTGGGAATGGATTGAAGGCAAGCAAGTATGTGTATACATGTGTATGTGTATATGTTGATTTGTATATGTATGTGTATGGGAATTTATGTATATGTATGTGTATATAGATGGGTCGTTCTTCATCTATTTCCTGGTGCCACCTTGCTGAGCAGGAAATGACAGTCAAGTGTAATAAGAATGAATATTACTGTTAATAATTATAGTGTACATGATTATGGTGTTCATAATTATGGTTTACATAATTAGACAGAGGACAAGAAAAAAACTTGATGGTACTGAACATATAATCAGAAAGAAAATGGAAAAACATGGTGATGGAGTTGCAATTGCCACATATGGTTTGAATACTCACGATCAACTGTGGTTCAAAACGTTTAACAAATAATCTATGAAATTTTTATATATTTCTTTTCAGAGGGTTTGTACCTAAAGCATGAATTCATAATTATCTACATATTCACAAAAATATAGGTGAAAAAGATGTAGATAGAAGCTCTACTTCCTCTAGCCTTCATATTCATTTGAAAACATTCAACATATAATCAATAAAATGATATGGTATACAGGTTGAGTATACCTTATCCGAAATGCCTGGTACCAGTAGTGTTTCAGATTTTGGATTTTTTCGGATTTTGGAATATTTTCATATACACGATGAGATATGGAAAACAGGATGGTATGGAAACAAATGATTAGTGCTGAGACACACTCCAACATATCGACCATTCAACAGTCTTCCTCAGGAGATACTGATTCCAGCATTCAGCGGAACCATATTCCCAACAAGTGATGGTCACCTGGTCAGATGCCTTGGTGTGTTGCTTTCTTATTGGAGTGCTTGTCCTGCTACCTGCACTTGTTCACAGCAATCTCCATTGCCTGACGTAACCAACAGATGAACTCAAACCTTGTGATAACATTGTCTTTGGTAGAAATGTGAGCCACTTCTAATGTCTTTCTTATTTATATACTAAGGCCCTTGTGCAGTATTCTTGCCTCAGCCCTCTACACAGATTTGCAGAGTTCCACTTTATTTACATCATGCTGAGACTTGTATGGTATAAACAAAGCGGAATACATCATTGTGAATCCATGTGGTGGGATGAGGCAAGAACACTGCGTGAGGGGCTTAAGCAAACAAATGAGAAAGACATTAGAAGTGGCTTACATCACTATCAAAGGGAATATTAACACAAGGTCTGATTTCATCTGCTGCTCATGTCAAGCAGCAGAGATATCTATGAATGAGTGGAGGTAGCAGGACAAGTGATCTAATCAGAAAGTGGCATACGAAGACGTCCGATCGGGTGACCATCACTTGCTGGTGAATATGATCCTGCCGAATGCTGGAATCAGTATCTCCTGAGGGAGACTGTTGAATAGTCGAAACATTGGGGTATGTCTCAGCTCTAACCCATTTGTTTGCATACCAAGTCTAAACACAAAATCCATTTGTGTTTCATATACACCTTATACACATAGTCTGAAGGTACTTTATACAATATTTTTGATAATTTTGCACATGAACCAAAGTGTGTGTAACATTGAACCATCAGAACCTCACAGCCTCATCGCAACCTCAGCTTTTTTTAATGGCTTTTTAAGTGTTTCCTCCAGAGTTATCTGCTTCATTAACAAGGGTGTTTTGTCTTAGAAGTCTGTCTCTGATTTTATTAACCGACATGATTTTTTGTTCTGTTATGAATGCATGCTGCTCTAGATCTTCAATGAGTCCATCACACATTTTTACCATGTCATCTATGGGCAGTTTTTCTACAGTGTTAACAAAGTCATCTTCAATGTCTCTTATCACGATCACCTTGCTTCAGAACCATTTCAGCTATTTCACTATTGATCTGTGAATGAACAACTAGAGCTTCATTATCTGCATTCCTTTTTGACATTTTTCAACAATATGTTTGTTTCACAGAGCAGAGAATAAGCAAAAAACACATTGAATAATGCATGTAGGTCTGGCAGTGACGATGGTTTATAACAAACTGGTGCCAACAGAGTATCAAAGCCCAGCATGGGCAAGTGAGGTTAGGTGTGGAGTTTTCCGCTTGTAATGTTATGTCACCATTCAGAAGGATTAATGAGGTTACAAAACTTTTGGAATAATGTAAACATCAAATTGTGACATAATTTATACATGTGGGCAGCTAGTTGAAAACTTGCATTATTTTAATTCAGGCTTCTTAAATCTGTCATGGGTAAGGTTCCTTTTTTTCTTGGTGATAGAATTTTTTATGTTGAAATTGATTTTATTGACATTTCACCTTGAGTATTGATATTCATCTGGGTATTGTCTTTGTATTTACTAATTTTTCCGTAGAGTTGGAATTGATTTCTCAGTTTTGTTGGATGAAGCACTTTATCACATTTTACACAACATACACATCTGCCTAAGATCCCACTTCACTGCAGTTACCATGGGCTAACCTGTGCTAGTAATGGCACCCAAGCACACATACATGACTTGTTTTTGTGACAGCACTCCCAAGAATGGGCTGTCATTGATAAGAGCCTATATTAAACTTAGTTTTGTGAATATTTACACACACACACACACACACACACACACACACACACACACACACACACACACACACACACACACATTTTTTTTTCTTGCCTCTCCTGCTTTAGCGAGGCAGTGACTGGAACAAATTACTGAGCCTTTTGCTCGTTCTTTTGTACCTGCATTTAGAAAGTGACGTATAACCTTAAGTGACATGTAGGAAATACATTTGTTGTATTTCTTCCCCATCTCCAGTAATGATTACCTTGAATTTAAAGTTTTGTTTACTGCAAGTGCATTTATGTCTTATTTAGGATGCTTGCTTTGTTCAAGGCTTGCACTTGCTGTGTAATTATGTTTATCTTTAAATTGTAATTCATATATGATATGCTTTCTCTTATTATGTTACTTATCTATCCTGTTTCAGATTGAGGCTTTGGTTGGAAAGTTTGGTCTTGTTGTCATCACCCGGGAGGGCAGTAATCCATACAAATTTATCTACGAATCTGATGTTTTAACTCGACACCAGGTGTGCTTATTCTCTATTTCTGTTAATGTGTGCACAGTACATTTCACCGTTATAGGAGAGATGGTACATGTTAAATCTAATACCATGTAGGAATCATCATCTAGATGAACCCTCCTTCCAGTGAAAGTGACATCTGACCCACAGCTTTATTTTTAACTTTAGTTGGCATGTTTGAATGAGTACGAGTCTTTTACATCATGCTGGTTGCACATATATGCACATATTAATAAACATGTTCAAAGTTGTTGCTTGCAGCAGTAAAAGAGATAGTTGTGGCTGCAGTTCAGAAATTAGATTTATATGAAACATTACTGTTGAGTGTAACTTTTGCCTTTGGCAGTTGTGGTTACAACAGTTTGCTTTCTCTCAACTCCTCCTCATATGTATTTCTTAAGTATGAAGGTAAGCTGAAAATTTTAATATTAGAATTGATATCAGAGTGGTACAGATGGGCGATGACAAGGAATTAATGACAGTGGTGTAATGAGCGAGCACCACAGTGGCTATCATGTTCCCTTCTTCTGGCCTGGGTTGCTGTTTCTCCTTTTTGCCTCATATACATATGGGACGGGAGCGGGGGGCCGGAAATCCTCCCCTCCTTGTATTAACTTTCTAAAATGGGAAACAGAAGAAGGAGTCACGCGGGGAGTGATCATCCTCCTCGAAGGCTCAGAGTGGGGTGCCTAAATGTGTGTGGATGTAACCAAGATGTGAAAAAAGGAGAGATAGGTAGTATGTTTGAGGAAAGGAACCTGGATGTTTTGGCTCTGAGTGAAACGAAGCTCAAGGGTAAAGGGGAAGAGTGGTTTGGAAATGTCTGGGGAGTGAAGTCAGGGGTTAGTGAGAGGACAAGAGCAAGGGAAGGAGTAGCAATACTCCTGAAACAGGAGTTGTGGGAGTATGTGATAGAATGTAAGAAAGTAAATTCTCGATTAATATGGGTAAAATTGAAAGTTGATGGAGAGAGGTGGGTGATTATTGGTGCATATGCACCTGGGCATGAGAAGAAAGATCATGAGAGGCAAGTGTTTTGGGAGCAGCTGAATGAGTGTGTTAGCGGTTTTGATGCACGAGACCGGGTTATAGTGATGGGTGATTTGAATGCAAAGGTGAGTAATGTGGCAGTTGAGGGAATAATTGGTATGCATGGGGTGTTCAGTGTTGTAAATGGAAATGGTGAAGAGCTTGTAGATTTATGTGCTGAAAAAGGATTGATGATTGGGAATACCTGGTTTAAAAAGCGAGATATACATAAGTATACTTATGTAAGTAGGAGAGATGGCCAGAGAGCGTTATTGGATTACGTGTTAATTGACAGGCGTGCGAAAGAGAGACTTTTGGATGTTAATGTGCTGAGAGGTGCAACTGGAGGGATGTCTGATCATTATCTTGTGGAGGCTAAGGTGAAGATTAGTATGGGTTTTCAGAAAAGAGGAGTGAATGTTGGGGTGAAGAAGGTGGTGAGAGTAAGTGAGCTTGGGAAGGAGACCTGTGTGGGGAAGTACCAGGAGAGACTGTGTACAGAATGGAAAAAGGTGAGAACAATGGAAGTAAGGGGAGTGGGGGAGGAATGGGATGTATTTAGGGAATCAGTGATGGATTGCGCAAAAGATGCTTGTGGCATGAGAAGAGTGGGAGGTGGGCTGTTTAGAAAGGGTAGTGAGTGGTGGGATGAAGAAGTAAGAGTATTAGTGAAAGAGAAGAGAGAGGCATTTGGACGATTTTTGCAGGGAAAAAATGCAATTGAGTGGGAGAAGTATAAAAGAAAGAGACAGGAGGTCAAGAGAAAGGTGCAAGAGGTGAAAAAAAGGGCAAATGAGAGTTGGGGTGAGAGACTATCAGTAAATTTTAGGGAGAATAAAAAGATGTTCTGGAAGGAGGTAAATAGGGTGCGTAAGACAAGGGAGCAAATGGGAACTTCAGTGAAGGGCGTAAATGGGGAGGTGATAACAAGTAGTGGTGATGTGAGAAGGAGATGGAATGAGTATTTTGAAGGTTTGTTGAATGTGTCTGATGACAGAGTGGCAGATATAGGGTGTTTTGGTCGAGGTGGTGTGCAAAGTGAGAGGGTTAGGGAAAATGATTTGGTAAACAGAGAAGAGGTAGTAAAAGCTTTGCGAAAGATGAAAGCCGGCAAGGCAGCAGGTTTGGATGGTATCGCAGTGGAATTTATTAAAAAAGGGGGTGACTGTATTGTTGACTGGTTGGTAAGGTTATTTAATGTATGTATGACTCATGGTGAGGTGCCTGAGGATTGGCGGAATGCGTGCATAGTGCCATTGTACAAAGGCAAAGGGGATAAGAGTGAGTGCTCAAATTACAGAGGTATAAGTTTGTTGAGTATTCCTGGTAAATTATATGGGAGGGTATTGATTGAGAGGGTGAAGGCATGTACAGAGCATCAGATTGGGGAAGAGCAGTGCGGTTTCAGAAGTGGTAGAGGATGTGTGGATCAGGTGTTTGCTTTGAAGAATGTATGTGAGAAATACTTAGAAAAGCAAATGGATTTGTATGTAGCATTTATGGATCTGGAGAAGGCATATGATAGAGTTGATAGAGATGCTCTGTGGAAGGTATTAAGAATATATGGTGTGGGAGGCAAGTTGTTAGAAGCAGTGAAAAGTTTTTATCGAGGATGTAAGGCATGTGTACGTGTAGGAAGAGAGGAAAGTGATTGGTTCTCAGTGAATGTAGGTTTGCGGCAGGGGTGTGTGATGTCTCCATGGTTGTTTAATTTGTTTATGGATGGGGTTGTTAGGGAGGTAAATGCAAGAGTCCTGGAAAGAGGGGCAAGTATGAAGTCTGTTGGGGATGAGAGAGCTTGGGAAGTGAGTCAGTTGTTGTTCGCTGATGATACAGCGCTGGTGGCTGATTCATGTGAGAAACTGCAGAAGCTGGTGACTGAGTTTGGTAAAGTGTGTGGAAGAAGAAAGTTAAGAGTAAATGTGAATAAGAGCAAGGTTATTAGGTACAGTAGGGTTGAGGGTCAAGTCAATTGGGAGGTGAGTTTGAATGGAGAAAAACTGGAGGAAGTGAAGTGTTTTAGATATCTGGGAGTGGATCTGGCAGCGGATGGAACCATGGAAGCGGAAGTGGATCATAGGGTGGGGGAGGGGGCGAAAATTTTGGGAGCCTTGAAAAATGTGTGGAAGTCGAGAACATTATCTCGGAAAGCAAAAATGGGTATGTTTGAGGGAATGGTGGTTCCAACAATGTTGTATGGTTGCGAGGCGTGGGCTATGGATAGAGTTGTGCGCAGGAGGATGGATGTGCTGGAAATGAGATGTTTGAGGACAATGTGTGGTGTGAGGTGGTTTGATCGAGTAAGTAACGTAAGGGTAAGAGAGATGTGTGGAAATAAAAAGAGCGTGGTTGAGAGAGCAGAAGAGGGTGTTTTGAAATGGTTTGGGCACATGGAGAGAATGAGTGAGGAAAGATTGACCAAGAGGATATATGTGTCGGAGGTGGAGGGAACGAGGAGAAGAGGGAGACCAAATTGGAGGTGGAAAGATGGAGTGAAAAAGATTTTGTGTGATCGGGGCCTGAACATGCAGGAGGGTGAAAGGAGGGCAAGGAATAGAGTGAATTGGAGCGATGTGGTATACAGGGGTTGACGTGCTGTCAGTGGATTGAATCAAGGCATGTGAAGCGTCTGGGGTAAACCATGGAAAGCTGTGTAGGTATGTATATTTGCGTGTGTGGACGTGTGTATGTACATGTGTATGGGGGGGGGGGGTTGGGCCATTTCTTTCGTCTGTTTCCTTGCGCTACCTCGCAAACGCGGGAGACAGCGACAAAGTATTAAAAAAAAAAAAAAAAAAAAAAAAAAAAAAAAAAAAAAAAACATATGGGTTGCTGGAACCAAATACTTTTTCTCCTTCAGTCACATAACTCTTTACAGCACGTAATTCACACAGTTCTGTATCCTAAAATTACAAATTTCCTGTATCCTTAGAAATAGGGGGGGTTAGAAAACTACCCACTTATCTCCTGTGTGTTATAAGAAGTGACTATTGGGTGGGAGTAAAGAACTGGAAACTCTTCCTTCCATGTATGAATGCATTCTAGAAACCAGAACAGGAAAGACCCAAAAACTTGCCAAGTTGTTTTGAGAAGAAAGGCCACATCCTCTCACACTCATTCTCAATCTGTCATTTGTAATGTTTTTACTCATAGCAGTATTGAAATATATCAGATATGATGCTACTCTAGGAAAAGTTAATCATATTGTGCTTGAATTTGAGTAGGAAGACCTGAAAAGATTAGAAGTGAAATGTAACTCAAAGAGAAGATATAGTGACTAGAGTGAGGCAATTTCTGTGGAAACCTGAAATAGGAATTGAAATTCATATCGTCATAGAATGCAGGACATTATATAGGTTTCGAGAAATGTGAATTGATGGGACTTGTACATAGTTACCATTAACAAGGAATTTTGAGATAATCTCAGAAAACGAGCTGAATAAAAGTAAAAAAGCATGAAAATGATGTAATTGACAATGGCAAAGATATGAGTGACACAGCCAACCAGCATTCAAAAGGTAGGAAAGAGCAAGAAATATGTGAAGTGAAATAAGGAAGGGAGAAACGGAAAACTTTGAGAGACAAGATTTTGGAAATTGCAAATGATCATCTAGGACGGTTTCTTAAATTTGTTAGTCTCTCATTCCCTGTGCATCCTTCCTATTGCATTTTTCCCTGGAGACAGGGTACTACCAGTAACTCATTACTGATGAGTGAACAATGGTGACAGGGTACTACCAGTAACTCATTACTGATGAGTGAACAATGGTTGACCAAATGGTCACCACATCTTATTGATGTGATCTATGATTTATTAATTTATCTGAGATAGATGTGCATGTGTTTTCCACCAGGAATAGGGTTAACTTCTACTAGCTCATATGTATTCATTTATTTTATACTTTGTCACTGTCTCCCACGTTAGCGAGATAGCACAAGGAAACAGACGAAAGAATGGCCCAACCCACCCTTATACACATGTATATACATACACGTCCACACACGCACATATACATACCTACATACCTATACATTTCAGCATGTACATATGTATACATACACAGGCATATACATATATACACATACAAACATAGTGCATAGAAACGCGCACCTTCATAGAACTTACAAAACCTCCAACAGCCAGGATTGAACCCGGAACCCCTGTGCAAGACGTGGGAATGCAAACCGCTAGGCTATGGGCCTGGCTAATAGGAAATAACTATTCGAATACTATGTACTCGAATACCCTTCATCTCACTTTGGTGAGCAACGGGGTCTATACCGGTCATTTCCCAACAGGCGCACATAGCCAGCTGATAGCATTTTACTGAACCTAACTGTACAGTGCGGAGGTATATGAATACGAACATAGAGCATAGAAACGCGAACCTTCGTAGAACATACAAACCTCCAACAGCCAGGATCGAACCTGGAACCCCTATGCAAGAGGCAGGAATGCTAACCGCTAGGCTATGGGCCTGGCTAACAGGAAATAACTATTCGTAAACTGTGTACTTGAATACCCTTCGTCTCATGTTGGTGAGCAACGGGGTGTACACCGGTCATTTTCCAACAGGTGTACATAGCCAGCTGATAGCATTTTACCGTTGTACAGTTAGGTTTGGTAAAATGCTATCAGCTGGCTATGTGCTCCTGTTGGGATATGACCGGTGAAGACCCCGTTGCTCACCAATGTGAGATGAAGGGTATTCGAGTACATAGTATTCGAATAGTTATCCCGGGGGATAGGGGAGAAAGAATACTTCCCCCGCATTCCTCACAGGTCGTAGAAGGCGACTAAAGGGGACGGGAGTGGCGGGCTGGAAACCCCCCCTCCTTGTATTTTAACTTTCTAAAAGGGGAAACAGAAGAAGGAGTCATGCGGGGAGTGCTCATCCTCCTCGAAGGCTCAGATTGTGGTGTCTAAATGTGTGGATTTAACCAAGATGAGAAAAAAGGAGAGATAGGTAGCATGTTTGAGGAAAGGAACCTGGATGTTTTGGCTCTGAGTGAAACAAAGCTCAAGGGTAAAGGGGAAGAGTGGTTTGGGAATGTCTTGGGAGTAAAGTCAGGGGTTAGTGAGAGGACAAGAGCAAGGGAAGGAGTAGCACTACTGAAACAGGAGTTGTGGGAGTATGTGATAGAGCATAAGAAAGTAAACTCCAGATTGATATGGGTAAAACTGAAAGGGGATGGAGAGAGATGGGTGATTATTGGTGCATACGCACCTGGTCATGAGAAGAAAGATCATGAGAGGCAAGTGTTTTGGGAGCAGCTGAGTGAGTGTGTTAGTAGTTTTGATGCACGAAACTGGGTTATAGTGATGGATGATTTGAATGCAAAAGTGAGTAATGTGGCAGTTGAGGGAATAATTGGTGTACATGGGGTGTTCAGTGTTGTGAATGGAAATGAAGAGCTTGTAGATCTATGTACTGAAAAAGGACTGGTGATTGGGAATACCTGGTCTAAAAAGAGAGGTATACGTATGTAAGAAGGAGAGATGGCCAGACAGCGTTATTGGATTACGTGTTAATTGATAGGCACGCAAAAGAGAGACTTTTGGATGTCAATTTGCTGAGAGTTGCAACTGGAGGGATGTCTGATCATTATCTTGTGGAGGCGAAGGTGAAGATTTGTAGAGGTTTTCAGAAACGAAGAGAGAATGTTAGGGTGAAAAGAGTGGTGAGAGTAAGTGAGCTTGGGAAGGAGACCTGTGTGAGGAAGTACCAGGAGAGACTGAGTACAGAATGGAAAAAGGTGAGAACAAAGGACGTAAGGGGAGTGGGGGAGGAATGGGATGTATTTAGGGAAGCAGTGATGGCTTGCGCAAAAGATGCTTGAGGCATAATAAGCGTGGGATGTGTGCAGATTAGAAAGGGTAGTGAGTGGTGGGATGAAGAAGTAAGATTATCAGTGAAAGAGAAGAGAGAGGCATTTGGACAATTTTTGCAGGGAAATAATTCAAATGACTGGGAGATGAATATAAGAAAGAGACAGGAGGTCAAGAGAAAGGTGCAAGAGGTGAAAAAGAGGGCAAATGAGAGATGGGGTGAGAGAGTATCATTAGATTTTAGGGAGGAGAAAAAGATGTTTTGGAAGGAGGTAAATAAAGTGTGTAAGACAAGGGAACAAATGGGAACTTCAGTGAAGGGGGCTAATGGGGAGATGATAACAAGTAGTGCTGATGTGAGAAGGAGATGGAGTGAGTATTTTGAAGGTTTGTTGAATGTGTTTGATGATAGAGTGGCAGATATAGGGTGTTTTGGTCGAGGTGGTGTGCAAAGTGAGAGGGTTAGGGAAAATGATTTGGTAAACAGAGAAGAGGTAGTAAAAGCTTTGCGGAAGATGAAAGCCGGCAAGGTAGCGGATTTGGATGGTATTGCAGTGGAATTTATAAAAAAAGGGGGTGACTGTATTGTTGACTGGTTGGTAAGGTTATTCAATGTATGTATGACTCATGGTGAGGTGCCTGAGGATTGGTGGAATGCTTGCATAGTACATTGTACATTGCACAAAGGCAAAGGGGATGAAAGTGAGTGCTCAAATTACAGAGGTATGAATTTGTTGAGTATTCCTGGTAAATTATATGGTAGGGTATTGATTGAGAGGGTGAAGGCATGTACAGAGCATCAGATTGGGGAAGAGCAGTGTGCTTTCAGAAGTGGTAGAGGATGTGTGGATCAGGTGTTTGCTTTGAAGAATGTATGTGAGAAATACTTAGAAAAGCAAATGGATTTGTGTGTAGCATTTATGGATCTGGAGAAGGCATATGATAAAGTTGATAGGGATGCTGTGTGGAAGGTATTAAGAATATATGGTGTGGGAGGCAAGTTATTAGAAGCAGTGAAAAGTTTTTATCGAGGATGCAAGGCATGTGTACATGGATGGGGTTGTTAGGGAGGTGAATGCAAGAGTTTTGGAAAGAGGGGCAAGTATGCAGTCTGTTGTGGATGAGAGAGCTTGGGAAGTGAGTCAGTTGTTGTTCGCTGATGATACAGCACTGGTGGCTGATTCATGTGAGAAACTGCAGAAGCTGGTGACTGAGTTTGGTAAGATGTGTGAAAGAAGAAAGTTAAGAGTAAATGTGGATAAGAGCAAGGTTATTAGGTACAGTAGGGTTAAGTTAATTGGGAGGTAAGTTTGAATGGAGAAAAAACTGGAGGAAGTGGAGTGTTTTAGATATCTGGGAGTGGATCTGGCAGCGAATGGAACCATGGAAGCGGAAGTGAATCAAAGGGTGGGGGAGGGGGTGAAAGTCCTGGGAGCATTGAAGAATGTGTGGAAGTTGAGAACATTATCTCGGAAAGCAAAAATGGGTATGTTTGAAGGAATAGTGGTTCCAACAATGTTATGTGGTTGCTAGGTGTAGGCTATGGATAGAGTTGTGCGGAGGAGGGTGGATATGCGGAAATGAGATGTTTGATGACAACATGTGGTGTGAGGTGGTTTGATCGAGTCAGTAATAATAGGGTAAGAGAGATGTGTGGTAATAAAATGTGTGGTTGAGAGAGCAGAAGAGGGTGTTTTGAAATGGTTTGGTCACATGGAGAGAATGAGCGAGGAAAGATTGGCAAGAATATATATGTGTCAGAGGTGGAGGGAATGAGGAGAAGTGGGAGACCAAATTGGAGGTGGAAAGATGGAGTGAAAAATATTTTGAGTGATCGGGGCCTGAACATGCAGGAGAGTGAAAGGCGTGCAAGGAATAGAGTGAATTGGAACGATGTGGTATACCAGGTTTGATGTACTGTCAGTGGATTGAACCAGGGCATATGAAGCATCTGGGGTAAACCGTGGAAAGTTGTGTGGGGCCTGGATGTGGAAAGGAAGCTGTGTTTTCGGTGCATTATTACATGACAGCTAGAGACTGAGTGTGAACGAATGGGGCCTTTGTTGTCTTTTCCTAGCGGTACCTCGCGCACATGCGGGGGGAGGGGGGTTGTTATTTCATGTATGGCGGAGTGGCGATGGGAATGAATAAAGGCAGACGGTATGAATTATGTACATGTGTATATATGTATATGTCTGTGTGTGTATATATATGTATACATTGAGATGTTTAGGTATGTATATTTGCGTGTGTGGACGTGTATGTATATACATGTGTATATGGGTGGGTTGGGCCATTCTTTCGTCCGCTTCCTTGCGCTACCTCGCTGATGCGGGAGACAGTGACAAAGCAAAATAAATAATAAATAGTATTTGAATAGTTATTTCCTATTAGCCAGGCCCATAGCCTAGCAGTTAACATTCCCGCCTCTTGCACAGGAGTCGTGGGTTCGATCCTGGCTGTTGGAGGTTTGTATGTTCTATGAAGGTGCGCATTTCTATGCACTATGTTCGTATTCATATACCTCCGCATTATACAGTTATGTTCAGTAAAATGCTTTCAGCTGGCTATGTGCGTCTGTTGGGAAAAGACTGGTGTAGACCCCGTTGCTCATCAATGTGAGACGAAGGGTATTCGAGTACGTAGTATTCGAATAGTTACTTCCTATTAGTCAGGCCCATAGCCTAGCGGTTAGCATTCCCGCCTCTTGCACAGGGGTCCCGGGTTCGATCCTGGCTGTTGGAGGTTTGTATGATATATACACATGTACATAATTCATACTAACTGCCTTTATTCATTCCCGTCGCCACCCCGCCACACATGAAATGACAACCCCCTACCCCGCATGCGCGCGAGGTAGCGCTAGGAAAAGACAACAAAGGCCACATTCGTTCACACTCAGTCTCTAGCGGTCATGTATAATGCGCCAAAACCACAGCTCCTTTTCCACATCCAGGCTCCACAAAACTTTCCATGGTTTACCTCAGACGCTCTACATGCCCTGGTTCAATCCATTAACAGCATGTCGACCCCGTTATACCACATCGTTCCAATTCACTCTATTCCTTGCACGCATTTCACCCTCCTGCATATTTTTTTTGCAATTCAGTTTGCACTTATCTTGCACTCTTTATTAGGTACCAAAAAATTTGAAATAGGACTATTTCTCTGTGCTGATAGAATTGGTTAGCAGAATGCCTCCATCTGCCTCATATCTCTCTTGGTGTATGGTATGGGAAGGCATGGCATCATGGTCTGTGCTTTCATGGGAAGGTAGTGTTGAGGTCACAAGCTCAGTGACGCAGTGGGTATGATAACCTACTGACTACTTCATATATATATATGGAACCATGATTTGGTGGTCCACAGATGGCACTGGCTGAGATTATCACTCTGTTTGCTTAGTTGTGCTTTCCTTATGTAGACCTTAACTGCCTTAAATAGCATATATCCCTCGAGCATCTTTGCATAGAACTCGGCAGTTGGTCTTTCTTCACTTTGTATGTAACTTTTATGGGCTGACAGAATTTTATTTCAGACAGGTTGCATACACCCATATAAACAATACACTGATATTACTCATGATTTGATGACCACAAATAAATGCTGACAGTTAGAATATTAAATATGATTGTTTGAAAACACTATTTCATCGTCGGATTTTAGCCCAGCTTGCCTTTCTGTAGATAAGCATAAGTAATTGTTATGACCACAGCTACAAATGGCTTGAAAAGATGCTTTTATTTTTGAAGAATGTTTTTCCCAAATTTGAAAACATTTCCTCATAATCTTAGATTATCAATTTTTTTCAAAATTTTGTTGAATTTTTTAATGAAATCGTTAGGTAACATACTTTTACCTTATTAAAGTCAGTGTTGGATATTTCCAGAGAAATATCCACATTGTAACAGAATGGATCACAAATGAAGTAAGCTCCACAAAAGTTCGGCGAGCACTTAGACGAGGAGATAGTGTCAAATACTTAGTTCAAGATTCTGTCATCGATTATATATACAAGAATGCTCTCTTCAACACACACAACAAGTGAGTGTGGCTGCACATAGGCGTATATAGACTAATTTTATACTTGATTGATATATTGATTTTACTATTCTTTTTATTGCTATTCTATTATATACTTCCAAAACACTGTCTTCAGTGAACTTTTCCTGACAGACTTGTGACATTGATACATTATTTGCAGTGTCATCTGTACATGTATAAGTATTAAGTATATTGTGTTAACTGTAGGAAGCATAAGTACATTCTCATAAACATAAGTTTGTATTGTGGGAATGTCAGTTAAAGGTTTTCATATTTAGAGTTATGTCATGTGTTAGGGGGACAGTTGTATAATCCTTCTGTATTTTCACCAGTATCCATAGCTGTTGGTTAAGGACAACTCCTTTGTACTGGTATTTGGCAATTCATCAGTCAAAGATGCTAGAAATACCAGTGATGTCTTTGTGAATTATAAAGTTACAAAGAAGGTTTGCCTAAAGCAAATAAGAATAAAAAAGGTGCCTATGTGGCAGCTTTTTTTAAGCTAGTAAATCATAACATAGATAGAATGAATATGTGTTGTTTCTCTCATGAATGTAGTGTTTGACCAAGAATATTGATACAGTACATTGATACCAAATATATTTTGAAACAAGATGTATTTCACATGTCTTGTTTCAGGCAGAATAATGAATGGTTAGGATGAGTCAAGGTATTTCAGTTATTACAAAGGAAGTAAGTTAAAGGTAAGTACAATGAGAAGATTTCATTTTTGTCTACAGATACATGAGAGAATTTGAAATTGGTTGTGTTGAATAAGGGAAGCTGTGGGTTTGGAAAGAACACAGAAAACTTTAGTCATTGTTAAATGAAGAATTAATGTACATCCATTATATGATACGGATATAGAGTAAAATGCTAACAGTTTTAAACATCTTCAATTTAGATTTGGATACATTAAACAGATCTGCATTTATGATTTCAAGGAGCTTCCTGATAAATTGACCTTGATTAGCATTTGGTTAAATTTCAGCAAATGGCTGAATTTTTATACCTATGTGTGAAGTGTACATCCACACTTATAGCCTGTGGGGCTGTGTGATTTTGGATCACACTCCTTCATGGCCCAGCCTTCCTGTTGTACAGTGATTTGTACGGTTTAGTTATTTGATTTGAAATTTCCAGATAGCTTATGTGCTGAAATGCATTCAGAATAGCAGAAAAAGATGTGAGTAGTGCTAGTCCATTAGGCATAAGATGAAAACTCCATAGTTTAAACCTGCAACACAAAGTGATTACAAAGTTGTAAGGAGATGCATTGCAAAGTGTGTTGTGGTAGAGTTTAGCTGCAGGAAACAAAGTTAGTGATTTGAATTTTTTACATGAGATAGATAAACTGACTGGTTAGCAATGCACAAATATATTTCGAACTGTTTTTTTGTCAATGTATTTCTTGCTCTGAGTGAACCTAATGTCAAGGGGAAGGGCAAGACTTAGTTTGATAATGCCTTAGGAATAGAGTTTGGGATTAGTGTGAGAGCAAGAGCAAATGAGGGGTTGGAACTTCTGCAGAAGAAAGATTTATGGGATTTTTTTTCAAAAGGTGTAAGGAGGTGACCCCCATGCTGATGTGGGTGAAAATGAAAGTGAGGTATGATAAGTGGGTGATGGGTAGTGCTTATGCACTTGGTAGTGAGAGGAGAGACAGAGAGGCTAGTGTTTCAGTAGGATCTGCATTAGTGATTAACAGCTTTAATGCTAGGGTTTGAGTAATAGCATGGGGTGATTTTTTATGAAAGAGCAGTTGATTTAGCAATTGAGGGTATAATTGAGGGGCTTGGGGTACCCACTGTGAATAAAAACAGTCACCAGCTTGTGAAGTTGTATACTGAAAAAGGACTGATGATTGGGAATACCTGTTTTGAAAGATGGACATACCTGAGTATACATTGGTGAGTGGTGATAATGGTGAGCAAACATTCATGGATTATGAACTTACTGATAAACATGCTAATGAAAAACAGGTTGATATGAATATGCTAGGAGGGTCAACTGTTGTGATTTCTGATAATTTCTGTGGTGGAGGGGAGGTTAAAAGTTTGTTGAGGCTGTAGGTGAAGGGGAACTGATAGGGGTGGGAAGGTGGTGGTGAAAGTGATTGAACTTGGAAAAGAGACTTGTGTGAGGAGATACCAAGAGAAATATGAAGATTAGCAAAAGATATGAGTAAATGACATTAGGGTAATGGGTAGGAGATAGGAGTTATTTAGGAAAGCAGTGCTTGCATGTACAGGAGAAGTGTGTGGGATGCATATAGTGGGATTTTGTCATGTGAGGAAAGGGTGGTGAAGGTAAGTTCCTAGTTAGGTCCTATATCCTTGTGAAAGAGAAAAGAGAAGTGTATGGACATTACCTGCTAGGAAGGAGTGGGAGTGATTAGATGTGCAGGAGGTCAAGAGGAAGATGCAGAAATTGGGTAACAGGTTTGATTGGTTACATTGAATTTTGATTGCTTGTATGACTCAAGGTGAGGCACTAAGAGTGGAAGAATGCCTTTACAGTGTCACTGTTTAAAAGTAAGGGGAACAAAAGTGAATGTTCAGATTTACAGAGGTATAAGTTTGCTGAATTTACATGGTGAATTTTATGGGGAAAGTGTTGAATTAGAGGGTGGTGGAATGCATAGAGCATCAGATGAGGGAGGAACACTGTAGCCTCAGGAGTGTTAGAGAATGTGTGGATCTGCTGTTAACATTTTAAGAATGCATGTGAGAAACACTTACAGAAGTATTTGTATTTGGCCTTTATGGATCTAGAGAAAGTTTTGGTAGGGTTGTTACACACTACTTTTTGGAAGGTGTTGCTAATATATGGTAAGGGAGGAAAGCATCTTGAAGCATTGCAGAGTTTCTATCAAAAAAGAGGGCATGTGAACTAGTAGGAAGAGAGGAGGTTGAGTGGTTCTAAGTGAAAACAGGTCTTTGGCAAGGGATGTGTGATTTTACCATGGCTGTTTAATCTGTTTATGGTTGGAATGTTGAGAAAGGGATATGCTTTCTTGGAGAGAGGGGTAGGTCTACGGTGTATTGAGAATGGGAGGCCTGAAAGGTAAGTCAGTTGCTGTTTTGTAGATGGCATGGCGCAGATGGTAGACTTCAGAGAGAAGCTGCAGAAGTTAATTTCTAATTAGGAAAAGTGTGTGAAAGGTGAAATTTGAGTTAATGTTAATAGATTAGGGCTATTAAGTTTTCCAGCAAAGAGGGATAAGCTAGTTGGAGTGTGAATTTTAAATGGAAAGAACATGGAGGAAATGGGCAGTTTAAGATACCTTGAAGTGGACAAGGCAACAGATGGAACCTTAGGAGTTGAAGTAAGCCACAGGATGGGTAAGGGAGTAACTGATGTTCTGGTTGCATTGAGGAGTGTGTGGATGGAAAGGTCATCATCTGTTGGGTCAAAGATGTGTATATTTGATGATATAGCAGTCCTGATGGTGCTGTATGATGTGAGCTGTGGGTCCTAGATAAAAAGAAAGTATGGGAAAAGGTGGATGTATTAGAAAAGAGATGCTTAAGGACAGTACATGGTGTAAGGAGAGTTGATCAAACAGGAAATGATAGGATAAGTGATCGGTATGGCTGGAAGAGAGTTGAAAAGGGTGTCCTGAAATGGTTTTGTACATAGGGAGAGGTTAAGAGATTGGAGGAGGACGAAGAGGGTACATGTCAAAAGTGAAGGGAACAAGGAAAAAGGGGAGGATGAGGTGGAAGGATGAAGTGAAAGATCTTTTGAGTTACTGGTGCCTGAACATGCAGGAGGGTGTGAGGTGTCTAAAGGATTAAGCAGATTGGAGCATTTTGGTTTACAGGTGGAGACATATTGTCATTGGGCTGAATCTGGGCACATGAAGCAGTCAGGGAAAAGTTTTCCAAGTCTAAGGGTGTTATACATGACAGCTAGAGAGTGGACATAAGCAAACAAGGCCATTCTTTATTTGTTCCTAGCACTGCCTCACTACTTGGGAACTGGTGAACAAACAAGTAAAAAAAATTGAGTATTTATATTAATTTTACACTTACACCCAATTTTTCAAAGGTCAGGGTATGTAGGAAATGAGACAGAGATGGTTAACAGGTACATTATAGGCAACAGGCACTGTATATTAGGTGAAGAGATAGAATTGAAATGAAGATGAGACAAGTGATGTGAAGAGTTTATTAGGAAGGCACATAGATGAAAGTATTTCAGGATTGGCTGGTCATGTAGAATGCAAGGCAGATATTAGGTTGGTCAAAAAGATGTATGGAATTACAATAGAAAGTACAAAGAGAAGTAGACCATTGAAGAGATACAAAAGAATTCAAACAACAGACCACTAGTTCCTTTTAAGGTTATTTGTGGTAGTGGAAGATATCAGAAACTCGGAGATTAATTTGTGAAAAGATAGGTGTACAGATAATTCAAAGAGAATAACCTGCAAATTGTCATTGTGATTAAGGAGGTGCAGATAATGTAAGTCAGGGACTTGAAGCAAAGTATTTAGAAAATTAGTTCTTAAACCTATATATATTACTGCTTTCAACCATTTTGAAAAGGCTTCTTTCTCTGGACACAAGCAAGGCTTGTGGTCCTGATGGTATCCATCCCCATGAACTGAATGTGACTCTGAACTTGAACCTGTGCTTGCTCATCTGTTCCATTTCTTTTTAGAAATTAAAACTTTTCCTTCTCCTTGGAATCCCTCCTTACCTCCCATACCTTAAACAACTTGAAAATTACAGTCTTTTCTATGATTGTCAGTATGGCTTTTGTGAGGTGAGATCTACTGGTGATGTTCTTTCCTATATGGTCATCGTCCCTGAGAGATTTTGGAAAGTTAAGTGTAGTTGCCCTTGACATATCTAAAGCTTTTGACAGGGTGTCGCATCAGGGTTTCATCTTTAAGCTCCCTTCTTTTGGCTTCTCTCCCTCACTTTGTTCCTTCATATCAAGTATCCCATCTTGTCGATATATCTATGTGGTTGTTGATGGATCAGCCTTCCCCCTTTTCTCAATCAACAGTAGTGTCCCTCAAGGTTATGTCCTGTCCCCTACACTTTATTTTCCTTTTTTTCAATGATTCCCTCTTCACTAATAATCCAGTGCACTCACATGCTGACTCAACACAGCATTCATCCACATCCTTCAATTCTGCTCCCTCTTCTCTCACTTGATCTGCATCTTGTCTTGACACAGCTTCCTTAGTAAACTCAGACTTGGACAGGATATCTCAGTGGGGAAGACAAAATCTTAAGTTTAATGCCTCCAAGACCCAGTTTCTACCTGTCTCTGTATCGAAAACTCCTCACAGCTCTAGTCTCTCCTTTGACAATTCTGTGATTTCACCTTATGACTCGATGAGCATATTTGGCATTACTGTAACATTTGCCTCTAAGAAACTGGTTGCTCTGTTTAGATGTTAAAACTTCTCTTCTGAACAGTTGCTCTGTTTATACTAGGGATTGATTCATCCTTGTATGGAGTACTGCTCTCACATTTGGGGTGGTTCTATCTCTGTATTCTTTTTGACAGAGATTAGTTGAAAGCAATCTGCCTTTTAAACTGTCCAAAGCTAACTTCCAAACTTGACCCCCTAGCCCTGCACTGCAGTGTTGGTTCACTTTCCTTCATCTATAGGTATCACTTTTGTTTTTGCTCCCAAGAGCTGGTTGCGTGTGTGCCCACACCACGAGTTAGACCATGCAATACTCAGCAACCTACTGCTCTACATGATTATTATGTGGTCATGAGTAACCCAAAGGTGGGCTATTTTGATACCTGCTTCTTTCCCTACATGTTGAAGCTCTAGAACTCTCTACCTCTCATAACTTCTTCCAATAGCTATGACCTAGTATGTTTCAGAAGACAGTTTTTTTTTCACTTTCTCAAAAATCCATAAATACCTTCCCTTGTCTTTTCTTTTTCCATTTCATAATTCTCTCTGTATTTCAATTCAGGCCCACCATTGATGTGGACTTTTGTCCATGACTGGAGCCTTCTACATAAAAGAAAGGGCAAATTGTTCCCTGAGTTAACACTCTTGTTCAGGAAAAAGTACCTTGCCTCATTTGAGGTAGAATGTTTGCCCACAATTTTGTGACCATTACAGTGAGTAAAATCAGTTGAATCTGAATCAAGTATTAAGTTAGGTAGTAGTTGGAAGGCAACCTGTGACTAGGGAGATATGTTACCAGTACTACCTGCCTGGGTATTGGGAGGGTTAGTGTCATCTTGTTAGTGAGCCAGCATTTCAGTGGTTGTCAAGTTGCACTCCTCTGACCCAGGTAGTTGTGTTCTCTTTCTGCCTCACTACCATGTGGACTACTGACACTGTCCACAAACATACAGTGTCTCCTTGTCATTCTAACTCTTGACAACACTTCACTCACTCAGCTCATTCTTCATAACTCAAGATTTTCTTGCAGTGAGCACTACATGCTAGCCCTGCCTTTTGGCAAAGTGGTAATAGTAGTAGATAGTAGTTGGTAGGAACATTTAGGTAGGAGCATTGGATAAAGATATTGGGTAGAAGTAGCTGGAAGAAGCATTAGAAAGTTGTAGGAACATGAAGTAGGAGCCTGAGCAAACACTGCACTAGAGTTACCCTCTGCCAGTGACCTGTTAAGGGTGAGGCACTAAAGGCTAAGAAGCAGCACCGGAGTTCACTAGTTATGGGACTCTTTTGCCATGGCTACCCCTTTGAGGGAGTTCCAGATGGAGCAGGCATCATAGATATAGATAGATAGATCAAGTATTAAGTAACTTGATAGATCAAGGATATCAAAGCCTTTGATAATTTTGAATTCTTGTATAAGATCACCTTTTCTTTTCTAAGCTAGATTCAAGTCGTTTTATATGTTCTCATAGGATTTGTTTTTTAGTCTAGGAATCATCTAAGTAGCTCGACATTGTACTCTATTCTTTCTATGTCTTTTTTAGGCAGGGTCACCAAAACTGAGCGCAGAAACTCAGTATGTGGACAAACCAATGAATTGTAAGGATTAAGGAGGATTTCCTTGGACTTAGACCTTAAGGCCATACCTATGAATCTAAGAGTTTTGTTAGCTGTTTTCACTTTTGTGCACTGCTTACTTGATTTTAGGGCAACAGACTAATACACCCAACTCTTTTTCCTTATGTACCTTTTGCAGTTCAACAGAATTCATGCTGTAGTATGCTCTTTCATTTTTACAACCAATGTGTAAAACTTTGCACTCATCGGTATTAAAATTCATTTGCTGCATATATGACCCCAGTCTATCATTATTTTTATGTCAGTTTGAAGCTGTAGCTGTTCAGGTTCATTTGTAAATATATTTCCCAGCTTTGTATCATGAGTAGATATTTATATCTTGCAATGCAGTCCATTATCAGTATCATTGATATACATGAGAAAGAGACCCGGTCCTAAGATCCTTATGGCGCTCCACTTGTTACATCTAACCATTCTGAGGTTTGACCATTAATCACAACTTGCAGTTTATGGCCAGTCAGCATCTTGTGACTTAATATTTGCCATTATCCTTTGATGCAGAACTTTATTAAAAGCTATTTGAAATCTAAATAGATGAAAATATCAACTGCTTCTGTTTCCCATTTTAGAGTAAATGTGAATAAGAGCAAGGTTATTAGGTACAGTAGGGTTGAGGGTCAATTCAATTGGGAGGTGAGTTTGAATGGAGAAAAACTGGAGGAAGTGAAGTGTTTTAGATATCTGGGAGTGGATCTGGCAGCGGATGGAACCATGGAAGCGGAAGTGGATCATAGGGTGGGGGAGGGGGCGAAAATTCTGGGAGCCTTGAAGAATGTGTGGAAGTCGAGAACATTATCTCGGAAAGCAAAAATGGGTATGTTTGAAGGAATAGTGGTTCCAACAATGTTGTATGGTTGCGAGGCGTGGACTATGGATAGAGTTGTGCGCAGGAGGATGGATGTGCTGGAAATGAGATGTTTGAGGACAATGTGTGGTGTGAGGTGGTTTGATCGAGTAAGTAACGTAAGGGTAAGAGAGATGTGTGGAAATAAAAAGAGCGTGGTTGTAAGAGCAGAAGAGGGTGTTTTGAAATGGTTTGGTCACATGGAGAGAATGAGTGAGGAAAGATTGACCAAGAGGATATATGTGTCGGAGGTGGAGGGAACGAGGAGAAGAGGGAGACCAAATTGGAGGTGGAAAGATGGAGTGAAAAAGATTTTGTGTGATCGGGGCCTGAACATGCAGGAGGGTGAAAGGAGGGCAAAGAATAGAGTGAATTGGAGCGATGTGGTATACCGGGGTTGACGTGCTGTCAGTGGATTGAATCAAGGCATGTTTATGGGGGTGGGTTGGGCCATTTCTTTCGTCTGTTTCCTTGCGCTACCTCGCAAACGCGGGAGACAAAAAAAAAAAAATCAACTGCTTTACTTTCATCATACTTTTTGACTATATCATAAAAGAAATCAAGCAGAAATGTCACATGAGTGATTTCATCAAAAACCATGCTGAGAATTATTTAATACATGGCCCTCTAAATGGCGTACAGTTCTTTCTCAAATGATAGTTTCCATATGTTTTCCAACTACATACTTAACACTAATAGGAGGATGATTTCAGGGCATTGACTTATTGCCCTTTTTGAATATCGGTGTTCCGTTGGCAGTCTTTCATTCAGGTGACTTATTGGAAAGGGCAGTCAAGGTCTTGACTATCTCATCTTTTTTTGCCTCTTTCATTGTTCTTTGAAAAAACTTATAGGGCCTGCCATTGTAATTATTTCCATTCTGTGTATGCTCAAAGTATGCTTTTGGCTAATATGGGTCAGTTTAGTTAGAGCATTGATTAGTTGCTTAAGGAATAATTAAAGGCAGTATAGAATGGAAACAATGCATTTACAGACTGTAGGAAAGATGACTGGTCATCATTCACAATGTACATAAAATCCAAACTCTAAACTTTATCTTAGATAATTTCACTTTTCCATACCGTGTTATTATATACATCATCGACATCACTAATGCTAGCGTGCAAGAAGCTTATATTGTAAGAGAAGAGAAAAATATGACCCAGACATCTCCTTTCAAGCAGCAGACCTGATAAATCAAAGAAACATGCTCAGGAAAAACCACTTGCTTCCAATCTCTAAATTTCACCCCCACAAACATAATCACTTTAAAGCAAATAGCACACTAGCATACCACTCTTAATGCTTTCATTCAGCAAATTTACTTGTACAATATTGTTGATACTAGATAAGTACTTGTACAGTTTGTCTTTTTCTGCCTCATGTAACTTGAAAGCTCTTTCTTTTTTTCTACCTGAGACAGCACAGGCAGCTGAGGCCCTAATCAAGGCCATCCCATTAATGCTATTTATATATGTTGTTGTTCTTTTCTTTCTTTCAAACTATTTGCCATTTCCCGCATTAGCAAGGTAGCGTTAAGAACAGTGGACTGGGCCTCTGAGAGAATAGCCTCACCTGGCCCCCTTCTCTGTTCCGTCTTTTGAAAAAAAAAAAAAAGAAAAAACAAGAGGGGAGGATTTCCAGCGCCCCACTTCTTCCCCTTTTAGTCGCCTTCTACGACACGCAGGGAATACGTGGGAAGTATTCTTTCTCCCCTATCCCCTGGGATATGTTGTTGTTATAATTATCATTATTTTTATTATTATTTTATTTCATTTTGCTTTGTCGCTGTCTCCTGCGTTAGCGAGGTAGCGCAAGGAAACAGACGAAAGAATGGCCCAACCCATCCACATACACATGTATATACATACACGTCCACACATGCAAATATACATACCTATACATCTCAACGTATACATACATATACCCACACAGACATATACAGATATACCCATGTACATAATTCATACTGTCTGCCTTTATTCATTCCCATCGCCACCCCGCCACACATGGAATAACAACACCCTCCCCCCTCATGTGTGCGGGGTAGCGCTAGGAAAAGACTACAAAGGCCCCATTCGTTCACACTCAGTCTCTAGCTGTCATGTAATAATGCACTGAAACCACAGCTCCCTTTCCATATCCAGGCCCCACACAACTTTCCATGGTTTACCACAGACACTTCACATGCCCTGGTTCAATCCATTGACAGCACGTCGACCCCGGTATACCACATTGTTCCAATTCACTCTATTCCTTGCACTCCTTTCACCCTCCTGCATGTTCAGGTCCCGATCACTCAAAATCTTTTTCACTCCATCTTTCCACCTCCAATTTGGTCTCCCACTTCTGCTCGTTCCCTCCACTTCTGACACATATATCCTCTTGGTCAATCTTTCCCCACTCATTCTCTCCATGTGACCAAACCATTTCAAAACACCCTCTTGTGCTCTCTCAACCACACTCTTTTTATTACCATACATCTCTCTTATCCTATTATTACTTACTTGATCAAACCACCTCACAACACATATTGTCCTCAAACATCTCATTTCCAGCACATCCACCCTCCTGCGTACAACTCTATCCATAGCCCACGCCTCGCAACCATACAACATTGTTGGAACCACTATTCCTTCAAACATAGCCATTTTTGCTTTCTGAGATAATGTTCTCGACTTCCAGACATTCTTCAAGGCTCCCAGAATTTTTGCCCCCACCCTATGATCCACTTCTGCTTCCATGGTTCCATCTGCTGCCAAATCCACTCCCAGATATCTAAAACACTTCACTTCCTCCAGTTATTCTCCATTCAAACTTACCTCCCAATTGACTTGACCCTCAACCCTACTGTACCTAATAACCTTACTCTTATTCACATTTACTCTCAATTTTCTTCTTTCACACACTTTACCAAACTCAATCACCAGCTTCTGCAGTTTCTCACATGAATCAGCCACCAGCGCTGTATCATCAGCGAACAACAACGGACTTACTTCCCAAGCTTTGTCATCCACAACAGACTGCATACTTGCCCCTCTTTCCAAAACTCTTGCATTCACCTCCCTAACAACCCCATCCATAAACAAATTAAACAGCCATGTAGACATCACACACCCCTGCCGTAAACCTACATTCATTATTATTATTATTATTATTATTATTTATTTATTTATTTATTTTGCTTTGTCACTGTCTCCCGCGTTTGCGAGGTAGCGCAAGGAAACAGACGAAAGAAATGGCGAAACCCACCCCCATACACATGTATATACACACACGTCCACACACGCAAATATACATACCTATACATCTCAATGTACACATATATATACACACACAGACACATACATATATACCCATGCACACAATTCACACTGTCTGCCTTTATTCATTCCCATCGCCACCTCGCCACACATGGAATACCGTCCCCCTCCCCTGTCATGTGTGCGGGGTAGCGCTAGGAAAAGACAACAAAGGCCTCATTCGTTCACACTCAGTCTCTAGCTGTCATGCAATAATGCCCAAAACCACAGCTCCCTTTCCACATCCAGGCCCCACACAGCTTTCCATTGTTTACCCCAGACGCTTCACATGCCCTGATTCAGTCCACTGACAGCACGTCAACCCCGGTATACCACATCGATCCAATTCACTCTATTCCTTGCCCGCCTTTCACCCTCCTGCATGTTCAGGCCCCGATCACTCAAAATCTTTTTCACTCCATCCTTCCATCTCCAATTTGGTCTCCCACTTCTCCTCGTTCCCTCCACGTCTGACACATATATCCTCTTGGTCAATCTTTCCTCACTCATTCTCTCCATATGCCCAAACCATTTCAAAACACCCTCCTCTGCTCTCTCCACCACGCTCTTTTTATTTCCACACATCTCTCTTACCCTTACATTACTTACTCGATCAAACCACCTCACACCACACATTGTCCTCAAACATCTCATTTCCAGCACATCCACCATCCTGCGCACAACTCTATCCATAGTCCACGCCTCGCAACCATACAACATTGTTGGAACCACTATTCCTTCAAACATAGCCATTTTTGCTTTCTGAGATAATGTTCTCGACTTCCACACATTCTTCAAGGCTCCCAGGATTTTCGCCCCCTCCCCCACCCTATGATTCACTTCCGCTTCCATGGTTCCATCCTCTGCCAGATCCACTCCCAGATATCTAAAACACTTTACTTCCTCCAGTTTTTCTCCATTCAGACTTACCTCCCAATTGACTTGACCCTCAACCCTACTGTACCTAATAACCTTGCTCTTATTCACATTTACTCTTAACTTTCTTCTTTCACACACTTTACCAAACTCAGTCACCAGCTTCTGCAGTTTCTCACATGAATCAGCCACCAGTGCTGTATCATCAGCGAACAACAACTGACTCACTTCCCAAGCTCTCTCATCCGCAACAGACTACATACTTGCCCCTCTTTCCAAAACTCTTGCATTCACCTCCCTAACAACCCTATCCATAAACAAATTAAACAACCATGGAGACATCACACACCCCTGCCACAAACCTACATTCACTGAGAACCGATCACTTTCCTCTCTTCCTACACGTACACATGCCTTACATCCTCGATAAAAACTTTTCACTGCTTCTAACAACTTGCCTCCCACACCATATATTCTTAATACCTTCCACAGAGCATCTCTATCAACTCTATCATATGCCTTCTCCAGATCCATAAATGCTACATACAAATCCATTTGCTTTTCTAAGTATTTCTCGCATACATTCTTCAAAGCAAACACCTGATCCACACATCCTCTACCACTTCTGAAACCACACTGCTCTTCCCCAATCTGATGCTCTGTACATGCCTTCACCCTCTCAATCAATACCCTCCCATATAATTTACCAGGAATACTCAACAAACTTATACCTCTGTAATTTATCACTCACATTTATCCCCTTTGCCTTTGTACAGTGGCACTATGCATGCATTCCGCCAATCGTCAGGCACCTCACCATGACTCATACATACATTGAATATCCTTACCAGCAAGTCAACAACATAGTCACCCCCTTTTGTAATAAATTCCACTGCAATACCATCGAAACCCATAGCCTTGCCGGCTTTCATCTTCTGCAAACGTTTTACTACCTCTCCTCTGCGTCCCAAATCATTCTCCCTAACCCTCACTTCGCACACCACCTTGACCAAAACACCTTATATCTGCCACTCTGTCATCTAACACATTCAACAAACCTTCAAAATACTCACTCCATATTCTCACATCATCTCTACTTGTTATTACCTCCCCATTAGCCCCCTTCACTGATGTTCCCATTTGTTCTCTTGTCTTACGCACTTTATTTACCTCCTTCCAAAACATCTTTTTATTCTACCTAAAATTTAATGATACTCTCTCACCCCAACTCTCATTTACCCTCTTTTTCACCCTTTGCACCTTTCTCTTGACCTCCTGCCTCTCTCTTTTATACATCTCCCAGTCATTTTCAATATTTCACTGCAAAACTCGTCCAAATGCCCCTCTCTTCTCTTTCACTAATAATCTTACTTCTTCATCCCACCACTCACTACCCTCTCTAATCTGCTCACCGCCCATGCTTCTCATGCCACAAGCATCTTTTTGCGCAAGCCATCATTGCTTTCCTAGGTACATCCGATTCCTCCCCCACTCCCCTTACGTCCTTTGCTCTCACCTTTTTCCCTTCTGCACTCAGGGTCTCCTGGTCGTTCCTCACCCAAGTCTCCTTCCCAAGCTCACTTACTCTCACCACTCTCTTCTCTCCAACATTCTCTCTTTTTTTCTGAAAAGCTCTACAAATCTTCACCTTTGCCTCCCCAGGATAATAATCAGACATCTCTCCATGAGCACCTCTCAGGACATTAACATCCAAAAGTCTATTTTTCACACGCCTATCAATTAACACGTAATCTAGTAATGCTCTCTGGCTGTCTTTTACTTACATACGTATACTTATGTATATCTCTCTTTTTAAACCAGGTACTCCCAAACACCAGTCCTTTTTCAGCACACAAATGTACAAGCTCTTTATTTGTATTTACAACACTGAACACCCCATATACACTGATTATTCCCTCAACTGCCATATTACTCACCTTTGCATTCAAATCACCCATCACTATAACCTGGTCTCATGCATCAAAAGTACTAACACACTCCCTCAGCTGCTCCCAAAACATGTGCCTCTCATGATCTTTCTTTTCATGCCCAGGTGCATAGGCACCTATAATCACCCATCTCTCTCCATGCTTGAGCTTCGTTTCACTCAGAGCCAAAACATGCAGGTTCCTTTCCTCAAACATACTACCTATCTCTCCTTTTTTCTCATCTTGGTTACATCCACACCCGTTTAGACACCCCAATCAGAGCCTTCGAGGAGGATGAGCACTCCCCGCGTGACTCCTCCTTCTGTTTGCCCTTTTAGAAAGTTGAAATACCCTGCCCCACAGGAACAGCATCGCTACCCTCTGCTTTAGCGAAGTAGCGCCATGAAAACAGACAAAAAAAAAAAAGGCCACATTTGTTCACACTCAATCTCTAGTTGTCTTGTATAATGCACTGAAACCGCAGCTCCCTATCCACATCCAAGCCTGATCCAGGTATCCATTTCATTGACCAATCCCTAGGGGTGGATGAAAAGCTGGGTTGATTGTACACTGAATGCTGCAACCAGGATTTGAACCTATATGCTCAACCGTGGATGGCCTATGAAAGCGTTTTGGTCAGGAACGCTTATCACTACAGGCTACTGTAATTAACACCAGGATAAGGCCATGGAGTATAATTTTTGTTACTGCAGATCTATGGCCAAATGTATCAGAACTAAAGAATTATAGCACTTGTATAGAATTCCTTTTTCCATCCTTAATGAAATTGGAAATGTGTCCTTTTTGGTTATGTAGAGACGCTGTATGTCACAAGTAACCACAAAATTAGTACTGTGTGAAAAAATGAAAAAAAAAATCTTTTATCAAAATGGACGAAGGTGGAAATTTCACCATACCAGTGGTCAGTCAAGTGAGTGTTCAACTCAGCTGCTACAAAGATTTAAAATGTGTACAGCAAATTTTTTTTCCTCTCTTTTGTCCTGCACATATTGGTATCATTGATGATGAAATGGTAGATTCTCAGGCCGAAACAGATATATCTTGTAATCTGTATATTAGAGATATGCTTTCATTTGCATTGTGGGTAGAATGAATAATTGTGTTAGATGTAGATGGCAAGCTAGATGGTACTTAAAAGCCCAATTAAACAAGAAACTACAGAGGTTAAAGAAAGTTATTGAAGTATGGCTGCCCTCTTTCATCAGGAATCTCCATTTTGAAAATTCTTCTGCAGCGTCCATTTGCATTATGGGTAGAATGAATGATTATGTTAGATGTAGATGGCAAGCTAGATGGTACTTAAAAGCCCAATTAAACAAGCAACTACAGAAGGTAAAGAAAGTTATTGAAGTATAGCTGTCCTCTTTCATCAGGAATCTCCATTTTGAAAATTCTTCTGCAGCTGAAGAGCACCCATACGTTGTTGAACCATGGTTACTTAAAGGAGAGGAGACCTTCTTTAACATGTTATGCCTGCAACTTATATTATCAGGGGACTTGTGCTAATGGAATGCTAAAAGTCTAGGGGTCTCAGAGTCAAATCAGCATTTAATACAGTGGAGTAAATGAAAATTGTAGAAAATTTTGACCAGCAAGAATGTAGTTTATTTTTTTTCAAGATAACCAAACTATATAAAGTAGTTTTGGGATTTCAGATACACTCTTCATGCTAAAAGTACTCCATAACCATTAGGTTCTAGCGTTTTACAAATTCCACATGTTACAGATTCCTGGCTCACGTCTAAAATGGTTAATACTATGAATCACAAAATCTGTAACAGCCAGCTTAGGTAAGTAATCAAGAAAGTCCACGTCTCTCACTCCACCTTAGCCCCCACATATGTGTCTGACCTCAGACTAACAGCATACCTTCTTCAGAAGAGCACAAATATATTCAAGAAAACTTAAGAAATCAGCCACAAACCAGTCACATTCCTGAACAGAAAAGTTATGAAAAACTAATGCAAAATCTATCCTGAAACAACTGCTAACCCACTCTCCACTTATACTGACACTAGTTAAAAACCTTAGATAACTCGGATAACTCCCCTGTAACAGGGCCTGACAATATATATATCAGACTTCCACATAGAAACTTTGGTTCGTTTGCAGTCCAAGCATTGAAAAATATCTGTCATTTGAGGTTAAATGGCAGAATCTCAAGCATTTGGAAGTTTGCTGACATAGTACCCATCATGAAGCCCTCCAAACCACCCAACTCCTAATCATCCTACTGTCCTTTATCACTACTACCTTTTGTATTCAAGTTCATTGAAAAACTGGTTCACAAAAGAATCAAATAGAATATCCATTGCACATCTCCATAGCATAGTTGTACACCCAAACATTTCACTATCACACTGCACACAGACCTGACAAAACACATCCTGGAAGGCTCCAACCAGATAACCCCCAGTTGCACAGTATTAGTTGCATTAAATACAATAATGATATTCATCAGTGTCCCTCTACACATCACACATAAGATACTTCTCACCGCCACCCTCCAGAGTGACTAAAAATGATTAGCTAACGTCATAGCTGTCCACCAAGCCCAAGTCATTCGCATAGGTTTCACCAACTAAATCCTCAAGTTCTAAGGTGGAGTTCCAAAAGGAAAAATTCTTTCTTCAATGAACTGAATCAGGGCATGTGAAACAGCTGGGGTAAACCATGGATGTGGATAGGGAGCTGTGATTTCTGTGCAGTACAGATGACAGCTAGAGAATGAGTGTGAACAAATGTGGCCTTTTTCTCTGCTTTCCTGGTGCTACCTTGCTGACACGGGGTGGCGATGCTGTTTCCTGCAGAGCAGAGTGGGCCCGAAATGGATGAAGACAAGCAAGTGTGAATATGTACGTGTGTACATATGTCTATGTGTTTATATGTATGTATATGTGTATATGTTGATATGTATATGTATGTATATGTACATGCATTTATTTATTTTATTTCTTTTGCTTTGTCGCTGTCTCCAGCGTTACCGAGGTAGCGCAAGGATGGCCTAACCCACCCACATACACATGTATATACATACTCGTCCTCACATGCAGATATACATACCAATACATCTCAATGTATACATATATATACACACACAGACATATACATATATAAACATGTACATAATTCATACTGTCTGCCTTTATTCATTCCCATCGCCACCCCGCCACACATGAAATAACAAACCCGTCCCCCCTTATGTGCACGAGGTAGTGCTAGGAGAAGACAACAAAGGCCCCATTCGTTCACACTCAGTCTCTAGCTGTCATGTATAATGCACTGAAACCACAATGCCCTTTCCAAATCCAGGCCCCACACAACTTTCCATGGTTTACCCCAGATGCTTCACACGTCCTGGTTCAATCCAATGACAGCGCGTCAACCCCGGTATACCACATCGATCCAATTCACTCTATTCCTTGCACGCCTTTCACCCTCCTGCATGTTCAGGCCCCAATCACACAAAATCTTTTTCACTCCATCTTTCCACCTCCAATTTGGTCTCCCACTTCTCCTCATTCCTTCCCCCTCTGACACATATATCCTCTTGGTCAATCTTTCCTCACTCATTCTCTCCATGTGACCAAACCATTTTAAAACACCCTCTTGTTCTCTCTCAACCACGCTCTTTTTATTACCACACATCTCTCTTACCCTATTATTACTTACTCGATCAAACCACCTCACACCACATATTGTCCTCAAATATCTCATTTCCAGAACATCCACCTTCCTCCGCACAACTCTATATATAGCCAACACCTCGCTGCCATAAAACATTGTTTGAACCACTATTCCTTCAAACGTACCCATTTTTGCTTCCGAGATAATGTTCTCGACTTCCACACGTTCTTCAAGGCTCCCAGAACTTTTGCCCCCTCCCCCACCCTATGATTCACTTCCGCTTCCATGGTTCCATCCGCTGCCAAATCCACTCCCAGATATCTAAAACACCTCACTTCCTTCAGTTTTTCTCCATTCAAACTTACCTCCCAATTGACTTGTCCCTCAACCCTACTGTATCTAATAACCTTGCTCTTATTCACATTTACTCTCAGCTTTCTTCTTTCACACACTTTACCAAACTCAGTCATCAGCTTCTGGAGTTTCTCACCTGAATCAGCCACCAGCACTGTATCATCAGCGAACAACAACTGACTAACTTCCCAAGCTCTCTCATGTACATGTATGGGCATATATATCCCTGGGGATAGGGGAGAAAGAATACTTCCCATGCATTCCCCACATGTTGTAGAAGGTGACTAAAGGGGATGGGAGCAGGGGGCTAGAAACCCTCCCCTTCTTGCATTTTAACGTTCTAAAAGGGGAAACTGAAGAAGGAGTCGTGGTGGGAGTGCTCATCCTCCCAGAAGGCTTATATTGGTGTGTCTAAATGTGTGTGGATGTAACCAAGATGAGAAAAAAGAAGAGATAGGTAGTATGTTTCAGGAATGGAATCTGGATGTTTTGGCTCTGAGTGAAATGAAGCTCAAGGGTAAAGGGGAACAGTGGTTTGGAAATGTCTTAGGAGTAAAGTCAGGGGTTGGTGAGAGGACAAGAGCAAAGGAAGGAGTAGCACTACTCCTGAAGCAGGAGTTGTGGAGTATGTGATAGAGTATAAGAAAATAAGTTCAAGATTGATATGGATAAAACTGAAAGTGGATAGAGAGATGGGTAATTATTACTGCCTATGCATCTGTTTATGAGATCATGAGAGGCAAGTGTTTTGGGAGCAGCTGAGTAAGAGTGTTAGTAGTTTTGATGCATGAGACCAGGTTATAGTGATGGGTGATTTGAATATAAAGGTGAGTAATGTGGCAGTTGAGGGTATAATTGGTGTACATGGGGTGTTCAGTGTTGGAAATGGAAGTGGTGAAGAGCTTGTAGATTTGTGTGCCGAAAAAGGACTGGTGATTGGGAATACCTGGTTTAAAAAGAGAGATATACATAAGTATACTCATGTAAATAGGAGAGATGGCCAGAGCATGTTACTGCATTACGTGTTAATTGATAGGCGTGTGAAAGAGAGACTTTTAGATGTTAATGTGCTGAGAGGGGATGTGTGATCATTATCTTTTGGAGGTAAAGGTGAAGATTTGTAGAGGTTTTCAGAAAAAAAGAGAGAATGTTGGGGTGAAGAGAGTGGTGAGAGTAAGTGAGCTTGGAAAGGAGATGTGTGTAAGGAAGTACCAGGAGATTGAGTGCAGAATGGAAAAAGGTGAGAGCAAATGAGGAAAGGGGAGTTGGGGAGGAATGGGACATATTTAGGGAAGCAGTGATGGCTTGCGCAAAAGATGCCTGTGGCATGAGAAAGGTGGGAGTTGGGCCGATTAAAAAGGGTAGTGAGTGGTGGGGTGAAGAAGTAAGATTGTTAGTGAAAGAGAAGAGAGAGGCGTTTGGGCGATGTTTGCAGGGAAATAATGCAAATGAGTGGGAGATGTATAAAAGAAAGAGGCAGGAGGTCAAGAGAAAAGTGCAAGAGGTGAAAAAGAGGGCAAATGAGAGATGGGGTGAGAGAGTATCATTAAATTTTAGGGAGAATAAAAAGATGTTTTGGAAGGAGGTAGATAAAGTGCATAAGACAAGAGAACAAATAGGAATATTGGTGAAGGGGGCTAATGGGGAGGTGATAAGTAGTGGTGAAGTGAGAAGGAGATAGAGTGAGCATTTTGAAGGTTTGTTGAATGTGTTTGATGATAGAGTGGCTGATATATGGTGTTTTGTTCAAGGTGGTGTGCGAAGTGAGAGGGTCAGGGAGAATGGTTTTGTAAACAGGGAAGAGGTACTGAAAGCTTTGTGGAAGCTGAAAGCTGGCAAGGCAGCAGGTTTGGATGGTATTGCAGTGGAATTTATTAAAAAAGAGGGTGACTGTTTTGTTGACTGGTTGGTAAGCATATTCAGTATATGTATGATTCATGGTAGAGAAGTGCCTGAGGATTGGCGGAATGCAAGCATAGTACCGTTCTACAAAGGCAAAGGGGAATAAGGTGAGTGCTCAAATTACAGAGGTATAAATATGTTGAGTATTCCTGGGAAAATATATGTGACAGTATTGATTGAGACGGTCAAAGCATGTACAGAGCTTCAGATTTGGGAAGAGCAGTGTGGTTTCAGAAGTGGTAGAGGATGAATAGATCAGGTGTATGCTTTGAAGAATGTATGTGAGAAATACTTAGAAAAACAAATGGATTTGTATGTAGCGTTTATGGATATGGAGAAGGCATATTATAGAGTTGATAGAGATGCTCTGTAGAAGGTATTAAGAATATATATAGTGTGGGAGGTAAGTTGTTAGAAGCAGTGAAAAGTTTTTATTGAGGATGTAAGGCATGTGTACGAGTAGGAAGAGAGGAAACTGATTGGATCCCAGTGAATGTTGGTTTGCAGCAGGGGTGGGTGATGTCTCCATGGTTGTTTAATTTGTTTATTTATGGGGTTTTTAGGGAGGTGAATGCAAGAGTTTTGGAGAGAGGGGCAAGTATGCAGTCTATTGTGGATGAGAGATCTTGGGAAGTGAATCAGTTGTTGTTCGCTGATGATACAGCGCTGGTGGCTGATATGGGTGAGAAACTGCAGAAGTTGGTGACTGAGTTTGGTAAAGTTTTGAAGGAAGAAAGCTGAGAGTAAATGTGAATAAGAGCAACATTATTCAGTAGAGTTGAGGGACAAGTTAATTGGGAGGTAAGTTTGAATGGAGAAAAACTGAAGGAAGTGAGGTGTTTTAGATATCTGGCAGTGGATTTAGCAGCGGATGGAACCATGGAAACGGAAGTGAGTCACAGAGTGGGGAGGGGGCGAAGGTTCTGGAGGTGTTGAAGGATGTGTGGAAGGCAAGAACGTTATTTCGTAAAGCAAAAATGGGTATGTGTGAAGGAATAGTGATTCCAACAATGTTATATGGTTGCAAGGCACACATGAAATGACAGCCCCCTCCCCTGCATGTGCGCGAGGTAGCGCTAGGAAAAGACAACAAAGGCCACATTCGTTCACACTCATCTCTAGCTGTCATGTATAATGCACCAAAACCACAGCTCCCTTTCCACATCCAGGCCCCAGATTAGAAAGGGTAGTGAGTGGTGGGATGAAGTAAGATTATTAGTGAAAGAGAAGAGAGACGCATTTGGATGATTTTTGCAGGGAAATGATGCAAATGACTGGGAGATGTATAAAAGAAAGAGACAGTAGGTCAAGTGAAAGGTGCAAGAGGCAAAAAAGAGGGCAAATGAGAGTTGGGGTGAGAGAGTATCATAAAATTTTAGGGAGAATAAAAAGATGTTTTGGAAGGAGGTAAATAAAGTGCATAAGACAAAGGGAACGAATGGGAACTTCAGTGAAGGGGGCTAATGGGGAGGTGATAACAAGTAGTAGTGATGTGAGGAGATGGAGTGAGTATTTTGAAGGTTTGTTGAATGTGTTTGATGATAGAGTTGCATATATATGGTGTTTTGGTCGAGGTGGTGTGCAAAGTGAGGGGGTTAGGGAGAATGATTTGGTAAACAGATAAGAGGTAGTAAAAGCTTTGTGGAAGATGAAAGCTGGCAAGGCAGCGGGTTTGGATGGTATTGCAGTGGAATTTATTAAAAAAAGGGGGTGACTGTATTGTTGACTGGTTGATGAGGTTATTCAATGTATATATAACTCATGGTGAGGTACCTGAGGATTGGCGGAATGCTTGCATAGTGCCATTGTACAAAGGCAAAGGGATAAAAGTGAGTGCTCAAATTACAGAGGTATAAGTTTGTTGAGTATTCAGCTGGTGGCTGATTTGCTCATTTTTGCTCTCCGAGATGACGTTCTCGCCTTCCATACATTCTTCAGTGCTCCCAGAACTTTCTTCCCCTCCCCAACCCTGTGACTCACTTCCTCTTCCATGGTTCCATCTGCTGCCAAATCCACTCCCAGATATCTAAAACACTTCACTTCCTCCAGTTTTTCTCCATTCAAATTTACCTCCCAGTTAACTTGTCCCTCAACCCTACTGCACCTAACAACCTTGCTCTTATTCACATTTACTTTCAACTTTCTTCTTTCACACACTTTACTGAACTCAGACACCAACTTCTGCATTTCTCACCCTAATCAGCCACCAGTGCTGTATCATCAGCGAACAACAACTGACTCACTTCCCAAACCCTGTCATCCAGAACAGGCTGCATACTTACCCCTCTCTCCAAAACTCTTGCATTTATCTCCCAAACAACCCCATCCGTAAACAAATTAAACTACCATGGAGGCATTATGCACCCCCGCCACAAACCGACATTCGGTGGGAACCAATCACTTTCCTCTCTTCCTACTCATACTGTGTATGAGTAGGAAAAACTTTGCTTCTAGCAACTTACCTCCCTTACCATATACTCTTAAAACTTTCCACAAAGCATCTCTATCCACCCTATCATTTGCCTTCTTAGCTAGATCCATATGCTACATACATATCAATCTGTTTTTCTAAGTATTTCTCACATACATTCTTCAAGACAAACACCTGATCCACACATCCTCAATCACTTCTGAAACCACACTGCTCTTCCCCAGTCTGATGCTCTGTACAGGCCTTTATCCTCTCAATCAATACCCTCCCATATAGTTTCTAAGGAATACTCAATAAACTTTATTATTTTTTTTTATTATACTTTGTCGCTGTCTCCTACGTCAGCGTGGTAGTACAAGGAAACAGACGAAAGAATGGCTCAACCCACCCACATACACATGTGTATACATATACGTCCACACACAGCACATATACATACCAATACATCTCAATGTATACATATATATACACACACAGACATATACATATATAAACATGTACATAATTCATACTGTCTGCCTTTATTCATTCCCATCGCCACCCCGCCACACATGAAATAACAAACCCGTCCCCCCTTATGTGCACGAGGTAGTGCTAGGAGAAGACAACAAAGGCCCCATTCGTTCACACTCAGTCTCTAGCTGTCATGTATAATGCACTGAAACCACAATGCCCTTTCCAAATCCAGGCCCCACACAACTTTCCATGGTTTACCCCAGATGCTTCACACGTCCTGGTTCAATCCAATGACAGCGCGTCAACCCCGGTATACCACATCGATCCAATTCACTCTATTCCTTGCACGCCTTTCACCCTCCTGCATGTTCAGGCCCCAATCACACAAAATCTTTTTCACTCCATCTTTCCACCTCCAATTTGGTCTCCCACTTCTCCTCATTCCTTCCCCCTCTGACACATATATCCTCTTGGTCAATCTTTCCTCACTCATTCTCTCCATGTGACCAAACCATTTTAAAACACCCTCTTGTTCTCTCTCAACCACGCTCTTTTTATTACCACACATCTCTCTTACCCTATTATTACTTACTCGATCAAACCACCTCACACCACATATTGTCCTCAAACATCTCATTTCCAGAACATCCACCTTCCTCCGCACAACTCTATCTATAGCCAACGCCTCGCTGCCATAAAACATTGTTTGAACCACTATTCCTTCAAACGTACCCATTTTTGCTTCCGAGATAATGTTCTCGACTTCCACACGTTCTTCAAGGCTCCCAAAACTTTTGCCCCCTCCCCCACCCTATGATTCACTTCCGCTTCCATGGTTCCATCCGCTGCCAAATCCACTCCCAGATATCTAAAACACCTCACTTCCTTCAGTTTTTCTCCATTCAAACTTACCTCCCAATTGACTTGTCCCTCAACCCTACTGTATCTAATAACCTTGCTCTTATTCACATTTACTCTCAGCTTTCTTCTTTCACACACTTTACCAAACTCAGTCATCAGCTTCTGGAGTTTCTCACCTGAATCAGCCACCAGCACTGTATCATCAGCGAACAACAACTGACTAACTTCCCAAGCTCTCTCATGTACATGTATGGGCATATATATCCCTGGGGATAGGGGAGAAAGAATACTTCCCATGCATTCCCCACATGTTGTAGAAGGTGACTAAAGGGGATGGGAGCAGGGGGCTAGAAACCCTCCCCTTCTTGCATTTTAACGTTCTAAAAGGGGAAACTGAAGAAGGAGTCGTGGTGGGAGTGCTCATCCTCCCAGAAGGCTTATATTGGTGTGTCTAAATGTGTGTGGATGTAACCAAGATGAGAAAAAAGAAGAGATAGGTAGTATGTTTCAGGAATGGAATCTGGATGTTTTGGCTCTGAGTGAAATGAAGCTCAAGGGTAAAGGGGAACAGTGGTTTGGAAATGTCTTAGGAGTAAAGTCAGGGGTTGGTGAGAGGACAAGAGCAAAGGAAGGAGTAGCACTACTCCTGAAGCAGGAGTTGTGGAGTATGTGATAGAGCATAAGAAAATAAGTTCAAGATTGATATGGGTAAAACTGAAAGTGGATAGAGAGATGGGTAATTATTACTGCCTATGCATCTGTTTATGAGATCATGAGAGGCAAGTGTTTTGGGAGCAGCTGAGTAAGAGTGTTAGTAGTTTTGATGCATGAGACCAGGCTATAGTGATGGGTGATTTGAATATAAAGGTGAGTAATGTGACAGTTGAGGGTATAATTGGTGTACATGGGGTGTTCAGTGTTGGAAATGGAAGTGGTGAAGAGCTTGTAGATTTGTGTGCCGAAAAAGGACTGGTGATTGGGAATACCTGGTTTAAAAAGAGAGATATACGTAAGTATACTCATGTAAATAGGAGAGATGGCCAGAGCATGTTACTGCATTACGTGTTAATTGATAGGCGTGTGAAAGAGAGACTTTTAGATGTTAATGTGCTGAGAGGGGATGTGTGATCATTATCTTTTGGAGGTAAAGGTGAAGATTTGTAGAGGTTTTCAGAAAAAAAGAGAGAATGTTGGGGTGAAGAGAGTGGTGAGAGTAAGTGAGCTTGGAAAGGAGATGTGTGTAAGGAAGTACCACGAGATTGAGTGCAGAATGGAAAAAGGTGAGAGCAAATGAGGAAAGGGGAGTTGGGGAGGAATGGGACATATTTAGGGAAGCAGTGATGGCTTGCGCAAAAGATGCCTGTGGCATGAGAAAGGTGGGAGTTGGGCCGATTAAAAAGGGTAGTGAGTGGTGGGGTGAAGAAGTAAGATTGTTAGTGAAAGAGAAGAGAGAGGCGTTTGGGCGATGTTTGCAGGGAAATAATGCAAATGAGTGGGAGATGTATAAAAGAAAGAGGCAGGAGGTCAAGAGAAAAGTGCAAGAGGTGAAAAAGAGGGCAAATGAGAGATGGGGTGAGAGAGTATCATTAAATTTTAGGGAGAATAAGAAGATGTTTTGGAAGGAGGTAGATAAAGTGCATAAGACAAGAGAACAAATAGGAATATTGGTGAAGGGGGCTAATGGGGAGGTGATAAGTAGTGGTGAAGTGAGAAGGAGATAGAGTGAGCATTTTGAAGGTTTGTTGAATGTGTTTGATGATAGAGTGGCTGATATATGGTGTTTTGTTCAAGGTGGTGTGCGAAGTGAGAGGGTCAGGGAGAATGGTTTTGTAAACAGGGAAGAGGTACTGAAAGCTTTGTGGAAGCTGAAAGCTGGCAAGGCAGCAGGTTTGGATGGTATTGCAGTGGAATTTATTAAAAAAGAGGGTGACTGTTTTGTTGACTGGTTGGTAAGCATATTCAGTATATGTATGATTCATGGTAGAGAAGTGCCTGAGGATTGGCGGAATGCAAGCATAGTACCGTTCTACAAAGGCAAAGGGGAATAAGGTGAGTGCTCAAATTACAGAGGTATAAATATGTTGAGTATTCCTGGGAAAATATATGTGACAGTATTGATTGAGACGGTCAAAGCATGTACAGAGCTTCAGATTTGGGAAGAGCAGTGTGGTTTCAGAAGTGGTAGAGGATGAATAGATCAGGTGTATGCTTTGAAGAATGTATGTGAGAAATACTTAGAAAAACAAATGGATTTGTATGTAGCGTTTATGGATATGGAGAAGGCATATTATAGAGTTGATAGAGATGCTTTGTAGAAGGTATTAAGAATATATATAGTGTGGGAGGTAAGTTGTTAGAAGCAGTGAAAAGTTTTTATTGAGGATGTAAGGCATGTGTACAAGTAGGAAGAGAGGAAACTGATTGGATCCCAGTGAATGTTGGTTTGCAGCAGGGGTGGGTGATGTCTCCATGGTTGTTTAATTTGTTTATTTATGGGGTTTTTAGGGAGGTGAATGCAAGAGTTTTGGAGAGAGGGGCAAGTATGCAGTCTATTGTGGATGAGAGATCTTGGGAAGTGAATCAGTTGTTGTTCGCTGATGATACAGCGCTGGTGGCTGATATGGGTGAGAAACTGCAGAAGTTGGTGACTGAGTTTGGTAAAGTTTTGAAGGAAGAAAGCTGAGAGTAAATGTGAATAAGAGCAACATTACTCAGTAGAGTTGAGGGACAAGTTAATTGGGAGGTAAGTTTGAATGGAGAAAAACTGAAGGAAGTGAGGTGTTTTAGATATCTGGCAGTGGATTTAGCAGCGGATGGAAACGGAAGTGAGTCACAGAGTGGGGAGGGGGCGAAGGTTCTGGAGGTGTTGAAGGATGTGTGGAAGGCAAGAACGTTATTTCGTAAAGCAAAAATGGGTATGTTTGAAGGAATAGTGATTCCAGCAATGTTATATGGTTGCAAGGCACACATGAAATGACAGCCCCCTCCCCTGCATGTGCGCGAGGTAGCGCTAGGAAAAGACAACAAAGGCCACATTCGTTCACACTCATCTCTAGCTGTCATGTATAATGCACCAAAACCACAGCTCCCTTTCCACATCCAGGCCCCAGATTAGAAAGGGTAGTGAGTGGTGGGATGAAGTAAGATTATTAGTGAAAGAGAAGAGAGACGCATTTGGATGATTTTTGCAGGGAAATGATGCAAATGACTGGGAGATGTATAAAAGAAAGAGACAGTAGGTCAAGTGAAAGGTGCAAGAGGCAAAAAAGAGGGCAAATGAGAGTTGGGGTGAGAGAGTATCATAAAATTTTAGGGAGAATAAAAAGATGTTTTGGAAGGAGGTAGATAAAGTGCATAAGACAAAGGGAACGAATGGGAACTTCAGTGAAGGGGGCTAATGGGGAGGTGATAACAAGTAGTAGTGATGTGAGGAGATGGAGTGAGTATTTTGAAGGTTTGTTGAATGTGTTCGATGATAGAGTTGCATATATATGGTGTTTTGGTCGAGGTGGTGTGCAAAGTGAGGGGGTTAGGGAGAATGATTTGGTAAACAGATAAGAGGTAGTAAAAGCTTTGTGGAAGATGAAAGCTGGCAAGGCAGCGGGTTTGGATGGTATTGCAGTGGAATTTATTAAAAAAAGGGGGTGACTGTATTGTTGACTGGTTGATGAGGTTATTCAATGTATATATAACTCATGGTGAGGTACCTGAGGATTGGCGGAATGCTTGCATAGTGCCATTGTACAAAGGCAAAGGGATAAAAGTGAGTGCTCAAATTACAGAGGTATAAGTTTGTTGAGTATTCAGCTGGTGGCTGATTTGCTCATTTTTGCTCTCCGAGATGACGTTCTCGCCTTCCATACATTCTTCAATGCTCCCAGAACTTTCTTCCCCTCCCCAACCCTGTGACTCACTTCCTCTTCCATGGTTCCATCTGCTGCCAAATCCACTCCCAGATATCTAAAACACTTCACTTCCTCCAGTTTTTCTCCATTCAAATTTACCTCCCAGTTAACTTGTCCCTCAACCCTACTGCACCTAACAACCTTGCTCTTATTCACATTTACTTTCAACTTTCTTCTTTCACACACTTTACTGAACTCAGACACCAACTTCTGCATTTCTCACCCTAATCAGCCACCAGTGCTGTATCATCAGCGAACAACAACTGACTCACTTCCCAAACCCTGTCATCCAGAACAGGCTGCATACTTACCCCTCTCTCCAAAACTCTTGCATTTATCTCCCAAACAACCCCATCTGTAAACAAATTAAACTACCATGGAGGCATTATGCACCCCCGCCACAAACCGACATTCGGTGGGAACCAATCACTTTCCTCTCTTCCTACTCATACTGTGTATGAGTAGGAAAAACTTTGCTTCTAGCAACTTACCTCCCTTACCATATACTCTTAAAAGCTTCCACAAAGCATCTCTATCCACCCTATCATTTGCCTTCTTAGCTAGATCCATATGCTACATACATATCAATCTGTTTTTCTAAGTATTTCTCACATACATTCTTCAAGACAAACACCTGATCCACACATCCTCAATCACTTCTGAAACCACACTGCTCTTCCCCAGTCTGATGCTCTGTACAGGCCTTTATCCTCTCAATCAATACCCTCCCATATAGTTTCTAAGGAATACTCAATAAACTTTATTATTTTTTTTTATTATACTTTGTCGCTGTCTCCTACGTCAGCGTGGTAGCACAAGGAAACAGACGAAAGAATGGCTCAACCCACCCACATACACATGTGTATACATATACGTCCACACACAGCACATATACATACCTATACATCTCAACGTATACATATATATACACACACAGACATAAACACATATACACATGTACATAATTCATACTGTCTGCCCTTATTCATTCCCGTCACCACCCCGCCACACATGAAATGACAACCCCTTCCCCCGCATGTGCACAAGGTAGCGCTAGGTAAAGACAACAAAGGCCACATTTGTTTACACTTAGTCTCTAGCTGTCATGTATAATGCACCGAAATCACAGCTCCCTTTCCACATCCAGGCCCCACAGAACTTTCCATGGTTTACCCCAGACGCTTCACATGCCCTGGTTCAATCCATTGACAGCACATCGACCCAGTATACCACACCATTCCAATTCACTCTATTTCGTGCACGCCTTTCACCCTCCTGCATGTTCAGGCCCCTGATCATTCAAAATCTTTTTTACTCCATCTTTCCACCTCCAATATGATCTTCCTTTTCTCATTCCCTCCACCTCTGACACATATATCCTCTGTGTCAATCTTTCCTCACTCATTCTCTCCATGTGACCAAACCATTTCAAAACACCAACTTCTCTCTCAACCACACTCTGTATTACCACACATCTCTCTTACCATATTATTACTTACTTGATCAAACCACCTCACACCACATATTGTCCTCAAACATCTCATTTCTAGCACATCCACCCTCCTCTGCACAACTCTATCTATAGCCCATGCCTCGCAATCGTATAACATTGTTGGCACCACTATTCCATCAAACATACCCATTTTGCTTTCCAAGATAACGTTCTTGACTTCCACACATTTTTCAATGCTCCCAAATAAACTTATACCTCCGTAATATTCATCCCCTTTGCCTTTGTACAATGGCACTATGCATGCATTCTGCCACTCCTCAGGCACTTCACCATGATCCATACATACATTGAATATCCTTACCAACCAACCAATCAACAATACAGTCACCCCTTTTTTAGTATATTCCTCTGCAGTTCCATCCAAACCCACCGCCTTGCTAGCTTTCATCTTCCACAAAGCTTTCACAACCTCTACTCTGTTCACCAAATCATTATCCCTTACCCTTCTCACTTCACACACCACCCCAACCAAAACACCCTATATCTGCCACTCTGTCCTCAAACACATTCAACAAACCTTTAAGATATTCACTTCATATCCTTCTCACTTCATCACTACTTGTTATTACTTCACCATTTGCCCCCTTCACTGATGTTCCCATTTGTTCTCTTGTTTTACGCACTGTATTTACCTCCCTACAAAACACCTTTTGCTTTCTCCCTAAAATTTAATGATACTCTCTCTCCAAGTCTCATTTGCCCTCTTTTTCACCTCTTGCATCTTTCTCTTGACCTCCTGCTGCTTTCTTTTATACATCACGCAGTCATTTGTACTTCCCTGCAAAAATCGTCCAAATGCCTCTTTTCTCTTTCACTAATGATCTCACTTTTTGATCCAACATTTCATTACCCTTTCTAATCTGCCCATCTCCCACCTTTCTCATGCCACATGCATCTTTTACTTTTTGATCCAACATTTAATTACCATTTCTAATCTGCCCACCTCCCACCTTTCTCATGCCACATGCATCTTTAGTGCAAGCCATCACTCCTTCCCTAGATAACCCCTTTCCTCCCCCACTCCCTTAAGTCATTTGCTCTCACCTATTGCCATTCTTCACTCATTCTCTCCTGGTACTTCCTCACACAAGTCTCCTTGCCAAGCTTACCTAGTCTTGACACTCTCTTCTCACCAATATTCTCTCTTCATTTCTGGAAACCTCTACAAATCTTCACCTTCTCCTCCACAAGATAGTGATCACACATCTCTCCAGCTTCCCCTCTCAGCACGTTAACATCCAAAAGTCTCTCTTTTACACGCCTACCAATTAACACGTAATCCAGTAATGGCCTCTGGCTGTCTTGTCTAATCACATATGTATACTAATGCTTTATTGTTGCTATTATACTTTGTCGCTGTCTCCCGCGTTAGCGAGGTAGCGCAATGAAACGGACAAAAGAATGGCTCAACCCACCCATGTACACATGTATATACATAAACGCCCAGACATGCACATATACATGCATGTACATTTCAACGTATACATACATATACATACACAGACATATACATATATACACAGGTACTTATTCATACTTGCTGCCTTCATCCATTCCCATCGCCACCCCACTGCACATGAAATGGCACCCCCCTCCCCCTAGGCGCGTGCGAGGTAGCGCTAGGAAAAGACAACAAAGGTCACATTCATTCTCACTCAGTCTCAAGCTGTCATGTGTAATGGACTGAACCCATAACTCCCTTTCCACATCCAGGCCCCTCAAAACTTTCCATGGTTTACCCCAAATGCTTCACATGCCCTGGTTGAATCCATTGACAGCACGTTGACCCCAGTATACCACATCGTTCCAATTCACTCTATTCCTTGTACACTTTTCTCCCTCCTGTGTGTTCGACCCCAATCGCTCAAAATCTTTTTCACTCCATCCTTCCACCTCCAGTTTAGTCTCCCACTTCTTGTTCCCTCCACCTCTGACACATATATTCTCTTTGTCAATCTTTCCTCACTCATTCTCTCCATGTGACCAAACCATTCCAATACACCCTCTTCTTCTCTCTCAACCACTCTTTTTATTGCCACACATTTCTCTTACCCTTTCATTATTGCCACACATTTCTCTTACCCTTTCATTACTTATTGATCAAACCTACCCTCATACCACATATTGTCCTCAAACATCTCATTTCCAACACATCCACCCTCCTCTGCCTAACCCTATCTATAGCCCATGCCTTGCAACCATATAGCATTATTGGAACCATTATTCCTTCAAGCATACCCATTTTTGCTCTCTGAGATAATGTTCTCACCTTCCACACATTCTTCAGCACTCCCAAAACTTTCACCTCCTTCCACACCCTATAACTCACTTCCACTTCCATGGTTCCATCCGCTGCTAAGTCCACTCCCAGATATATAAAGCACTTCACTTCCTCCAGTTTTTCTCCTTTCAAACTTACCTCCCAACTGACTTGTCCCTCAACCCTACTGAACCTAACAATTAACCTTGCTCTTATTCACATTTACTCTCAGCTTTCTTTTTTCACACACTTTACCAAACTTAGTCATCAACTTCTGCAGTTTCTCACCTGAATGAGCCACCAGCGCTGTATTATCAGCGAACAACAACTGACTCGCTTCCCAAGCCCTCTCATCCACAAGAGACTGCATACTTGCCCCTCTTAAGTATATCTTATGTATATCTCTTTTTTTATACCAGGTATTCCCAATCACCAGTCCTTTTTAGCACACAAATCCATAAGCTCTTCACCATTTCCATTTACAACACTGAACACCCCATGTCCACCAATTAAACCCTGAACTGAACCATTACTCACCTTTGCATTCAAATCACCCATCACTATAACCCAGTCTCGTGCATCATCACTTCTAACACACTCACTGAGCAGCTCCCAAAACACTTGCCTCTCATGATCTTTTTTTCTCATGACCAAGTGTGTAGGCACCAGTCTTCTCCCGTCTCTCTTCATCCACTTTCAGTTTTACTCATATCAGTATAGAGTTTACTTTCTTACACTCTATCACATATTCCCACAACTCCTGCTTCAGAGGAAGTGCTACTCCTTTCTTTGCTCTTGTCCTCTCAGTAAACCTTGACTTTACTTCCAAGACATTCCCAAACCACTCTTCTCCTTTATTCCTGAGCTTTATTTCACTGGGAGCCAAAACATCCAAAACATCCTTTCCTCAAACATACTACCTATCTCTCCTTTTTTTTGTCATCTTGGTTACATCTGCAAGCTTTTAGACACCTCAATCTGAGCCTTTGAGGAGGATGAGCACTCCCCACATGACTCCTCTGTTTCCCCATGTAGAATTTTAAATACAAAGATGGGGTGGTTTCCAGCAACTTGCTTCCGCCCCCTTTAGTCGCCTTCTACGACATGTGGGGAATATGTGAGAGGTATTTTTTCTCCAGTATGCCCATTGAAACTAACATCCCAATTTACTTTTCCTTCACCTATACTGAAACTGATAACCTGCTCCTATTTACATTTACTCACAACTTTCTCCTTTCACACACTTTCCCAAACTTGGTCACAAACTTCTGCAGTTTCTCACTCAAATCAGCTACCAGAGATATATCATCTGTGAACAACTAACTCGCTTCCCAGTCCCTCTCATCCCCAACAGACTGCCTGCCGCCCCATCCATAAACAAATGAAACAACCATGGGAATATCACACACCCCTGCTGCAGACCAACCTTCACCGTAAACCAGTTACTCTCCTCTCTTCCTACTCGTACACATGCCTTACATCCTTGGTAAAAACTTTTCACTACTTCTAAAAGCTTACCTCCCATGCCATATACTCTTAAGACATTCCACAAAGCATCTCTATCAACCGTATCATATGCCTTCTCCAGATCCATAAATGCTACCTAGAATTCCATCTGTTTTTCTAAGTATTTCTCACATACATTCTTCAAAGCAAACACCTGATCTGCACATCCTGTACCACTATGCATGCATTCTGCCAATCCTTAGGCACTTCACCATGATCCATTGCTTTTGTACAGTGGCACTGTGCATGCATTTTGTCAATCCTCAGGCACTTCACCATGATCTATACATACATTGAATATCCTTACCAACCAGTAACAATACAGTTTCCCCCTTTCTTAATAAATTCTACTGTAAGACCATCCAAACCCACTGCCTTGCCAGATTTCATCTTCAGCAAAGCTTTCACTTCCTCTTCTCTCTTAACCAAACCATTTTCCCTGACCCTCTCACTTCACACGCCACCCCAACCAAAACACCCTACATCTGCCACTCTCTCACCAAACACATTCAACACACATCTCTCTTACCCTTTCATTACTTATTGATCAAACCACCTCACACCACATATTGTCTTCAAACATTTCATTTCCTACATATCCACTCTTCTCCACACAAACTTAGCTATAGCATGTATGTATGTGTGTGTATGTGAGTGGATGGGTCCTTCTTCGTCATTTTTCTGATGCTACATTGCTAACATGGGAAACAGCAATCAAGCATAAAAAGAGCGAGAGAGAGAGCAGGATGTTAAGAGAAAAGTGCAGGGATTGAAAGAAGAAGGGAATTGAGTTTTGGTGAGCTGGTATCAGTAAACTTCAGGGAGAACAAGATGTTTTGAAAGGAGGTAAATAGTGTGCAAAAAAACGAGAACAAGTGGGAACTAAGTGACATTGGTAACAAGTGATGATCAAGTGAGGAGGAGATGGAAAGGGCATTTTAGAGGACTGCTGAATGTGTTTGATGATAGGGTGGCAGATGTAGGGTGTTTGGGCTGGGGTGGTATGTAAAGTAATTTGGTGAAGAGAGAAGAGGTGGTGAAAGGTTTCCACAAAATGAAATGTGACAAGGAGGCTGGAGTGGATGGTATTGCAGTTGAATTTCTAAGGAAAGGGGATGATTGTGTTTCTGATTGGATAGTAGGATTTTCATTGTATGTATAGATTATGGTGAGGTTCCTGAGGATTGGCAAAGTGTATGTATAGTGCCATTTGATATAAACAAGGGGACCAAAGATGAATATTCAAACTACAGTGTGTTAAGTATACCTTGTTGTCTGGGAGCGTATTGATTGAGAGGGTGAATGCTTGTACAAAGAAGCATCAGATCAGGGAGGAACTGTGTGATTTCAGGAGTGGTAGAGGATGTGTGGATCAGGTGTTTGCTTTGAAGAATGTGTGGGAGAAATACTTTGAGAAATGGAAAGATTTGTATTTGGCATTAATGGATCTGGAGAAAGCATATGACAGAATCACCTATTAGAAGATCTTATAGATATATGGTTTGAGATGGAGAAAAGTTACTAGAAGCTTTACGAAGTTTTATCAAAAGTGTAAGGCATGTATGTGAGAAGGAAGGGAGTAGAATGAGTGGTTTCAAGTAAAGGTGGGTTTGTGGCAAGGTTGCATGATGTCACGATGGCAGTTTAATTTGTTTGTGGATGGTGTGTCTAGGGAGGTAAATGCAAGGGCAATTTGATGGTTACTTAGGAGGTGAGGTGAAAAAATATGGGTGAAGGATGTAGAAACATTGTCTAAGTTGTCAATAATTGTCTCCTGACTCACTACTGTTCTGCTTACCACACCCAGGATTTCTTAAAGCCCCGACAGTGTATCGCACACTCTTAGTCAACAGTTTGAGGCATCCTGTGACATATCAGCAGTCAGTTAATGTTACTTGCTAAAGAAAGAAGTAGATATTAAACCAAATGATCATGTGCCAACTTAGAAGGGTGCATGTTATCCTTAGAAACACATTTTTACACAATTTTTACTCTTAACTACTTTTGCTTCTTTCCTTTAGGTTTTTTTTATTTTATGAATTAATTTCTAATATTTTGTTTTGCATTTTAGACATGGGATCCCAAAACACCTATGAATTAGCACACCTCCAGTTCAAAAAGAGAGAGAGAGAGGGAGAGAGAGGGAGAAGGAATTAAATAAAACTTAATGTATACCATGTAGTCACTGAACTAATGATCTAGCCACAGCTGAAGAATGAGGACCAAGTGTAGTAGTGCTACATCAGCGATAGCATAGGATGTTAGATTCACGAAATTGGCTAATGATTATTTACCATATGATTTAATGATAGAATCATATGATTTAATGATAGAATCATTCATATTGAAGATTTGATGTGTTTTGTTTTTACAAAGTTTTGCAGAAACATCATGTACTGTACTACGTCAAATTAAATATTTTCACCTATGTTCATCTTCTTTGATTTTCCTACACATAATTTCATGTTTATTTTCTTATTGTTATCAGTCACATAATTAAGTATATTGTATGTTTTTTTTATATTTTGTAGAAGCAGTTTTTTAGTATCTCCTCTATACATTTCTCTTTACACAAAATATATCACGTAAATATCTAAAATTAAATCTTGATATCATTTTAGCTAAGATTCATATTCAGCCACACTCATATAGTTACATCACCCACTTGTGTATGATCTTGGATATTAGAGAGCAGGAGGCTTCAAACCTTATCTTGAATGGCTAAGTCAACCACAAACTTCCTTCTGCACATCATTAGTGACAAAGGATATCCACAAAGTTTTTGACGCTGTTCTCTGACACAACCTTACACAAAGGAAACTTAACCATTTACAATGGTGACAAATTGTGGTTAGCCAACTTCATAGCTATCTGTAAGGCCAGAGTCTCTCAAAAGGTTTAACCTCCAAAACCCATAAACTCAATAATGGAGTCATCAGCAGTGTAGTTCTTTTTCAGCCCTCTTTAACATCTTCCTACATGACTTTCCTTCGTCTCTTACAGAACATAGTATGAAAGTCCTCTTCTGTGCACATAATCCCACAGTCACATCACATCACTATGATACTCTCCAGTTAGCAACAAATATGAACATTGTAACTCGCATTCATCAACAAATATGAACACTTTTAACTCTCAACTAGAATTCTGTCTCATTCAAAACACTATCTGGTACACTTACTGTCTCAACCCCTGAAAAATATAAATCCAGTCTGCATTCCCAGCCTCTATAAATAGATAACTCCTGCTTATCAAAACATCAGCTATACCTGGCATCTCACAAAATAAATGTAACTTTCACACTTCACACCACAAACACCGACAAAGAAACAAACAGACTTGTGCATTCTGAACACTGAATGGCACCAGATTTGGATAGGGAAAAGAATTTCATAATATCCTCTGCAAACAGTTCATCTACTTCACACTAAACTACATTTCACATGACTGCCTGGTCATCCACCCTATCAAAAACAAGTATAGCATAGCTGCAAACCACATAAAACAGAGCACTCAGAACAATCACTGGCTGCCTGGCAACCACCCATCATCTACACAACAAAGCAAAAATCATCCCATCACAATCCCACTTTCATAACCTTGGCACTCATTTCTTTGCAATTGCACTAGATCCATCACATTAGACCACCCCATAACTAACCACCAACTTCCAAGTAGAGATGAAAAGCCTACCCTAGTTTCAGTCTTCCCCTTAAGCACACACAGGCCCACCTGGGGTTGGACTCTCATTTGTTTTAACCCTGGCCTGGAGTAGTCATTCTGCAGTTCTTCCAGCTTTTCATGTTCACCTTGGGGTTGGGCAATAGATTGGGTACTTGGTTTAATCTGTGTCCACATATACATTGTAGGCAGAAAAACCTTGTCCATCTCCCCAAACATTTTTAGAGGCTTTGTCATGCTTAGATTTTAGTCCTTTGCCATTTTTCCTTTGGACTTGATTATCAACTATAGATGTCCCTGCATGGAATTGACAAGGTTTCCAAAGTATTCTACGTAAATATTTTGGGTCCACAGGGCTTTGATCTCATGAATAATACAAGGCACTGGTGAGGTGTTGCAGGAAGTACTTGCCTGGTTGTGTATTTTCAGCACCCAATACACCTAGAAACCTTACCTGCACCCACATTTTTCTTGCTTCCACACAAGAATTCTGGCTTTCTCTTCCATAGAAAGGTAAGAGCCAAAAATTTTGAAGGACAGATTGAAAAAATACAGTGCCCAGAAGCAAAATTACCGAAATAATGTGGCACCCAGGAACATTAAAGAAAGCACATTCTTTCCTGAAGACAGCCTGAGACACAATGAAGTGGGTTGCTGGTGCAAAGGAAGGAGTAGCACTCCTCCTAAAGCAGGAGTTTGCTGGAATATGTGATAGAGTGTAAAAAAGTAAACTCTAGACTGATATGGGTAAAACTGAAAGTGGTTGTAGAGGTAAGAGTGATGATTGGTGCCTATGCACCTGGTTATGAGAAAAAAGATCATAAGAGGATAGTTTTTTGGGAGCAACTGAGTTAGTGTGTTAGCAGCATGAGATCAGGTTAAAGTGATGGGTGATTTGAATGCAGAGGTGAGTAGTGTGGCTGTTGAGGGTATAATTATTGTACATGGGGTGTTCAGTGTTGTAAGTGGAAATGGGGCTTGTGGATTTGTGTGCTGAAAAAAGACTGGTGATTGGGAATACCTGGTTTAAAAAGAGAGATGTACATAAGTATTTGAGTAGGAGAGATGGATAGAGGGCATCATTGGACTACGTGTTAATTGATAGGCGTGTGAAAGAGAGACTTTTGGATGATATTGTGTTGAGAGGGGCAGCTGGAGGAATGTCTGATCACTATCTTGTGGAGGCGTAGGTGAAGCTTTGTAGAGGTTTTCAGAAGAGAGAATGTTGGGGTGGAGACAGTGGTGAGAGTAAGTGAGGCATTTGGATGATTTTTGCTGGGAAGTAGTACAAATTACTGGGAGACGTATAAAAGAAAACGGCAGGAGGTCAAGAGAGAGGTGCAAGAGGTGAAAAAGAGGGCAAATGAGAGTTGGGGTGAGAGAGTATCATTAGATTCTAGGGAGAATGAAAAGATGTTTTGAAAGGAGGTAAATAAAGTGCGTAAGACAAGAGAATAAGTGGGAACATCGGTGAAGGGAACCAATGAGGTGGTGATAACAAGTAGTGATGAAGTGAGGAGATGGAGTGAATATTTTGAAGGTTTGATGAATGTGTTTGATGATAGAGTGGCAGATATAGGGTGCTTTGTTCAGGGTGGTGTGTGTAGTGAGAGGGTCAGGGAGAATGGTTTGGTGAACAGAGAAGAGGTGGTGAAAGCTTTGCGGAAGATGAAAGCTGGCAAGGTGGTGGGTTTGGATGGTATTTCAGTGGAATTTATTAAAAAGGTGGGCGACTGTGTAGTTGATTGATTGGTAAAGATATTCAGTGTATGTATGGATCATGGTGAAGTGCCTGAGGATTGGTAGAATGCATGCGTAGTGCCATTGTACAAAGGCAAAGGTGTTAAAGGTGTTTTCAGATTAGAGAGGCATAAGTTTGTTGAGTATTCCTGGGAAATTATATGGGAGGGTAGTGATTGAGAGGGTGAAGGCATGTACAGAATATGAGACTGGAGAAGAGCAGTGTGGTTTCAGAAGTGGTAGAGGATGTGTGGATCAGGAGTTTGGTTTGAAGAATGTATGTGGGAAATAATTACAAAAACAGATGGATTTGTATGTGTCACTTATGGTTCTGGAGAAGGCATATGATAGGGTGGATAGAGATGCTTTGTGGAAGGTTTTAAGAGTATATGGTGTGAGAGGTAAGTTGCTAGAAGCAGTGAAAAGTTTTTACCAAGAGTGTGAGACATGTATGAGTAGGAATAGAGGAAAGTGATTGGTTCCCAGTGAATGTCAGTTTGCAGCAGGGGTGTGTGATGTCTCCATGGTTGTTTAATTTGTTTATGGATGGGTTGGTTAGGGAGGTGAATAAGTTTTGGAGAGAGGGGCAAGAATGCAGTCTGTTATGGATGAGAGGGCATGGGAAGCGAGCCAATTGTTGTTTGCTGATGATACAGAGCTGGTGGTTGATTTGGGTGAGAAACTGCAGAAGCTGGTGACTGAGTTTGGTAAAGTGTGTGAAAGAAGAAAGTTGAGAGTACATGTGAATAAGAGCAAGGTTGTTAGGTGCAGTAGGGTAAAGGACAAGTTAATTGGGAGGTAAGTTTGAATGGAGAAAAGATGGAGGAAGTGAAGCGTTTTAGATATCTGGGAGTGGACTTAGCAGCGGATGGAACCATGGAGGCGGAAGTGAGTCACTATGTGGAGGAGGGACCGAAGGTACTGGGAGCGTTGAAGAATGTGTGGAAGGCGAGAACGTTATCTCAGAGAGCAAAAATGGGTATGTTTGAAGGAATAGTGGTTCCAACAATGCTATATGGTTGCAAGCATGGGCTATAGATAGGGTTGTGCAGAGGAGGATGGATGTGTTGGAAATGAAATGTTTGAGGACAATATTTGGTGTGAGGTGGTTTAAGCAAGTCAGTAATGAAATGGTAAGAGAGATGTGTGGTAAAAAAAAGTGTAATAGAGAGAACAGAAGAAGGTGTATTGAAATGGTTTGGACACATGAAGAGAATGAGCAAGGAAAGATTGACAAGGAGGATATATGCGTCAGAGGTGGAGGGAAGACAGAGAAGCGGGAGACCAAATTGGAAGTGGAAGGATGGAGTGAAAAAGATTTTGAGTGATCAAGGCCTGAACATACAGGAGGGTGAAAGGCTTGCAAGGAATAGAGTGAATTGGAACAGTGTGGTCTACTGGGGTCGAAGTGCTGTCAGTGGATTAAACCAGGGCATGTGAAATGTCTGGGGTAAACCATGAAAAGGTCGGTGGAGCCTGGATGTGGAAAGGGAGCTGTGGTTTCGGTGCATTGCATATGACAGCTAGAGACTGAGTGTGAACGAATGTGGCCTTTTTGTCTGTTCCTGGCACCACCTTGCTGGAGGGGGTGGAATGCTACTTCATGTGTGGTGGGGTGGCAACAGGAAAGGAAGAAGGCAGCAAGTATGGATGTGTACATGTGTATATATGTATATGTCTGTGTTTGCATATGTATGTATATGTTGAAATGTATATGTATGTATATTGGAAAGGATTACAGTTTTGCTTGTGATCAAGATATTCCTATGAGTCCACGGGGAAAATGAAACATGATAAGTTTGCAAGTGTACTTTCTTGTAATAATCACCTCATCAGGGAAGACACGAGAGAGAAATATAAGTCAGTTTATATACATCGAAGAGACGAAGCTAGGACGCCATTTGGTAAACATGTGATTGTCCAAAACATACAACGAGCATTCATAAACTTATCATTTTACAAATTTTATCAACAATAAAGTTATCTAATATGTATAGACCATCTTTAATATTAAGATTATAATTCTTCGTGCATTTATTAATAGAAGATTCAATGATATTTCTCTTGGTAATAGAGTTAATAACTGCGATGGCATTACTCCAGTCAGTGCAATTTTCATAGTTTTTAACATTATTAAACAAGGCATTTGATTCTTGTCCCGTTCTTATACTATATTTATGTTGCTTAAGTCTAACAGAAAGATCCTTACCAGTCTGACCAACATAAAATTTATCACAATTTCCACAAGGCACTTTATAGATGCATCCAAGAGAATTTTATGGTGAATTCCTGATTAAGATATTCTTTATAGTATTATTGTTGCTAAAGGCAACATTTACATTAAAGGATTTAAGCAACATGGGAAGTAAAGTGAAAGTATTATTAAAAGGGAGAACTAAAACATTCGTGGTGTCAATGAGAGGTTTGGGCTTAACTCTATAAAATGATTAATTTGCTAACTTAAGGGATTTATCAATGAAAGATCTAGGGTACTTTAACTTAGATCCAATAGAATATATCTTCTCAAACTCATCATCAATAAACTCTGGACTGCAAATACGTAATACCCTAAGGAACATAGATTGAAATGATGATAATTTAACTCTGTCATGTTGAGATGAGTAATAATGGATATATGAGCATACATTGGTGGGTTTTCTGTATATGCTAAACTTAAGCTTCTTTCCTTGCCTATGGATCATGCAATCTAAAAATGGTAACATACCATTATTTTCATTTTCTACAGTAAATTTGATGGAAGGTACTAAATTGTTAAATAAGGGGAGAAATATTGTAAATTTTCATTTGTTGGCCAAACACAAAGAACATCATCTACATACCTAAACCAAATTGCATTAGAAGGTAAGATATCCTATCATAATTTTGTTTCAAAAAATTCCATATAAAGAGTACAGGTGAAAGAGGGTTACCCATTGCCATACCAAATTTTTGAGCATAATAATCTCCATTGAATTGAAATACACAGTCTTTTATACTCAATTTTATCAGTCTGTTTTCATTGAACTGATAAAATTGTGTATAAAAGACTTTCCTCTCTTCCTACTCGTACACATGCCTTACATCCTCGATAAAACCTTTTCACTGCTTCTAACAACTTACCTCCCACACCATATATTCTTAATACCTTCCACAGAGCATCTCTTTCAACATATCATATGCCTTCTCCAGATCCATAAATGCTGCATACAAATTCATTTGCTTTTCTAAGTATTTCTCACATACATTTTTCAAAGCAAACACCTGATCCACACATCCTCTACCACTTCTGAAACCACACTGCTCTTCCCCAATCTGATGCTCTGTACATGCCTTCACCCTCTCTATCAATACCCTCCCTTATAATTTCCCAGGAATACTCAACAAACTTATACCTCTGTAATTTGATCACTCACTTTTATCCCCTCTGCCTTTGTACAATGGCACTATGCAAGCATTCCACCAATCCTCAGGCACCTCACCATGAGTCATACATACATTGAATAACCTTACCAACTAGTCAACAATATAGTCACCCCCTTTTTTAATAAACTCCACTGCAATACCATCCAAACCTGCTGCCTTGTCGGCTTTCATCTTCCGCAAGCTTTTACTACCTCTTCTCTGTTTACCAAATCATTCTCCTTAACCCTCTCACTTTACACACCACCTCGAACAAGACACCCTATATCTGCCACTCTACCATCTAACACATTTAATAAACCTTCAAAATACTCACTCCATCTCCTTCTCACATAGTCACTACTTATCACCTCCCCATCTGCCCCCTTCACTGATATTCCCATTTGTTCCCTTGTCTTATGCACTTTATTTACCTCCTTCCAAAACATCTTTTCATTCTCCCTAAAATTTAATGATACTCTCTCACCCCAACTCTCATGTGCCCTCTTTTTCACCTCTTGCACCTTTCTCTTGACCTCCTGCCTATTTCTTTTTTACATCTCCCAGTCATTTCATTATTTCCCTGCAAAAATTGTCCAAATGCCTCTCTCTTCTCTTTCACTAATAATCTTACTTCTTCATCCCACCGCTCACTACCTTTTCTAATCTGCTCACCTCCCATGCTTCTCATGCCACAATCATCTTTTGTGCAAGCCATCAGTGCTTCCCTAAATACATCCCATTCCTCCCCCACTCCCCTTACCTCCTTTGTTCTCACCTTTTTCCATTCTGCACTCAATTTCTCCTGATACTTCCTCACACATGTCTCCTCCCCAAGCTCACTTACTCTCACCACTCTCTTCACCCCAACATTCTCTTTTCTTTTCTGAAAACCTCTACAAATCTTCACCTTCGCCTCCTTAAGATAGTGATCAGACATCCCTCCAGTTGCACCTCTCAGCACATTAACATCCAAAAGTTTCACGCACCTATCAACTAACACATAATCCAGTAACACTCTCTGGCCGTCTCTCCTACTTACATATGTATACTTATGAATATCTCTCTTTTTAAACCAGGTATTTCCAATCACCAGTCCTTTTTCAGTACATAAATCTACAAGCTCTTCACCATTTCCATTTACAACACTGAACATGCCATGTACACCAATTATTCCCTCAACTGCCACATTACTCACCTTTGCATTCAAATCACCCATCACTATAACCCGGTCTCGTGCATCAAAACTACTAACACACTCACTCAGCTGCTCCCAAAACACTTGCCTCTCATGATCTTTCTTTGCATGCCCAGGTGCATATGCACTGATAATCACCCATCTCTCTCCATCCACTTTCAGTTTTATCCATATCAATCTAGAGTTTACTTTCTTACACTTTATCACATACTCCCACCACTCCTGTTTAAGGAGTATTGCTACTCCTTCCCCTGCTCTTGTCCTCTCACTAACCCCTGACTTTACTCTCAAGACATTCCCAAACCACTCCTCCCCTTTACCCTTGAGCTTTGTTTCACTCAGAGCTAAAACATCTAGGTTCCTTTCCTCAAACATACTACCTGTCTCTTCTTTTTTCTCATCTTGGTTACATCCACACAAAATTAGACACCCCAATCTGAGCCTTCGAGGAGGATGAGCACTCCCCACGTGACTCGTATTTATTATATATTTTGCTTTGTTGCTGTCTACCGCATTAGCGAGGTAGCGCAAGGAAACAGATGAAAGAATGGCCCAACCCACCCACATACACATGTATATACATACACGTCCACACACGCAAATATACATACCTATACATCTCAACGTATACATATATGTACACACACAGACATATATATACACATGTACATAATTCTTACTGTCTGCCTTTATTCATTCCCATCGCCACCTCACCACACATTAAACAACAACCCCCTCCCCCCTCATGTGTGCGAGATAGCGCTAGGAAAAGACAACAAAGGCCCCATTCGTTCACACTCAGTCTCTAGCTGTCATGTAATAATGCACCGAAACCACAGCTCCCTTTCCACATCCAGGCCCCACGCAACTTTCCATGGTTTACCTAAGACGCTTCACATGCCCTGGTTCAATCCTTGTATTTTAACTTTCTAAAAGGGGAAACAGAAGGAGTCAAGCGGGGAGTGCTCATACTCCTCGAAGGCTCAGATTGGGGTGTCTAAATGTGTGTGGATGTAACCAAGATGAGAAAAGGAGAGATAGGTAGTATGTTTGAGGAAAGGAACCCAGATGTTTTAGCTCTGAGTGAAACAAAGCTCAAGGGTAAAGGAGAAGAGTGGTTTGGGAATGTCTTGGGAGTAAAGTCAGGGGTTAGTGAGAGGACAAGAGCAAGGGAAGGAGTAGCACTACTCCTGAAACAGGAGTGGTGGGAGTATGTGACAGAGTGTAAGAAGTAAACTTTTGATTGATATGGGTAAAACTGAAAGTTGATGGAGAGAGATGGGTGATTATTGGTGCATATGCACCTGGTCATGAGAAGAAAGATCATGAGAGGCAAGTGTTTTGGGAGCAGCTAAATGAGTGTGTTAGTGGTTTTGATGCACGAGACCGAGTTATAGTGATGGGTGATTTGAATGCGAAGGTGAGGTATGTGGCAGTTGAGGGAATAATTGGTATACATGGGGTGTTCAGTGTTGTAAATAGAAATGGTGAAGAGCTTGTAGATTTATGTGCTGAAAAAGGACTGGTGATTGGGAATACCTGGTTTAAAAAGAGAGATATACATAAGTATACGTATGTTAGTAGAAGAGATGGCCAGAGAGCGTTATTGGATTGTGTTAATTGATAGGCACGCAAAAGAGAGACTTTTGGATGTTAATGTGCTAAGAGGTGCAACTGGAGGGATGTCTGATCATTATCTTGTGGAGGCGAAGGTGAAGATTTGTAGAGGTTTTCATAAAAGAGGAGAGAATGTTGGGGTAAAGAGAGTGGTGAGAGTAAGTGAGCTTGGGAAGGAGACTTGGGTGAGGAAGTACCAGGAGAGACTGAGTACAGAATGGAAAAAGGTGCGAACAAAGGATGTAAGGGGAGTGGGGCGAGGAATGAGATACATTTAGGGAATCAGTGATGGCTTGCGCAAAAGATGATTGTGGCATGAGAAGCGTCGGAGGTGGTCAGATTAGAAAGGGTAGTGAGTGGTGGGATGAAGAAGTAAGATTATTAGTGAAAGAGAAGAGAGAGACATTTGGACGATTTTTGCAGGGAAATAATGCAAATGAGAGGGAGATGTAAAAAAGAAAGAGGCAGGAGGTCAAGAGAAAGGTGCAAGAGGCAAAATAGAGGGCAAATGAGAGTTGGGGTTAGAGATATTAAATTTTAGGGAGAATAAAAAGGTGTTTTGGAAGGAGGTAAATAAAGTGTGTAAGACAAGGGAACAAATGGGAACTTCAGTGAAGGGGGCTAATGGGGAGGTGATAACAAGTAGTGGTTATGTGAGAAGGAGGTGGAGTGAGTATTTTGAAGGTTTGTTGAATGTGTTTGATGATAGAGAGGCAGATATAGGGTGTTTTGGTCGAGGTGGTGTGCAAAGTGAGAGGGTTAGGGAAAATGATTTGGTAAACAGAGAAGAGGTTGTAAAAGCTTTGCAGAAGATGAAAGCTGGCAAGGCAGCGGGTTTGGATGGTATTGCAGTGGAATGTATGAAAAAGAGGGGTGACTGTATTGTTGACTGGTTGGTAAGGTTGTTCAATGTATGTATGACTCATACATGGCGGAATGTTTGCATAGTGCATTGCACAAAGGCAAAGGGGACAAAGGTGAGTGCTCAAATTACAGAGGTAAAAGTTTGTTGAGTATTCCTGGTAAATTATATGGGAGGGTATTGATTGAGAGGGTGAATGCATGTACAGAGCATCAGATTGGGGAAGAACAGTGTGGTTTCAGAAGTGGTAGAGGATGTGTGGATCAGGTGTTTGCTTTGAAGAATGTATGTGAGAAATACTTAGAAAAGCAAGTTGATTTGTATGTAGCATTTATGGATCTGGAGAAGGCATATGATAGGGTGGATAGAGATGCTGTGTGGAAGGTATTAAGAATATATGGTGTGGGAGGCAAGTTGTTAGAAGCAGTGAAAAGTTTTTATTGAGGATGTAAGGCATATGTACATGTAGGAAGAGAGGAAAGTGATTGGTTCTCAGTGAATGTAGGTCTGCAACATGGGTGTGTGATATCTCCATGATTGTTTAATTTGTTTATGGATGGGGTTGTTAGAGAGGTGAATGCAAGAGTTTTGGAAAGAGGGGCAAGTATGCAGCCAGTTGTGGATGAGAGAGCTTGGGAAGTGAGTCAGTTGTTGTTCGCTGATGATACAGCGCTGGTGGCTGATTCATGTGAGAAACTGCAGAAGCTGGTGACTGAGTTTGGCAAAGTATGTGAAAGAAGAAAGTTGAAAGTAAATGTGAATAAGAGCAAGGTTATTAGGTACAGTAGGGTTGAGGATCAAGTCAATTGGAAGGTAAGTTTGAATGGAGAAAAACTGGAGGAAGTGAAGTGTTTTAGATATCTGGGAGTGGATTTGGCAGCGGATGGAACCATGGAAGCAGAAGTGAATCATAGGATGGTGGAGGGGGTGAAAATTCTGGGAGCCTTGAAGAATGTGTGGAAGTCGAGAACGTCATCTCGGAAAGCAAAAATGAGTATGTTTGAAGGAATAGTGGTTCCAACAATGTTGTATGATTGCGAGGCGTGGGCTATGGATAGAGTTGTGTGCAGGAGGGTGGATGTGCTGGAAATGAGATGTTTGAGGACAATATGTGGTGTGAGGTGGTTTGATCGAGTAAGCAATTTAAGGGTCACGGAGATGTGTGGTAATGAAAAGAGTGTGGTTGAGAGAGCTGAAGAGGGTGTTTTGTAATGGTTTGGTCACATGGAGAGAATGAGTGAGGAAAGATTGACCAAGAGGATATATATGTCAGAGGTGGAGGGAACGAGGAGAAGTGGGAGACCAAATTGGAGGTGGAAAGATGGAGTGACAAAGATTTTGAGTGATCGGGGCCTTAACATGCAGGAGGGTGAAAGGCGTGCAAGGAAAAGAGTGAATTGGATCGATGTGGTATACCGGGGTCGACGTGCTGTCAATGGATTTAACCAGGGCATGTGAAGCGTCTAGGGTAAAACATGGAAAGTTCTGTGGGGGCTTGGATGTGGAAAGGGAGCTGTGGTTTCGGTGCATTCTTACATGACAGCTAGAGACTGAGTGTGAACAAATGGGGCCTTTGTTGTCTTTTCCTAGCTCTACCTCGCACACATGAGGGGGGAGGGGATTGTTATTTCATGTGTGGCGAGGTGGTGATGGGAATGAATAAAGGCAGACAGTATAAATTATGTACATGTGTATATATGTATATGTCTGTGTGAGTATATATATGTATACGTTGAGATGAGTAATGTGGCAGTTGAGGGAATAATTGGTATGCATGGGGTGTTCAGTGTTGTAAATGGAAATGGTGAAGAGCTTGTAGATTTATGTGCTGAAAAAGGACTGATGATCGGGAATACCTGGTTTAAAAAGCGAGATATACATAAGTATACTTATGTAAGTAGGAGAGATGGCCAGAGAGCGTTATTGGATTACGTGTTAATGGACAGGCGTGCGAAAGAGAGACTTCTGGATGTCAATGTGCTGAGAGGTGCAACTGGAGGGATGTCTGATCATTATCTTGTGGAGGCTAAGGTGAAGATTAGTATGGGTTTTCAGAAAAGAAGAGTGAATGTTGGGGTGAAGAAGGTGGTGAGAGTAAGTGAGCTTGGGAAGGAGACCTGTGTGAAGAAGTATCAAGAGAGACTGTGTACAGAATGGAAAAAGGTGAGAACAATGGAAGTAAGGGGAGTGGGGGAGGAATGGGATGTATTTAGGGAATCAGTGATGGATTGCGCAAAAGATGCTTGTGGCATGAGAAGAGTGGGAGGTGGGCTGTTTAGAAAGGGTAGTGAGTGGTGGGATGAAGAAGTAAGAGTATTAGTGAAAGAGAAGAGAGAGGCATTTGGACGATTTTTGCAGGGAAAAAATGCAATTGAGTGGGAGAAGTATAAAAGAAAGAGACAGGAGGTCAAGAGAAAGGTGCAAGAGGTGAAAAAAAGGGCAAATGAGAGTTGGGGTGAGAGACTATCAGTAAATTTTAGGGAGAATAAAAAGATGTTCTGGAAGGAGGTAAATAGGGTGCGTAAGACAAGGGAGCAAATGGGAACTTCAGTGAAGGGCGTAAATGGGGAGGTGATAACAAGTAGTGGTGATGTGAGAAGGAGATGGAATGAGTATTTTGAAGGTTTGTTGAATGTGTCTGATGACAGAGTGGCAGATATAGGGTGTTTTGGTCGAGGTGGTGTGCAAAGTGAGAGGGTTAGGGAAAATGATTTGGTAAACAGAGAAGAGGTAGTAAAAGTTTTGCGGAAGATGAAAGCCGGCAAGGCAGCAGGTTTGGATGGTATTGCAGTGGAATTTATTAAAAAAGGGGGTGACTGTATTGTTGACTGGTTGGTAAGGTTATTTAATGTATGTATGACTCATGGTGAGGTGCCTGAGGATTGGCGGAATGCTTGCATAGTGCCATTGTACAAAGGCAAAGGGGATAAGAGTGAGTGCTCAAATTACAGAGGTATAAGTTTGTTGAGTATTCCTGGTAAATTATATGGGAGGGTATTGATTGAGAGGGTGAAGGCATGTACAGAGCATCAGATTGGGGAAGAGCAGTGTGGTTTCAGAAGTGGTAGAGGATGTGTGGATCAGGTGTTTGCTTTGAAGAATGTATGTGAGAAATACTTAGAAAAGCAAATGGATTTGTATGTAGCATTTATGGATCTGGAGAAGGCATATGATAGAGTTGATAGAGATGCTCTGTGGAAGGTATTAAGAATATATGGTGTGGGAGGAAAGTTGTTAGAAGCAGTGAAAAGTTTTTATCGAGGATGTAAGGCATGTGTACGTGTAGGAAGAGAGGAAAGTGATTGGTTCTCAGTGAATGTAGGTTTGCGGCAGGGGTGTGTGATGTCTCCATGGTTGTTTAATTTGTTTATGGATGGGGTTGTTAGGGAGGTAAATGCAAGAGTTTTGGAAAGAGGGGCAAGTATGAAGTCTGTTGGGGATGAGAGAGCTTGGGAAGTGAGTCAGTTGTTGTTCGCTGATGATACAGCGCTGGTGGCGGATTCATGTGAGAAACTGCAGAAGCTGGTGACGGAGTTTGGTAAAGTGTGTGGAAGAAGAAAGTTAAGAGTAAATGTCAATAAGAGCAAGGTTATTAGGTACAGTAGGGTTGAGGGTCAAGTCAATTGGGAGGTGAGTTTGAATGGTGAGAGGCTGGAGGAAGTGAAGTGTTTTAGATATCTGGGAGTGGATCTGTCAGCGGATGGAACCATGGAAGCGGAAGTGGATCATAGGGTGGGGGAGGGGGCGAAAATTTTGGGAGCCTTGAAAAATGTGTGGAAGTCGAGAACATTATCCCGGAAAGCAAAAATGGGTATGTTTGAAGGAATAGTAGTTCCAACAATGTTGTATGGTTGCGAGGCGTGGGCTATGGATAGAGTTGTGCGTAGGAGGATGGATGTGCTGGAAATGAGATGTTTGAGGACAATGTGTGGTGTGAGGTGGTTTGATCGAGTAAGTAACGTAAGGGTAAGAGAGATGTGTGGAAATAAAAAGAGCGTGGTTGAGAGAGCAGAAGAGGGTGTTTTGAAGTGGTTTGGGCACATGGAGAGAATGAGTGAGGAAAGATTGACCAAGAGGATATATGTGTCGGAGGTGGAGGGAACGAGGAGAAGAGGGAGACCAAATTGGAGGTGGAAAGATGGAGTGAAAAGGATTTTGTGTGATCGGGGCCTGAACATGCAGGAGGGTGAAAGGAGGGCAAGGAATAGAGTGAATTGGAGCGATGTGGTATACAGGGGTTGACGTGCTGTCAGTGGATTGAATCAAGGCATGTGAAGCGTCTGGGGTAAACCATGGAAAGCTGTGTAGGTATGAATATTTGCGTGTGTGGACGTGTGTATGTACATGTGTAGGGGGGGGGGGGTTGGGCCATTTCTTTCGTCTGTTTCCTTGCGCTACCTCGCAAACGCGGGAGACAGCGACAAAGTATAAAAAAAAAAAAAAAAAAAAAAAAAACGTTGAGATGTATAGGTCTGTATATTTGCGTGTGTAGACGTATATGTATATACGTGTGTGTGTGGGTGGGTTAGGCCATTCTTTCGTCTGTTTCCTTGCGCTACCTCGCTAACGCGGGAGACAGCGACAAAGCTCAAATTACAGATGTATAAGTTTGTTAAGTATTCTTGGTAAATTATATGGGAGGGTATTGATTGAGAGGGTGAAGGCATGTACAGAGCATCAGATTGGGGAAGAGCAGTGTGGTTTCAGAAGTGGTAGAGGATGTGTGGATCAGGTGTTTGCTTTGAAGAATGTATGTGAGAAATACTCAGAAAAGCAAATGGATTTGTATGTAGCATTTATGGATCTGGAGGAGGCATATGATAGAGTTGAAAGAGATGCTCTGTGGAAGGTACTAAGAATATATGGTTTGGGAGGCAAGTTGTTAGAAGCAGTGAAAAGTTTTTATCGAGGATGTAAGGCATGTGTATGTGTAGGAAGAGAGGAAAGTGATTGGTTCTCAGTGAATGTAGGTTTGCGGCAGGGGTGTGTGATGTCTCCATGGTTGTTTAATTTGTTTATGGATGGGGTTGTTAGGGAGGTGAATGCAAGAGTTTTGGAAAGAGGGGCAAGTATGCAGCCAGTTGTGGATGAGAGAGCTTGGGAAGTGAGTCAGTTGTTGTTCGCTGATGATACAGCGCTGGTGGCTGATTCATGTGAGAAACTGCAGAAGCTGGTGACTGAGTTTGGTAAAGTGTGTGAAAGAAGAAAGTTAAGAGTAAATGTGAATAAGAACAAGGTTATTAGGTACAGTAGGGTTGAAGGTCAAGTCAATTGGGAGGTAAGTTTAATTGGAGAAAAACTGGAGGAAGTAAAGTGTTTTAGATATCTGGGAGTGGATATGGCAACGGATGGAACTATGGAAGCAGAAGTGAATCATAGGGTGGGGGAGGGGGCGAAAATCCTGGGAGCCTTAAAGAATGTTTGGAAGTCAAGAACATTATCTCGGAAAGCAAAAATGGTTATTTTTGAAGGAATAGTGGTTCCAACAATGTTGTATGGTTGCGAGGTGTGGGCTATGGATAGAGTTGTGCGCAGGAGGGTGGATGTTTTGGAAATGAGATGTTTGAGGACAATATGTGGTGTGAAGTGGTTTGATCGAGTAAGTAATGTAAGGGTAAGAGAGATGTGTGGAAATAAAAAGAGCGTGGTTGAGAGAGCAGAAGAGGGTGTTTTGAAATGGTTTGGTCACATGGAGAGAATGAGTGAGGAAAGATTGACCAAGAGGATATATATGTCAGAGGTGGAGGGAACGAGGAGAAGTGGGAGACCAAATTGGAGGTGGAAAGATGGAGTGAAAAAGATTTTGAGTGATTGGGGCCTGAACATGCAGGAGGGTGAAAGGCGGGCAAGGAATAGAGTGAATTGGATCGATGTGGTATACTGGGGTCAATGTGCTGTCAATGGATTGAATCAGGGCATGTGAAGCGTCTAGGGTAAACCATGGAAAGTTGTGTGGGGCCTGGATGTGGAAAGGGAGCTTTGGTTTCGGGCATTATTACATGACACCTGGAGACTGAGTGTGAGCGGATGGGGCCTTTGTTGTCTTTTCCTAGTGCTGCCTCGCGCACATGGGGGGGGGAGGGGGGGTAGGATGTTGTTCGGTGTGTGGTGGGGTGGCGATGGGAATAGGTGGAGGCGGACGGTGTGAATTGTGCACGTGTATATATGTATATGTCTGTGTGTGTATATACATGTGTACATTGAGGTATATAGGTATGTATATTTGCGTGTGTGGACGTGTATGTATATACATGTGTATGAGGGTGGGTTGGGCCATTTCTTTCATCTGTTTCCTTGCGCTATCTCGCAAACGCGGGAGACAGCGACAAAGCAAAATAATAAAAAAAATAATAATGTATATATATATTTTATATATTTATTTTGCTTAATGATACTCTCTCACCCCAACTCTCATTTGCCCTCTTTTTCACCTCTTGCACCTTTCTCTTGACCTCCTGCCTCTTTTTTTTATACATCTCCCACTCATTTGCATTTTTTCCCTGCAAAAATCGTCCAAATGCCTCTCTCCTCTCTTTCACTATTAATCTTACTTCTTCATCCCATCACTCACTACCCTCTTTAATCTGCCCACCTCTCATGCTTCTAATGCCACAAGCATCTTTTGTGCAAGCCATCACTGCTTCTCTAAATGCATCCCATTCCTCCCCCACTCCCCTTACCTCCTTTGTTCTCACCTCTTTAAATTCTGTACTCAGTCTCTCCTGGTACTTCCTCACACAAGTCTCCTTCCTAAGCTCACTTACTCCCACCACTCTCTTTACCCCAACATTCTCTCTTCTTTTCTGAAAACCTCTACAAATCTTTACTTATGCCTCCACAAGATAATGATCAGACATTACTCCAGTTGCACCTCTCAGCACATTAACATCTAAAAGTCTCTTTCGCGCGCCTATCAATTAACACGTAATCCAATACTGCTCTCTTGCCATCTCTCCTATTTACATAAGTATACTTATATCTTGCTTTTTAAACCAGGTATTCCCAATCACCAGTCCTTTTTCAGCACATAAATCTACAAGCTCTTCACCATTTCCATTTACAACACTGAACACCCCATGTATACCAATTATTCCCTCAGCTGCCACATTATGTACCTTTGCATTTAAATCACCCATCATTATAACCCGGTCTCGTGCATCAAAACCACCAACACACTCATTCAGCTGCTTCCAAAACACTTGCCTCTCATGGGAAGTATTCTTTCTCCCCTATCCCCAGGGATATATATATATATATATCTTTTCTTTCTTTCATACTATTCGCCATTTCCCGCATTAGCGAGGTAGCGTTGAGAACAGAGGACTAGGCCCTTGAGGGAATATCCTCACCTGGGCCCCTTCTCTGTTCCCTCTTTTGGAAAAAAAAAAAAAAAAAAAAAAAAAAAAGTGAGAGGGGAGGATTTCCAGCCCCCCGCTCCCTCCCCTTTTAGTCGCCTTCTACGACACGCAGGGAATACGTGGGAAGTATTCTTTCTCCCCTATCCCCAGGGATATATATATATATATATATATATATATATATATATATATATATATATATATATATATATATTTCTTTCTTTTAAACTATTCGCCGTTTCCCGCTTTAGCGAGGTAGCGTTAAGAACAGAGGACTGGGCCTTTTTTGGAATATCCTCACCTGGCCCCCTCTGTTCCTTCTTTTGGAAAAAAAAAAAATGAGAGGGGAGGATTTCCAGCCCCCCGCTCCCTCCCCTTTTAGTCGCCTTCTACGACACGCAGGGAATACGTGGGAAGTATTCTTAATCCCCTATCCCCAGGGATAATATATATATATATATATATATATATATATATATATATATATATATATATATATATATATATATATATTTTTTTTTTTTTTTTTTCATACTATTCGCTATTTCCCGCGATAGCGAGGTAGCGTTAAGAACAGAGGACTGGGCCTTTGAGGGAATATCCTCACCTGGACCTCTTCTCTGCTCCTTCTTTTGGAAAAAAGAAAGAAAAAAAAAAAAAAAACGAGAGGGGAGGATTTCCAGCCCCCCGCTCCCTTCCCTTTTAGTCGCCTTCTACGACACGCAGGGAATACGTGGGAAGTATTCTTTCTCCCCTATCCCCAGGGAATATATATATATATATATATATATATATATATATATATATATATATATATATATATATATATATATATATATTTATTTATTTATTTTTATTCTTAATACCTTCCACAGAGCATCTCTATTAACGCTATCATATGCCTTCTCCAGATCCATAAATGCTACATACAAATCCATTTGCTTTTCGAAGTATTTCTCGCATACATTCTTCAAAGCAAACACCTGATCCACACATCCTCTACCACTTCTGAAACCACACTGCTCTTCCCCAATCTGATGCTCTGTACATGCCTTCACCCTCTCAATCAAGACCCTCCCATATAATATACCAGGAATACTCAACAAACTTATACCTTTGTAATTTGAGCACTCACTCTTATCCCCTTTGCCTTTGTACAATGGCACTATGCACGCATTCCGCCAATCCTCAGGCACCTCACCATGAGTCATACATACATTAAATAACCTTACCAACCAGTCAACAATACAGTCACCCCCTTTTTTAATGAATTCCACTGCAATACTATCCAAACCTGCTGCCTTGCCGGCTTTCATCTTCCGCAAAGCTTTTACTACCTCTTCTCTGTTTACCAAATCATTTTCCCCAACCCTCTTACTTTGCACACCACCTCGACCAAGACACCCTATATCTGCCACTCTTATCATCAAACACATTCAACAAACCTTCAAAATACTCACTCCATCTCCTTCTCACATAACCACTACTTGTTATCACCTCCCCATTAGCGCCCTTCACTGACGTTCCCATTTGCTCCCTTGTCTTACGCACTTTACTTACCTCCTTCCATAACATCTTTTTATTCTCCCTAAAATTTAATGATACTCTCTCACCCCAACTCTCATTTGCCCTTTTTCACCTCTTGCACCTTTCTCGACCTCCTGTCTCTTTCTTTTATACATCTCCCACTCAATTTCATTTTTTCCCCTCCTTGTATTTTTTAACTTTCTAAAAAATGGGAAACAGAAGGGAGTCACGCGGGGAGTGCTCATCCTCCTCGTAGACTCAGGTTGGGGTGTCTAAATGTGTGTGGATGTAACCAAGATGTGAAAAAAGGAGAGATAGGTAGTATGTTTGAGGAAAGGAACCTGGATGTTTTGGCTCTGAGTGAAACGAAGCTCAAAGGTAAAGGGGAAGAGTGGTTTGGGAATGTCTTGGGAGTAAAGTCAGGGGTTAGTGAGAGGACAAGAGCAAGGGAAGGAGTAGCAGTACTCCTGAAACAGGAGTTGTGGGAGTATATGATAGAATGTAAGAAAGTAAATTCTCGATTAATATGGGTAAAACTGAAAGTTGATGGAGAGAGATGGGTGATTTTTGGTGCATATGCACCTGGGCATGAGAAGGAAGATCATGAGAGGCAAGTGTTTTGGGAGCAACTGAATGAGTGTGTTAGTGGTTTTGATGCATGCGACCGAGGTTATAGTGATGGGTGATTTGAATGCAAAGGTGAGTAATGTGGCAGTTGAGGGAATAATTGGTTTACATGGGGTGTTCAGTGTTGTAAATGGAAATGGTGAAGAGCTTGTAGATTTATGTGCTGAAAAAGGACTGGTGATTGGGAATACCTGGTTTAAAAAGCGAGATATACATAAGTATACGTATGTAAGTAGGAGAGATGGCCAGAGAGCGTTATTGGATTACGTGTTAATTGATAGGCGCTGCGAAAGAGAGACTTTTGGATGTAAATGTGCTGAGAGGTGCAACTGGAGTGATGTCTGATCATTATCTTGTGGAGGCTAAGGTGAAGATTTGTATGCGTTTTCAGAAAAGAAGAGTGAATGTTGGGGTGAAGAGGGTGGTGAGAGTAAGTGAGCTTGGGAAGGAGACTTGTGTGAGGAAGTACCAGGAGAGACTGAGTGCAGAATGGAAAAAGGTGAGAACAATGGAAGTAAGGGGAGTGGGGGAGGAATGGGATGTATTTAGGGAATCAGTGATGGATTGCGCAAAAGATGCTTGTGGCATGAGAAGAGTGGGAGGTGGGTTGATTAGAAAGGGTAGTGAGTGGTGGGATGAAGAAGTAAGATTATTAGTGAAAGAGAAGAGAGAGGCATTTGGACGATTTTTGCAGGGAAAAATATATTTTTTTTTTTTGTCGCTGTCTCCCGCGTTTGCGAGGTAGCGCAAGGAAACAGACGAAAGAAATGGCCCAACCCATACACATGTATATACATACGTCCACACACGCAAATATACATACCTACACAGCTTTCCATGGTTTACCCCAGACGCTTCACATGCCCTGATTCAATCCACTGACAGGACGTCAACCCCGGTATACCACATCGATCCAATTCACCCTATTCCTTGCCCTCCTTTCACCCTTCTGCATGTTCAGGCCCCGATCACAGAAAATCTCCTTCACTCCATCCTTCCACCTCCAATCTGGTCTCCCACTTCCCCTCGTTCCCTCCACCTCCGACACATATATCCTCTTGGTCAATCTTTCCTCACTCATTCTCTCCATGTGCCCAGACCACTTCAAAACACCCTCTTCTGCTCTCTCAACCATGCTCCTTTTATTTCCACACATTTCTTTTACCCTTATGTTACTTACTCGATCAAATCACCTCACACCATACATTGTCCTCAAACATCTCCTTTCCAGCACATCCATCAGGCGGAATGGTTTCATAGATATATGCACTTTTTTGATGACCAGTGCATATTGAATATCAATCGGCTTTTTATTTTCTTTTTTTCTCCACATCTTTTCTTTTATCAGATAAAGTGTGAATCAAATGACATATTTATTTTCTCAATATAATTGAAATACATTAGATGACTTAGGCATACAAACATTGGTCACCTTTATTTGAATTGATTGAAAATTAATCGACAATGGTTGATTGATGAGAGTATAGTTTTGTTTGCTGTATTCTGTGTTAAATGTTATGACAGGCTTAAGTTCTTAAAATTCTCGTATACTGAACCATGATTTGTCAGGTGAGGGTAGAGCTGTGATGATTGTTAATGTGTTTTTTTTTGGCCTCTTTCTGTTTTGATAGAAAGTTTTCTTGGTAATGAATGCATCCTACAAGATATGATAGAGAATTTTCATTTGCTCTGATAGAGAATTGTCATTTGCTGTGTAAAAGAAGATCTAGTGAGATCGATTGTTTTCTTTAAGAGCCCTAAAGGCATTAACTTAATCATGTACGACAGTCAACTCATGTTAATGACCTTATCAAGGAAACTAGAATAGTTTTGAAATTCAAATGCTGGTTGAGGGTTGCAAACTTTAGATTAACATGAGCTACTTTGGTATAATGTGCACATTACTCATTTGGTGTGACACCACTCATTCACAAGAAGAGATGTGTAAAAACCATGTGAAAAATTATTGCAACCTTCTTTATTAGATTTTTGTGGTTCATTTAGTAGGATGACCAAACTTAATATGCATAGTCTAATTTTTGTCTAATATGTGGCGTAAATATTTTCTTGAATATTCATCTACTAGTGCCCTGAAATGCAGTTTTGATATTAACGGACTTATAGTTTGCATTTATAGCAGTTCTACTGTGGTGTCCAGAATTATACAACATACCATTTTTTACCCTCATTTTCCTGAATTAATTTAGTAAAATGCTTGAAAAATATACAGCTTATTTTTACTGCATTGATTTTTCTTAATTTACAGTTGGAAAGTGACAGATTGGGTATGGATGATAGATATATATTTTGAATACCTTGCATGGGATATTGTTTGTGTATATGCCCTTTCTAATTATGAGGTTATGATGGTGCACATTGAAACTATGTCTGTCACTTCATTCACCAAACCCATGCCTAATCTTTGATTATTGAAGAACTAACAACATTACTTGAAACATTGATCCATTTGCTAAAGAATTCTGCTCGTTGGTTGGACTTGGTAGGTGATGAGTAGGTCTTGGTTGCCTATGGAAGAACTGTCGTTGTAGAAGTGATTTTAAATCCTCTGTTGGTTCTTTGGTCATACTTGTGTAGCTGCTCATGTGTTGGGTTTTAACACATATCTCCCACTATCCTTCAGAGTTATGTTATTTTAGATTTTCAGCATCCTCTTTTTACTTTTTTCTCAGCTACTACTACTACTACTACTACTACTACTGCTACTACTACTACTTTTCCCTTTAATATACTTGTTCAGGCAACCATCATTCTTTTCACAGATTCTTATTTGTTAGTGCAAGCAAGTGGTGACTGCTTCACTTATCTGATAGCAAAACCAACATGCAGAATTCTTCAACAAATGTTTCAAGCCTTGCTGTTGGGTCTTCAGCATATGAAGGTATGGAGATGGTTGGTAGCTGAAATGTTCAGGAAAGACTGCATGCACCATTGCTTTGAATGTGGGAAAATGTTATATGATATAGATGTAACCATGATGTGCTTAACTGAGGTGTTCACCCAAGCCAACCTTGGCTTATGACCTTCAAAATCAAGATATCCTTTTGCTAGGACAGAGTAAATTCACTTTGCCACTGAATTTGCATTCTTTGGTATTGAACAGAGCATGTTTCATGCATAAACTGATCCTACAGTGGTTACATGTGTGTTTAAAACATATGATGAATGGTCTTTCCAGTTTTTGTTTTGAAGAACTTGTATGTTGTACCAAGTTTGGTGTATTTGAATATATGTTTCTTGATCATCACTTCAAGAAACAGACAGACATATTGTACTGACTGTCATCTCAAACTCGCATGGGTCATTTTCAGAAAGATACTGTAGTCAGAGGCTTGGCTATCATGTAAATGCCTTACCTTTCAGCTTGCTCTTGTATCTTTATTCTCCAACCCTCTTCCCAGTTATTTGATGTGGATCAAATGCTTACAGCCTGTTGTTTCATCTTCATAGTATTTTCATTGTGCTAAAGTAAAGGTTTTTGACACATCCATAAGTACTGCAGAATTTTTTACTTTGAAGACTAAGTTGATTCATCACACAGTAGTAATATATGTATTAATACACTTCCTCTCTCACACATAAATTGTCTTTACATCACACAGTAGTAATATATGTATTGATATACTTCCTCCCTCACACATGAATTGTCTTTACTGTACACAGTCAGCAAGCACTCTCTTGACATCCTATATCTGAGAAAGCTGTAGACTATATAGTTCACTTACTGCATCTCTCCATCTTTTTTTAAGAGTTACCTCTTATCCTTGTACCATCTGCCATTTTACTATATATGATATTGACCAACAAATATGTTACGCATTCTACAAGGTCTTGTCAATTCAATGGCTTTTAATCATATATCTTTCTCTCAGTTTTGTATTATTTCTGTTCTACAGATTTCATTTGTACTTAGTCTCTGATCTTTTTAACTGCTTATATCTTTAACATGCTGTAACCCAGAATAACTAAGGATTCGCATCCATACATTAGAGCTAGGACATGTATTCCAACATGCAATTATGTTATCTGCTCAGCACTTAAATTTTCCATTTACAAAGCTCAATTCCATGTATGAGACTGTTCTCACCTTCAGCTTTCTCACACTCCTTACCGGTTTTACTGTTACTGGAGCATATACCCGAGAAATTTTTTTCTGTTTACTGATGCTGAGACATATACTAATTAATTTTTTTTGGTCAATGCATGTGAGATGCATATGTATGGTTATTAAACCCTCAACTTCTGCAGATGTAGACATTCTCAGTATGGCTACAGTAACTGTATATTGACAAGTTACCTCTTCCTGACCTCATTTAGATTTGAAGGCACACCTAGTTTGATATGTAGAAATGCCTTACATTGCTAGCAGCAGTAATTACCATTGGGAAAAAATTCTGGTGTGCCTGTTCTTGTAATGATACAAAGAAGGTATGGCCCTGTCCCTCCCAAATGTGTTCTCTCACTGATTTCCACATCATGTCATGTAGCCATGCTTTCTTTGCTAGTCAAAGTAATAATTGTCTCTGGGGCATTAGAAATAGTGATATTAATACAGTGGATGTTGAATATTCATAATGGAAAACTTTCACCACCTCTTCTCTCTTAACCAAACCATTCTCCCTGACCCTCTGTGTGCAGACCACCCTGACCAAAAACCCTACATCTGCTACTTTTATCATCAAACACATTCGACAGACCTGTAAAGTACTCACTTCATCATTACCTGCTATCACCTCCTCCTTACCCCCTTCCCCTGTGTTCCCATTTGTTCTCTTGTCTTATATAAGCACATTATTACCTCCTTCCAAAATATCTCTCACCCCAACTCTCATTAGCCCTATTTTTCAACCCTTGCAACTTCCTCTTGATCTCCTGCCACTTTCTTTTATACATCTCTTAGTCATTTGCACTCCTTCCTTGTAAGTATAGTCCAAATGCCTCTCTTTTCTCTTTCACTTACAGTTTTACTTCTTCATCCCACCACTCACTACCCTTTCTACTTTCTAATCTGCCCATTTCCCATCTTTCTCATGCCACATACATCTTTTACACATGCCATTACTGCTTCCCTGAATGCATCCCATTCCTCACCCACTCCCCTCACGTCATTTTATACTCAATCTCTCCTGGTCCTTCATGTTTAAATCACCCATCACTAATACCCTGTCTTGTGCACCAAAGCTGCTGACACACTCACTCAGCTGCTTCCAGAGCACTTGCCTCTCATGATCTTTCTACTCATGACCACGTGCATAAGCACCAATGATCACTCATCTCTCTCCATCCACTTTCAGTTTTACCCACATCAGTCTAGAATTTACTTTCTTACACTTCATCACACACTCCCACAGCTCCTGCTTCAGGAGTAGTGCTACTCCTTCCTTAGCTTTTGACCTATCACCAACCCCTGACTTTACTCCCAAGACTTTTCCAAACCATTCTTCCCCTTTACCCTTGAGCTTTGTTTCACTCAGAGCCAGAGTATATCTCCCCTATCCCTGGGGATAGGGGAGAAAGAATACTTCCCACGTATTCCCTGCGTGTCGTAGAAGGCAACTAAAAGGGGAGGGAGCGGGGGTCTGGAAATCCTCCCCTCTCGTTTTTTTTAATTTTCCAAAAGAAGGAAAAGAGAACAAGGCCAGGTGAGGATATTCCCTCAGAGGCCCAGTCCTCTGTTCTTAATGCTACCTTGCTAATGCGGGAAATGGCGAATAGTTTGAAAAAAACAAAGAAATATATATATATATATGTATATATATATATATTTTTTTTTTTTTTTTTTTTTTTATACTTTGTCGCTGTCTCCCGCGTTTGCGAGGTAGCGCAAGGAAACAGACGAAAGAAATGGCCCAACCCCCCCCCATACACATGTACATACACACGTCCACACACGCAAATATACATACCTACACAGCTTTCCATGGTTTACCCCAGACGCTTCACATGCCTTGATTCACTCCACTGACAGCACGTCAACCCCTGTATACCACATCGCTCCAATTCACTCTATTCCTTGCCCTCCTTTCACCCTCCTGCATGTTCAGGCCCCGATCACACAAAATCTTTTTCACTCCATCTTTCCACCTCCAATTTGGTCTCCCTCTTCTCCTCGTTCCCTCCACCTCCGACACATATATCCTCTTGGTCAATCTTTCCTCACTCATTCTCTCCATGTGCCCAAACCATTTCAAAACACCCTCTTCTGCTCTCTCAACCACGCTCTTTTTATTTCCACACATCTCTCTTACCCTTACGTTACTTACTCGATCAAACCACCTCACACCACACATTGTCCTCAAACATCTCATTTCCAGCACATCCATCCTCCTGCGCACAACTCTATCCATAGCCCACGCCTCGCAACCATACAACATTGTTGGAACCACTATTCCTTCAAACATACCCATTTTTGCTTTCCGAGATAATGTTCTCGACTTCCACACATTTTTCAAGGCTCCCAAAATTTTCGCCCCCTCCCCCACCCTATGATCCACTTCCGCTTCCATGGTTCCATCCGCTGACAGATCCACTCCCAGATATCTAAAACACTTCACTTCCTCCAGTTTTTCTCCATTCAAACTCACCTCCCAATTGACTTGACCCTCAACCCTACTGTACCTAATAACCTTGCTCTTATTCACATTTACTCTTAACTTTCTTCTTCCACACACTTTACCAAACTCAGTCACCAGCTTCTGCAGTTTCTCACATGAATCAGCCACCAGCGCTGTATCATCAGCGAACAACAACTGACTCACTTCCCAAGCTCTCTCATCCCCAACAGACTTCATACTTGCCCCTCTTTCCAGGACTCTTGCATTTACCTCCCTAACAACCCCATCCATAAACAAATTAAACAACCATGGAGACATCACACACCCCTGCCGCAAACCTACATTCACTGAGAACCAATCACTTTCCTCTCTTCCTACACGTACACATGCCTTACATCCTCGATAAAAACTTTTCACTGCTTCTAACAACTTGCCTCCCACACCATATATTCTTAATACCTTCCACAGAGCATCTCTATCAACTCTATCATATGCCTTCTCCAGATCCATAAATGCTACATACAAATCCATTTGCTTTTCTAAGTATTTCTCACATACATTCTTCAAAGCAAACACCTGATCCACACATCCTCTACCACTTCTGAAACCGCACTGCTCTTCCCCAATCTGATGCTCTGTACATGCCTTCACCCTCTCAATCAATACCCTTCCATATAATTTACCAGGAATACTCAACAAACTTATACCTCTGTAATTTGAGCACTCACTCTTATCCCCTTTGCCTTTGTACAATATATATATATATATATATATATATATATATATATATATATATATATATATATATATATATATTTTTTTTTTATACTTTGTCGCTGTCTCCCGCGTTTGCGAGGTAGCGCAAGGAAACAGACGAAAGAAATGGCCCAACCCCCCCCATACACATGTATATACATACGTCCACACACGCAAATATACATACCTACACAGCTTTCCATGGTTTACCCCAGACGCTTCACATGCCCTGATTCAATCCACTGACAGCATGTCAACCCCGGTATACCACATCGATCCAATTCACTCTATTCCTTGCCCTCCTTTCACCCTCCTGCATGTTCAGGCCCCGATCACACAAAATCTTTTTCACTCCATCTTTCCACCTCCAATTTGGTCTCCCACTTCTCCTCGTTCCCTCCACCTCCGACACATATATCCTCTTGGTCAATCTTTCCTCACTCATTCTCTCCATGTGCCCAAACCATTTCAAAACACCCTCTTCTGCTCTCTCAACCATGCTCTTCTTATTTCCACACATCTCTCTTACCCTTACGTTACTTACTCGATCAAATCACCTCACACCACACATCGTCCTCAAACATCTCATTTCCAGCACATCCATCCTCCTGCGCACAACTCTATCCATAGCCCACGCCTCGCAACCATACAACATTGTTGGAACCACTATTCCTTCAAACATACCCATTTTTGCTTTCCGAGATAATGTTCTCGACTTCCACACATTCTTCAAGGCTCCCAGAATTTTCGGCCCCTCCCCCACCCTATGATCCACTTCCGCTTCCATGGTTCCATCCGCTGCCAGATCCACTCCCAGATATCTAAAACACTTTACTTCCTCCAGTGTTTCTCCGTTCAAACTTACCTCCCAATTGACTTGACCCTCAACCCTACTGTACCTAATAACCTTGCTCTTATTCACATTTACTCTTAACTTTCTTCTTTCACACACTTTACCAAACTCAGTCACCAGCTTCTGCAGTTTCTCACATGAATCAGCCACCAGCGCTGTATCATCAGCGAACAACAACTGACTCACTTCCCAAGCTCTCTCATCCCCAACAGACTTCATACTTGCCCCTCTTTCCAAAACTCTTGCATTCACCTCCCTAACAACCCCATCCATAAACAAATTAAACAACCATGAAGACATCACACACCCCTGCCGCAAACCTACATTCACTGAGAACCAATCACTTTCCTCTCTTCCTACACGTACACATGCCTTACATCCTCGATAAAAACTTTTCACTGCTTCTAACAACTTGCCTCCCACACCATATATTCTTAATACCTTCCACAGAGCATCTCTATCAACTCTATCATAAGCTTTCTCCAGATCCATAAATGCTACATACAAATCCATTTGCTTTTCGAAGAATTTCTCGCATACATTCTTCAAAGCAAACACCTGATCCACATATCCTCTACCACTTCTGAAACCACACTGCTCTTCCCCAGTCTGATGCTCTGTACATGCCTTCACCCTCTCAATCAATACCCTCCCATATAATTTCCCAGGAATACTCAACAAACTTATACCTCTGTAATTTGAGCACTCATTCTTATCCCCTTTGCCTTTGTACAATGGCACTATGCACGCATTCTGCCAATCCTCAGGCACCTCACCATGAGTCATACATACATAAAATAACCTTACCAACCAGTCAATAATACAGTCACCCCCTTTTTTAATAAATTCCACTGCAATACCACCCAAACCTGCTGCCTTGCCGGCTTTCATCTTCCGCAAAGCTTTTACTACCTCTTCTCTGTTTACCAAATCATTTTCCCTAACCCTCTCACTTTGCACACCTCCTCGACCAAAACACCCTATATGTGCCACTCTATCATCAAACACATTCAACAAATCTTCAAAATACTCACTCCATCTCCTTCTCACATCACCACTACTTGTTATCACCTCCCCATTTGTGCCCTTCACTGAAGTTCCCATTTGCTCCCTTGTCTTACGCACTTTATTTACCTCCTTCCAGAACATCTTTTTATTCTCCCTAAAATTTAATGATACTCTCTCACCCCAACTCTCATTTGCCCTCTTTTTCACCTCTTGAACCTTTCTCTTGACCTCCTGTCTCTTTCTTTTATACATCTCCTACTCAATTGGATTTTTTCCCTGCAAAAATCATCCAAATGCCTCTCTCTTCTCTCTCACTAATAATCTTACTTCTTCATCCCACCACTCACTACCCTTTCTAATCAACCCACCGCCCACTCTTCTCATGCCACAAGCATCTTTTGCGCAATCCATCACTGACTCCCTAAATACATCCCATTCCTCCCCCACTCCCCTTACTTCCATTGTTCTCACCTTTTTCCATTCTGTACTCAGTTTCTCCTGGTACTTCCTCACACAAGTCTCCTTCCCAAGCTCACTTACTCTCACCACCCTCTTCACCCCAACATTCACTCTTCTTTTCTGAAAACCCATACAAATCTTCACCTTAGCCTCCACAAGATAATGATCAGACATCCCTCCAGTTGCACCTCTCAGCACATTAACATCCAAAAGTCTCTCTTTCGCGCGCCTGTCAATTAACACGTAATCCAATATCGCTCTCTGGCCATCTCTCCTACTTACATACGTATACTTATGTATATCTCGCTTTTTAAACCAGGTATTCCCAATCCCAGTCCTTTTTCAGCACATAAATCTACAAGCTCTTCACCATTTCCATTTACAACACTGAACACCCCATGTATACCAATTATTCCCTCAACTGCCACATTACTCACCTTTGCATTCAAATCACCCATCACTATAACCCGGTCTCGTGCATCAAAACCACTAACACACTCATTCAGCTGCTCCCAAAACACTTGCCTTTCATGATCTTTCTTCTCATGCCCAGGTGCATATGCACCAATAATCACCCATCTCTCTCCATCAACTTTCAGTTTTACCCATATTAATCGAGAATTTACTTTCTTACATTCTATCACATACTCCCACAACTCCTGTTTCAGGAGTACTGCTACTCCTTCCCTTGCTCTTGTCCTCTCACTAACCCCTGACTTTACTCCCAAGACATTCCCAAACCACTCTTCCCCTTTACCCTTGAGCTTCGTTTCACTCACAGCCAAAACATCCAGGTTCCTTTCCTCAAACATACTACCTATCTCTCCTTTTTTCACATCTTGGTTACATCCACACACATTTAGACACCCCAGTCTGAGCCTTTGAGGAGGATGAGCACTCCCTGCGTGACTCCTTCTGTTTCCCATTTTAGAAAGTTAAAAAAATACAAGGAGGGGAGGATTTCTGGCCCCACGCTCCCGTCCCCTCTAGTCACCTTCTACGACACGCGAGGAATGCGTGGGAAGTATTCTTTCACCCCTATCCCCTGGGATAATATATATATATATACATATATATATACATATATACATACATAGTGAGAGGGTTAGGGAAAATGATTTGGTAAACAGAGAAGAGGTAGTAAAAGCTTTGCGGAAGATGAAAGCCGGCAAGGCAGCAGGTTTGGATGGTATTGCAGTGGAATTTATTAAAAAAGGGGGTGACTGTATTATTGACTGGTTGGTACGGTAATTTAATGTATGTATGACTCATGGTGAGGTGCCTGAGGATTGGCGGAATGCGTGCATAGTGCCATTGTACAAAGGCAAAGGGGATAAGAGTGAGTGCTCAAATTACAGAGGGAAAAGTTTGGTGAGTATTCCTGGTAAATTATATGGGAGGGTATTGATTGATAGGGTGAAGGCATGTACAGAGCATCAGATTGGGGAAGAGCAGTGTGGTTTCAGAATTGGTAGAGGATGTGTGGATCAGGTGTTTGCTTTGAAGAATGTATGTGAGAAATACTTCGAAAAGCAAATGGATTTGTATGTAGCTTTTATGGATCTGGAGAAGGCATACGATAGAGTTGATAGAGATGCTGTGTGGAAGGTATTAAGAATATATGGTGTGGGAGGCAAGTTGTTAGAAGCAGTGAAAAGTTTTTATCGAGGATGTAAGGCATGTGTACGTGTAGGAAGAGAGGAAAGTGATTGGTTCTCAGTGAATTTAGGTTTGCGGCAGGGGTGTGTGATGTCTCCATGGTTGTTTAATTTGTTTATGGATGGGGTTGTTAGGGAGGTGAATGCAAGAGTTTTGGAAAGAGGTGCAAGTATGAAGTCTGTTGTGGATGAGAGAGCTTGGGATGGGAAGTGAGTCAGTTGCTGTTCGCTGATGATACAGCGCTGGTGGCTGATTCATGTGAGAAACTGCAGAAGCTGGTGACTGAGTTTGGTAAAGTGTGTGAAAGAAGAAAGTTAAGAGTAAATGTGAATAAGAGCAAGGTTATTAGGTACAGTAGGGTTGAGGGTCAAGTCAATTGGGAGGTAAGTTTGAATGGAGAAAAACTGGAGGAAGTAAAGTGTTTTAGATATCTGGGAGTGGATCTGGCAGCGGATGGAACCATGGAGGCGGAAGTGGATCATAGGGTGGGGGAGGGGGCGAAAATCCTGGGAGCCTTGAAGAATGTGTGGAAGTCGAAAACATTACCTCGGAAAGCAAAAATGGGTATGTTTGAAGGAATAGTGGTTCCAACAATGTTGTATGGTTGGGAGGCGTGGGCTATGGATAGAGTTGTGCGCAGGAGGATGGATGTGCTGGAAATGAGATGTTTGAGGACAATGTGTGGTGTGAGGTGGTTTGATCGAGTAAGTAACGTAAGGGTAAGAGAGATGTGTGGAAATAAAAAGAGCGTGGTTGAGAGAGCAGGAGAGGGTGTTTTGAAATGGTTTGGGCACATGGAGAGAATGAGTGAGGAAAGATTGACCAAGAGGATATATGTGTCGGAGGTGGAGGGAACGAGGAGAAGTGGGAGACCAAATTGGATGTGGAAAGATGGAGTGAAAAAGATTTTGTGTGATCGGGGCCTGAACATGCAGGAGGGTAAAAGGAGGGCAAGGAATAGAGTGAATTGGATCGATGTGGTATACCGGGGTTGACATGCTGTCAGTGGATTGAATCAGGGCATGTGAAGCGTCTTGGCTAAACCATGGAAAGCTGTGTAGGTATGTATATTTGCGTGTGTGGACGTATGTATATACATGTGTATGGGGGTGGGTTGGGCCATTATTTTCGTCTGTTTCCTTGCGCTACCTCGCAAACGCGGGAGACAGCGACAAAGCAAAAAAAAAAAAAATATATACATACACATACATACGCACATATACACACACACACACATATACATATATATACATATGAAAAATGTAAGAAATAATTTAGAAAATTGAAACTTCTAGCTTGAAATGAAATGAAAAAATGAATGTCACATAATGGTTCAACCTCTGGCTATGGAAAAGGGAAATGTATAATTTATTTACACAAACATCAATAGTAGTTCTCATCAATTTAACCACTGTATCAATAAGCTTCAATGTCTAAGCTACATTTTTTTCCAATTTCTCTATTTTATTGTCAAAGCACCATGTATGAAAACTATCACTCCAGTAACACAACTATAAAACATTTACTTCCCCTTTAAAAAAGTTCTGGGGAAGTCTGTATATATATATATATATATATATATATATATATATATATATATATATATATATATATATATTGTATTATTTGCTTTGTCGCTGTCTCCCGGGTTAGCGAGGTAGCGCAAGGAAACAGACGAAAGAATGGCCCAACCCACCCACATACACATGTATATATATACACGTCCACACACGCAAATATACATACCTATACAACTCAATTTATTCATATATATACACACACAGACATATACATGTATACTCATGCACATAATTCATACTGTCTGCCTTTATTCATTCTCATCGCCACTGACCACACATGGAATAACAACCCCCTTCCCCCTCATGTGAACGAGGTAGCGCTAGGAAAAGACAAGAAAGGCCCCATTCGTTCACACTCAGTCTCTAGCTGTCATGTAATAATGCACCGAAACCACAGCTCCCTTTCCACATCCAGGCCCCACAGAACTTTCCATGGTTTACCCCAGAGGCTTCACATGCCCTAGTTCAATCCATTGACAGGGCATGTATATATATATATATATATATATATATATATATATATATATATATATATATATATATATATATATATATATTTTTTTTTATTTTGCTTTGTCGCTGTCCCCCGCGTTTGCGAGGTAATGCAAGGAAACAGACGAAAGAAATGGCCCAACCCACCCCCACACACAATGTACACACACACGTCCACACACGCAAATATACACACCTATACATCCAAACGCACACATATATATACACACACAAACACACACATATATACCCATGCACACAATTCACACTGTCTGCCTTTATTCATTCCCATCGCCACCTTGCCACACATGGAATACCATCCCCCTCCCACCTCATGTGTGCGAGGTAGCACTAGGAAAAGACAACAAAGGCCCCATTCGACCACACTCAGTCTCTGGCTGTCATGGAATAATGCCCTAAACCACAGCTCCCTTTCCACATCCAGGCAACACAAAACTTTCCATGGTCTACCCCAGACGCTTCACATGCCCTGATTCAATCCACTGACAGCACGTCAACCCTGGTATACCACATCGATCCAATTCACTCTATTCCTTGCCCTCCTTTCACCCTCCTGCATGTTCAGGCCCCGATCACACAAAATCTTTTTCACTCCATCTTTCCACCTCCAATTTGGTCTCCCACTTCTCCTCGTTCCCTCCACCTCCGACACATATATCCTCTTGGTCAATCTTTCCTCACTCATTCTCTCCATTTGCCCAAACCATTTCAAAACATCCTCTTCTGCTCTCTCAACCACGCTCTTTTTATTTCCACACATCTCTCTTACCCTTACATTACTTACTCGATCAAACCACCTCACACCACACATTGTCCTCAAACATCTCATTTCCAGCACATCCACCCTCCTGCGCACAACTCTATCCATAGCCCACGCCTCGCAACCGTACAACATTGTTGGAACCACTATTCCGTCAAACATACCCATTTTTGCTTTCGGAGATAATGTTCTCGATTTCCACACATTCTTCAAGGCTCCCAGGATTTTCGCCCCCTCCCCCACCCTATGATTCACTTCCGCTTCCATGGTTCCATCTGCTGCCAGATCCACTCCCAGATATCTAAAACACTTTACTTCCTCCAGTTTTTCTCCATTCAAACTTACCTCCCAGTTGACTTGACCCTCAACCCTACTGTACCTAATAACCTTGCTCTTATTCACATTTACTCTTAACTTTCTTCTTTCACACACTTTACCAAACTCAGTCACCAGCTTCTGCAGTTTCTCACATGAATCAGCCACCAGCGCTGTATCATCAGTGAACAACAACTGACTCACTTCCCAAGCTCTCTCATCCCCAACAGACTTCATACTTGCCCCTCTTTCCAAAACTCTTGCATTCACCTCCCTAACAACCCCATCCATAAACAAATTAAACAACCATAGAGACATCACACACCCCTGCCACAAACCTACATTCACTGAGAACCAATCACTTTTCTCTCTTCCTACACATACACATGCCTTACATCCTCGATAAAAACTTTTCACTGCTTCTAACAACTTGCCTCCCACACCATATATTCTTAATACCTTCCACATATATATATATATATATATATATATATATATATATATATATATATATATATATGGAAATGGTGAAGAGCTTGTTGATTTATGTGCTGAAAAAGGACTGGTGATTGGGAATACCTTGTTTAAAAAGCGAGATATACATAAGTATACATATGTAAGTAGGAGAGATGGCCAGAGAGCTTTATTGGAATACATGTTAATTGACAGGCGCACGAAAGAGAGACTTTTGGATGTTAATGTGCTGAGAGGTGCAACTGGAGGGATGTCTGATCATTATCTTGTGGAGGCTAAGGTGAAGATTTGTATGGGTTTTCAGAAAAGAAGAGTGAATGTTGGGGTGAAGAGGGTGGTGAGAGTAATTGAGCTTGGGAAGGAGACTTGTGTGAGGAAGTACCAGGAGAGACTGAGTACAGAATGGAAAAAGGTGAGAACAATGGAAGTAAGGGGAGTGGGGGAGGAATGGGATGTATTTAGGGAATCAGTGATGGATTGCGCAAAAGATGCTTGTGGCATGAGAAGAGTGGGAGGTGGGTTGATTAGAAAGGGTAGTGAGTGGTGGGATGAAGAAGTAAGATTATTAGTGAAAGAGAAGAGAGAGGCATTTGGACGATTTTTGTGGGGAAAAAATGCAGTTGAGTGTGAGATGTATAAAAGAAAGAGACAGGAGGTCGAGAAAGGTGCAAGAGGTGAAAAAGAGGGCAAATGACAGTTGGGGTGAGAGAGTATCATTATATTTTAGGGAGAATAAAAAGATGTTCTGGAAGGAGGTAAATAAAGTGCGTAAGACAAGGGAGCAAATGGGAACTTCAGTGAAGGGCGCAAATGGGGAGGTGATAACAAGTAGTGGTGATGTGAGAAGGAGATGGAGTGAGTATTTTGAAGGTTTGTTGAATGTGTTTGATGATAGAGTGGCAGATATAGGGTGTTTTGGTCGAGGTGGTGTGCAAAGTGAGAGGGTTGGGGAAAATGATTTGGTAAACAGAGAGAGGTAGTAAAAGCTTTGTGGAAGATGAAAGCCGGCAAGGCAGCAGGTTTGGATGGTATTGCAGTGGAATTTATTAAAAAAGGTGGTGACTGTATTATTGACTGGTTGGTAAGGTTATTTAATGTATGTATGACTCATGGTGAGGTGCCTGAGGATTGGCGGAATGCGTGCGTAGTGCCTTTGTACAAAGGCAAAGGGGATAAGAGTGAGTGCTCAAATTACAGAGGTATAAGTTTGTTGAGTACTCCTGGTGAATTATATGGGAGGGTATTGATTGAGAGGGTGAAGGCATGTACAGAGCATCAGATTGGGGAAAAGCAGTGTGGTTTCAGAAGTGGTAGAGGATGTGTGGATCAGGTGTTTGCTTTGAAGAATGTATGTGAGAAATACTTCGAAAAGCAAATGGATTTGTATGTAGCATTTATGGATCTGGAGAAGGCATATGATAGAGTTGATAGAGATGCTCTGTGGAAGGTATTAAGAATATATGGTGTGGGAGGCAAGTTGTTAGAAGCAGTGAAAAGTTTTTATCGAAGATGTAAGGCATGTGTATGTGTAGGAAGAGAGGAAAGTGATTGGTTCTCAGTGAATATAGGTTTGCGGCAGGGGTGTGTGATGTCTCCATGGTTGTTTAATTTGTTTATGGATGGGGTTGTTAGGGAGGTGAATGCAAGAGTTTTGGAAAGAGGGGCAAGTATGAAGTCTGTTGGGGATGAGAGAGCTTGGGAAGTGAGTCACTTGTTGTTCGCTGATGATACAGCGCTGGTGGCTGATTCATGTGAGAAGCTGCAGAAGCTGGTGACTGAGTTTGGTAAAGTGTGTGAAAGAAGAAAGTCAAGAGTAAATGTGAATAAGAGCAAGGTTATTAGGTACAGTAGGGTTGAGGGTCAAGTCAATTGGGAGGTAAGTTTGAATGGAGAAAAACTGGAGGAAGTAAAGTGTTTTAGATATCTGGGAGTGGATCTGGCAGTGGATGGAACCATGGAAGCGGAAATGGATCATAGGTTGGGCGAGGGGGCGAAAATCCTGGGAGCCTTGAAGAATGTGTGGAAGTCGAGAACATTATCTCCGAAAGCAAAAATGGGTATGTTTGCAGGAATAGTGGTTCCAACAATGTTGTATGGTTGGGAGGCGTGGGCTATGGATAGAGTTGTGCGCAGGAGGATGGATGTGCTGGAAATGAGATGTTTGAGGACAATGTTTGGTGTGAGGTGGTTTGATCGAGTAAGTAACGTAAGGGTAAGAGAGATGTGTGGAAATAAAAAGAGCATGGTTGAGAGAGCAGAAGAGGGTGTTTTGAAATGGTTTGGGCACATGGAGAGAATGAGTGAGGAAAGATTGACCAAGAGGATATATGTGTTGGAGGTGGAGGGAACGAGGAGAAGTGGGAGACCAAATTGGATGTGGAAAGATGGGGTGAAAAAGATTTTATGTGATCGGGGCCTGAACATGCAGGAGGGTGAAAGGAGGGCAAGGAATAGAGTGAATTGGATCGATGTGGTATACCGGGGTTGACGTGCTGTCGGTGGATTGAATCAGGACATGTGAAGCGTCTTGGGTATGTATATTTGCGTGTGTGGACATGTATGCATATACATGTGTATGGGGGTGGGTTGGGTCATTTCTTTCTTCTGTTTTCTCGCGCTACCTCGCAAACGCGGGAGACAGCGACAAAGCAAAAAATATATATATGTATATATATATATATATATATATATATATATATATATATATATATATATATATATTTTTTTTTTTTTTTTTTTGCCGGTGTCTCCCGCGTTTGCGAGGTAGCGCAAGGAAACAGACTAAAGAAATGGCCCATCCCACCCCTATACACATGTATATACATACACATCCACACACGCAAAATATACATACCTACACAGCTTTCCATGGTTTACCCCAGACGCTTCACATGCCCTGATTCAATCCACTGACAGCACGTCAACCCTGGTATACCACATCGATCCAATTCACTCTATTCCTTGCCCTCCTTTCACCCTCCTGCATATTCAGGCCCCGATCACACAAAATCTTTTTCAATCCATCTTTCCACCTCCAATTTGGTCTCCCACTTCTCCTCGTTCCCTCCACCTCCGACACATATATCCTCTTGGTCAATCTTTCCTCACTCATTCTCTCCATTTGCCCAAACCATTTCAAAACATCCTCTTCTGCTCTCTCAACCACGCTCTTTTTATTTCCACACATCTCTCTTACCCTTACGTTACTTACTCGATCAAACCACCTCACACCACACATTGTCCTCAAACATCTCATTTCCAGCACATCCACCCTACTGCGCACAACTCTATCCACAGCCCACGCCTCGCAACCATACAAAATTGTTGGAACCACTATTCCTTCAAACATACCCATTTTTGCTTTCCGAGATAATGTTCTCGACTTCCACACATTCTTCAAGGCTCCCAGGATTTTCGCCCCCTCCCCCACCCTATGATCCACTTCCCCTTCCATGGTTCCATCCGCTGCCAGATCCACTCCCAGATATCTAAAACACTTTACTTCCTCCAGTTTTTCTCCATTCAAACTTACCTCCCAATTGACTTGACCCTCAACCCTACTGTACCTAATAACCTTGCTCTTATTCACATTTACTCTTAACTTTCTTCTTTCACACACTTTACCAAACTCAGTCTCCAGCTTCTGCAGTTTCTCACATGAATCAGCCACCAGCGCTGTATCATCAGCGAACAACAACTGACTCACTTCCCAAGCTCTCTCATCCACAACAGACTTCATACTAGTCCCTCTTTCCATATATATATATTTTTTTTTTTTTTTTTATACTTTGTCGCTGTCTCCCGCGTCTGCGAGGTAGCGCAAGGAAACAGACGAAAGAAATGGCCCAACCCCCCCCATACACATGTACATACACACGTCCACACACGCAAATATACATACCTACACAGCTTTCCATGGTTTACCCCGGACGCTTCACATGCCTTGATTCAATCCACTGACAGCACGTCAACCCCTGTATACCACATCGCTCCAATTCACTCTATTCCTTGCCCTCCTTTCACCCTCCTGCATGTTCAGGCCCCGATCACCCAAAATCCTTTTCACTCCATCTTTCCACCTCCAATTTGGTCTCCCTCTTCTCCTCGTTCCCTCCACCTCCGACACATATATCCTCTTGGTCAATCTTTCCTCACTCATTCTCTCCATGTGCCCAAACCATTTCAAAACACCCTCTTCTGCTCTCTCAACCACGCTCTTTTTATTTCCACACATCTCTCTTACCCTTACGTTACTTACTTGATCAAACCACCTCACACCACACATTGTCCTCAAACATCTCATTTCCAGCACATCCATCCTCCTGCGCACAACTCTATCCATATCCCACGCCTCGCAACCATACAACATTGTTGGAACTACTATTCCTTCAAACATACCCATTTTTGCTTTCCGGGATAATGTTCTCGACTTCCACACATTTTTCAAGGCTCCCAAAATTTTCGCCCCCTCCCCCACCCTATGATCCTCTTCCGCTTCCATGGTTCCATCCGCTGACAGATCCACTCCCAGATATCTAAAACACTTCACTTCCTCCAGTTTTTCTCCATTCAAACTCACCTCCCAATTGACTTGACCCTCAACCCTACTGTACCTAATAACCTTGCTCTTATTCACATTTACTCTTAACTTTCTTCTTCCACACACTTTACCAAACTCCGTCACCAGCTTCTGCAGTTTCTCACATGAATCCGCCACCAGCGCTTTATCATCAGCAAACAACAACTGACTCACTTCCCAAGCTCTCTCATCCCCAACAGACTTCATACTTGCCCCTCTTTCCAAGACTCTTGCATTTACCTCCCTAACAACCCCATCCATAAACAAATTAAACAACCATGGAGACATCACACACCCCTGCCGCAAACCTACATTCACTGAGAACCAATATATATATATATATATATATATATATATATATATATATATATATATCCCTGGGGATAGGAGAGAAAGAATACTTCCCACGCTTTCCTCATGTGTCGTAGAAGGCGACTAAAGAGTATGGGAGCGGTGGGCTGGAAATCCTCCCCTCCTTGTATTTTAACTTTCTAAAAGAGGAAACAGAAGAAGGAGTCATGCGGGGAGTGCTCATCCTCCTCGAAGGCTCAGATGGGGTGTCTAAATGTGTGTTGATGTAACCAAGATGAGATAAAAGGAGAGATAGGTAGTATGTTTGAGGAAAGGAATGTGGATGTTTTGGCTCTTGAGTGAAATGAAGCTCAAGGGTAAAGGGGAAGTGTGGTTTGGGAATGTCTTGGGAGTAAAGTCAAGGGTTAGTGAGAGGACAGGAGCAAGGGAAGGAGTAGCACTACTCCTGAAACAGGAGTGGTGGGAGTATGTGATACAGTGTAAAAAAGTAAAGTTTAGATTGATTTGGGTAAAACTAAAAGTGGATGGAGAGAGATGGGTGATTATTGGTGCATATGCACCTGGGCATGAGAAGAAAGATCATGAAAGGCAAGTGTTTTGGGAGCAGCTGAGTGAGTCTTTTAGTACTTTTGATGCACGAGACCGGGTTATAGTGATGGGTGATTTGAATGCAAAGGTGAGGTATGTGGCAGTTGAGGGAATAATTGGTGTACATCTGGTGTTCAGTGTTGAAAATAGAAATGGTGAAGAGCTTGTAGATTTATGTGCTAAAAAAGGACTGGTGATTGGGAATACTTGGTTTAAAAAGAGAGATATACATAAGTAAACATATGTAAGTAGGAGAGATGGCCAGAGAGCGTTATTGGATTACATATTAATTGATAGGCGTGTGAAAGCGAGACTTTTGGAAGTTAATGTGCTGAGAGGTGCAACTGGAGGGATGTCTGATCATTATCTTGTGGAGGCCAAGGTGAAGATTTGTAGAGGTTTTCAGAAAAGAAGAGAGAATGTTGGGGGGAAAAGAGTGGTGAGAATAAGTGAGCTTGGGAAGGAGACTTGTGTGAGGAAGTACCAGGAGAGACTGAGTACAGAATGGGAAAAGATGAGAACTAAGGATGAAAGGGGAGTGGGGGAGGAATGGGATGTACTCAGGGAAGCAGGGATGGCTTGCGCAAAAGATGCTTGTGGCATGAGAAGCTTGTGAGGAGGGTAGATTAGAAAGGGTAGTGAGTGGTGGGATGAAGAAGTAAGATTATCGGTGAAAGAGAAGAGAGAGGCATTTGGACAATTTTTGCAGGGAAATAATGCAAATGAGAGGGAGATGTATAAAAGAAAGAGGCAGGAGGTCAAGAGAAAGGTGCAAGAGGTGAAAAAGAGGGCAAATGAGAGTTGGGGTGAAAGAGTATGTTTGAATTTTAGGGAGAATAAAAAGATGTTTTGGAAGGAGGTAAATAAAGTGTGTAAGACAAGGGAACAAATGGGAACTTCAGTGAAGGTAGTTAATGTGGAGGTGATTACAAGTAGTGGTGATGTGAGAAGGAGATGGAGTGAGTATTTTGAAGGTTTGTTGAATGTGTTTGATGATAGGGTGGCAGATATAGGATGTTTTGGTCGAGGTGGTGTGCAGAGTGAGAGAGTTAGGGAGAATGATTTGGTAAACAGAGAAGAGGTAGTAAAAGCTTTGCGGAAGATGAAAGCCAGCAATGCAGTGGGTTTGGATGGTATTGCTGTAGAATTTATTAAAAAAGTTGGTGACTGTATTGTTGACTGGTTGGTAAGGCTGTTTAACGTATGTATGACTCTTGGTGAGGTGCCTGATGATTGGCGGAATGCTTGCATAGTGCCATTGTACAAAGGCAAAGAGGATAAAAGTGAGTGCTCAAATTACAGAAGTATGAGTTTGTTGAGTATTCCTGGGAAATTATACTTGAGGGTATTGATTGAGATCGTGAAGATATGCACAGAGCATTAGATTGGGGAAGAGCAGTGTGGTTTCAGAAGTGGTAGAGGTTGTATGGATAAGGTGTTTGCTTTGAAGAATGTATGTTAGAAATACTTAGAAAAGCAAATGGATTTGTATGTATCATTTATGGATCTGGAGAAGGCATATGATAGAGTTGATAGAGATGCTCTGTGGAAGGTATTAAGAATATATGGTGTGGGAGGCAAGTTGTTAGAAGCAGTGAAAAGTTTTTATCGATGATGTACAGCATGTGTACATGTTGGAAGAGAGGAAAGTGATTGGTTCTCAATGAATGTAGGTTTGCGGCAGGGGTGTGTGATGTCTCCATGGTTGTTTAATTTGTTTATGGATGGGGTTGTTAGGGAGGTGAATGCAAGAGTTTTGGAAAGAGGGGCAAGTATGAAGTCTGTTGTGGATGAGAGAGCTTGGGAAGTGAGTCAGTTGTTGTTTGCTGATGCTACATCGCTAGTGGTTGATTCATTTGAGAAACTGCAGAAGCTGGTGACTGAGTTTGGTAGAGTGTGTGAAAGAAGAAAGCCTAGAGTAAATGTGAATAAGAGCAAGGTTATTAGGTACAGTAGGGTTGAAGGACAAATCACTTGAGAGGTAAGTTTGAATGGAGAAAAACTGGAGGAAGTGAAGTGTTTTAGATATCTGTGAGTGGATTTGGCAGCGGATGGAACTATGGAAGTGGAAGTGAATCATAGGGTGGGGGAGGGGGCGAAGGTTCTGGGAGCGTTGAAGAATGTGTGGAAGTCGAGAACATTATCTCGGGAAGCAAAAATGGGTATGTTTGAAGGAATAGTGGTTCCAACAATGTTATATGTTTTCGAGGCGTGGGCTGTGGATAGAGTTGTGCGCAGGAGGGTGGATGTGCTGGAAATGAGATGTTTGAGGACAATAAGTGGTGTGAGATGGTTTGATCGAGTAAGTAATGTAAGGGTAAGAGAGATATGTGGTAATAAAGAGAGTGTGGTTGAGAGAGCAGAAGAGGGTGTTTTGAAATGGTTTAGTCACATGGAGAGAATGTGTGAGGAAAGATTGACAAAGAGGATATATGTGTCAGAGGTGGAGGGGATGAGAAGTGGGAGACCAAATGGAAAGATGGAGTGAAGAAGATTTTGAGTGATCGGGGCCTGAACATGCAAGAGGGTGAAAGGCGTGCAAGGAATAGACTGAATTGGAACTATTTGTTATACCGGGTTTGACGTGCTGTAAATGGATTGAACCAGGGCATGTGAAGCGCGCTGGGGTAAACCATGGAAAGTTGTGTGGGGCCTGGATGTGGAAAGGGAGCTGTGGTTTCGGTGCATTATTACATGACAGCTAGAGACTGAATGTGAACGAATGTTGCCTTTGTTGTCTTTTCCTAGTGCTACCTCGCGCACATGAGGGAGGGAGGGGGTTTTTATTTCGTGTGTGGTGAGGTGGCAATGGGAATGAATAAAGGCAGACATGATGAATTGTGTGCATGTGTATATATGTATGTGTCTGTGTGTGTATATATATGGGTACATTGAGATGTATGGGTATGTATATTTGCGAGTGTGGACGTGTATGTAAATACATGTGTATGGTGGTGGGTTGGGCCATTTGTTTCGTCTGTTTCCTTGCACTACCTCACAAACGTGGGAGACCAGCAAAGCAAAATAAAAAAAAATAATAATAATAATAATAATAATATATATTATTTCTAAAAACTTTTCACTGCTTCTAACAACTTGCCTCCCACACCATATATTCTTAATACCTTCCACAGAGCATCTCTATCAACTCTATCATATGCCTTCTCCAGATCCATAAATGCTACATGCAAATCCATTTGCTTTTCTAAGTATTTCTCACATACATTCTTCAAAGCAAACACCTGATCCACACATCCTCTACCACTTCTGAAACCACACTGCTCTTCCCCAATCTGATGCTCTGTACATGCCTTCACCCTCTCAATCAATATCCTCCCATATAATTTACCAGGAGTACTCAACAAACTTATACCTCTGTAATTTGAGCACTCACTCTTATCCCCTTTGCCTTTGTACAATGGCACTATGCACGCATTCCACCAATCCTCAGGCACCTCACCATGAGTCATACATACATTAAATAACCTTACCAACCAGTCAACAATACAGTCACCCCCTTTTTTAATAAATTCCACTGCAATACCATCCAAACCTGCTGCCTTGCCGGCTTTCATCTTCCGCAAAGCTTTTACTACCTCTTCTCTGTTTACCCTCTCACTTTGCACACCACCTTGACCAAAACACCCTATATCTGCCACTCTATCATCAAACACATTCAACAAACCTTCAAAATACTCACTCCATATCCTTCTCACATCACCACTACTTGTTATCACCTCCCCATTTGCGCCCTTCACTGAAGTTCCCATTTGCTCCCTTGTCTTACGCACTTTATTTACCTCCTTCCAGAACATCTTTTTATTCTCCCTAAAATTTAATGATACTCTCTCACCCCAACTCTCATTTGCCCTTTTTTTCACCTCTTGCACCTTTCTCTTGACCTCCTGTCTCTTTCTTTTATACATCTCCCACTCAATTTCATTTTTTCCCTGCAAAAATCGTCCAAATGCCTCTCTCTTCTCTTTCACTAATACTCTTACTTCATCATCCCACCACTCACTACCCTTTCTAATCAAGTTTTTATCGAGGATGTAAGGCATGTGTACGTGTAGGAAGAGAGGAAAGTGATTGGTTCTCAGTGAATGTAGGTTTGCGGCAGGGGTGTGTGATATCTCCATGGTTGTTTAATTTGTTTATGGATGGGGTTGTTAGGGAGGTGAATGCAAGAGTTTTGGAAAGAGGGGCAAGTATGAAGTCTGTTGGGGATGAGAGAGCTTGGGAAGTGAGTCAGTTGTTGTTCGCTGATGATACAGCGCTGGTGGCTGATTCATGTGAGACTGCAGAAGCTGGTGACTGAGTTTGGTAAAGTGTGTGAAAGAAGAAAGTTAAGAGTAAATGTGAATAAGAGCAAGGTTATTAGGTACAGTAGGGTTGAGGGTCAAGTCAATTGGGAGGTGAGTTTGAATGGAGAAAAACTGGAGGAAGTGAAGTGTTTTAGATATCTAGGAGTGGATCTGGCAGCGGATGGAACCATGGAAGCGGAAGTGGATCATAGGGTGGGGGAGAGGGCGAAAATTCTGGGAGCCTTGAAGAATGTGTGGAAGTCGAGAACATTATCTCGGAAAGCAAAAATGGGTATGTTTGCAGGAATAGTGGTTCCAACAATGTTGTATGGTTGCGAGACATGGGCTATGGATAGAGTTGTGCGCAGGAGGGTGGATGTGCTGGAAATGAGATGTTTGAGGACAATATATGGTGTGAGGTGGTTTGATCGAGTAAGTAACGTAAGGGTAAGAGAGATGTGTGGAAATAAAAAGAGCGTGGTTGAGAGAGCAGAAGAGGGTGTTTTGAAATGGTTCGGGGACATGGAGAGAATGAGTGAGGAAAGATTGACCAAGAGAATATATGTGTCGGAGGTGGAGGGAAGGAGGAGAAGAGGGAGACCAAATTGGAGGTGGGAAGATTGAGTGAAAAAGATTTTGTGTGATCGGGGCCTGAACATGCAGGAGGGTGAAAGGAGGGCAAGGAATAGAGTGAATTGGAGCGATGTGGTATACCGGGGTTGACGTGCTGTCAGTGGATTCAATCAAGGCATGTGAAGCGTCTGGGGTAAACCATGGAAAGCTGTGTAGGTATGTATATTTGCGTGTGTGGACGTATGTATATACATGTGTATGGGGGTGGGTTGGGCCATTTCTTTCGTCTGTTTCCTTGTGCTACCTCGCAAACGCGGGAGACAGCAAAAAAAAAAAAAAAAATTATATTTACTTATTTTGCTTTGTCGCTGTCTCCCGCATTTGCGAGGTAGCGCAAGAAAACAGACGAAAGAAATGGCCCAATCCACCCCCATACACATGGATATACATACACGTCCACACCCGCAAATATACATACCTATACATCTCAATGTACACATATATATACACACATAGACACATACATATATACCCATGCACACAATTCACACTGTCTGCCTTTATTCATTCCCAGCGCCACCTCGCCACACATGGAATACCATCCCCCTCCCCCCTCATGTGTGCGAGGTAGCGCTAGGAAAAGACAACAAAGGCCCCATTCGTTCACACTCAGTCTCTAGCTGCCATGAAATAATGCCCGAAACCACAGCTCCCTTTCCACATCCAGGCCCCACACAACTTTCCATGGTTTACCCCAGACGCTTCAAATGCCCTGATTCAATCCACTGACAGCACTTCAACCCGATATACCACATCGATCCAATTCACTCTATTCCTTACCCACCTTTCACCCTCCTGCATGTTCAGGCCCCGATCACTCAAAATCTTTTTCACTCCATCTTTCCACATCCAATTTGGTCTCCCACTTCTCCTTGTTCCCTCCACCTCCGACACATATATCCTCTTGGTCAATCTTTCCTCACTCATTCTCTCCATGTGCCCAAACCATTTCAAAACACCCTCTTCTGCTCTCTCCACCACGCTCTTTTTATTTCCACACATCTCTCTTACCCTTACATTACTTACTCGATCAAACCACCTCACACCACACATTGTCCTCAAACATCTCATTTCCAGCACATACACCCTCCTGCGCACAACTCTATCCATAGCCCACGCCTCGCAACCATACAACATTGTTGGAACCACTATTCCTTCAAACATACCCATTTTTGCTTTCCGAGATAATGTTCTCGACTTCCACACATTCTTCAATGCTCCCAGAACTTTCGCCCCCTCCCCCACCCTATGATTCACTTCCGCTTCCATGGTTCCATCCGCTGCCAGATCCGCTCCCAGATATCTAAATCACTTTACTTCCTCCAGTTTTTCTCCATTCAAACTAACCTTCCAATTGACTTGACCCTCAACCCTACTGTACCTAATAACCTTGCTCTTATTCACATTTACTCTTAACTTTCTTCTTTCACACACTTTACCAAACTCAGTCACCAGCTTCTGCAGTTTCTCACATGAATCAGCCACCAGCGCTGTATCATCAGTGAACAACAACTGACTCACTTCCCAAGCTCTCTCATCCACAACAGACTTCATACTTGCCCCTCTTTCCAAAACTCTTGCATTCACCTCCTTAACAACCCCATCCATAAACAAATTAAACAACCATGGAGACATCACACACCCCTGCCGCAAACCTACATTCACTGAGAACCAATCACTTTCCTCTCTTCCTACACGTACACATGCCTTACATCCTTGATAAAAACTTTTCACTGCTTCCAACAACTTGCCTCCCACACCATATATTCTTAATACCTTCCACAGAGCATCTCTATCAACTCTATCATATGCCTTCTCCAGATCCATAAATGCTACATACAAATCCATTTGCTTTTCGAAGTATTTCGCACATACATTCTTCAAAGCAAACATCTGATCCACACATCCTCTACCACTTCTGAAACCACACTGCTCTTCCCCAATCTGATGCTCTGTACATGCCTTCACCCTCTCAATCAATACCCTCCCATATAATTTACCAGGAATACTCAACAAACTTATACCTCTGTAATTTGAGCACTCACTCTTACCCCCTTTGCCTTTGTACAATGGCACTATGCACGCATTCCGCCAATCCTCAGGCACCTCACCATGAGTCATACATACATTAAATAACCTTACCAACTAGTCAACAATACAGTCACCCCCTTTTTTTAATAAATTCCACTGCAATACCATCCAAACCTGCTGCCTTGCCGGCTTTCCTCTTCCGCAAAGCTTTTACTACCTCTTCTCTGTTTACCAAATCATTTTCCCTAATCCTCTCACTTTGCACACCACCTCGACCAAAACACCCTATATCTGCCACTCTATCATCAAACACATTCAACAAACCTTCAAAATACTCACTCCATCTCCTTCTCACATCACCACTACATGTTATCACCTCCCCATTTGCGCCCTTCACTGAAGTTCCCATTTGTTCCCTTGTCTTATGCACTTTATTTACCTCCTTCCAGAACATCTTTTTATTCTCCCTAAAATTTAATGATACTCTCTCACCCCAACTCTCATTTGCCCTCTTTTTCACCTCTTGCACCTTTCTCTTGACCTCCTGTCTCTTTCTTTTATACATCTCCCACTCAATTGCATTTTTTCCCTGCAAAAATCGTCCAAATGCCTCTCTCTTCTCTTTCACTAATAATCTTACTTCTTCATCCCACCACTCACTACCCTTTCTAATCAACCCACCTCCCACTCTTCTCATGCCGCAAGCATCTTTTGCGCAATCCATCACTGATTCCCTAAATACATCCCATTTCTCCCCCATATATATATATATATATATATATATATATATATATATATATATATATATATATATATATATATATATATATTTTTTTTTTTTTTTTTTTTTTTTATACTTTGTCGCTGTCTCCCGCGTTTGCGAGGTAGCGCAAGGAAACAGACGAAAGAAATGGCCCAACCCCCCCCCCCCATACACATGTACATACACACGTCCACACACGCAAATATACATACCTACACAGCTTTCCATGGTTTACCCCAGACGCTTCACATGCCTTGATTCAATCCACTGACAGCACGTCAACCCCTGTATACCACATGACTCCAATTCACTCTATTCCTTGCCCTCCTTTCACCCTCCTGCATGTTCAGGCCCCGATCACACAAAATCTTTTTCACTCCATCTTTCCACCTCCAATTTGGTCTCCCTCTTCTCCTCGTTCCCTCCACCTCCGACACATATATCCTCTTGGTCAATCTCTCCTCACTCATTCTCTCCATGTGCCCAAACCATTTCAAAACACCCTCTTCTGCTCTCTCAACCACGCTCTTTTTATTTCCACACATCTCTCTTACCCTTACGTTACTTACTCGATCAAACCACCTCACACCACACATTGTCCTCAAACATCTCATTTCCAGCACATCCATCCTCCTGCGCACATCTCTATCCATAGCCCATGCCTCGCAACCATACAACATTGTTGGAACCACTATTCCCTCAAACATACCCATTTTTGCTTTCCGAGATAATGTTCTCGACTTCCACACATTTTTCAAGGCTCCCAAAATTTTCGCCCCCTCCCCCACCCTATGATCCACTTCCGCTTCCATGGTTCCATCCGCTGACAGATCCACTCCCAGATATCTAAAACACTTCACTTCCTCCAGTTTTTCTCCATTCAAACTCACCTCCCAATTGACTTGACCCTCACCCCTACTGTACCTAATAACCTTGCTCTTATTCACATTTACTCTCAACTTTCTTCTTCCACACACTTTACCAAACTCAGTCACCAGCTTCTGCAGTTTCTCACATGAATCAGCCACCAGCGCTGTATCATCAGCGAACAACAACTGACTCACTTCCCAAGCTCTCTCATCCCCAACAGACTTCATACTTGCCCCTCTTTCCAGGACTCTTGCATTTACCTCCCTTACAACCCCATCCATAAACAAATTAAACAAACATGGAGACATCACACACCCCTGCCGCAAACCTACATTCACTGAGAACCAATCACTTTCCTCTCTTCCTACACGTACACATGCCTTACATCCTCGATAAAAACTTTTCACTGCTTCTAACAACTTGCCTCCAACACCATATATTCTTAATACCTTCCACAGAGCATCTCTATCAACTCTATCATATGCCTTCTCCAGATCCATAAATGCTACATACAAATCCATTTGCTTTTCTAAGTATTTCTCACATACATTCTTCAAAGCAAACACCTGATCCACACATCCTCTACCACTTCTGAAACCTTATATATATATATATATATATATATATATATATATATATATATATATATATATATATATATATATATATTTGTTTATGGATGGGGTTGTTAGGGAGGTAAATGCAAGAGTCCTGGAAAGAGGGGCAAGTATGAAGTCTGTTGGGGATGAGAGAGCTTGGGAAGTGAGTCAGTTGTTGTTCGCTGATGATACAGCGCTGGTGGCTGATTCATGTGAGAAACTGCAGAAGCTGGTGACTGAGTTTGGTAAAGTGTGTGGAAGAAGAAAGTTAAGAGTAAATGTGAATAAGAGCAAGGTTATTAGGTACAGTAGGGTTGAGGGTCAAGTCAATTGGGAGGTGAGTTTGAATGGAGAAAAACTGGAGGAAGTGAAGTGTTTTAGATATCTGGGAGTGGATCTGTCAGCGGATGGAACCATGGAAGCGGAAGTGGATCATAGGGTGGGGGAGGGGGCGAAAATTTTGGGAGCCTTGAAAAATGTGTGGAAGTCGAGAACATTATCTCGGAAAGCAAAAATGGGTATGTTTGAAGGAATAGTGGTTCCAACAATGTTGTATGGTTGCGAGGCGTGGGCTATGGATAGAGTTGTGCGCAGGAGGATGGATGTGCTGGAAATGAGATGTTTGAGGACAATGTGTGGTGTGAGGTGGTTTGATCGAGTGAGTAACGTAAGGGTGAGAGAGATGTGTGGAAATAAAAAGAGCGTGGTTGAGAGAGCAGAAGAGGGTGTTTTGAAATGGTTTGGGCACATGGAGAGAATGAGTGAGGAAAGATTGACCAAGAGGATATATGTGTCGGAGGTGGAGGGAACGAGGAGAAGAGGGAGACCAAATTGGAGGTGGAAAGATGGAGTGAAAAAGATTTTGTGTGATCGGGGCCTGAACATGCAGGAGGGTGAAAGGAGGGCAAGGAATAGAGTGAATTGGAGCGATGTGGTATACAGGGGTTGACGTGCTGTCAGTGGAGTGAATCAAGGCATGTGAAGCGTCTGGGGTAAACCATGGAAAGCTGTGTAGGTATGTATATTTGCGTGTGTGGACGTGTGTATGTACATGTGTATGGGGGGGGGGCATTTCTTTCGTCTGTTTCCTTGCGCTACCTCGCAAACGCGGGAGACAGCGACAAAGTATAAAAAAAAAAAAAAAAAAAAAATATATATATATATATATATATATATATATATATATATATATATATATATATATATATATATATATATATTCTGAGTACAGAATGGAAAAAGTTGAGAACAATGGAAGTAAGGGGAATGGGGGAGGAATGGGATGTATTTAGGGAATCGGTGATGGATTGCACAAAAGATGCTTGTGGCATGAGAAGAGTGGGAGGTGGGTTGATTAGAAAGGGTAGTGAGTGGTGGGATGAAGAAGTAAGATTATTAGTGAAAGAGAAGAGAGAGGCATTTGGACGATTTTCGAAGGGAAAAAATGCAATTGAGTGGGAGATGTATAAAAGAAAGAGACAGGAGGTCAAGAGAAAGGTGCATGAGGTGAAAAAGAGGGCAAATGAGAATTGGGGTGAGAGAGTATCATTAAATTTTAGAGAGAATAAAAAGATTTTATCCCTGCAGATAGGGGAGAAAGAATACTTCCCACATATTCCCTGCGTGTCGTAGAAGGCGACTAAAAGGGGAGGGAGCGGGGGGCTGGAAATCCTCCCCTCTCGTTTTTTTTTTTTTAATTTTCCAAAAGAAGGAACAGAGAATTGGGCCAGGTGAGGGTATTCCATCAAGGCCCAGTCCTCTGTTCTTAACGCTACCTCGCTAATGCGGGAAATGGCGAATAGTTTGAAAGAAAAAAAAAAGATTTTCTGGAAGGAGGTAAATAAAGTGTGTAAGACAAGGAAGCAAATGGGAACTTCAGTGAAGGGCGCAAATGGGGAGGTGATAACAAGTAGTGGTGATGTGAGAAAGAGATGGAGTGAGTATTTTGAAGGTTTGTTGAATGTGTTTGATGATAGAGTGGCAGATATAGGGTGTTTTGGTCGAGGTGGTGTGCAAAGTGGGAGGGTTAGGGAAAATGATTTGGTAAACAGAGAAGAGGTAGTAAAAGCTTTGCAGAAGATGAAAGCCGGCAAGGCAGCAGGTTTGGATGGTATTGCAGTGGAATTTATTAAAAAAGGGGGTGACTGTATTATTGACTGGTTGGTAAGGTTATTTTATGTATGTATGACTCATGGTGAGGTGCCTGAGGATTGGCCGAATGCTTGCATAGTGCCATTGTACAAAAGCAAAGGAGATAAGAGTGAGTGCTCAAATTTCAGAGGTATAAGTTTGTTGAGTATTCCTAGTAAATTATATGGGAGGGTATTGATTGAGAGGGTGAAGGCATGTACAGAGCATCAGATTGGGGAAGAGCAGTGTGGTTTCAGAAGTGGTAGAGGATGTGTGGATCAGGTGTTTGCTTTGAAGAATGTATGTGAGAAATACTTAGAAAAGCAAATGGATTTGTATGTAGCATTTATGGATCTGGAGAAGGCATATGATAGAGTTGATAGAGATGCTCTGTGGAAGGTATTAAGAATATATGGTGTGGGAGGCAAGTTGTTAGAAGCAGTGAAAAGTTTTTATCGAGGATGCAAGGCATGTGTACGTGTAGGAAGAGAGGAAAGTGATTGGTTCTCAGTGAATGTAGGTTTGCGGCAGGGGTGTGTGATGTCTCCGTGGTTGTTTGATTTGTTTATGGATGGGGTTGTTAGGGAGGTGAATGCAAGAGTTTTGGAAAGAGGGGCAAGTATGAAGTCTGTTGTGGATGAGAGAGCTTGGGAAGTGAGTCAGTTGTTGTTCGCTGATGATACAGCACTGGTGGCTGATTCATGTGAGAAACTGCAGAAGCTGGTGACTGAGTTTGGTAAAGTGTGTGAAAGAAGAAAGTTAAGAGTAAATGTGAATAAGAGCAAGGTTATTAGGTACAGTAGGGTTGAGGGTCAAGTCATTTGGGAGGTAAGTTTGAATGGAGAGAAACTGGAGGAAGTAAAGTGTTTTAGATATCTGGGAGTGGATCTGGCAGCGGATGGAACCATGGAAGCGGAAGTGGATCGTAGGGTGGGGGAGGGGCCGAAAATCCTGGGAGCCTTGAAGAATGTGTGGAAGTCGAGAACATTATCTCGGAAAGCAAAAATGGGTATGTTTGAAGGAGCAGTGGTTCCAACAATGTTGTATGGTTGGGAGGCTTGGGCTATGGATAGAGTTGTGCGCAGGAGGGTGTATGTGCTGGAAATGAGATGTTTGAGGACAATGTGTGGTGTGAGGTGGTTTGATCGAGTAAGTAACGTAAGGGTAAGAGAGATTTGTGGAAATAAAAAGAGAGTGGTTGAGAGAGCAGAAGAGGGTGTTTTGAAATGGTTTGGGCACATGGAGAGAATGAGTGAGGAAAGGTTGACCAAGAGGATATATGTGTCGGAGGTGGAGGGAAGGAGGAGAAGAGGGAGACCAAATTGGAGGTGGAAAGATGGAGTGAAAAAGATTTTGAGTGATCGGGGCCTGAACATGCAGGAGGGTGAAAGGAGGGCAAGGAATAGAGTGAATTGTAGCGATGTGGTATACCGGGGTTGACGTGCTGTCAGTGGATTGAATCAGGGCATGTGAAGCGTCTGGGGTAAACCATGGAAAGCTGTGTAGGTATGTATATTTGCGTGTGTGGACGTATGTATATACATGTGTATGGGGGTGGGTTGGGCCATTTCTTTCTTCTGTTTCCTTGCGCTACCTCGCAAACGCGGGAGACAGCGACAAAGCAAAAAAAAAAAAAAAATATATATATATATATATATATATATATATATATATATATATATATATATATATATATATATATGTATATATATATATGTATATATATATATATATTTATATTCCTCTTTTGTATTCCCTGTTTATTCTAGAAAGTGACTGAAAGGGCAGGAATAGGAGTCTGGAAAACCCTCTCATTCTTGTATTTCAATTTTTGTAAGAGGAAACAGAACAAGAAGTCAAGCAGGGGGTGATCATTCTTCTCTAAGGTTCAGATTGTAGTGCCTGAATGTATGTGGATGTCACTAAGATGAGAAAAGAGATGTGATTAGTAGTATGTTTGAGTAAAGAAACATGAATGTTCTGGCTCTGAGTGAAACAAGGCTCAAGGTTAAAAGGGAAGAATGATTTGGAAATGTCTTGGGAGTGAAGTCAGGGCTTGGTGAGAGGATGAGTAGTGCTATTCATGGAGCAGGAGTTTTGGGAGTGTGTGAGTGTGTAAGGAGGTAAACTCTAGATTGATGTTAGTATGTCAGCAATTTTGGTGCACAAGACATGGTATTAGCGATGGGTGATGTAAATGTGAAGGTGAGTAATGTGGCAGTTGAGGGTATAATTGGTGCACATGGGGTATTCAGTGTTATGAATGGATATGTTGAAGAGCTTGTGCAGTTGTGTTGATGGGCATTATTAGATTATGTATTAATTAATAGGTGTGTTTAAGAGAGACTTTTTGATGTGAATGTGCTGGGAAGGGCAGCTGGTGGGATGTCTGACGACTATCTTGTGGAGGTGAAGGTGAAGATTTGTAGAGGTTTTTGAAAAAGAGGAGAGAAGTTGGGGAGAAGAAAGTAGTGAGAGTAATTGAACTTGTAAAGGAGACTTGTGTGAAGAAATAAAAGGAGAGATTGAGGAAAGAATGACAAAAGGTGAGAGCAAATGAAGTGAAGGGAGTAGGTGTGGAATGGGAGGTATTTAGGGAAGCAGTGATAGCATGTGCGAGAGATGCATGTGAAAGATGGGAGATTGGCAAATTAAAAAGAGTAGGGAGTGAGATGAAGTAAAGTTGCTAGTGAAAGAGAAGCGTGGCAAATGATTGGGAGCTGTATAAGAGAAAGCAGCAGGAGATCAAGAGGAAAATGGAGCGGTTGAAAAAGAGAGCAAATGAGAGTTGTGGTGAGAGAGTATCATTAATCTTTAGGGAGAATATGGAGATGTTTTTGAGATAAATAATGTTTGAAAGACAAGAGAGCAAATGGGGACATAAGGGATCAATAGGGGAAGTAATAACAGGTAGTTATGAAGTGAGATGGAGTTGGAGTGAGTATTTTGAAGGATTGTTGAATGTATTTGATTTAGTGTGTTTGGTCAGATTTAATGTGTTTAGGGCGGGATGATATGCAAAGTAAGAGAGTCAGGGAGTGTGGTTTGGTGAAAAGTGGAGGTGGTGAAAGCTTTGCAGAAATGCGGAAAGGCGGCAGGTTTGGATGGTATTGCAGTTGAATTTATCAAGAAAGGGATGACTATGTTGTTGATTGGTTGGTAAGGATATTCATTGTATGTATGGATCGTGGTGAAGTGCCTGAGGATTGGCAGAACGCATGTCCAGTGCCATTGTATAAAGGCAAAGGGGATAAAGGTTCAAACTACAGAGCTTGAACCAGTGTAGGCCTCATTGCTCATGGATGTGAGATGGAGGGTATTTGATTACATATAATCAAAGTCATTTCCAGATTGGAGTGATCATAGCCTAGCATTTAGCATTCCCGAATACCACGGAGAAGTTCCTGGGTTCGAATCCTGGCTGTTGGAGAGTATTATGTGATTGGGAATACCTGGTTTAAAAAGAGAGATATACATGATTATACATATGTGAGTAGGAGAGATGCTCAAAGGGCATTATTAGATTACATGTTACATGATAGATGTGTAAAGGAGAGACTTTTGGATGTTAATGTGCTGAGAGGGGCAGCTAGTGGGATGTCTGATCACTTTCTTGTGGAGGTGAAGGTGAAGATTTGTAGAGGTTTTCGAAAAAGAAGAGAGAATGTCTAGGAGAAGAGAGTGGTGAGAGTAAGTCAGCTTGGAAAAGAAACTTGAGTGAAGAAGTACCAGGAGAGATAGAGTGTAGAATGGCAAAAGGTGAAAGCAAATGATATGAGGGGAGAGTGATGGTATGTGCAAGAGATGCATGTGGCATGAGAAAGGTGGGAGATGAGCAGATTATGTAGGGTAGTAAATGGTGGGATGAAGAAGTTGTTTGTGAAAGAGAAAAGAGAGGTATTTGGATGATACTTATATGGAATGAGTGCAAATGACTGGGAGATATATAAGAGAAAGCAGCAGTGGATCAAGAGGAGGGTGTAAGGGTCGAATAAGAAGGTAAATGAGAGTTTGGGGTGAGAGAGTATCGTTAAACTTTAGGGAGAATAAAAAGATGTTTTGGAAGGAGATAGATAACGTGCATAAGACAAGAGAACAAATGGGAACATCGGTGAAGGGGTCAAAGTGGGAAGTGATAACAGGTGGTGATGAAGTAAGGGGGAGATGGAGTAAGTATTTTGAAGGTTTGTTGAATGAGTTTGATGATAGATTGGTAGATGTAGGATGTTTTGGTAGGAGTGGTGTGCAAGATGAGAGAATGTATGGTGCCAGTGTGCAAAGGCAGAGGGAATAAAGGTAAGGGATTAAATTACAGAGGCATAAGTTTGTTGAGTATTCCTGGAAAATTGTATGGGAGGGTATTGATTGAGAGGATGAAGGCATGTACATGACCGAGAGGTTGAAGGCATGTACAGATCATCACAATGGTGAGGCGCAGTGTGGTTTCAGATGTGGTAAAGGATGTGTGGATCAGGTGTTTGCTTTGAAGAATATGTGTGAGAAATCTTAGAAAAACTGATGGATTTGAAGAAGGCTATGATAGGGTTGATAGAGATGTGTTTTGGAAGGTCTTGATAGTATATGGTGTGGGAGGTAAGCTGCCAGAAGCAGTGAGAAGTGTTTATCAAGGGTGTAAGGCATATGTATGAGTAGGAAGAGAGGAAAGTGATTGGTTCTCAGTGAAGGTTGGTCTGCAGCAGGGGTGTGTGATGTCCCCATGGTGGTTTAATTTTTTTATGGACGGGATGGTTAGGGAGGGAAATGCAAGAGTTTTGGGTTTTGGAGAGAGGGGTGAGTATGCAGTCTGTTGGGGATGAGAGGGCCTGGGAAGTGAGTCAGTTGTTTTTTGCCAATGATACAGCACTGGTGGCTGATTTGAGTGAGAAACTGCAGAAGTTGGTGACAGAGTTTGAAAAAGTGTGTGAAAGGAGAAAGTTGAGAGTAAATGTGAATAGGAGCAAGGTTATTAGGTACAGCAGGGTTGAGGGACAAGTTAGTTGGGAGTTGGATGTGAGTTTGAATGGAGAAAAATTGGAGGAAAAATTTTAGATATCAGGGAGAGGACTTAGCAGCAGATGGAACCATGGAATTGGAAGTGAGTCACAGGGTAGGGGAAGGGGCAAAGGTTCTAGGAACGATGAGCAAAAAATGGGTATGTTTAAAGGAATAGTAGTTCCAACAATATGATGTGATTGCAAGGCATGGGCAATAGATAAAGTTGTACAGAGGAAGGTGGATGTGTTGGAAATGAAATGTTTGAGGACAATATGTGGTGTGAGGTGGTTTGATTAAGTAATGAAAGGGTAAGAGAGATGTGTGGTAATAAAAAGAGTGTGGTTGAGAGAGCAGAAGAGGGTGTGTTGAAATGGTTTGGACATATGGAGAAAATGAGCGAGGAAAGGTTGACAAAGAGGATATATGTGTCAGAGGTGGAGGGAGCAAGAAGAAGTGGGACACCAAATTGGAGGTGGAAGGATGGAGTGAAAAAGGTATTGAGTGATTGGGGCCTGATTATACAGGAGGGTGAGAGGCGTGCAAGGTATAGAGTGATGTGCTGTCAGTGGACTGAAGCAGCACATGTGAAGTGTCTGGGGTAAACCATGAAAAGGTGTGTTGGTCCTGGATGTGGATGGGGAGCTGTGGATTCGGTGCATTACACATCACACACACACACACCATAGCCTAAGCCAGGTAAGGGAGAGCGCACTTCTGGGATGAGTGTGGATGTATTGCCACAATCCATGAATGCATCTCGGTCACCATTGCATGGTGATATGTTTTATGTATTATGCTGTACGGAGGGAGACATCATGCATCTGGCAGTGCTGTAGCCTGAAGATTTATACATTTGGTAAGCTTACCATGCATGTAAGTATTACAGGGCCTGGCAATAAAGTAGGCACAAACATCGAGAGTAAATATGAAATAAAATCATGAAAACTGTGATTTCACCACCAGCTTATCCTTTATTGGTTCCCCTTTCCTCTTTATACACTCCTTGAAACAACCAAGAACTGAATCAGCAAAGTCCAGTAGCCATTTAGGACCCATCTTTTCCCAAATTTCATGAATGGCTGCCTCTAGCTTCGGTAGTGATTAAGTATCCTTGTTACTTGATTTAATTTTCATGAGTGGCACCTGAGTTTTCTGTTAGATTTAAATCTGGTGATTTTCTGGCCCATTCTATTGAAAACTCTAGTGCACTGTCCTTCAGCCAGTCAGTGACTAGTTTGACAGTGCGGTAGGGAGTCCTATCCAGCATTAAAACTTCGGCCTTGCTTTTTTTGAACGAATCTAGAAGATGGTCACACCTTAGCTCGCAGTAACTATGTCTTCATAGTTGCATTCTGTGGCAACACAACAAAATAACAGACAACCCTATACCATAAGTGGAGCAGGGAATTTTTCAGTACTTGCAATGTACTTGGGGTTAAATGGATCTCAGCTTGGTCAACTGAACACATTTCTCCCACAGCCACCAGTCACAGAAAAGATGGACTTACCACTCCACAAGACACTTTTGATCTTAGCTGTATCCCACTCTACATACTACTTGCAAAAAATGACTCCATTCTTCTGGTGCCTATGGGTTACAAGCAGTTTGAGGTGCAGCCTGCAGCTCTGGTACTTAAGGTTATCCTGTGAGTAGTGCTACACTGAATTTGCCAACACATCTCTGAGCAGACTAGGGTTTTTTCTTATTTTTTTGCACTCAAGCTTGGATCTGCATTCACTTGACATTTAAGAACATTCAGAGTACACATGGAGGTTTTTCTGGCCTTGTCAGGCATTTCGCGTGGGTCACTGTAGCTTTGCCACCATTATCATTAAATTTCTTCACCCACCATTGATTGTACTGATCTTAAGCTCTCATCCTTTGTATTAAAAATTTCCTCAAGTGGCTGTTTTCCCTTATAAAGTGCAGCTATAGAAGCCATTTTGTTCCTTGTAGGGTGAGTATTTCCAGCCATAGTAGGTGGTAAAGGTTCAAAAAGGGAATAAAAGCAACAAAAATCCAGAGCCTAGTTGCAAATTACAACAAGGCATTCCTGCCTCCCACATTAGCTAAACTGCTACCAAGATGGGCTCATGTGGTATGTTGGCACTTTACATAGTTGCCACTGCTTGCTAGGGGGTGCCAACTTCACTGGTGGATACCACTACTATTTTAGGTGGGTAAAGTGAATTGAATTTATGTAATTGCCATGGATCCACTCTCGCATACTTTATTAGCAGGCATTGTATACCATTTTTGGAAAAAGCTCTTTCAAATGGTAAGACATGAAAAGATTTTTTATTAGACATTGTATGTTGCTGCTCTGAAAGCACATGAAATATCTAGAGTAGCTACAGACATTGGGTCATAGGGTGCATAGCAGATGTAGTCAGCATTTCTTCCAATTGAGTAGAAATTATTTAATGTAGAATATTATGTCTTATCACAATTTTTTTTCAGAATGTATGAGAATACCCTACACAGAATGTACCATAGATATTAAGACTGCTGCAATGAAAGTGTTATGAGCATTGCTTTCAACTGCCAAAACTCCAGTTGACTGTGACTTTTTGACTCCCAACACCTTCTGTAATTGCTCCAGCAGATATCTTTGGAACCAATTACCGTACACAACTGATTCTCAGATTCAGTTATAGGAGCAATATTATTTACATAGTTTTCAAGAAAGAGTATTCAAGCAGTAACTGTATTGGCCTCTCATAAGACCCAAGTTCATCTGGTAATCTTGATTTTTTTTTATTCCTTTTTCCTTTTTCCATCCTCTTTTTTTATTAACAGTCTTCCCCAAACTTTCTTCTGTTGAAAACTAGGTCTTACAACCTCTCCTAGTAACTAATTTTTCTCGCTCTTAAACTGTGTAATGATGTTTTTGCTACACTAATTTCTTTAATATGTTCAAGTATCATTTACATTCCTGTTTCCAATTTAAAAGAAATTTGTGTTTATTTCAGCCTCAACACACGTGATACAAACCTTTTAGACTTTGAATCTCTGAAGTTTTGCCATATTTTTCAAATTCTCACTCTTAACTGTCACTTTTTCTGTCTCACTTACTGCTCTTCAAATTGTGCAAATTTAAAGATACTCTATAACTAATTAAATTCCTGCTATGATGGTACAGCATTCCCTCATTAAGCAAGGTCTTCAGTTTTGGAGACTTCATTTTATACCACAAGGACTAGCTGAAATCCTCACACAAACATGGGTGGTTGGTTGCCCACAAGGGATACTCAATCCTCTTTTATTTTAATAGTGAAAATTCAGGGTCTTTCTAATTCAAGGGTAAATAATATAAGCAAATTACTTAAACGTTACTCATGCTTCAGACCATCACAACCTCTCTCTCAGTTTAGGACTTGTTTTCCACTTGTGTTCCCATATGCTGTTGCTTCACAATTTCACATTGAATATACTCATTAGGTCATACTTTTGACAGTATCTTTTATTTCTCCACATCTTTCCCTATAAGCTTTCTCTACTCAAAGTATGGTATTTCATTTATGTTGGCTGGTCAAGATGGGAGAATTTTCCCTTTTTTCCTTTGCAAAGATTAATGTTACACGAAGGGAATTATGTACCCTTTCCTCCTCTGATAATTTCATCTAGTCCTTGGGTATTCATAGCTTTTCTGAGGCCATGTAGACAATGGGCCATTTGTAATTGATCTTAGAAGGCTAATGGTCCTTTGAATCTTTATTTAGCTTTCATATCCATTCAAAATGACTTCATATTATGAGGTGAATCATTTATTTATCCACAGATAAAAGTCTATATAGTCAGTGGTAGATAGTATCTCTAATAACTTAAGTGGTATTTATAGATGAAAGACCATATAGTCAGTGGTAGATAGTATCTCTAATAATGTAAATGGCAAAATGTCAAAGAAGTGCATAAAATGGTTGATAGCAGAAGTAGTTCATACATACACCAGATACACTCATGGGAAAAAAAATGCAAATGGCTAGACTAGAATAAGACAGACGCTCCCTTTATAGAAGGCAGAAGTGGATGGTAAACATTCTAGAAAGCTGTAGCTCACACAACAAAGGAAAATAAAGCAATTTTTAAAGAAATAAAAACAAAACATAATGTAATTAAAGAAATGGAAAAAAGATTCTTCATTAAGGTAGGGAAGAATCTTTAAAAAAAAGAATCCGTTCATTATGGAACTCATATCAAATAGGTATCACTGGCATATGGTAACAGACGAAGACACTTGTTGATAAGAATATTATTGGGAGTGGGAATGAGCCAATGCCTGTTTCAAGGAAGATCAGAAAACTGTTGTGCGCTGAGCTACAAACCAGTGCCTCAGAAGAGTATTGTCTGTTAAATGTTGGATACAATTTTAAAAAGCAAGTGGATGAGTACTTGCCATTTAGGAATTACATAAGTGAGAAGCAGTATGGAACGAGAAGGGAGAGGTTATAGATCAAAAACCTTTTAGACTTCTGTTACAGAATGAGGTCTGATTTAAACAAAAGAGATGGATGGGTGAATTATATTTTCTCTGAATGCCAGAAGACATTTACACTGCCTCTCACAAAAGATTGGGAAACAGGCTCATTTTTTAAGCAGCCATAACAGATGAACAATCAGAGAATGATATCATATGATAAGAATTTTGCACCCACCCTGCACAAAGGTACACCATGATTCATTTCAGAATCACATTCCTCTGAATCAGTATCAGGTATGATGTGGTGTATTCTTGTTCCAGTGAATTATGCATGAAAATTCATTGAAATTGCAAATTATGGCAAATACTGTACATCAATGTTTTGGTTTATTATGATGTATCCATTGCATGAGTCATCCAAATGCGTTAATATTGGTAAACAGAGCTGGGAGACATTACTCTAAGAAATACTGCTAGAAAAGCTATTATATGCTAAACTAATGTATATGCAGAGTTTATTTTCATATATTCACATATTATTGACATGTCCCATCAGCTTTACATCTGGTTTAGTATTGTTATGCTTCTCTAATGTTTGATAATGATCTGTCATAAGCACTCATTTGTGAAGCTCTCCATTGTGTTTAGATACATCTGTCATTCCGTTTAAATCAGATATATGTGAAAACAGGTACTGTATCAATTTCTTTATCTTAAGGGACATCAGGATTTGTTGAACACATTTATCTTTACATGGTTTTAGTTCACTTTAAAGGTTATTCAAACTTATCTGCTCAAACCAATGAAATATAGAACATAATTAGTTTGTCAAAATGTACTGTTGTTGTATTAGAACAGTGGAGTAATGCGCATGAACTGAATTAGTTAATAACTGGATACAGAAAAAGTGTGGTGGTCTCCTGTTTGGAGCATCAGAAAACACACCATCTGTTGGAATGTTGCACTGATGCATTTCCCCATGTTTACAGTCCTCATATTCTGGATGAATTCGTGTACACTGAACTTAAGGTCTTTGTGTTACAGTGGCATTGTGATTTCTTGTGTATGCATGCTGTCCTTGAGTAAAACCTCGATGACAGCAGTTGCTTAATGCGAATGAACAAGTGATGTATTCATGCTATGAAATACGTAGCCAGTCTCATAATGCCTGGAATGCCACATGTGCTGAATGGATGACAGGTATTATTGGCTAAGATGGAGTTCTGATCTACCAAATCATACTCCAACCAGTCACAGTTTGACCACTTATTCTTTGTTGCCTGTCTTACCAGGGACAGTGTATTGAACCCTGAAACTTGTCCCTTCTTCTGAATCACATTGTACTTTCATTTTTGCTTGGAATAACTGCAGAGCTGTTCATTGTAAAGTCAAGCACACCTCAATAAAAAGGGAGTGCTGATTTGACCTGCTAAAAAATCTATTTAGTCCTTAACCAAAAACACCTCTAATATATGATTTTTGTAATTCAACCTCTTCCCCTTTCTTCCGTCCTGATCAATCTATAGCCAACTTTCTAGTGGATGAAGCTATTATTTTTTAACTTATATGATTCTACATCTCATCCTCCACCTACTTCTTCTGTACCTATGCCAGCTCTCCTATTGCTCTTGTACAGTATCCTCCAAGTATCCCCAGATTGCATACATCCTCAAGTCCTGAGAGAATGTGCATCTGAGGTAGCTGGCCTATTTTGTTTCTAACTACCCAAACTTTTCCATCCACTAGGAAGCACACCTTAGTGCATTTCAACCCTGGAAAATAATACTAACCCCTTCCACTTATTGCCCCAGTGCCCACTCTTCTTCTGATTCACATTCTTAAACTTCTAGGTCAAAAAGATTACCAATACAGATTTTGCATTAATAGATGTATTTTTATTCTTCTTTCTTATGGGCTCACCTCTGGTTATCTGTAACTCAGTATCTCCAAATTATTTGATAGGGTGTAGCATAAATCTTTGCTTTATTAAGTTCCTTTTTTTTTCTTGTTCCCTAATGCAGAGGTTCTCTAGCCATTCCATTGCCATGGTTACTGATGGAGTGTCTTCCCTCTTTCATCAACATTTGTGCACTTCAGAGTTCTGTCCTATCACCCACTCTCCATATTCTCTCATGAATGGTCTGCTCCCTTCAACTTATTATATACTCTTAGACTAATGATTCCATTGTACACACTTCAACTCTTTATCCCTTCCCTCCTCCTAATCTTCATTCTCTTTCTTATACAGTACTTGAATGATGTCCTTTCCCAATTTGAACCCGTGGAACATCTCAGAATGGGAAAGCTGAAACCTGGTTGAAGTTAGTGGTGCTAAATGCAATTTCTCCCTTTGTATCTCTCTAAGTTTCACTTTTATCCTTCAGTTCAATGTTAAAACACAGCAGTTCAACCCTGTCATAAGCATATTGTGTATAATAACTATATCATCCACTCTGTCTTGGAAACCCCACATAGTCAGTATTACAAAGGCTGCTTCCTAAAAGCTGGTGCTATACAGGTGCCATGATTACTTTCCATGTGAACCTCGGTTTCATATCTACAGAGGAGTTTTATTCAACCAAGTATGGGGTACTACTCACATTTCTAGGAATGGTTCTTCCTCCACCTCTTTTTAACAAGAGTGTAATTAAATGCCTTGTCTCATTAATTCTCCTGACATCACTTCACTAGTCATCCCTTTCTTATAACACAATGTTCCTTTTCTCATGAGCTGTCTTCATGTGTCCCTGCCACTATTGCTTGGACCTGCAACATAGGCCTGGCTGCTGTTGTTTCCCTCAGTTTCTGTGGAGATAAAACACTTCGTCAGTCCTTAAACAGCTAAGTTGTAGTATTCTCTTCCTACTTTTGTCTCTCCCTCTTCCTTCCTTTAAGAGTCAGGTAAAAATGAAAAAAAAAAAATCTGTAAACCCTGATTAATTCCTTTATTTTTTCTTACATTTTAATTTTCACTCAAGATGGCCTTTGATTTGGGTATGTTTTTACCCTTGCCATGTGGGTTGCTATAAAGGAAAAGAAAGAGCTAAGTCTGCCTGAAAAACTAGGAGTCTCATTCAGGTGCTGATTTTTCCTCTGAGCAGTTACTTTGTACAAAAGAACGATTTTTTCTTATTTGGAGTTAGTTTCACATATGCTGCTGATGCTGTGCTCTGAGTTCTGTTGGTGTGAGGGCATCAGCTGCTCCTGTTGTTGCTGTTCTCTGGTTCTGTTGGTGTGAGGACATCATCTGTTCCTGGTTCAGCAGAATGTACATACATTTGATTGACCAAGTCATTTGTGCTGCAGACTGACCTGTCATCTCAATCTTACCCAAAAGTTTACCATTTTCCCTCTACAGTACACTTAGTTTACTTTGCCAAGACCTTGGTCTGTGATTCTGAAAGTTTGGCTGCTTGTCTGCATGTGCAATCAATAAACCATGCAGTACTCGGAAAGCCAGTGTATGGCTATTGACAACTCAAGTTAGGGATGTGTTATGTTTGTTTCTTTCTGCAAAATGCTTTCTTTGCCCTTATGACCTGCTCTTTTTTTAAGGCAAGCTTTCCACCATCTTGGAAATTCCTGCACTTTTCACCTTCTTAGAAATTCTAGCACTATTCTTTTTTCTTTAGCCCTTTTTGATTTTTCATCCAAGGCCTGATCTCCATTAGGACTTTTACCCATGACTGGAATCCTTGATATATATATATATATATATATATATATATTTTTTTTTTTTTTTTTATACTTTGTCGCTGTCTCCCGTGTTTGCGAGGTAGCACAAGGAAACAGACGAAAGAAATGGCCCAACCCACCCCCATACACATGTATATACATACGTCCACACACGCAAATATACATACCTACACAGCTTTCCATGGTTTACCCCAGACGCTTCACATGCCTTGATTCAATCCACTGACAGCACGTCAACCCCGGTATACCACATCGCTCCAATTCACTCTATTCCTTGCCCTCCTTTCACCCTCCTCCATGTTCAGGCCCCGATCTCACAAAATCTTTTTCACTCCATCTTTCCACCTCCAATTTGGTCTCCCACTTCTCCTCGTTCCCTCCACCTCCGACACATATATCCTCTTGGTCAGTCTTTCCTCACTCATTTTCTCCATGTGCCCAAACCATTTCAAAACACCCTCTTCTGCTCTCTGAACCACGCTCTTTTTATTTCCACACATCTCTCTTAACCTTACGTTACTTACTCGATCAAACCACCTCACACCACACAGTGTCCTCAAACATCTCATTTCCAGCACATCCACCCTCCTGCGCACAACTCTGTCCATAGCCCATGCCTCGCAACCATACAACATTGTTGGATCCACTATTCCTTCAACCATAGCCATTTTTGCTTTCCGAGATAATGTTCTCGACTTCCAAACATTCTTCAAGGCTCCCAGAATTTTCGCCCCCTCCCCCACCCTATGATCTACTTCCGCTTCCATGGTTCCATCCGCTGCCAGATCCACTCCCAGATATCTAAAACACTTTACTTCCTCCAGCTTTTCTCCATTCAAACTTACCTCCCAATTGACTTGACCCTCAACCCTACTGTACCTAATAACCTTGCCCTTATTCACATTTACTCTTAACTTTCTTCTTTCACACACTTTACCAAACTCAGTCACCAGCTTCTGCAGTTTCTCACATGAATCAGCCACCAGCGCTGTATCATCAGCGAACAACAACTGACTCACTTCCCAAACTCTCTCATCCCCAACAGACTTCATACTTGCCCCTCTTTCCAAAACTATTGCATTCACCTCCCTAACAACCCCATCCATAAACAAATTAAACAACCATGGAGACATCACACACCCCTGCCGCAAACCTACATTCACTGAGAACCAATCACTTTCCTCTCTTCCTACACGTACACATGCCTTGCATCCTCGATAAAAACTTTTCACTGCTTCTAACAACTTGCTTCCCACACCATATGTTCTTAATACCTTCCACAGAGCATCTCTATCAACTCTATCATATGCCTTCTCCAGATCCATAAATGCTACATATAAATCCATTTGCTTTTCTAAGTATTTCTCACATACATTCTTCAAAGCAAACACCTGATCCACACATCCTCTACCACTTCTGAAACCACACTGCTCTTCCCCAATTTGATGCTCTGTACATGCCTTCACCCTCTCAATCAATACCCTCCCATATAGTGTACCAGGAATACTCAACAAACTTATACCTCTGAAATTTGAGCACTCACTCTTATCCCTTTTCCTTTGTACAATGGCACTATGCACGCATTCCGCCAATCCTCAGGCACCTCACCATGAGTCATACATACGTAAAATAACCTTACCAACCAGTCAATAATACAGTCATCCCCTTTTTTGATAAATTCCACTGCAATACCATCCAAACCTGCTGCCTTGCCGGCTTTCATCTTCCGCAAAGCTTTTACTACCTCTTCTCTGTTTACCAAATCATTTTCCCTAATCCTCTCACTTTGCACACCACCTCGACCAAAACACCCTATATCTGCCACTCTATCATCAAACACATTCAACAAAGCCTTCAAAATACTCACTCCATCTCCTTCTCACATCACCATATATATATATATATATATATATATATATTTTTTTTTTTTTTTTTTTTTTATATTTTGTCGCTGTCTCCCGCGTTTGCGAGGTAGCGCAAGGAAACAGACGAAAGAAATGGCCCAACCCCCCCATACACATGTACATACACACGTCCACACACGCAAATATACATACCTACACAGCTTTCCATGGTTTACCCCGGACGCTTCACATGCCTTGATTCAATCCACTGACAGCACGTCAACCCCTGTATACCACATCGCTCCAATTCATTCTATTCCTTGCCCTCCTTTCACCCTCCTACATGTTCAGGCCCCGATCACACAAAATCCTTTTCACTCCATCTTTCCACCTCCAATTTGGTCTCCCTCTTCTCCTCGTTCCCTCCACCTCCGACACATATATCCTCTTGGTCAATCTTTCCTCACTCATTCTCTCCATGTGCCCAAACCATTTCAAAACACCCTCTTCTGCTCTCTCAACCATGCTCTTTTTATTTCCACACATCTCTCTTACCCTTACGTTACTTACTCGATCAAACCACCTCACACCACACATTGTCCTCAAACATCTCATTTCCAGCACATCCATCCTCCTGCGCACAACTCTATCCATAGCCCACGCCTCGCAACCATACAACATTGTTGGAACTACTATTCCTTCAAACATACCCATTTTTGCTTTCCGGGATAATGTTCTCGACTTCCACACATTTTTCAAGGCTCCCAAAATTTTCGCCCCCTCCCCCACCCTATGATCCACTTCCGCTTCCATGGTTCCATCCGCTGACAGATCCACTCCCAGATATCTAAAACACTTCACTTCCTCCAGTTTTTCACCATTCAAACTCACCTCCCAATTGACTTGACCCTCAACCCTACTGTACCTAATAACCTTGCTCTTATTCACATTTACTCTTAACTTTCTTCTTCCACACACTTTACCAAACTCCGTCACCAGCTTCTGCAGTTTCTCACATGAATCCGCCACCAGCGCTGTATCATCAGCGAACAACAACTGACTCACTTCCCAAGCTCTCTCATCCCCAACAGACTTCATACTTGCCCCTCTTTCCAAGACTCTTGCATATGTTCTTATATATATATATATACATCTCATTTCCAGCACATCCATCCTCCTGCGCACAACTCTATCCATAGCCCACGCCTCGCAACCATACAACATTGTTGGAACTACTATTCCTTCAAACATACCCATTTTTGCTTTCCGGGATAATGTTCTCGACTTCCACACATTTTTCAAGGCTCCCAAAATTTTCGCCCCCTCCCCCACCCTATGATCCACTTCCGCTTCCATGGTTCCATCCGCTGACAGATCCACTCCCAGATATCTAAAACACTTCACTTCCTCCAGTTTTTCACCATTCAAACTCACCTCCCAATTGACTTGACCCTCAACCCTACTGTACCTAATAACCTTGCTCTTATTCACATTTACTCTTAACTTTCTTCTTCCACACACTTTACCAAACTCCGTCACCAGCTTCTGCAGTTTCTCACATGAATCCGCCACCAGCGCTGTATCATCAGCGAACAACAACTGACTCACTTCCCAAGCTCTCTCATCCCCAACAGACTTCATACTTGCCCCTCTTTCCAAGACTCTTGCATATGTTCTTATATATATATATATATATATATATATATATATATGTATGTAGCATTTATGGATCTGGAGAAGGCATATGATAGAGTTGATAGAGATGCTCTGTGGAAGGTATTAAGAATATATGGTGTGGGAGGCAAGTTGTTAGAAGCAGTGAAAAGTTTTTATCGAGGATGTAAGGCATGTGTACGTGTAGGAAGAGAGGAAAGTGATTGGTTCTCAGTGAATGTAGGTTTGCGGCAGGGGTGTGTGATGTCTCCATGGTTGTTTAATTTGTTTATGGATGGGGTTGTAAAGGAGGTAAATGCAAGAGTCCTGGAAAGAGGGGCAAGTATGAAGTCTGTTGGGGATGAGAGAGCTTGGGAAGTGAGTCAATTGTTGTTCGCTGATGATACAGCGCTGGTGGCTGATTCATGTGAGAAACTGCAGAAGCTGGTGACTGAGTTGGTAAAGTGTGTGGAAGAAGAAAGTTGAGAGTAAATGTGAATAAGAGCAAGGTTATTAGGTACAGTAGGGGTGAGGGTCAAGTCAATTGGGAGGTGAGTTTGAATGGAGAAAAACTGGAGGAAGTGAAGTGTTTTAGATATCTGGGAGTGGATCTGTCAGCGGATGGAACCATGGAAGCGGAAGTGGATCATAGGGTGGGGGAGGGGGCGAAAATTTTGGGAGCCTTGAAAAATGTGTGGAAGTCGAGAACATTATCTCGGAAAGCAAAAATGGGTATGTTTGAGGGAATAGTGGTTCCAACAATGCTGTATGGTTGCGAGGCGTGGGCTATGGATAGAGATGTGCGCAGGAGGATGGATGTGCTGGAAATGAGATGTTTGAGGACAATGTGTGGTGTGAGGTGGTTTGATCGAGTAAGTAACGTAAGGGTAAGAGAGATGTGTGGAAATAAAAAGAGCGTGGTCGAGAGAGCAGAAGAGGGTGTTTTGAAATGGTTTGGGCACATGGAGAGAATGAGTGAGGAGAGATTGACCAAGAGGATATATGTGTCGGAGGTGGAGGGAACGAGGAGAAGAGGGAGACCAAATTGGAGGTGGAAAGATGGAGTGAAAAAGATTTTGTGTGATCGGGGCCTGAACATGCAGGAGGGTGAAAGGAGGGCAAGAAATAGAGTGAATTGGAGTCATGTGGTATACAGGGGTTGACGTGCTGTCAGTGGATTGAAGCAAGGCATGTGAAGCGTCTGGGGTAAACCATGGAAAGCTGTGTAGGTATGTATATTTGCGTGTCTGGATGTGTGTATGTGCATGTGTATGGGGGGGGGGGTTGGGCCATTTCTTTCTTCTGTTTCCTTGCGCTACCTCGCAAACGCGGGAGACAGCGACAAAGTATAAAAAAAAAAAAAAAAAAAAAAAAAAATATATATATAATATATATATATATATCCCGGAAAGCAAAAATGGGTATGTTTGAAGGAATAGTGGTTCCAACAATGTTGTATGGTTGCGAGGCGTGGGCTATGGATAGAGTTGTGCGCAGGAGGATGGATGTGCTGGAAATGAGATGTTTGAGGACAATGTGTGGTGTGAGGTGGTTTGATCGAGTAAGTAACGTAAGGGTAAGAGAGATGTGTGGAAATAAAAAGAGCGTGGTTGAGAGAGCAGAAGAGGGTGTTTTGAAATGGTTTGGGCACATGGAGAGAATGAGTGAGGAAAGATTGACCAAGAGGATATATGTGTCGGAGGTGGAGGGAACGAGGAGAAGAGGGAGACCAAATTGGAGGTGGAAAGATGAGTGAGAAAGATTAAAAATATATATATATATTTTTTTTTTTTTTTATACTTTGTCGCTGTCTCCCGCGTTTGCGAGGTAGCGCAAGGAAACAGACGAAAGAAATGGCCCAACCCACCCCCATACACATGTATATACATACGTCCACACACGCAAATATACATACCTACACAGCTTTCCATGGTTTACCCCAGACGCTTCACATGCCTTGATTCAATCCATTGACAGCACGCCAACCCCGGTATCCCAACATCGCCCCAAATTCACCCCTATTCCTTGCATGCCTTTCCCCCTCCTGCTTTTTCAGGCCCCGACCTCCAAAATCTTTTTCACTCCATTTTTCCCACCCCCAAATTTTGGTCTCCCCTTCCCCCTCGTTCCCCCCACCCCCGACACATATTTTCCTCTTGGTAAATTTCTTTCCTAAATCATTCTCCCATGTGCCCCCAATTTCAAAACCCCCCTCTTCTCCCTCCTAAACCCACACTTTTTATTTCCAACATCTCTCTTCCCCTTTACTTTACTTCCCTCGATCAAACCCCCTCACACCACATTTTTGTCCCCCCAAACATCCCCCTTTTTCCCCGCAAAAAAACCCCTCCTGCGCACAACTCTATCCATAGCCCACCCCTTTGAAACCCCATAAAAACTTTTTTGGGAAACCCCACTTTTCCCTTTCCCCAAACATCCCCATTTTTCCCTTTCCCAGATAATGTTTCGATTTCCCAACATTCTTCAAGGTCCCAAAATTTTGTGGGCCCCCTCCCTCCCCCCTATAATTCATTTTCCGTTTTCCCATGGTTCCACCCGCTCCCAGCCCCAAACCCCCAGATTTTTAAAACGCTTTATTCCTTGATATGAGGGGGAATTTAAAACAAAAAAGCTGTAGTTTTTTTTTTCTTTTTCACCTTGTTCCCGCATAAACTGTGGCCCCCTACCTCTTGCATTGTGCTTAAGTTTTCATTCATGAAAGCATTTAGTGACTGCATTGCCATTTTACATCTTTTACCACTTTTTAACTAAAAAAAAACAATTTTACCCCACCCAAGTAAAACTACCTTTCCCTAAAGTCTTTTAAACCCCCATTTTGGGCGACCAGGATTAAGAAAAACATCCTTTGCAGATGGACAAAAGTTAGCAGAATATAGAAAATTTAATCCTTTTTATCATTTAAACAAATTCATCTAACTCTTTTAATGGGTATCTGGATTTCAGTGTCATCCCTGACCTTTTGTCATTTTGCCACCAAAAAATGAGTGCAGATCTTTTTTGTTTGTTTATTTGTTGTTGTTTTTTTTAACTTCCAGAGAAGTCTACAAAGTTTCCATGTCTTGTATTAAAATTCCTCAAAAACATTGATAGATTGAAAATGTTTTGGGTAATGATAAAGTTATGGAAATATTGATAAGTAGGTTCCTTGGTGAATGATATAGAATTTAACAGAAACAGGTTCAGCTAATTCAAAAAGAGTTTGAAAGTATTTTGAATGCATGACTATCAAATATTACTGTTCAGCAAAGAATTCTCTACCTAGGGGAGACTTGCATAGACTTGCATTTTTGAAGGCCACTGTCAAATGTTGAATATCTTATTGCAGTTTTATAAGTTTACCATAATTTGACCAATGATGAGTGTTATTAACCAGCGGGATGAATATGTTTGAACCTTTGCACAAGGCTAGGCATTTAAATCTTAGCATATGACTGCCATTGTTACACTAAGCACATATCCAGTTACCACACATACCCAGGTACCAAGTGCATGCAACTGCCATTATTACACTAAGCATATACTCAGTGACCTAGTGCATCATCCGTAATGTGTAAGGAATGACAGTGTTAGGGAAAGGTGTGGTAATAAGGACAGTATAATTGAGAGAGCTGAACAGGATGTGCTGGAATGGTTTTAACAACTGCATTCAAATTGTTTTTTTTTTTTCTTTTTGCATTGGAGGCTCTGCTCTTAAACAAACGTCCACATGAATGTCAGGTCCTAATTGAAATATAGATAGGTTAATGAAAGGGAAAAAGAAGAGTGGTTTATCTGAATTTTGGTTAGATATCAAAAACAGTAATGTATTTACCAAATGTGCAAATGCTGGGTACATCCTATTCGTGATAGGGGAAATATAGTATGAGGTGATATCTTGCTAAATGTTAAAGCTTATCTTGATTATGCAATGAAAAATGTTGTAGATGATGATAACATCAAATTTTATATCTCACAGTAATTAGAAATAAAAAGAGTGTGGTTGAGAGAGCAGAAGAGGGTGTTTTGAAATGGTTTGGTCACATGGAGAGAATGAGTGAGGAAAAAATTGACCAAGAGGATATATGTGTCAGAGGTGGAGGGAACGAGGAGAAGTGGGAGACCAAATTAGAGGTGGAAAGATGGAGTGAAAAAGATTTTGAGTGATCGGGGTCTGAACATGACATCTGAACATTTATTACATGACAGCTAGAGACTGAGTGTGAACAAATGTGGCCTTTGTTGTCTTTTCCTAGCACTACCTCGCACACATGAGGGGGGAGGGGGTTGTTATTCCATGTGTGGCGAGGTGGCGATGGGAATAAATAAAGGCAGACTATGAATTATGTACATGTGTACATATGTATATGTCTGTGTGTGTGTATATATATATGTATACATTGAGATGTATAGGTATGTATATTTGCATGTGTGGACGTGTATGTGGACAGGTTGGGCCATTCTTTCGTCTGTTTACTTGCGCTACCTCGCTAACACAGGAGACAGCGACAAAGCAAAATAAATAAGCAAAATAGTAATTAGAAAATATTTCATAAGATCTCAATAGTAGGGCTGGTGTATAGACCTCCACACAAACAGTAGAGGTAGATGAAAGACCTTAAGATTAGTTTACAAAAATTTGAAATGAAAACAAATTAATCATAGCTGGAAATTTTAACATACTTGTATTTAAGGGGGAAAACCAACAGCATTGGGCACGGGCTAGTGTATAGACCTCCTCACCAACACTAGCACTAGATGAAGACCTTATGATCAGTTTGCAGAGATTTGAAATGAAAACAAATCTATCAAAAGTAAGAGATTTTAATATACTTGTATCTAAGGGGGGAACCCTTTCCAGCAGCACTGAGCATGGACTCAACTAAACTTGCTTGATAGTACAATAATCTAATTAGCTGAGACATCTGTCTGCAACGAGAATATATTAGATCTAGTTCTAACAGCAAATGAGGATCTCGTTGATAATTTTGAAATTGGAAAAGTTTGGTGCATGTGATCACATACAAATTACTTTTGAGGTGACTTTCAATACTGCGTGTAATGATAGTCAACATGATAGTTATGTAAAAACACCAGATTTTAGAATTCTAACTATAATGATCTTTGCATTGCTCTTGACAGGCAAATCTTGGTTGATATAAGCTTGGAAAGGCTTCAGTAAAACTTTCAAAGAAGTATAGAGGGAACATATGCTCTGATGTTTTTTTTCCAAAAACAAGCCAGTGCGATGGAATGGTGAAAGAAAGAAGAGCCAGTTGTCAAAGAAATTAGTGCTTAAGAAAATCAAAGTAACCAATAACCAATGTGATAATGTAGATTATGTAAAATTGAAGAAAATCAAAGTAACCAATAACCAATGTGATAATGTAGATTATGTAAAACTGCATAGAGAAACTAAGAGACTTGTATTACAAATTAAATGTCAGTATGAAGCATATATTACAAAGAATAGCAAAAAAACCTAAAGGAGTTTTGTAGATATGTTAGAAGCAAGAGTCATTATTCAATCAACTGGTCATTGATTACGGAAAGCATTTTCTTGATCCAAGGCAGTAGCAAACATTCTAAATTAGTGTTTTGCATCTGCATTTACAGTTGAAGACACAAGTCATCTTCAGGTTCACTTTTCATTGATAAGAGTAGAGAATGTTGTGCAACATATTTGCATACAAGATGAAGATATGCCATGAGCAATAAATGGAATAAAAGTACACAAAGCAGCGAACCCTGACAAGTTTTATCCAAAGACAAGGAAGGAGGCAAAAAATGAGATAGTCAAACCCTTGATTGCTGTTTTCAGTGCCACTTACAGTAGGGAAGGTTCCAAGGAATGGAAATTTGCCAGTGTAACACTGATATTCAAAAAAAGGTAATAAATTACTGCCCCGAAATTATAGTTCAATTAGCTTATTTTCTGTTGTTGGAAAACTTATGGAAATCATCTTTTGAGACAAAATTGTAAACCATATAGAAGACCGCCTCTTAATAAATTATTTTCAGCATGGTTTTGAAGAAAGCTGTTCCTGTTCAGCAAAGCTGCTTGATTTCTTTTATAGTATAAGGAACATGTATTATGAAGGTATGATAATTGTCATCTAATTCAAAAAGCACTCTATAAATTTCCACATCATAGATTTCGAGCAAAATTTGTCACATTGTATTGATGGGATTTGTAGTTTGGTGCTAAGGAAGTTGAGTGACTGGCTGGATATGAAGTGTAGTGATCAGTGGTCAAGCTTCAGAATGATTAGACATAACAAGTTGTGTGCCACAGATCAGTCTTGGAACCAGATCTCTTTCTTGTATATATTGATGACACTGATGATTGGCTGCATCGTAACATAACAAAATTTGCAGTTCGTTTGAAGCTGAAAAATAAATCTACAACTGGACTTGAATATCAGGAGCTTCAGACAGACATGGACTAACTGATGGACTGGGCTCATAGGTGGCAAATGAATATTAATATCAGTGAGTGCAAAGTTTTATGTGTAGTGAAAATGAAAAGGTAAGCTATAGGAACAATTCTGTTTTACTACAAAAGGTAAATGAGGAAAGAACTTGAAAGTAATAATCTCTAGTGACCTAGAGCCAAGTAAACTGTGCATAATCCAGGTTGAACCTCTTTAATTCGGCAACCTTAGAACCTGGCCATTACCGGACCACAAAAAATGGTGGAAAACAGAAATGGCCCTCTAAGGGAACCCCCTATATAAACATATTCCTGACCCTTAGTCTTGCCAGCTCATTTCACATACATATTGCTGTGTTATCAAAGGTGGAACAAAGCTTAGAATAGGAAATAATACAACCATCAAATCTTTCAAACAAGGATTTATTGTTACATCAGTTTACATGAGAAGTATCCCAGATGGAGACTCCTCATTATCTTGGGCAAGGGTTTTTTATGGCATAAGATGCTAATACAGGGCAGATTCGTTAGCATTATATACTTGTTCTAGGACTAAGTTTTTCGCTGCCACTAACTGTGCAACTTCATCCACAAACTTTGTAGCAGCTTTGTGAAGAGTAGTTAATGTAGCAATGACCATAGGTTGGTAGTTGGCTGTGGTTGACTCTTGTTACTATTGTTGTTCTTCTGTTATCATCAAGGCAGCCAGCCCACATTGCGTCAGTCCCAGCCAGGCAGCCAGCTTGCCCTGTATGTGTTGCTGTTGGTTGTTTAATAGAGAATTGGAGTTTTTATTGATTCTTTTAATATGACCTTACACTTTAAGCTTCCATGTCAGCACTGTGCTTATCTCTCCCACACTTTGTGCCAACATTCCTTTTTTCTGCTTTAACTTGTGTAACCATCCTTGCAGATGTTCGCAGTCATACTCTAGCTTTAGTTCTTTATAAAAAACTTTGGCCTGCTCGATAAGCATCTCCCCAAAAATGCTTACACCTCCAATGTGCGGGTGCTTAAACCACTTTACAATTGTATTCCTGACACCATTTAAAGTTTTCCAAAACTTTAAACATTTCTGGCTTTCATTCTAATTAGCTCAGCTGCAGTGTAAACAGATTTTGGCACGTGAATGATGCTAACAGCACTGCCCTGGTGGCAGAACCACAAACTAATGGCAGCAGATTCAAAACATGTCAGACTATGAGAGTTACCAGACCACAGAGCCCCAGATTAGAGGTACAGCCTGTATATATGCACTAAAACCACAGCTCCCTCCACACATCAAGGCCCCACAAAACTTTCCATGGTTTACACCAGACACTTCACATGCCCTTGTTCAATCCAATGACAGCACATCAACCCTGGTATACCACATCGTTCCAATTCACTCTATTCCTTGCATGCCTTTCACCCTCCTGTATGTTCAGGCCCCGATCACTCAAAATCTTTTTCACTCCATTCTTCCACCTCCAATTTGGTCCCCCACTTCTCCTTGTTCCTTCCATCTCTGACACATATATCCTCTTTGTCAATCTTTCCTAACTCATTCTCTCCATGTGACCAAACCATTTCAATATACCCGCTTCTGCTCTCTCAACAACACTCTTTTTATTACCACACATCTCTCTTACCCTTTCATTACTTATTCAATGAAACCACCTCACACCACATGTTATCCTCAAACATCTCATTTCCAATACATCCACCATCCTCTGCACATCCCTATCTATAGCCCATGCCTCACAGCTATGTAACATTGTTGCAACTACTATTCCTTCAAACATACCAATTTTTGCTCTTCGAGATAACGTTTTGGCCTTCCACACATTCTTCCATGCTCCAAGAACCTTCGCCCCCTCCTCCACCCTGTGACTCACTTCTGCATCCATAATTCCATCCACTGCCAAATCCACACACAGATATTTAAAACATTTCACTTCCTCCAGTTTTCCTCCATTCAAACTCACCCCCCAATTTACTTGTTCCTCAACCCTACTGGACCTGATATTATTACTTTGCTCTTATTCACATTTACTCTCAGCTTTTTCTTTCACGCACTTTACCAAACTCAGTCACCAACTTCTGCATTTTCTCACTCGAATCAGCCACCAGCGCTGTATCATCAGCGAACAACAACTGACTCACTTCCCAAGCCCTCTCACCTACAATTGCCCCTCTCTCCAAAACTCGTGCATTCACCTTCCTGACAACCGCATCCATAAACAAATTAAACAACCATGGAGACATCACACACACCCCTGTCGCAAACCAACATTCACTGGGAACCAATCATTTTTCTCTCTTCCTACTCGTACACATGCCTTACATTCTCGAAAAAACTTTTCACTGCTTCTAGGAACTTACCTCCCACACCATATACTCTTAATACCTTCCACAGAGCATCTCTATTAACTCTTATCATATGCCTTCTGCATATCCATGAGTGCTACATACCAGTCCATCTGTTTTTTAAGTATTTCTCACGTATATTCTTCAAAGCAAACACCTGATCCACACATCCTCTACCACTTTTGAAACCACACTGCTCTCCCCCAATCTGTTGCTCTGCATATGCCCCTCCCATATAATTTCTCAGGAATACTCAACAAACTTATACCTCTGTAATTTGAGCACTCACTTTTATCCCCTTTGCCTTTGTACAATGGCACTATGCATGCATTTCGCCAATCCTCCGTCACGTCACAATGAACCGTACATACGTTGAATATCCTCACCAACCAATTAACTACACAGTCACCCAGTTTTTTAATAAATTCCACTGCAATACCATCCAAACCCTCTGCCTTGCTGGCTTTCATCTTCCGCAAAGCTTTCACTACCTCTTCTATGTTTACCAAATCACTCTCCCTGACCCTCTCACTTCACACACCACCTCAACCAAAACACCCTATATCTGCCACTATGCCATCAAACACATTCAACAAACCTTCAAAATACCTGCACCACCTCCCTCTAACTTCACCACTTCTTGTTGATACCTCCCCATTAGCCCCTTTCACCGATGTTCCCATTTGTTCTCTTGTCTTACTCACTTTATTTACTTCCTTCCAAAACATCTTTTTATTCCCCCTTAAATTTAATGATACTCTCTCACCCCAACTCTCATTTGCCCTCTTTTTCACCTCTTGCACCTTCCTCTTGACCTCTTGCCTATTTCTTTTATACAACTCCCAGTCATTTGCTCTATTTCCCTGCAAAACTCGTCCAAATGCCTCTCTCTTCTCTTTCACTAATAATCTTACTTCTTCATCCCACCGCTCACTACCCTTTCTAATCTGCCCACCTCCAACCTTTCTCATTCCAGTGGCATCTTTTGCGCAAGCCATCACTGCTTCCCTAAATACATCCCATTCCTCCCCCACTCTCCTTACATCATTTGCTCTCACCTTTTTCCATTCTGCACTCAGTATCTCCTGGTACTTCCTTGCACAAGTCTCCTTCCCAAGCTCACTCACTCTCACCACTCTCTTCATCCCAACATTCTCTCTTCTTTTCTGAAAACCTTCGCCTCCACAAGATAATGATCAGACATACCTCCAGCTGCCCCTCTCAGCACATTAACATGTAAAAGTCTCTTTCACATGTCTTTCAGTTAACACGTAATCCAATAACGCTCTCTGGCCATCTCTCCTACTTACATATGTATACTTATGTATATCTCTCTTTTTGCATCAGGTATTCCCAATCACCAGGACTTTTTCAGCATACAGATCTACAAATCTACAACACTGCACATCCCATGTACACCAATTATACCCTCAATTGCCACATTACTCACCTTTTTATTCAAATCACACATCACAACCCAGTCTCGTGCATCAAAGCTGCTAACACACTGAGCTGATCCCAAAACACTTGCCTCTCATGATCTTTCTCCTCATGACCAGGTGCACAGGCACCAATAATCACCCATCTCTCTCCATCCACTTTCAGTTTTACCTATATCACTCTAGAGTTTACTTTCTTACACTGCATCACATACTCCCACAACTCTTGCTTCAGGAGTAGTGCTACTCCTTGCTTTGCTCTTGTCCTCTCACCAACCCATGAATTTACTCCCAAAGCATTCCCAGACCACTCTTCCCCTTTACCTATAATGCACGGAACCACAACTCCCTTTCCACATCCATGGTTTACCCCAGACGCTTCACATGCCCTGGTTCAATCCATTGACATCACATCGACCCCAGTATACCACATCGTCCCAGTTCACTCTCTTCCTTGCACGCCTTTCACCCTCCTGCATATTCAGGCCCCAATCGCTCAAAATCTTTTTCACTGCATCCTTCCACCTCCAATTTGGTCTCCCACTTCTCGTTCCCTCCACCTCTGGCACATATATCCTCTGTCAATCTTTCTTCACTCATTCTCTCCATGTGACCAAACCATTTCAAAACACTCTTCTGCTCTCTCAACCACACACTTTTTATTACCACACATCTCTCTTACCCCTTTATTGCTTATTCACTCAAACCAACTCACACCACATTTTGTTCTCAAACATCTCATATCCAACACCTCCACCATCCTCCACACAACCCTATCTATAACTCATGCCTCGCAACCGTATAACATTGTTGGAACCACTATTCCTTCAAACATGCCCATTTTTGCTTTCCGAGATAATGTTCTCACCTTCCACACATTCTTCAACGCTCCCAGAACTTTCGCCCCTTCCCCCACTCTGTGACTCACTTCCGCTTCTATGGTTCCATCTGCTGCCAAATCCACTCCCAGATGTCTAAAACACTTCACTTCCTCCAGTTTTTCTCCATTCACACTTACCTCCCAATTGACTTGTCCCTCAACCCTACTGTACCTAATAACCTTGCTCTTATTCACATTTACTCTCAGCTTTCTTCTTTCACACACTTTGCCAAACTCAATCACCAGCTTCTACAGTTTCTCACATGAATCAGCCACTAGTGGTGTATCATCAGTGAACAACTGACTCACTTCCAAAGCCCCCTCATCCACAACAGACTGCATACTTACCTCTCTCTCCAAAACTCTTGCATTCACTTCCCTAACATCCTCATCCATAAACAAATTAAACAACCATGGAGAAATCATGCACCCCTGCAGCAAACCGACATTCACCGAGGACCAGTCACTTTCCTCTCTTCCTACTTGTACACATGCCTTACATCCTCAACAAAAACTTTTCATTGCTTATAGCAACTTGCCTCCCAAACCATATATCCTTAATACCTTCCACAGAGCATCTCTATCAACTCTTATCATATGCCTTCTCCAGATCCATAAATGCTACATACAAATCCATTTATTTTTCTAAGTATATCTCGTATACATTCTTGAAAGTAAACACTTGATCCACACATCCTCTACCACTACTGAAACCACACTGCTCTTCTCCAATCTGATAGATTGATATCTACATGTGTATATATATCAAACATACTGGGGATAGGGGAGAAAGAATACTTCCCACGCATTCCTCACGTGTTGTAGAAGGCGACTAAAGGGGACGGGAGCGGGGGGGCTGGAAACCCTCCCCTCCATGTATTTTAACTTTCTGAAAGGGGAAACAGAAGAAGGAGTCATGCGGGTAGTACTCATCCTCCTCAAAGGCTCAGTTTGGGGTGTCTTAATGTCTGTGGATGTAACCAAGATTAGAAAAAAGAAGAGATAGGTAGTATGTTTTAGGAAAGGAACCTGGATGTTTTGTCTCTGAGTGAAACGAAGCTTAAGGGTATAGGGGAAGATTGGTTTGGGAATGTCTTGGGAGTAAAGTCAAGGGTTAGTGAGAGGACAAGAGCAAGGGAAGGTGTAGCACTACTCCTGAAACAGGAGTGGTGGGAGTATGTGATAGAGTGTAAGAAAGTAAACTCTAGATTGATATGGGTAATACTGGAAGTGGATGGAGAGAGAGAGGTGATTATTGGTGCATATGCACCTGGGCATGAGAGGAAAGATCATGAGAGGCAAGTGTTTTGGGAGCAGCTGAGTGAGTGTAATAGTAGTTTTGATGCACAAGACTGGGTTATAGTGATGGGTGATTTGAATGCAAAGGTGAGTAATGTGGCAGTTGAGGGAATAATAGGTATACATGGGGTGTTCAGTGTTGTAAGTGGAAATGGTGAAGAGCTAGTAGATTTATGTGTTTAAAAAGGACTGGTGATTGGAAATACCTGGTTTAAAAAGCGTGATATACATAAGTTTACATATCTAAGTAGCAGAGATGGCCAGAGAGTGTTATTGGATTACGTGTTAATTGATAGGTGCTTGAAAGAGAGACTTTTGGATGTTAATGTGCTGAGAGTTGCAACTGGAGGGATGTCTGATCATTATCTTGTAGAAGCAAAGGTGAAGATTTGTAGAGGATTTCAGAAAAGAAGAGAGAATGTTGGGGTGAAGAGAGTGGTGAGAGTAAGTGAGCTTGGGAAGGAGACTTGTGTGAGGAAGTACCAGGAGAGACTGAGTACAGAATGGAAAAAGTTGAGAACAAAGGAGGTAAGGGGAGTAGGGGAGGAATGGGATGTATTTAGGGAAGCAGTGATGGCTTGCACAAAAGATGCTTGTGGCATGAGAAGCGTGGGAGGTGGGCAGATTAGAAAGGGTAGCGAGTGTAGCGATGAAGAAGTACGATTGTTAGTGAAAGAGAAGAGAGAGGCATTTGGACAATTTTTGCAGGGAAATAATGCAAATGACTGGGAGATGTATAAAAGAAAGAGGCAGGAGGTCAAGAGAAAGGTTCAAGAGGTGAAAAAGAGGGCTAATGAGAGTTGGGGGTGAGAGAGTATCATTAAATTTTGGGTAGAATAAAAAGATGTTTTGGAAGGAGGTAAATAAAGTGCCTAAGACAAGAGAACAAATGGGAACCTCAGTGAAGGGGTCTAATTGGGAGGTGATAACAAGTAGTGGTGATGTGAGAAGGAGATGGAGTGAGTATTTTGAAGGTTTATTGAATGTGTTTGATGATAGAGTGGCAGATATAGGGTGTTTTGGTCGAGGTGGTGTGCAAAGTGAGAGGGTTGGGGAAAATGATTTGGTAAACAGAGAAGAGGTAGTAAAGCTTTGTGGAAGATGAAAGCCGGCAAGGCAGCGTGTTTGGATGGTATTGCAGTGGAATTTATTAAAAAAGGAGGTGACTGTATTGTTGACTGGTTGGTAAGGTTATTTAATGTATGTATGACTCATGGTGAGGTGCCTGAGGATTGGTGGAATGCTTGCATAGTGCCATTATGCAAAGGCAAAGGGGATAAAAGTGAGTGCTCAAATTACAGAGGTATAAGTTTGTTGAGTATTCCTGGTAAATTATATGTGAGGGTATTGATTGAGAGGGTGAAGGCATGTACAGAGCATCAGATTGGGGAAGAGCAGTGTGGTTTCAAGAGTGGTAAAGGATGTGTGGATCAGGAGTGGTAAAGGATGTGTGGATCAGGTGTTTGCTTTGAGGAATGTATGTGAGAAATACTTAGAAAAGCAAATGGATTTGTATGTAGCATTTATGGATCTGGAGAAGGCATATGATAGAGTTGATAGAGATGCTCTATGGAAGGTATTAAGAATATATGGTGTGGGAGGCAAGTTATTAGAAGCAGTGAAACGTTTTTATCAAGGATGTAAGGCATGTGTACGTGTAGGAAGAGTGGAAATTGATTGGTTTTCATTGAATGTTGGTTTGTGGCAGGGGTGTGTGATGTCTCCAAGGTTGTTCAATTTGTTTATGGATGAGGTTGTTAGGGAGGTGAATGCAAGAGTTTTGGAAAGAGGGGCAAGTATGCAGTCTGTTGTGGATGAGAGAGCTTGGGAAGTGAGTCAGTTGTTGTTCGCTGATGATACAGCGCTGGTGGTTGATTCGTGTGAGAAACTGCAGAAGCTGGTGACTGAGTTTGATAAAGTGTGTGAAACAAGAAAGCTGAGAGTAAATGTGAATAAGAGCAAGGTTTTTAGGTACAGTAGGGCTGAGAGACAAGTTAATTGGGAGGTAAGTCTGAATGGAGAAAATCTGGAGGAAGTGAAGTGTTTTAGATATCTAGGAGAGGGTGGGAGAGGGGGCGAAAGTTCTGCTAGCGCTGAAGAATGTGTGGAAGTCGAGAACATCTCGGAAAGCAAAAATGGGTATGTTTGAAGGAATAGTGGTTCCAACCATGTTATATGGTTGCAAGGTGTGGGCTATAGATAGAGTTGTGCAGAGGAGGATGGATGTGCTGGAAATGAGATGTTGGAGGACAATATGTGGTGTGAGGTGGTTTGATCAGATAAGTAATGATAGGGTAAGAAAGATGTGTGGTAATAAAAAGAGTGTGGTTGAGAGAGCAGAAGAGGGTGTCTTGAAATGGTTTGGTCACATGGAGAGAATGAGTGAGGAAAGATTGACCTAGAGGATATATGTGTCAGAGGTGGAGGGAACGAGGAGAAGTGAGAGACCAAATTGGAGGTGGAAAGATGGAGTGACAAAGATTTTGAGTGATCGGGGCCTGAACATGCAGGAGGGTGAAAGGCATGCAAGGAATAGAGTGAATTGGAACAATGTGGTATACCGGGTCGACGTGCTGTCAATGGATTGAACCAGGGCATATGAAGCGTCTGGGACAAACCATGGAAAGTTTTGTAGTTCCTGGATGTGGAAAGGGAGCTGTGGTTTTGGTGCATTATTACATGACAGCTAGAGACTGAGTGTGAATGAATGTGGCCTTTGTTGTCTTTTCCTAGTGCTACCTCGTGCACATGCGGGGGGAGGGGGTTTTTGTTTCATGTGTGGCGGGGTGGCAATGGGAATGAATAAAGGCAGACAGTATGAATTATGTACATGTGTATATATGTATATGTCTGTGTGTGTATATATATGTATCCATTGAGATGTATAGGTATGTATATTTGTGTGTGTGGACATGTATGTATATACATGTGTTTGTGGGTGGGTTGGGTCATTCTTTCCTCTGTTTCCCTGCATTTCCTTGCTAATGCGGGAGACAGCAACAAAGTAAAATGAATAAATAAAAAATGTAAATATATTTATGTTTTTTTTTTATACTATTCGCCATTTCCCGCATTAGTGAGGTAGTGTTAGGAACAGAGGACTGAGCCTTTTTGGGAATATCCTTACTTGGACCCTTCCTCTGTTCCTTCTTTTGGAAAATTAAAAATGAGAGCGGGGGGGGATTTCCAGCTCCTTTCCCTTTTATTTGCTTTTTACGACACACAGTGAATACGTGGTAAGTATTCTTTCTCTCCTATCCCCAGGGATAATATGTAATGAGATGTTTGAGGACAATTTGTGGTGTGAGGTGATTTGATCGAGTAAGTAATAATAGGGTAAGAGAGATGTTTGGTAATAAAAAGAGTATGGTTGAGAGAGCAGAAGAGGGTGTTTTGAAATGGTTTGGTCACATGGAGAGAATGAGTGAGGAAAGATTGACCAAGAGGATATATGTGTCAGAGGTGGAGAGAACGAGGAGAATTGGGAGACCAAATTAGAGGTGGAAAGATGGGGTGAAAAAGATTTTGAGTGATCTGGGCCTGAATATGCAGGAGGGTGAAAGGCATGCAAGGAATAGAATGAATTAGACTGATATGGTATACCAGGGTTGACGTGCTGTCAATGGATTGAACAAGGGCATGTGTTACATTTGGGGTTAACCATGGAAAGTTTTGTGGGGCCTGGATGTGGAAAGGGAGCTGTGGTTTCGGGCATTATTGCATGACAGCTAGAGACTGAGTGTGAACAAATGGGGCCTTTGTTGTCTTTTCCTAGCGCTACCTCGCACACATGAGGGGGGAGGGGGATGTTATTCCATGTGTGGCGAGGTGACGATGGGAATGAATAAAGGCAGACAGTGTGAATTGTGTGCATGTGCATATATGTATGTGTCTGTGTGTGTATATATATGTGTACATTGAGATGTATGGGTATGTAGATTTGCGTGTGTGGACGTGTATGTATATACATGTGTATGGGGGTGGGTCGGGCCATTCTTTCATCTGTTTTCTTGCGCTACCTCACGAATGCGGGAGACAACGACAAAGTAGAATATATATATATATTTTATTATTTTTATTTTGCTTTGTCACTGTCTCCCGCGTTTGCGAGGTAGCGCAAGGAAACAGACAAAGAAATGGCCCAACCCACCCCCATACACATGTGTATACATACACGTCCACACACGCAAATCTACATACCCATACATCTCAATGTACACATATATATACACACACAGACACATACATATATGCACATGCACACAATTCACACTGTCTGCCTTTATTCATTCCCATCGTCACCTCGCCACACATGGAATAACATCCCCCTCCCCCCTCATGTGTGCGAGGTAGCGCTAGGAAAAGACAACAAAGGCCCCATTTGTTCACACTCAGTCTCTAGCTGTCATGCAATAATGCCCGAAACCACAGCTCCCTTTCCACATCCACGCCCCACAAAACTTTCCCTGGTTTACCCCAGACGCTTCACATGCACTGATTCAATCCATTGACAGCACGTCGACCCGGTATACCACATCGATCCAATTCACTCTATTCCTTGCCCGCCTTTCACCCTCCTGCATGTTCAGGCCCCGATCACTCAAAATCTTTTTCACTCCATCTTTCCACCTCCAATTTGGTCTCCCACTTCTCCTCGTTCCCTCCACCTCCGACACATATCTCCTCTTGGTCAATCTTTCCTCACTCATTCTCTCCATGTGCCCAAACCATTTCAAAACACCCTCTTCTGCTCTCTCAACCATGCTCTTTTTATTTCACACATCTCTCTTACCCTTACATTATTTACTCGATCAAACCACCTCACACCAGATATTGTCCTCAAACATCTCATTTCCAACACATCCACCCTCCTGCACACAACTCTATCCATAGGTCACGCCTCGCAACCATACAACATTGTTGGAACCACTATTCCTTCAAACATACCCATTTTTGCTTTCCGAGATAATGTTCTCGACTTCCAAACATTCTTTAAGCCTCCCAGGATTTTCGCCCCCCTCCCCCACCCTATGATTCACTTGCGCTTCCATGGTTCCATCCGCTGCCAGATCCACTCCCAGATATCTAAAACACTTTACTTCCTCCAGTTTTTCTCCATTCAAACTTACCTCCCAATTGACTTGACCCTCAACCCTACTGTACCTAATAATAACCTTGCTCTTATTCACATTTACTCTTAACTTTCTTCTTTCACACACTTTACCAAACTCAGTCACCAGCTTCTGCAGTTTCTCACATGAATCAGCCACCAGCGCTGTATCATCAGCGAACAACAACTGACTCACTTCCCAAGCTCTCTCATCCCCAACAACTTAATACTTGCCCCGCTTTCCAAAACTCTTTCACTCACCTCCCTAACAACCCCATCCATAAACAAATTAAACAACCATGGAGACATCACACACCCCTTCTGCAAACCTACATTCACTGAGAACCAATCACTTTCCTCTCTTCCTACACGTACACATGCCTTACATCCTCGATAAAAACTTTTCACTGCTTCCAACAACTTGCCTCCCACACCATATATTCTTAGTACCTTCCACAGAGCATCTCTATCAACTCTATCATATGACTTCTCCAGATCCTTAAATGCTACATACAAATCCATTTGCTTTTCTAAATATTTCTCACATACATTCCTCAAAGCAAACACCTGATCCACACATCCTCTACCACTTCTGAAACCATACTGCTCTTCCCCAATATATATATATATATATATATATATATATATATATATATATATATATATATATATATATTTCTTTTTTTTTTTTTTTTGCTTTGTCGCTGTCTCCCGCGTTTGCGAGGTAGCGCATGGAAACAGACGAAAGAAATGGCCCAACCCACCCCCATACACATGTATATACATACGTCCACACACGCAAATATACATACCTACACAGCTTTCCATGGTTTACCCCAGACGCTTCACATGCCCTGATTCAATCCACTGACAGCACGTCAACCCCGGTATACCACATCGATCCAATTCACTCTATTCCTTGCCTTCCTTTCACCCTCCTGCATGTTCAGGCCCCGATCACACAAAATCTTTTTCACTCCATCTTTCCATCTCCAATTTGGTCTCCCCCTTCTCGTTCCCTCCACCTCCGACACATATATCCTCTTGGTCAATCTTTCCTCACTCATTCTCTCCATGTGCCCAAACCATTTCAAAACACCCTCTTCTGCTCTTTCAACCACGCACTTTTTATTTCCACACATCTCTCTTACCCTTATGTTACTTACTCGATCAAACCACTCACACCACACATTGTCCTCAAACATCTCATTTCCAGCACATCCATCCACCTGCGCACAACTCTATCCATAGCCCACTACTCGCAACCATACAACATTGTTGGAACCACTATTTCTTCAAACATACCCATTTTTGCTTTCCGGGATAATGTTCTCTACTTCCAAACATTCTTCAAGGCTCCCAGGATTTTTGCACCCTCCCCCACCCTATGATCCACTTCCGCTTCCATGGTTCCATCCGCTGCCAGATCCACTCCCAGATATCTAAAGCACTTTACTTCCTCCAGCTTTTCTCCATTCAAACTTACCTCCCAATTGACTTGACCCTCAACCCTACTGTACCTAATAACTTTACTCTTATTCACATTTACTCTTAACTTTCTTCTTTCACACACTTTACCAAACTCAGTCACCAGCTTCTGCAGTTTCTCACATGAATCAGCCACCAGGGCTGTATCATCAGCGAACAACAACTGACTCACTTCCCAAGCTCTCTCATCCCCAACAGACTTCATACTTGCCCCTCTTTCCAAAACTCTTGCATTCACCTCCCTAACAACCCCATCCATAAACAAATTAAACAACCATGGAGACATCACACACCCCTGCTGCAAACCTACATTCACTGAGAACCAATCACTTTCCTCTCTTCCTACACGTACACATGCCTTACATCCTCGATAAAAACTTTTCACTGCTTCTAACAACTTGCCTCCCACACCATATATTCTTAATACCTTCCACAGAGCATCTCTATCAACTCTATCATATGCCTTCTCCAGATCCATAAATGCTACATACAAATCCATTTGCTTTTCTAAGTATTTCTCACATACATTCTTCAAAGTAAACACCTGATCCACACATCCTCTACCACTTCTGAAACCACACTGCTCTTCCCCAATCTGATGCTCTGTACATGCCTTCACCCTCTCAATCAATACCCTCCCATATAATTTACCAGGAATACTCAACAAACTTATACCTCTGTAATTTGAGCACTCACTCTTATCCCCTTTGCCTTTGTACAATGGCACTATGCACGCATTCCGCCAATCCTCAGGCACCTCACCATGAGTCATACATACATTAAATAACCTTACCAACCAGTCAACAATACAGTCACCCCCTTTTTTAATAAATTCCACTGCAATACCATCCAAACCTGCTGCCTTGCCGCCTTTCATCTTCCGCAAAGCTTTCACTACCTCTTCTCTGTTTACCAAATCATTTTCCCTAACCCTCTCACTTTGCACACCACCTCGAACAAAACGCCCTATATCTGCCACTCTATCATCAAACACATTCAACAAACCTTCAAAATACTCACTCCATCTCCTTCTCACATCACCACTACTTGTTATCACCTCCCCATTTGCGCCCTTCACTGAAGTTCCCATTTGCTCCCTTGTCTTACGCACTTTGTTTACCTCCTTCCAGAACATCTTTTTATTCTCCCTAAAATTTAATGATACTCTCTCACCCCAACTCTCATTTGCCCTTTTTTTCACCTCTTGCACCTTTCTCTTGACCTCCTGTCTCTTTCTTTTATACGTCTCCCACTCAATTGCATTTTTTCCCTGCAAAAATCGTCCAAAAGCCTCTCTCTTCTCTTTCACTAATACTCTTACTTCTTCATCCCACCACTCACTACCCTTTCTAATCAACCCACCTCCCACTCTTCTCATACCGCAAGCATCTTTTGCGCAATCCATCACTGATTCCCTAAATACATCCCATTCCTCCCCCACTCCCCTTACTTCCATTGTTCTCACCTTTTTCCATTCTGTACTCAGTCTCTCCTGGTACTTCCTCACACAAGTCTCCTTCCCAAGCTCACTTACTCTCACCACCCTCTTCACCCCAACATTCACTCTTCTTTTCTGAAAACCCATACAAATCTTCACCTTAGCCTCCACAAGATAATGATCAGACATCCCTCCAGTTGCACCTCTCAGCACATTAACATCCAAAAGTCTCTCTTTCGTGCGCCTGTCAATTAACACGTAATCCAATAACGCTCTCTGGCCATCTCTCCTACTTACACAAGTATACTTAAGTATATCTCGCTTTTTAAACCAGGTATTCCCAATCATCAGTCCTTTTTCAGCACATAAATCTACAAGCTCTTCACCATTTCCATTTACAACACTGAACACCCCATGTATACCAATTATTCCCTCAACTGCCACATTACTCACCTTTGCATTCAAATCACCCAACACTATAACCCGGTCTCGTGCATCAAAACCATTAACACACTAAACACTAACACACTAACCACTAAAACAACATATATATATATATATATATATATATATATATATATATATATATATATATATATATTTTTTTTTTTTTTTTTTTTTCATACTATTCGCCATTTCCCGCTCTAGCGAGGTAGCTTTAAGAGCAGAGGACTGAGCCTGTGAGGAAATATCCTCACTCTGCCCCCTTCTCTGTTCCATCTTTTGGAAATTCAAAATTTATATATATATGATGATAGATAGATAGATAGATAGACAGATAGATAGATAGATGTACATTTCATACTTGTCTCTCATTTTCCATTTTACAAGGGAGCATCAGGAACAGAAAAAGATTAGTCGTATTTGCTCATATCAATTTTCTTGCTGTCATGTCCAGTGCACATGATGGTTGTTTATGAAGTGTTTTAGATGGGAGGGATCATGTGCTATTGCAAAGAATTTGATGCTAGATTCGGACTAGGCATGTTTCATTCAAGTAGGAAGATTTTTTGTGTTGTATTGCAATAGCTGGGTGTTTTCATTGCTAAGCAGCCAGTGATTGTTTTGAGTGCCCTGTTTTATTTGGTTTGTAGTTTTGCCATATATGCTTTTTAAAGGATGGATTACAGATGTAGTTGAGGTTTGGTTTGGGATGAAATAGTTGAACTACTTATAGAGGATACTGGGGGACTTCTTTTGTTGTGTGAAGAGGGTGCTTGAAAAAGAAAGATTAGTTTGTTTATGGCCTTTTGTTGCTTTTTATGGTATGGGGAGCGAATGTGGTGTGTGTTTCATACATGATGTGAGAGGATTCTTATCATTTTATATGTAAGGTGGTTCAGAGAGATGTTACCAGTCTTATGGGGTATTCCTGAATATGGAATTATAAAACTAAATGTAGTACCCAAGAGTATTTTGATATAATTACATTACTTCTTTCTTGATTATTGAATTCTCCTGTAATTGCAGATTTGATTGGTGGGTGATGGGTTGAATTTAGATGAACAGAGGAGAGTAGTATCATTAATGGAAGTCTTCAAATTTATTGTAGCTGTCAAGAGTAAGTTTGAAGAATTCTTTCACAAAAATCTGCCATCAAGGCATACAGTCTGATAACTGTAATCTTTAATGGCTGATCTATGTTAGAAAACTTTGTTGGACAACAGTTGGATATCTGAAGACTTCCATCAGTGATACTACTTTCTTCTGTTCACTTAAACTTAATCTATTACCCATCATTGAAACCTGCAATCCCAAAAGAATTTAATCAAACACATGGAAGTAATATAATCATCTCATGATATTGTTAGATTCTACTCATAGTTTAACCATTTCCAGGTGGAGTCTGTTATCACCATTTAGTGTATATATATAAAGTATAAACTTACATTCAGTATTTAGGCATCACATATAGTGCTCTTTGAAAGTGAAGATAAAATGTCATACCTAGGCACTAGCCATGGGGGAAAGCTGAGTATGTGGTAGATTTGATTCAGTTGAAAGTTTCATTTACCTAGATTCTTGTTCTGTTTGGTATTTACTTTTTGTCACTGATTAAATTACTGAAATGAAGGCTTTGTTGGTATTTCATGTAAAGAACATTTACTCAGCCTTGGCATTTGTTATAACTTTTTATAGTGTTTCTTATTATTCATAATGATTTCCTAACCATAATTTATACTTTGGTTATTCTTTGATATTTCTCCCTTATAAGGAAAACCCTCAAAATCTCTATCCAGTCGCTTTCTAACTGATGTTTCATCCTTATGGTTATGATAGCAAGTTTACCATTTCTCATTCCATTTTTGTTTTATTTGGTTTTCAGCTTAGCTTGGTTTGTGTTCATACTAAATCCACTGAGTTTTGAGCATAAAATTGATCACAACCTTCACACACATAAAACTTCAACACTTTTCACTCAGTGAAACTTCTGTCTTTTCACAGCCAGTTCACGTACTATGAATAATAGGATTTAATCGAATAAGATTTTGAATAAGGTCAAGCAGGTTTTGAGAGTTACCTCTGTTGCTTATAAGCAATAAAGAATTGCCTTATTTACTATGTTACATTACTGTGTAAAGTTTTGTTCTGCAAAATTAATTCACTTAATCCCAGATGTTCTCCTCCTTCCTGTTAATGATTGTTATGGAATGGCTACTAGAAATATCACCATAAAATACTTTGCATTTTCATCAGTATGATGGTTTTGATTTCTCTTCTGGTTCACATCCAATGCTCTCTTTATACCTCATGCAGCCACAGTGAAATAGCATCTCTTAAAGATACGCCATTCAGGGTCCCACATGGTACCTACTCCCTACCCAACTTTATACTGTGGTCTTGTTGAAGCTTTTTATCTGTTACTGATTAGCCAGCATGGCATAAGCAAAAACTTGCTTCATTCATGATCATCTCAGATGAAACAAAAACTAAAGAGTACGGGAAAAAAGAATGTAGAGGAGATTAATCTAAGCTCTTTAGTTATGTGTACACCTCACTTGAAGGTGAAGAAGTTAAAGAAATAGGAAAAATCAAAAGCTGGAAGAGAATTCCACAGTTTTGGTGTTTGAAGAAAGTAAGTATCACAAAAGTCAGTCCTCCTGTGGTTTGTGTCCATGCAGAGAATGTGGGAAGCAGCAGCAAGCCATGGGCTACAACTCTCTTATTCAAAAGATGGTACTGGATCCTCCTGACTGGTCTGACTTTTTTTTCCCATGGGTTTCTCATGTTCATGAAGATGATGTTGGTACTAAATGATATACTGTATTTATTTGTGGCAAAGAATTTCATTATATGGTTAAATTCCCCAGCTAGTTGGTTTCATTTTGATACTTCATATCATACCCCATGCAGTTGTATTCTCTACAAGTGGGTAATTGTTTGCAGGGTAATCATCCATGCACCAAATGTATTTTCGTATCATTACTTTGGTAAGTGTTAAAATGAATGAGGAAGCCTATCTTCTGAGTGATATGTCTTTTACTTGATGCCAATGGTATTCACAGCTTAGAAAACTTTGCAATGGCTCTTTCAATACAGATGACCATGGAAGTTCTTGAGAAGTCTTTGAAATTGTCATAATTAAACATATATAGTTATGATTCATTATATTCATTATATGGTTAAATTATCCCTGGGGATAGGGGAGAAAGAATACTTCCCACGTATTCCCTGCGTGTCGTAGAAGGCGACTAAAAGGGGAGGGAGCGGATGGCTGGAAATCCTCCCCTCTCGTTTTTTTTTTTCAATTTTCCAAAAGAAGGAACAGAGAAGGGGGCCAGGTGAGGATATTCCCTCAATGGCCCAGTCCTCTGTTCATAACACTACCTCGCTGATGCGGGAAATTGCGAATAGTATGAAAGAAAGAAGAAAAAGTTATGATAACTTTGTAAGTCATCAGCCAGCAAGATTGGCCTTCATTATATGTAGTGGATGCTTACTCTTTAAATGTAATGTTAAACATGTACAGTTTGAAGACCATCTTATTAATTACTTTTGTGTTATTTTCTTGATATGTATTTTACATTAACTATAGTCATAATGCCATATAGTGTATGAATGTGACATATTTTTGTGTATTGCTTTATTTTGACAACATTGTTTGTAACAAATTTTCTTTTATGTATGACATGTCATTTTGTAATTGCAATTTTGGGATGGATCACATGTATTCACCGGTGTTCTCTTTTGTGCATGCTTTCTTCTGGGACTCTTCAGCAGTAAGTATTTCTATACCCCGTTTATGCTAACCCCTTCCCCTAACCTGGACACTGATGTGCTCCTCCCACCTCCAAGCTTTACACTTCATCAGGGGCATGGTCGCTCCCGTAGTGCATTACTTGCGAGCCGTCAGCACCCCATAAGGAAGAGTAGCATCTTTAGTGATATGGATGACACATCTCCTGGTGACTCGGTAGATGATCATCCAGTTGTTCCTACTCACTCAGCACCTGTAAAGAGTTACCCTGGGGTGGCCATGCCGGTACTGCAGAAGCCCCACAAGGAGGTAGGTCCTGAGGCCTTGGAGAGAAACATAGCCAAGGGAGAGGCTATTGACAGTAGGCCAGCGGACCCTTTTGAGAAGGCGAGAACAACCCCCAATAAATTTTTTAATGAGTGTTTTCCTTCTCAAGAGAAAAAGAAAATGTCTGATTTGCCACATAGGAATTCCTCCCATAGTTTAGATGAACTAGAATTGTCTTCAGCTTTGACTGTTGACTATTTGCAAGATAAAATGCCTGTGGCATCAGCTCCTCAGTCACGAGGAACCTCACCATGTTCAAGTAAACCTACACTTATTAAGTCTTTCTCTGCTTCACCTAGGGAAGGTCCAGCTAAAAGTGATCCCATACCCATACCTAAGAAAGTGTTCACTTCTCATAGCAGGTCTAAGTCTAGTGGAGCTTTAAAACCAGAGAAAACCTTTGAGTTGGCTCAGTCTGCAAGGGATGACATTTCTCTGGCACAGAGAGATGCTAGTTTATTGTCTCATGGAAGCTCAAACATATATGAACTCCTTTCAAAAAAAACACATGTCTCACCAAGTCACACAGAAATGTGTCTAACTTATGTGCCAAAGAAAACAGAATTACCATCTTCCTGGGAAAGATCTCGAAGTCACAAACATGGTGAACATTTGTTTACATCTAGATCACTAGAACGACCTTCTACTCCTAAGCATAATAAGCATCTTTCGTCCATTCACAAGGTATCCTCACTTCCCCTTCAACAGTCCCGAGACAGATCTCCAAGTCCTGTACATAGTCAAAATCATTGGAGATTAGAACGTCAGTATGCACAGTTTGCTCGAGACAATACTTGTGACTTGAAAGATATAGAATTAGGAAATCTTCGTAGAACACTGACCCATGAAGAGGAAATCAATCTCATTATATCAGGCGATTCTAAATATTTAACAAAAATGAAATCCTCAGAAAGTTTCACACCCCCTGAAATTCCTGATGCTGATGGCTTATTATTAAATGAAAATGAGTATGAAATGAAGTTTTGACTTTCAGGTTTGATTATATTTGCTTGTCTTTTAGTGATCACTCTCTATGTTTTAGGATACTACTTCTGGGTAACCCATCTCTTAGCTTCTGTTGAGCATGTCAGTGTTGTACAAGACTTAAGAACAAGTTGAAAGCAAAATTTTTAGGTGTCCTGTTACTGGAGCTTTTAGTTACTGATTATTAGTTGAGCACCACCAATTATTCAAAACTGGTATCCCAAGACCTTGATTATTTCAAAGTTTCATATGCTAACATATTTATGCTCATATGGTTTGCTGTTGTGTAAGCTGTAAAAGTATTGTGATTTATAAGTACTTATTGAATTAAAAATATATAAACTTCATGGTTAGGCATGTCATGCAGTATTACAGTAATGATGTAGGTAAACACAGTGCATTTCCTTGGTAGATGATTATAAGAAAAGGAAAAAGACATGATTTTTTTTTTCTGGGATCAGACTTATGTACTTGTTCAAATTCTTTGTGAAAATTAAGTGTCCCTCTTCTGGGATGTTTATGAGTTGCATGCTGTCTGTATCATACAGAATTCAGCATATATTATATTATGTTATTGTGGCTAGTTAAACTGATGTGCTGTTACTGTCAAATGTGGCACCAAAGGTTGTTTAGTATTTTGTTAGAATATGGATATGATTATGGCACTCTAGATTACTGTTCTTTTTAGAGAATTTCCTTTCTCTGCCTTTTGAATTTTTATTATTGTTATTATCATTAAGCACCTTGCACATTTATTTTCTGATTTTATTGTATTTTAGATTTGCAGCTTAATTGCACTGACTGTTTTCCAGACTAATTTAAGGACTGGCTTATAAGAAATTGTCTTCATGATTTTCATGAGTTATCTTCAAAGGCAGAGATTGAGTTTTAACTAAATTATCCCCTCAACGAAGATGTACTGATTTCCTCTTTACTCTCAGACATCAACTTGTTATTTCATTTACTCCTATGACTTTAGCTGTCCCTTGTTATACATATAATTAAAACATGAATTGAGAGCTCAAATGAAATTGTAAAACTTAATACTAAGTGTGGTTGTTGTATCTTACTTCATTGATCATGACTAAAGCTTTCATCCATGATAAAGATCTTTGTTCAAAAGCTCCTGACCTAATACTGTATTCGGAAGAAGCTTTAGTACCTACTTTCATGACATCCTCTGCCTAAACTAATTGCTCACAAATCTTCAAATAAATAACTTGGTTTATAATTCATTAATGAGTCATTTCCCATCTCTATTATCTGGTTTGAAAATAGATTCATTCTTCAATTCGATGTATCAGCCATCAATGATGTCTGTTGCAAGTATCACCATAGTTTTTTATCACCAATTCCACATTAATGTAGTCTTATGTTTATTATCTGTATTGTGTACCAGCCTCCATTTTTGCTGTTTGGATATGCCTCCCAGTCTGTTCTTAAGAAAATAAAAACACCCTCACCTCAGGTAATCAGTATCACATCTGTAATACTTACTTGTTAATCAACATAAGATGTCTTCCAGTTTTTAGTCACCAGTGTACAATTATAAGTTGTTCAGTTCCTTCGCACAGCATTTAGTTGTTCACATATAAGTTTGCAGTTTTCAAGTACATCATGTCTCGGCTATCAATTTACAAAAATCAGTCTTCCATGTCATGCTCAGCTGTCTGTGATGATCAGTATTCCATTTCTTAATTCTCAGTCTACAGTTATAGCTTCCCATATCTCAGTCTTTGATATACAACTATTAGTCTTCCACATTTCATCCCTCAGTCTGAAGCAATCAGTTTTCCATGGTAACAATGATTGACCTATCAGACTCTTCATTATTTTAATCTAAATTGTATGTGGCAATTGCAGCTTCAGGTTAGTAATCTATGTAATTTTTTTATAGAAATGTGTTTTAAATGATAAGGCTTGATAACTTTCATGTGCGGATGACTTGTGAAAGTTCCCTTATACATCCTTTCCTCTTGCGCAGACTTGTGCAGTATCATTGTTTTTATATCAGTTTCATAATTAAAAGTTGCATCATATTGACATTTTGATGCATAAACAGTTTTTCCGTTGAAATGCCAGAGTCTCCGTTATCTTTTGGTTCATACTTTCCTTACAGTTCCATCCCCAATGAAAGTTTTATTTGGAAACTGCTAAGTTTTTGCTGTTGGTGACAATCTATTTCAGTAGTCGTAGGTGAAAGAGTGGGTACTTTTGACATTTTAGGGAAAACTTGTGCTTTTCTCTTAAGCAATATGAATAGAGCATCGTGCATTAGCTACCCTCATGCATTTGAAAAGAGGGCCCTATTATGTATGTATGATTAGCTTTGTAATTCATCAAAGTAATTGATATAACCTTTAAGTGAATTTGAATATACTGGTGAATTCATCTTTGGGGTCAAAATAAAAAGATTCTATTCTATTCTCTATCAATACAAAATTCTGTCTTGTATAGAAATCCCTCTAAGATCAAACACAATAAAGAAAGGCAATTAAAGATGCATCAAGTCATACAGTTGAATACAGTACAGTAGTAATGATAGTATTTTCATGTTCACCCTCAGGTATTTTAGAAAATGATAGGAAGTGGTACCAGTTACTCTCACCATGGCTGCCTTTGAACTCCTCTTGTAGAATTGGAAGACAAAGGATGTGGCGTATTGTTGGTTACATTATAGTGCAGATTGATTTAAAACGATGCTGTTAGAAATACTGTGTCGATAAACCAGTGGTGTGGACAGCTCAAGGATGTACCTGGATGTTAGTGTATGGGTCTTCTTTTTAAGCTTCAAATTGAGACTGGAAGGGAAACCCATTTAACTGTAGTTTACTGTAGAGTTATAAGTCTTGTATGGTACCATACAGTTAGAGCTTTTTCTTAATTTTCAATATATTTAATAATTTCCATCTGCCATATATAGATTTGCATGATCATTTCCCAGTTTATGTTCCTTGAGCAGGGCATAGAACATCGAATGACAAAGGAGCTAAAAAAAAAAAAAAAAATGATAATCTCACCGCACACTAGAATCTAGTAGTCAGTCATCATTTGAGAACACCCTATCCTGCAACCACCACTTAAAAATCAAAAAAAAAAAATTCTTCTTTTTTGAAATGTCTGTTGGTACTGCCTGCCCCAAAGAAGGATGTTTCTGGCAATAGAATGATGAGATTTTCTGTCTTACTAATATTTGATAATTCTTTTTCAGAACCTTTTTTGTTGACCATATAAAAATTTGTGGCAGGGTGTGGCATTGGTGTCAGATTTCCAGACTCTTCTCTTTTGTAATTCCCTATGTAATTAACCATTTTTATTCTAGGGGGAGGGAGTTTTATACTTCTGGGAGCCCATCTCTTGAACATTCTCTACTGTCATGTGGCCTCTGAAATTCATGTATGGTGTTAACATTGACCATTTCCTCAGTCGTTCTGTTCCATTCATCTACCACTCTTACACAATAAAGTATTTCTTTACATCCATTTTTACAGGTTTCTTTCTTTATTCATGTTATGTCCCCTGATTGCTATGATCATACTTCCCCTGAAGAACTGTTCACTGTCTATGTTTTTGATCTTTTAACAACTTAAAGGTTCGGATCAGGTTATCCTCTTACTTTTCAGCAGGCTTTCCCTCATTTAGCTATCTTAATCAAGGTAGTAGTTGTATTGCCCTCCTGTGGACCTTCTCTTTTAGCTCTTTGTGCTTCTTTTGGTGTGATGACCAAACATGAGAAGCATATCATAGTTTTGGCTGTATGTAGGTTATGAGCAGCTTGCTAAATACTTCTTTATCCATATACTTTAAAGCCAATCTGATATTTGCCAACCGAGATATTTTCTCCTTAACTTTTCTCTTGATGGGTGACTTTGGTGACAGGTTAGGGATGATGTTGAGTCCCAGTTCCTTCTCTCACTCAGAATTCTTAAGCTTACTTCCTGCAAGATGATTATCATATTGAGGCCTTTCACTCTGTAACATCCTTGTTACTTCAAATTTACTCAGATTGAATTTCATCAACCATGTATCAGACTTTGGAGTTTATTTAAGTCCCTTTGTAAATAGATGCAATCCTCCTTGCTTTTCACTTCCCTCATAACCATTGCATCATCTGCAAATTCATTCAGGTAGGAGTCCATACCTTCAGGCAAGTCATTTACTTAGATTAAGGAGAGTCATGGTCATAGAAGTGAACCCTGTGGTACTCCACTGATCACCTCAACCAACTTGGAAAAGGCTCTTCCAAGTTTATGTCCTCTGTGCTCTTTTTCCGAGATAATCTCGTCTGATAAAGGAGTTTCCTTCTTATTCCAGCCTGTTGATTCATCTTCTTGTTAAATCATGTCATGCTTTGTAATTTCAAATGCCTTTTGGCAGTCCAGATACAAACAGTCCACCTGTCCTCCCTTTTATTAGTACTAAGCTCACTCTCTCTTAGAACTTTTAGAGGTTTGCTTCACATGACCCTATTTCCCTAAAACCTTGCTCTCTCTCACTTAGGTAATTTTTCCTCCATAGAAAGTCATCCATTTTCTTTCTAATAATCTATTCAAGAATGTTATGCCCCTTATTCATCAGTAAGATTGGTCTGTAGGTTAGCGCCTGTTCCTGATCTCTTTTCCTATATATAGGTATGATGTTTGCCCTTTTCCATTTCTAGGCACTTTGCCTCTCTCTAGGGACATCTTGAACATAATTCTATTCATTTCAGTGGTATATCTAGCATGTTTGTACACATTTTCACATCATATGGTGAAATTTCATGAGGACCATGAGCAATGTATGGGCCAAGTTCTTTTAGTATTCTCAGTGATTACCAAAACCTCCTCCTCATTCCATTTCCCTGGTGTTGGGGCTATAGTGTTTTCCACTGTGAAAACATCTTTGAACTTCATATCCTGATATGCTGTCTGACATGTTGGTATAGGAGATTTTCCTTTATACACTGAATTCACCATTTCAGTGAAGTGAGTGTTTCACTGTACCATCCTGATTATTCCCTTATTGTTATCATTGTATATTTTTAGGAGGATTGTTGCATGTCTTTGGAAGATTATTTGATATTGATACTACTATGCACTTCTCCCTTACAATTACTCTTTCCATTAAGTATTGTCTGAATGGGCCATCTTCCTCTATTTCTTGAAATTTTTGTATATTTTTTTATTAAGAGGGCTCATGCAACCCCCTTCCCCTGCCTTCTCTTTCCTTTCTTGCTAATATGTACCCATAAGGGCAGAAAAGGTGAGATCTTATCTCTTTGGTAAGCATAGTTTCCACAACTCTAACATGTCATTTGTTTTATACTCAATGCAGTCTTTGAATACCAGCTCTTTATTATTCACTGTTAATCCATCAGCATCTGAATACATTACTGTCAGTTTAACATCACCATCTCCTAACACTGCAGCTGTCTCTGCACTGATAGGGAGGTGCTCCATCCTCTTATCATATGTGTTGTTTTCATTTTTTGTCCTCTGTATTCTTTGATTTTCTCCTTTTTGTTCATTTGATTTATTACGTTTGATGAATATTCCACTGAATCCCATCTTGCCTTGAAGTTTATGGGCTGTCCTGAGTACTTGCTGGCTTGATAACTTAAGTCAGAAGTAACCATAAGTGGTTGCCATTTCTGACTGCTGTGATCTGCCCCTTTTGAGATATTGTTTTCTTCTCTCCCTATTATGTATCTCTGTAGGTTTGTTTATATTTCATTTAAAGCTTAATTTCAGTGAAGACTTTCATCTGTGAGTAGATCAAGTGATTTTAGAAACCATTAGCAAGACAGGTGTGGAAATCTTTCTGTGTTCTGTTACTGCATTATGTATTTGTGCAGTGTTGAGAGGGTTTTGCACTCAAGGGGCTCCATCTCTTGAACATTCTGTTTTTATACAACTTTTTGTACTCTTGTATACAGTCAGCATTTATAATTTCATCACTTAGCTAATTCCATTCATCCATTTCATTGACAATGGAAAAGCTTATCCTGTTCATCCACTACTGTGTTCATTTAATGGGACATAGTTACAGTACATCTTTTCCGATGAGTTTCTTGCTATGTATTCTGGTTTCTTTGTGTTTGTCTCTTAAAAACCTGTTCACTGTCATCATCATCAAACTGATATAGAAACATGAAAATTGTGATTGTCACCCTTTACTCCTCTCTTATCCAATTTGGTAAATCAATGGCCTCTTACCTCTCACCATAACTTGTTGTCTTGATTGTGGTATCATCTTTGACCTCACCAAGACCTTTTCCTATAGTTCTTTGTGCCTCTTTATTTACAGTGACCAAACATGAAAAGTAGAGTTTAGTTTCAGCTTCATATGCTGTCAGTGGTTTGCTGAAAGTTTCCCTATCACTTTATTGGAATGAGATTTTGATATTTACTGGAAGACAGAATGTCTCTTTCACAGTTCTCTAAGAACTTTGAAGCATTAACTGCAGTTTAAGTTTACTATCAACTCTCATTTCTCTCATGCACAGATTCCTGAAACTTATTTCCTGCTAGACAGTACGTGTTAGTAGTAAGGCTTTCTTTCACCATATCTCATCCTCATTACTCTTCATTTCCTTGAGTTGAATTTCATCAGTCTTTTGTTAGACCAACTTTGGAGTTTGTCTAAGTCCCCTTCTAAGTATATATGCTGCTGTTTGTGCCAGAGATGTAATTATGATGTACATTCTTGAGCTGAGTATGTTCTTCCCTACCAAATGCATTACTATCAGAAGAGTTGTAAACTGTCATTTTTCTTTTCTATTTTTGATTTGTTTTTGAACATAGATTAAACTAACACTGTCCTAAGTAAGAGACAAGCTGATTACTCACCTGCTGCCGCTAAACCTTTTTTTTCTTTGCTGCAATTGCAGGACAGTTTGATATGCATAGTGATAAAGGTTGAGAAGGTTTAAAAATTCTCCAAAGTAACAATAATCAGAATTAATTGGATTTTCATAGGTTTAGTCACATGGAGAAGGGTTTTCCCTAGAAATAGGCATCATATGATTAGGTTACTGTCTCAGCAATGCTTGAAACTTTAAAAGAACAGTAAATGTTTTTTTAGTAGGACTGCATTAATTTTTGGTAAAGTTGTCTTGCTGCAGTAACATCTGTGCTTTCTTTCACTTCAGAAATTTCTTCTGTTTTTTCTTGTTTCATTAATACTAGAGAACATTTTAACCATTAGCATTTGTTGTAGCAAGAGATCTGTACAAACAGATGTCTTTAAATCGTGGTGGATCCCTATGAGGTGTTCCATCACAAGATTATTTAAAATGAATATGAGTGATTGAGAGATGTATAAGAGGAAGTTACAGGTCAAGCAAAAGGTGTAGGGGCAAAAAAAGGGGACAGATGAGAAATGGGATGAGAGAGTATTGGCAAATGTGTTTAGGAGATGAATAGTGTGAGGAGTACAAGAGAAGAAATGGGAATTTTCAGTGAGGGAACAGATGGGGAAGTGGTAACTGGCAAAGAAGCGATGATAAGGAGATGGAGTGAGTATTTTGAAGGGCTGTTGAATGAGGTAGAAGACAGGACATGTAGGTCATATATTGAGACAGTCACTGCAAGTGTTTTCTTGACAAGGGGATAGGCAGTGAAAGCCTTGCATAACTTGGTGTAACAGAGCAGATGGAGTAGATGGTATTGCACTGAATTTCTCAATAAAAGGGATGACAGTGCTGTTTATTGATTACTCAAGATTTTCACTGTATTCATGGCTAGGATGAAGTGCTGAAGAACTGGCAGAAATCCTGGACAGTGCCATTTTAAAAACTCAAGGAGGGCAAAAGCGAATGTTTGAATTACAGAGGTATAAGTTTGTTGTCTATACCTAGTAAGTCATATGAGAGAGTGGTTATAGAGGTGATGATAGCACGCACAGAGCATAAGATTGTATGTGGCTTCAGGAGTGGTAGAGGATGTGTGGACCAGGTGTTTGCTTTGAAGAATCTTTGTGAGGAGTGCTTAGAAGAAGAGAAGGAAATGTATGTGGCATTTATATATTTGAAAAAAGCATACTTAATATTGATAGAGATGCTTTATGGAAGGTTATGTAAATATATGGTGTGAGAGTAAAACTACTAGAAGTAGTGAGGAATTTTTATCTATGAAAGTAAGGTGTGCATATGAGTAGGAAGAGAGGAGGGAGAATGGCTCCATGTGAAGGTGGATCTACTTTGAAGTTGTGTGATTTCATCATGGATATTTAACATAGGTATTGATGGGTTATTGAGGGAGGTAAAGGCTTAGGTTTTGAGACAAGTAAGGAAAAGCAGAAGCTAGTGTCTAAGTTTGAGTGTGTCAAAAAAGGTTAATTTGAATAGAAATAAGGAATGAGGTTTAATAGTGGAGAGAAACGGGTAGGTTTGAGTTAACTTGGAGGAAGAAGAGCATTTTAGATACATGCAAGTGGACATGACAGTAGATGGAACTATGTGTGAAGGTGTTAACATCCTAGATGCATTGAGGAGTGTATGGAAAGAGTTTTTTGTATGTGAAGGCAAAGATGGGTATTTTTGGTAGTATTAGGGCTGTATAGATGCAAGGTGTGGGCCCAAAATAGAAAAAGTACAGAAAAGAGTGATTGTGTTTGAAATGAAGGGCTTGGTGAAAGCATGTGGTGTGAAGAAGGATAATCAGGAAAGAAAATGCAGGAGAGGAGAGAGGTGTGGTTGAAAGATTAAAGAGGATGTACTGAAATGATTTGGACTTATAGTGAGGATGAGCAAGGAGATGTTAAAAAAGATGTTACGTGTGTCAGAAGTGCAGGGAACAAGGAGGATGATTGGACCAAGGATGAAATGCAAAGATGGATTGGAAGATGCTATTTTTTAAAGGATGAGCATGCAGGAGGATTGGAGGTGTGCATAAGATAGAGCAAATTGGAGCTCTGTGCTGTCAGTGGGTTGAATTAGAGTATATAATGTGGTCTGGGGAAACCACAGAATGGTCTTTTGGGCTTGCCTGTAGATGAGGGCTTTGGTTTTGTTGCATTATACATGGCAGGTAGAGAATGCACATGAGCAAATAAGGCTGTTCTTCTTTGTTCTTGGTGATACCTTACTAACACAGGAAATGGTGAACAAGTAAAAAAAAAAAAAAGATCAAAATTCATAACTGTTGAACTGATCATTAGATGTTGAGGCCTTTAGTTGAACTGGTCATTAGATGCTGAGGCCTTTAGTTGAAATGTAGACATTGACCTTCCTCTGCTGTTGATACCTACCTACTTCAATCAAGGCTTAAATTTGGAGTATAGGTGTACTGCTTCCCTCTTTTTAAAGCGTGAAAAATATGAAAGCTCTTTACAGAAGAGGGAAATGAGTGAAGAAAGATTGACAAAAAGGATATATGTGTCAGAGGTAGAGGGAACAAGGAGAAGCAGGAGGCTAAACTGGAGGTGGAAGGATAGAGTGAAAAAGATTTTGAGCAATCGGGGCCTGAACGTACAGGAGGGTGAAAGGCATGCAAGGAAGAGAGTGAATTGGAATGATGTGGTATACCGGGGTGGACGTGCTTTCAATGGATTGAACCAGGGCATGTGAAGCGTCTGGGATAAATCATGGAAAGGTCTGTAGGGCTTGGATGTGGAAAGGGGCTGTGGTTTCACTGCATCACACATGACAGCTAGAGACTGAGTGTGAACAAATGTGGCCTGTTTGGTCTTTTCCTAGTGCTACCTTGCTGGAGGGGGGTACTATATCAAGTGTGGCGGGGTGGAAATGGATTGGATGAAGGCAGCAAGTATGACTATGTAGTGTGTATATATGTATATGTATGTATACATTGAAATGTATATGTATGTATATGTACATGTGTGAGTGTTAATGTATATACATGTGTATGTAGGTGGGATGGGCCATCCCTCTTCTGTTTCCTTATGCTACCTCGCTAACGCAGGAGATGGCAGTTAAGTGTAATAAAGAGATTAACTTACGTAACACATTGAGAGCTGAGAAATAGGAATTATTATTTTTGTAGAAAGACTTATAAAAGTTATAGGATTAGTAGTTGGATACAATGCTTGAGATATAAGAATAAAAGGGGAAATGCATGGTGAGCAGACAAGATTAGAAAAGCTGTGAAAGAAAAGAAAAAGTCATATGGTAGATTGCTCAAAAGGAATGTACCAGTTGTTGAAGTGCAGCAAAGGAGGAGGGAAGAATATAAGATGTGTAAGCAAAATGTTAAGCTGATGGTGGAAAGTCAAGAAAGAGTAGTTAAGATTTTGGAAGAAAATTGAGGGCAAAGTTAAGGGAAATTGTGTTGGAAGAAAGTGAAAAAGGAATGAGGTGAATGTTATAGTGGAAATGTGAAGGTGAGAAGAGTTGTTGAATCAAAAGGACGAAGTGAAAGAAGGATGGAAAGAGTATTTTGAAGAACTGATGAATGTAGAGGGTGAGACAGCAGTTGTTACTTGCATGAGGATGGAGAATTGAGGGTAAAGAACACAAGTGCAGGGGCCTATAAAAAGAAGGGAGGTAAAAAGTGCAATAATGAGGCTGAAGATAGGAAAGGCACCCAGAGTGGATGGGATTACAGCTTTTTTTTCATTTTTTCATATTGAAGGCTCCAGTTTAAACTTAAATCCACATCAAATAAGTCCAGGCTTTATTTGAAATACAGAAAGAATTATAAAATGGAAAAAGAAAAGACAAGGGAAAGTATTTATGAATTTTTAAGAAAGTGAAAGATGTCTTTTGAAAAGTGCCAGGTCATAGTTATAGTTATTGGGAAAGACATGAGAAGGTGGAGAGTTCCAAAGCTTCAGTGTGAAGGGAAAGAAGCAGGTATCAAAATGGCCCACCCTTGAGTTATTGCTGGCCACACATTAATCATGTGATGAAGCAGCTTGCCAAGTATTGCATGGTCTAGCTAGTGGAGGGGTCACATAAGCAGCCAGCTCTTGGGAGCAAAAAAATAAAGTAATATCAGTAGAAGAGGGAAAGTGAACCAACACTGAAGTATGGAGGAGAAAGTGTGACATAGTGGATGCATTTGATGTGTAACTTAGCATGGAAGCAGAAGGTTGTGCCTGAGGATTGGTGAAAGCTATTTTTGTTTCTTTATCCAGAGGAAAAGATGCAAATGATGTGTGTAGCAATTAAAGGGGAATAAGTCTGTTCAGCATGTGTTCAGTATGGAGGAGAAAGTGTGATATAGTGGATGCATTTGATGTGTAACTTAGCATGGAAGCAGAAGGTTGTGCCTGAGGATTGGTGAAAGCTATTTTTGTTCCTTTATTCAGAGGAAAAGATGCAAATGATGTGTGTAGCAATTAAAGGGGAATAAGTCTGTTCAGCATACCAGGAAAAGTGTATACAAGAATGGGGATTGATAGAGTGTTGGAAGTGACTGAATGTATAATAAGTAAGGAACAGGGAGGTTTTAGGAAAGGTAGGGGATGTGTTTATCAGATTTTTGTGATGAAAATGACTGTGGAAATGTATCAAGCAGCTTTTACAGGTCTGGAGAAAGCATATAACAGAGACAAGAGGAATGCTGTATGTAATGTGTTAAGGATATATGAGGTAGGAAGACAACTGTTGGATGAGTGAAAGCCTTCTATAGAGTAGCATATGCATGTGTAAGAGTGAATGGAGAGTGGAGCTAAAGTTTCAGCATATATATGGGTGTGAGGCATGGCCATGTGATGTCACCATGGCTTCTTAACATATGTGGATGGAGTGATAAGTGAGATGAAAACAAAACTAGGGAAAGGGGATGCAGTGATAGTAAGGTATGATGGACAATGACACGCCATTTTTGGATGATAGTGTACTGTTTGTTGAGAATGAAGGGGAGTAGCAGAAAGGTGTAAGTGTGTTTTGTGATGTGTCTATGTATAAGCACTTGAAGATAAATGCAAGTATAGCAATTATGTTTGAAAGAAAACATAGTGAAAGTGTAGATTTTGCAAAGCCCTGTAGAGTGAGAGAAAAAAGTGTGCTAAACTGTATTATCGATATGGGGAAAGAGAGAGTGGAAGAGGTGACAGAATTTAAGTATTTGAGTGCTATCTTAGGTTAGTTTAGTGATATGAAAGGAGAGATAAGGAAGAGAGCAGTATTGGGTAGAAGAATCATCTTGTCTCTCAATAGAACAATGAAGGGTAAAGGTGTAATTTTGAAAGTGAAGAAAGGATTAAGAGACAGCATAGACAGCATAGACAGCAGTCAAAACATGGACATGGAATGAGCTATGGAGGTCAAAAATCTAGGCGCTGGAAATGAGCCCTTTGAGAGGAGCATATGGTATGACTAAATGGAATGAAGAAAGAAATAAAGGGATATATGAAGATTTAGTTTGGAAGGGAATGCAAGGGGAATGAAGTGTAAGGTGGTTGAGTGGGTGAAACACGATATTTTCAGGTGGTTTGGGTGAGTGGAAAGAATGCAAGATGTGGAGCTGACAAGGAGAGTGTAAAACAGTATGATTAAAGGGGTTGATGTGAGAGGAAGACTGCCTGTGGCATGGAAAATAGAGTGGAAGAGTACTGGAGGAAGAAAAATTTTGGGAAATGTGTAAAATAATGTATGTGGGGGACTCATTTAAGGACTGGGATAAGTAGAGACTTTTGGCAAAGCCATTCCCTTGGTGGGAGTTTCTGAGGGAATGGGCTTCAGAGATATAGATATATTTTTACAGTCTTTACTTCCTCTTCCTTATCAAAGAGTTTTCATTGTCATTGTCATATTATTAAGATAGAAAAGTGACTCATAATGCAGAGTTACTTTTGTTATGGTAATGCTTTGCAAAAACTGATTGAAAATTGCTTTGATTAAGGGGATAAGGAAAGTAAAGTGTAACATTGGCCACAACGTGCCCGGTTTGTTTGCCAGTGTTAGGACTGGAAACAGCTGTTTAGTACCTCCAGAATCTTGCCATCACTAGGGGGAGCTTACGACTGTTTCCACATAGTATAGGCTGTATTATATTCCAGTTTTGTTTTTCATTATTTCATGGCTGTTAAGATGTATTTCATATTTTCTAAAGGTTATTTTGCAAAATTATAGACTTTCATTTTTTTTTTCCTAAGCCACCCTGGCGCAAAGAATGGAAGTTCCCACGATCATGTGAGATGGGTTAAGAAACGCAAAAGGCTTTGTGTAAGATGGTGGAGAGTGGATGACAAATTGGGAAGTGGGTATGGAAATGTGGAAAAGTGGTCAGCTGATTCATGACTGTTGGAAGACTTTGAATATACCAACCTGTAAAGAAAAGTGAAGTTAAAGTGAATTTCCTTGTCATAGCTGTTAAGGTTTATGGGAGGCTAGAAATTTGGTTATCTTAAAAATATTAGCAACCCTCTTGTTAGTTAAGAACAAAGTGAGTTTAGGAAGGAGAGAAGATACATAGAGAAAGTTCTAGTGAAAAAGATGTATACAAATGTTATGGATTTAACATTGGGATATGATAAAGTGAACAGGAAAGTTCTCTGGTAAGTTCTGGCACTACATGGTATGCAATTAGTCTTTATAATGTGGATAAGAGCTTGTGGAATAGAAGTTGTGCATGTGTAAGCTTAACTGATGGTAATAGTAAGTGCTTTGAATTAATGTGAAAGTGTATCAAAGTTGTATGATTTCACCATGGTAATGTATGTTTCTTTGGATAGGGTATTATGTGAGGTGAGAGCAAGAAGTTATTATTGTTGTGTCAAGGTCAGAGTGGAATTTGCAACAATTAGTATATTTCCCTATTCATGCAGTATGAGGAGAATTTTGCACTGATGGGTCCCATCTCCTGAAATTTCTCTGCCATCATGTAGCCTTTTAAACTTTCCTGAAATGCCAGCATTCACTACCTCCTTGGTTAGTTTATTCAAACCATCCACCACTTTTGTACTAAACCAGTACCTTTAAACACCTTTGATAACCAACGTTTTGGTCTCTGGTTACCCTGGTACTGCATTTCTTTGAGAACTGTTCACTCAGTATCATCCTGCTGAATTAGAAACTTGGAGGCTGTTGTCAGATCTCTCTCTCTCTCTCTCTCTCTCTCTCTCTCTCTCTCTCTCTCTCTCTTTTGTGCATTTCTTTTTCTTTTGTCTTTAATCTCTCTGTGCTCTTAGTCCAGATACCATATAGGTTGCTCTTCTCTGGATCCTGTTAATCAGATCTTTTTGTTTCTTTAGGTGTAGTGACCAAATTTGAGTCATAATCTGGTATCAGTCTGATGTATATTGTAAATAGCTTACAAACATTTTCTTATCCATATGATTGAATACAGTCCAATCATTTTCTTGTAGACGGTTTGCCTTTCAGAGCACTCTTGGTGTGCATCCCTGTTGGCAAATATGGCACAGGACTCTTTCACAGTTTATTTACCACCAGGTAATAATATCACCGATGCCTGCTTTCACTTTGTCCCATCCTCATTGCCTCGCATACTACTTGGGTTGTATCTCATCGTCCATTTATCTGGCCAATGTTTCAGTTTATCCAGTTCTCCCTGTAAGCTTATACCATCATTATTATTCTTTATTTCATGACCTTGGCATCATTTGCAAACATGTTTATGTAAGAGTTCAGTCCATCAACCAAGCCATTTACATACTCCAAGATGAGCAGTGGATCAAAGACTGATCCCTTTCATTCCACTTCTTTCAAACTTTTTCATCCTTGAAAATTCTTCCCTCTGACTTTCTTAGCCTGATTAGCATCTCATTAACCAACAAATTGCTCCTGATGAACTTGTTGAAAAACTTTTGGATCATTGCATTGTTTGCAATACCCTCTTTAGAATCTCTTTGCTCCTTCTTCCCTACTTTACAGTACTCTTATCTGCTGGCTGGCTGCAGTGTCATACATATTTTCTTCATAGTACATTCTTGAGCTTTCTTTTTATAGCATTCCTTGTTGAACCACATAACTCTTCATTTTGATTTTCTTGTTCTCTGCTGGACTCCAAAGGTACATAGAGCAGTGTTTCTCAAATGATGTGTCAGGAAACCCCATCTAATTGTGAAGGGGTTTCCATGGCAGTCAGGAATTGTCTGTTCTGAACTAACAGAATATATTCGCTTGAAAGTAGGATTAGACCATGACTGAAAATGTGTGTAAAAAGGAAATGAAAATGGCCCTGATTTGAAACTTTTTTGTATCCTTGGAGTGATTAGTTATTGGTAAGATTAAATTCCCATGCATCTGTTTGTTTATATCTGTTGGTATGATAGAGGGAAATGATGAACAAAGACCCAGTCTGAGGGTGGGGGGGGATGTTTCTGGGCAATCCTGGCTGAGAAACTCTGTTTTGTAGCACTGGCCTGTCTTCCTATTATAAAACTCTCTCTCCCAGTCTCTGCTTTCAAAGAACTTGACTTGATCAGCTGTACATAGTTTTCTTGACTGTATATCCTCTTTTTGTCTTGTGCCCCCTTTGATCCCCTTGATATCCCTTTCTGTCATGTAGTTAAGATTAAGCACTACATGATGGTGTTTCTTAGCTCTTTCTGAGGAAGATATGGATAGAATGGTGGGATGTTTCAGTGATGCATGTAGGACACACTAACAGAAATCAATCTGAATCAAAGGAAATTGCTAATTGTGGGATTTTATAGATCATAGTGTATTAATAGTTTTCCCTGGGGATAGGGGAGAAAGAATACTTCCCACTTATTCCCTGCGTGTCGTAGAAGGCGACTAAAAGGGAAGGGAGCGGGGGGCTGGAAATCCTCCCCTCTCTTTTTTTTTTTTTTTTTTTTTTTTCCAAAAGAAGGAACAGAGAAGAGGGCCAGGTGAGGATATTTCCTCAAAGGCCCAGTCCTCTGTTCTTAACGCTACCTCGCTATCGCGGGAAATAGCGAATAGTATGAAAAAAAAAAAAAAAGTGTATTAATAGTGTACATGGTAAAGAACTGAAAGCTATGGATGAATTTAGATACTCAGGAATAAAGTTAAGTGAGATTTGTAAAGGAAAAGTTACTGTTGAAAGTGGTCATGTATGGGAGAAAATCTGAAGGTGCCCTGAAATCTTTAGCTTATAGGATGAATTCAAGCATAGAGTCTATTTGAAGTTTCCATAAAGAATCACTTGTTCCATTTCTGATGTATGATTGTGAAGCTCAAGTGTGTATTTGTCAGGAGAGTTGAAAATAAGATTAGTAGAGATGGGTCATTAGTGAAATGCCTGGATGAAAATCTCTGAGGAAGGTATGGCTATGTAGAACAGATAGTAGGTGTTAGGTTGGTCGAGAAGAGATACCTTATGATAAATTTTGAGGTAAAAGCAGGAGAGGTATACCAAATCAAAGTGGATAGATGCAGTAAATGATGAGATTAGGGTTAAGATTATTTCAGATGATGTTAGAGGAGTGATTTAGGAGACGGTGATTAAGTATGATAGAAGCATTTTGTGAAGGGAGATGTTTTCCCTTGATTAATCACGTCAGTATGGATAGTTGAAATGTCAGAAGTGCTAATGGATATGTGTAAGTCCATGTTTTACTTTAACAGAGAAGGCATAGGCTGAGATCTACATGTGATTTCAGAAACTGTATGTACCTCCAGGAAGTTAGGAATGGATTTGATGATGATAGATAGATAGATAGAAAAGTAGGTAATGCCTTGGAGTATAAAAAGCCCTTATGAGTCATGAGACATATATTGATGTAGAGGGATTTCTTATTTAGCAGGTCATAACTGCTTGTTACCTTTATCTAACATGATTCCCATCTCGAAGCACCTTTGATTGTCATTTACTAGTTTTTTTATTGTAATGGCATGTATAATTAATTATGTTACTATGCTATCATAGTGTTAAATTTCTCCATCCTTATTCTTCTTTCTTTTCCTTGGAAAATTAGCTAATCAGGAAGCTTATAATGTCAATTGATATTTTTTCCCTTCATGAGCAAGGCAGACAAAGAAAAGGCCTCATTAACCAACATCTATACTCTAGCTGTAATGTGCAATGCACCAATGCATATCCCTCTATCCACAACCAGGCCTTATAGACCTTTCTGTAGTTTCTGCCAGTTTCTTCATATACCGTGGTTGAGTCCAGTGACAGCACATTAACACATCTATCAAATTGCTCCAGCTCTCTCTATTCCATGCATTCTTTTCTGACTCCTACGTCTTCAGGCCTTGAGCAATCAAAAGCCTTTTTCACTTCATCCTTCCATATCCAATTTGGTCTCCTCCATTTCTAATACTTATATCCATTTTTATCAACCTCTCCTCTCCATATGTCCAAATCATTTCAGCACACCCTCTTCAGCTCAGCCATACTCTTGTTATTACCACAAGATTATTAAAAAGAAAGAAAAAGAAGAATGCCTAGTCACTACAAGGTCCTTTTAGTTGGCACAGGTTGTGAGAAGAATGAAAAGAATTTTCGATTAGTCGAGCCACCTCTCATGTTCCAGGTGCTTACAAAGCTTTGTAGAAAGAGCTTTATTTCCCTGTAAGGTCCAGTGATATTGGTAAATGGCTTTTTTAATCTATGCTACCATACTTAATTTTCTTTTGAACTGTTTAGTAGACCTGTGGTTGCCTTTCCAGCTGAAAGTGACTGCATTATCATTATTCTTTTTTCGAAGGATATAAAGATTCCTCACTGATTTGCACAACCTAGAGTGAAATAACTGTACTTTTTGATACTTTGCTTCTGGCTTTTGAGAAGTTTTTCTTGGAAAGTATTACTGTGCCTCTTAAGGTAATGTTCGGTTTGACATTCTGATTTGCAAATCAGGTTGCTATATACACAAGTATCATTTTTTCTTAGAACTAATGTCACTCTGATTTTCCCTTATGAATTATAGTGCTGCTTAATGATATCATGGGACTGATTTGCTTGCTGATTTCAGTAAGGAGGATTCTGTAATCATTCCTAAGGATAAAGATTTCTCCACTTCAAACCTTATTTTTAATTCATTTTCAGTACTAGGAATTGTACTTTTGAGTTATGTAGATCCTCGTGTAACTTTTGATTAATCTAACTCAATTCTTTTGTCCATATAAAATTTGTGGATAGTCTTATTGCTTTTCTAAGAAGAGTTTCATCAGAATCAGGGAAGCCAAAGAATCCTAGCTTCTGCAACTCTTGTTCATCTTCTTTTCAGTCATATGAGAGATACTTGAATTTTTTAGAATATTTTATTGGTTATACAGTATAAACGTAGGTGTGGATAAGTAAAAGCTATCCTAAGGAGTAACCTTTGTCAAGATTGTTGGTAGTTTTCTTTCATTCAAACTAAATAACCAGGCTAAACATTCTTTCGTTTCACACACACCACACTCCAACCTTTTTTTTTTCTTTATTTTACCTGTTGTAAAGCAGAGGGGCATATTACTTTTCCCAACTCTGAGTTCCCTTCATCTATGCATACATCCAACTGTATGTTCCTCTGATGTAGTGTGCTGAGTATCTGTCTCATGACTAAATGACTGGATGTTGACTAGATTTGTACTACAGATGCTGCATACAAAGTTGTACACATGAGTTTTTAATGCCAGGTTCTGAGGTCAAGGTCACAAGGTTTTGCTTGCTAAAATGCTACTAAGTGCTTGTGAGCATAATGTATCACGACTAGGTGATTGAAGAGACCAGATTTGTACTACAGATGTTGCATTCGGAGTTCTTTTACTAAGTTTTTCAAGTTGTGGTCGAAAGGAAGTCAAATCATGTGTACTAAAATGCTGGTGAATGCTTGTTTATTCAGTATTGGAATACTAAGTGTATGGATGTGGGCCGAACTTGAACCAAGAGGAATTTTTGTATGTGATCAATTTTATACCAGAAATACAGTTTTGAAAGTTCTATATATATTTCTGGGTTATGAAGGTTAGGGATTGAAGCTCAAGATTACAGGGTTTCATTCATAAGGAAGATACAAAATCATATGCAAGTGGCAAATTTGTTATTCCAAACATTTTCTTGTTAATTTGTGTCTTCACACTATTTTGTTACTGATACTTTTCCCTTTCCTTTTTCCTCTAATTCAGGATCAGAACTTGATGTCTGTTCAGTGCTAGAGCCTTTCAATAAAACTATTGTTATTTATCAAGGTTGCTCCTGAATTGTGCTTTCTTCATTTAGAAATTATTCTTATTTTCTGGGTGATGAAGTAAAAAGCCTATTAGGGGTAAGCCCATAAACATTCAAAAGAATGTCAGTCAGATGGCTGAACTTGGTTCCATATAATTCCGTGCAGTTTGCATGGCATTGGAAAAAAAAAGTACTGTGAAATGAGCAGCAAATTTAACGAGCGCTATGTGCTAGTCTTGCGAAAATTTCATTGTAGGCAATTATGTAGGTCATCGCTTTCTCTTGTCCAAAATTTGATGACCACAATAACTTATTAGATTGGAAGAACCCCCTTTTTTGTGTGTAAAAAACCTAGCAGTACAAGTCATTACAAGAATGGGAATAGAACCTCAAGACAATAAACAAGGTTAAGATGAAGAAAAACTGTTTGAACAACTGAAATGAAATCTCTACATGAGAAGCCAAGCAATGAAATGAAAGTGACAGGAGAGGCCTGGATGAACAAATATAGAAGCAGGACAGGAGTTATGTTATGAAACCCTTGGAAGTTATTGTGATAAATGTACCTTTTAACTGCAGTAGGTTATGACCAGCACCTACCTTCAGTGTAGCATATTTTTGGAAATAAAAAGAAATTTTTTTTTGTCGTACTTTGACACAGTTGATAGAGTACTTACCCCTCATCACATGAGTATTGAACTCATCTGGATGAAGTTTTTCATTTTACAGCTGCTCTGAGTTGTCAAAGGGTGTACGTATTCAGCTGGCATATGCCATTTAGTACTAGTGTCAGACATATGAGTAAGCTGTAAAATCTTTTGCTTCTGTTCTGCCATAGTGTGTACAGTTTTTATAGGCATTCACAGAGGTTATATTCCTCATAAACTTTGTAAACGACAAAATTGGGAAAAGCAGGATGTTAATTTGATGGAAAATAGGGGATGGGGACAAGGAGCTTACAGTATGACACCAACATTTTTGTTAAGACATCACTTTGTGTTGAGCTGAGACTTTTTAATATTTTTTCAAGTCCATGAAATGGCTGAGGAAGTATATGAATTAATAATACCCACTGATACAGCTTTAAGTTTTAGTGTGAATAGATACTGTATATTAAATGAAGAGCTCTACAGGTTGCCATGAAAAGAGGATGATGATGGGTAATTGTGTGGTCATCAGCAGGAAGTGGCAGTGTCAAGTTGATTGGAGAAGTGAGCTGCTTGATGTACTTTAGCCTGAGTGTGAATTTTACTGACTCACAAATCCTTAGATTTTGGCAGCATTCCTCCTAATTATTCATGTGCATGGCTAAGCATAGAGGCTCTTTCACTATTTCTGCTCTTAACTATTGGAAGTCTTTGATTAACAGAGGCAATGCATTCCTAGAAAATGTGACTTTACTGAAAACAACATTAATTTGAATGGATATTCTCATAGATGCATTGTTATAAATTGGGTTTGTGTCCTTAGGTAATAGATTGGAAGCATGTTTTAAGGACAAACAGTGCCAAAACTCTTTCCAAAGGATTAGAAAAACAAAACACATTGTAACTGTAATAATGTGTATTAAAGTCTCTATTATTGAACTTTCTTCAGAGAGTGTATCCTCAAATATAAGTAAACTCATTGTTTCTTTCATCTGCAGGCTTCCATGCAAGCAGGCAGAGATATTCATATATGAATATCTGTTCAGGATCATTCATACACTCATGATATTGTAAAAAAGCTCTTCTATGCTTAACCTTTTCCTTTGATCTTCTGTACCCCCAAACCCTTTTCTCATTTAAGTAGTTTACTCTCAGCCAGTCATTGACCACCACCATGTCAACGTCACTGAGCCACTTGCTCCTGGCTGTTCAGAGCTGACTTTATTTAGATCGTGTCACAGACACATATTTCATTTTGGTTGGTGTTTAGATAAGTCTTTGAGGAATTACACATATATACATATTTCTCTGATGTGAGGTGGTTTGATTAAGTAGTGAAAGGGTAACAGTTGTGGTGATAAAAAGGGTGTGGTCGAGGGAACTGAAGAGGGTGTGGTGAAATGGTTCAGACATATGGAGGTAATGAATAAGAAAAGGTTGAGAAAGAAAATATATATATATATATTTCTCTTCTTTCTTTTTTGCTTTGTCGCTGTCTCCCGTGTTTGCGAGGTAGCGCAAGGAAACAGATGAAAGAAATGGCCCAACCCATCCCCATACACATGTATATACATACGTCCACACACGCAAATATACATACCTACACAGCTTTCCATGGTTCACCCCAGACACTTCACATGCCCTGATTCAATCCACTGACAGCACGTCAACCCCGGTATACCACATCGATCCAATTCACTCAATTCCTTGCCCTCCTTTCACCCTCCTGCATGTTCAGGCCCCGATCACACAAAATCTTTTTCACTCCATCTTTCCACCTCCAATTTGGTCTCCCACTTCTCCTCGTTCCCTCCACCTCCGACACATACATCCTCTTGGTCAATCTTTCCTCACTCATTCTCTCCATGTGCCCAAACCATTTCAAAACACCCTCTTCTGCTCTCTCAACCACGCTCTTTTTATTTCCACACATCTCTCTTACCCTTACGTTACTTACTCGATCACACCACCTCACACCACACATTGTCCTCAAACATCTCATTTCCAGCACATCCATCCTCCTGCGCACAACTCTATCCATAGCCCACGCCTCGCATCCATACAACATTGTTGGAACCACTATTCCTTCAAACATACCCATTTTTGCTTTCCGAGATAATGTTCTTGACTTCCACACATTCTTCAAGGCTCCCAGAATTTTCGCCCCCTCCCCCACCCTATGATCCACTTCCGCTTCCATGGTTCCATCCGCTGCCAGATCCACTCCCAGATATCTAAAACACTTTACTTCCTCCAGTTTTTCTCCATTCAAACTTACCTCCCAATTGACTTGACCCTCAACCCTACTGTACCTAATAACCTTGCTCTTATTCACATTTACTCTTAACTTTCTTCTTTCACACACTTTACCAAACTCAGTCACCAGCTTCTGCAGTTTCTCACATGAATCAGCCACCAGCGCTGTATCATCAGCGAACAACAACTGACTCACTTCCCAAGCTCTCTCATCCCCAACAGACTTCATACTTGCCCCTCTTTCCAAAACTCTTGCATTTACCTTTCTAACAACCCCATCCATAAACAAATTAAACAACCATGGAGACATGATGCACCCCTGCCACAAACCTACATTCACTGAGAACCAATCACTTTCCTCTCTTCCTACACGTACACATGCCTTACATCCTCGATAAAAACTTTTCACTGCTTCTAACAACTTGCATCCCACACCATATATTCTTAATACCGTCCACACAGCATCTCTATCAACTCTATCATATGCCTTCTCCACATCAATAAATGCTACATACAAATCCATTTGTGTTTATAAGTATTTCTCACATACATTCTTCAAAGCAAACACCTGATCCACACATCCTCTACCACTTCTGAAACCACACTGCTCTTCCCCAATCTGATGCTCTGTACATGCCTTCACCCTCTCAGTCAATACCCTCCCACATAATTTACCAAGAATACTCAACAAACTTATACCTCTGTAATTTGAGCACTCACTCTTATCCCCTTTGCCTTTGTACAATGGCACTATGCAAGCATTCCGCCAATCCTCAGGCACCTCACAATGAATCATACATACATTAAATAACCTTACCAACCAGTCAACAATACAGTCACCCCCTTTTTTAATAAATTCCACTGCAATACCATCCAAACCTGCTGCCTTGCCGGCTTTCATCTTCCGTAAAGCTTTTACTACCTCTTCTCTATTTACCAAATCATTTTCCCTAATCCTCTCACTTTGCACACCACCTCTACCAAAACACCCTATATCTGCCACTCTATCATCAAACACATTCAACAAACCTTCAAAATACTCACTCCATCTCCTTCTCACATCACCACTACTTGTTATCACCTCCCCATTAGCCCCCTTCACTGAAGTTCCCATTTGCTCCCTTGTCTTATGCACTTTATTTACCTCCTTCCAAAACATATTTTTATTCTCCCTAAAATTTAATGATACTCTCTCACCCCAACTCTCATTTGCCCTCTTTTTCACCCCTTGCACCTTTCTCTTGACCTCCTGCCTCTTTCTTTTATACCTCTCCCATTCATTTGCATTTTTTCCCTGCAAAAATCGTCCAAATGCCTCTCCCTTCTCTTTCACTAATAATCTTATCTCTTCATCCCACCACTCACTACCTTTTCCATTCAACCCACCTCCCACGCTTCTCATGCCACAAGCATCTTTTGCACAAGCCATCACTGCTTCCCTAAATACATCCCATTCCTCCCCCACTCCCCTTACCTCCTTTGTTCTCACCTTTTTCCATTCTGTACTCAGTCTCTCCTGGTACTTCCTCACACAAGTCTCCTTCCCAAGCTCACTTACTCTCACCACCCTCTTCCCCCCAACATTCTCTCTTCTTTTCTGAAAACCCCCACAAATCTTCACCTTGGCCTCCACAAGATAATGATCAGACATCCCTCCAGTTGCACCTCTCAGCACATTAACATCCAAAAGTCTCTCTTTCATGCGTCTATCAATTAACACGTAATCCAATAATGCTCTCTGGCCAGCTCTCCTTCTTACATACGTATACTTATGTATATCTCGCTTTTTAAACCAGGTATTCCCAATCACCAGTCCTTTTTCAGCACATAAATCTACAAGCTCTTCACCATTTCCATTTACAACACTGAATACTCCATGTATACCAATTATTCCCTCAACTGCCACGTTACTAACCTTTCCATTCAAATCACCCATCACTATAACCCGGTCTTGTACATCAAAACCACTGACACACTCACTCAGCTGCTCCCAAAACACTTGCCTCTCATGATCTTTCTTCTCATGCCCAGGTGCATATGCACCAATAACCACCCATCTTTCTCCATCAACTTTCAGTTTTACCCATATTAATCTAGAATTTACTTTCTTACACTCTATCACATACTCCCACAACTCCTGATTCATGAGTAGTGCTACTCCTTCCCTTGCTCTTGTCCTCTCACTAACCCCTGACTTTACTCCCAAGACATTCCCAAACCACTGTTCCCCTTTACCCTTGAGCTTCGTTTCACGCAGAGCCAAAACATCCAGGTTCCTTTCCTCAAACATACTACCTATCTCTCCTTTTTTCTCATCTTGGTTACATCCACACACATTTAGACACCCCAATCTGAGCCTTTGAGGAGGATGAGCACTCCTCGCATGACTCCTTCTTCTGTTTCCCCTTTTAGAAAGTTAAAATACAAGGAGGGAAGGGTTTCTGGCCCCCCGCTCCCGTCCCCTTTAGTCACCTTCTACGACACGTGAGGAATGCGTGGGAAGTATTCTTTCTCCCCCATCCCCCATATATATATATAGCATTAATGGGATGTTTTGATTAGGGACTCAGTTTCCCATGCCCCCTCAGCTGACAAAGAAATGAAATATATGTGAAGTAAAATCTGAACAGATACATCGAAGTAAGCCTCAGTACATAGCATATATTGGTGAAAATAGGAAGAGAAAAGCTGAAAAATTTACTCATGTTAGAAGCAAGAGAGTTATTACCCAGTCAGTTGGTCTGTTGACAGTGGACATTGATGAATTGCTTCAAGACATCAATGATAAGGCAAAGTTTTTCAATTTTTTTTTTCATATGTATTTATAATTGAAGCCCCACTTCATGTCTCAAATCCAGTTTCATTGCTGGGAGAGGAAAATGTTTTGCAACATATTGACACAAGAGTTGAAATGAAAGTATAAAGAATGGCAGGCTTAGATGAATTTCATCTGAGGAAATGTAAAGAGGCAAATTATGTAAGTTAAACCTTTTGACTGCTCTTTTCAATAAGTCTCTTGTTACAGGGAAAATTCCAGAGGAATGGATGCTTGCCAGTGTCAGAGCCATTTTCAAAATAAGGTAATAAATCATTGCCTGGAAATTATCCTCTAATTAGCTTAATGTGTGTAGTTGCTAGACTCATGGAAACCATCATTCAAGATAAGATTGTAAACCATTTAAAGGACCATGGCACTTGATAAATGATTCTCAATATTGATTTGACAAATTCACTCACATCTAGCAAATCAACTTAATTTCTGTAATGATATAACCAACATATATGATAAAAGTAAAGTAGTTTGTTAAAGTATCACATCAAAGGTTTCTGACAAAACTTAAATCACATGGTATAGATGTACTTTGATGACTAGAAAACTGGATGACTGGCCGTAAACAAAGTGCAGTGATTAGATAGTCAAGCCTCCAAATGGTTAGACAGAACAAGTGGTGTAATACAAAGAGCAGTCTTAGGACCAGTTCTTTTCTTGTATATGATTATGATATTGATAATGGCTGTATTATAAGATGGTGAAATTCATTGGAAAATAAATCCACAGCAGAAAATAAACATATGCAGCTTCAAACAGACATAGACAAACTGATGGATTGGGTTTGCAGGTGGCAAATGAATTTTATGTCGATAGAAGCATTAGTTTACATTTGTTTTTATTTTATTTTGCTTTGTCGCTGTCTCCCGCGTTTGCAAGGTAGCGCAAGGAAACAGACGAAAGAAATGGCCCAACCCACCCCCATACACATGTATATACATTCACGTCCACACACACAAATATACATCTCAATGTACACATATATATACACACACAGACACATACATATATACACATGCACACAATTCACACTGTCTGCCTTTATTCATTCCCATCGCCACCTCGCCACACATGGAATAACATCCCCCTCCCCCCTCATGTGGCGAACGTAGCACTAGGAAAGCAAAAAGGCCCATCGTCACCCAGTCTCTAGGTGTAGTAATAATGCCGACCACAGCTCCTTTCACATCCAGCCACAGACTTTCCATGGTTACCCCAGACACTTCACATGCCCTGATTCAATCCATGACAGCACGTCGACCTGGTATACCACATCGATCCAATTCACTCAAATTCCTTGCCCCCTTTCACCCTCCTGCATGTTCAGGCCCTGATTACTCAAAATCTTTTTCACTCCATCTTTCCACCTCCAATTTGGTCTCCCACTTCTCCTCGTTCCCTCCACCTCCGACACATACATCCTCTTGGTCAATCTTTCCTCACTCATTCTCTCCATGTGCCCAAACCATTTCAAAACACCCTCTTCTGCTCTCTCAACCACGCTCTTTTTATTTCCACACATCTCTCTTACCCTTACGTTACTTACTCGATCACACCACCTCACACCACACATTGTCCTCAAACATCTCATTTCCAGCACATCCACCATCCTGCGCACAACTCTATCCATAGCCCACGCCTCGCATCCATACAACATTGTTGGAACCACTATTCCTTCAAACATACCCATTTTTGCTTTCCGAGATAATGTTCTTGACTTCCACACATTCTTCAAGGCTCCCAGAATTTTCGCCCCCTCCCCCACCCTATGATCCACTTCCGCTTCCATGGTTCCATCCGCTGCCAGATCCACTCCCAGATATCTAAAACACTTTACTTCCTCCAGTTTTTCTCCATTCAAACTTACCTCCCAATTGACTTGACCCTCAACCCTACTGTACCTAATAACCTTGCTCTTATTCACATTTACTCTTAACTTTCTTCTTTCACACACTTTACCAAACTCAGTCACCAGCTTCTGCAGTTTCTCACATGAATCAGCCACCAGCGCTGTATCATCAGCGAACAACAACTGACTCACTTCCCAAGCTCTCTCATCCCCAACAGACTTCATACTTGCCCCTCTTTCCAAAACTCTTGCATTTACCTTTCTAACAACCCCATCCATAAACAAATTAAACAACCATGGAGACATCACACACCCCTGCCGCAAACCTACATTCACTGAGAACCAATCACTTTCCTCTCTTCCTACACGTACACATGCCTTACATCCTCGATAAAAACTTTTCACTGCTTCTAACAACTTGCCTCCCACACCATATATTCTTAATACCGTCCACACAGCATCTCTATCAACTCTATCATATGCCTTCTCCAGATCCATAAATGCTACATACAAATCCATTTGTTTTTCTAAGTATTTCTCACATACATTCTTCAAAGCAAACACCTGATCCACACATCCTCTACCACTTCTGAAACCACACTGCTCTTCCCCAATCTGATGCTCTGTACATGCCTTCACCCTCTCAGTCAATACCCTCCCACATAATTTACCAGGAATACTCAACAAACTTATACCTCTGTAATTTGAGCACTCACTCTTATCCCCTTTGCCTTTGTACAATGGCACTATGCAAGCATTCCGCCAATCCTCAGGCACCTCACAATGAATCATACATACATTAAATAACCTTACCAACCAGTCAACAATACAGTCACCCCCTTTTTTAATAAATTCCACTGCAATACCATCCAAACCTGCTGCCTTGCCGGCTTTCATCTTCCGTAAAGCTTTTACTACCTCTTCTCTATTTACCAAATCATTTTCCCTAACCCTCTCACTTTGCACACCACCTCTACCAAAACACCCTATATCTGCCACTCTATCATCAAACACATTCAACAAACCTTCAAAATACTCACTCCATCTCCTTCTCACATCACCACTACTTGTTATCACCTCCCCATTAGCCCCCTTCACTGAAGTTCCCATTTGCTCCCTTGTCTTATGCACTTTATTTACCTCCTTCCAAAACATATTTTTATTCTCCCTAAAATTTAATAATACTCTCTCACCCCAACTCTCATTTGCCCTCTTTTTCACCCCTTGCACCTTTCTCTTGACCTCCTGCCTCTTTCTTTTATACCTCTCCCATTCATTTGCATTTTTTCCCTGCAAAAATCGTCCAAATGCCTCTCCCTTCTCTTTCACTAATAATCTTACTTCTTCATCCCACCACTCACTACCTTTTCCATTCAACCCACCTCCCACGCTTCTCATGCCACAAGCATCTTTTGCACAAGCCATCACTGCTTCCCTAAATACATCCCATTCCTCCCCCACTCCCCTTACCTCCTTTGTTCTCACCTTTTTCCATTCTGTACTCAGTCTCTCCTGGTACTTCCTCACACAAGTCTCCTTCCCAAGCTCACTTACTCTCACCACCCTCTTCCCCCCAACATTCTCTCTTCTTTTCTGAAAACCCCCACAAATCTTCACCTTGGCCTCCACAAGATAATGATCAGACATCCCTCCAGTTGCACCTCTCAGCACATTAACATCCAAAAGTCTCTCTTTCATGCGTCTATCAATTAACACGTAATCCAATAATGCTCTCTGGCCAGCTCTCCTTCTTACATACGTATACTTATGTATATCTCGCTTTTTAAACCAGGTATTCCCAATCACCAGTCCTTTTTCAGCACATAAATCTACAAGCTCTTCACCATTTCCATTTACAACACTGAATACTCCATGTATACCAATTATTCCCTCAACTGCCACGTTACTAACCTTTCCATTCAAATCACCCATCACTATAACCCGGTCTTGTACATCAAAACCACTGACACACTCACTCAGCTGCTCCCAAAACACTTGCCTCTCATGATCTTTCTTCTCATGCCCAGGTGCATATGCACCAATAACCACCCATCTTTCTCCATCAACTTTCAGTTTTACCCATATTAATCTAGAATTTACTTTCTTACACTCTATCACATACTCCCACAACTCCTGATTCATGAGTAGTGCTACTCCTTCCCTTGCTCTTGTCCTCTCACTAACCCCTGACTTTACTCCCAAGACATTCCCAAACCACTGTTCCCCTTTACCCTTGAGCTTCGTTTCACGCAGAGCCAAAACATCCAGGTTCCTTTCCTCAAACATACTACCTATCTCTCCTTTTTTCTCATCTTGGTTACATCCACACACATTTAGACACCCCAATCTGAGCCTTTGAGGAGGATGAGCACTCCTCGCATGACTCCTTCTTCTGTTTCCCCTTTTAGAAAGTTAAAATACAAGGAGGGAAGGGTTTCTGGCCCCCCGCTCCCGTCCCCTTTAGTCACCTTCTACGACACGTGAGGAATGCGTGGGAAGTATTCTTTCTCCCCCATCCCCCATATATATATATAGCATTAATGGGATGTTTTGATTAGGGACTCAGTTTCCCATGCCCCCTCAGCTGACAAAGAAATGAAATATATGTGAAGTAAAATCTGAACAGATACATCGAAGTAAGCCTCAGTACATAGCATATATTGGTGAAAATAGGAAGAGAAAAGCTGAAAAATTTACTCATGTTAGAAGCAAGAGAGTTATTACCCAGTCAGTTGGTCTGTTGACAGTGGACATTGATGAATTGCTTCAAGACATCAATGATAAGGCAAAGTTTTTCAATTTTTTTTTTCATATGTATTTATAATTGAAGCCCCACTTCATGTCTCAAATCCAGTTTCATTGCTGGGAGAGGAAAATGTTTTGCAACATATTGACACAAGAGTTGAAATGAAAGTATAAAGAATGGCAGGCTTAGATGAATTTCATCTGAGGAAATGTAAAGAGGCAAATTATGTAAGTTAAACCTTTTGACTGCTCTTTTCAATAAGTCTCTTGTTACAGGGAAAATTCCAGAGGAATGGATGCTTGCCAGTGTCAGAGCCATTTTCAAAATAAGGTAATAAATCATTGCCTGGAAATTATCCTCTAATTAGCTTAATGTGTGTAGTTGCTAGACTCATGGAAACCATCATTCAAGATAAGATTGTAAACCATTTAAAGGACCATGGCACTTGATAAATGATTCTCAATATTGATTTGACAAATTCACTCACATCTAGCAAATCAACTTAATTTCTGTAATGATATAACCAACATATATGATAAAAGTAAAGTAGTTTGTTAAAGTATCACATCAAAGGTTTCTGACAAAACTTAAATCACATGGTATAGATGTACTTTGATGACTAGAAAACTGGATGACTGGCCGTAAACAAAGTGCAGTGATTAGATAGTCAAGCCTCCAAATGGTTAGACAGAACAAGTGGTGTAATACAAAGAGCAGTCTTAGGACCAGTTCTTTTCTTGTATATGATTATGATATTGATAATGGCTGTATTATAAGATGGTGAAATTCATTGGAAAATAAATCCACAGCAGAAAATAAACATATGCAGCTTCAAACAGACATAGACAAACTGATGGATTGGGTTTGCAGGTGGCAAATGAATTTTATGTCGATAGAAGCATTAGTTTACATTTGTTTTTATTTTATTTTGCTTTGTCGCTGTCTCCCGCGTTTGCAAGGTAGCGCAAGGAAACAGACGAAAGAAATGGCCCAACCCACCCCCATACACATGTATATACATTCACGTCCACACACACAAATATACATCTCAATGTACCCATACATCTCAATGTACACATATATACACACACACAGACACATACATATATACACATGCACACAATTCACACTGTCTGCCTTTATTCATTCCCATCACCACCTCGCCACACATGGAATAACATCCCCCTCCCCCCTCATGTGTGCGAGGTAGCACTAGGAAAAGACAACAAAGGCCCCATTCGTTCACACTCAGTCTCTAGGTGTCATGCAATAATGCCCGAAACCACAGCTCCCTTTCCACATCCAGGCCCCACAGAACTTTCCATGGTTTACCCCAGACACTTCACATGCCCTGATTCAATCCATTGACAGCACGTCGACCTGGTATACCACATCGATCCAATTCACTCTTTTCCTTGCCCGCCTTTCACCCTCCTGCATGTTCAGGCCCTGATTACTCAAAATCTTTTTCACTCCATCTTTCCACCTCCAATTTGGTCTCCCACTTCTCCTCGTTCCCTCCACCTCTGACACATATATCCTCTTGGTCAATCTTTCCTCACTCATTCTCTCCATGTGCCCAAACCATTTCAAAACACCCTCTTCTGCTCTCTCAACCATGCTCTTTTTATTTCCACACATCTCTCTTACCCTTACATTACTTACTCGATCAAACCACCTCACATCACACATTGTCCTCAAACATCTCATTTCCAGCACATCCACCCTCCTGCACACAACTCTATCCATAGCCCATGCCTCGCAACCATACAACTTTGTTGGAACCACTATTCCTTTGAAACATACCCATTTTTGCTTTCCGAGATAATGTTCTCGACTTCCACACATTCTTCAAGGCTCCCAGGATTTTCGCCCCCCTCCCCCACCCTATGATCCACTTCCGCTTCCATCGTTCCATCCGCTGCCAGATCCACTCCCAGATATCTAAAACACTTTACTTCCTCCAGCTTTTCTCCATTCAAACTTACCTCCCAATTGACTTGACCCTCAACCCTACTGTACCTAATAACCTTGCTCTTATTCACATTTACTCTTAACTTTCTTCTTCCACACACTTTTCCAAACTCAGTCACCAGCTTCTGCAGTTTCTCACATGAATCAACCACCAGGGCTGTATCATCAGCGAACAACAACTGACTCACTTCCCAAGCTCTCTCATCCCCAACAGACTTCATACTTGCCCCTCTTTCCAAAACTCTTGCATTCACCTCCCTAACAACCCCATCCATAAACAAATTAAACAACCATGGAGGCATCACACACCCTTGCCGCAAACCTACATTCACAGAGAACCAATCACTTTCCTCTCTTCCTACACGTACACATGCCTTACATCCTCGATAAAAACTTTTCACTGCTTCTAACAACTTGCCTCCCACACCATATAGCATCTCTGTCAACTTTATCATATGCCTTCTCCAGATCCATAAATGCTACATACAGATCCATTTGTTTTTCTAAGTATTTCTCACATACATTCTTCAAAGCGAACACCTGATCCACACATCCTCTACCACTTCTGAAACCACACTGCTCTTCCCCAATCTGATGCTCTGTACATGCCTTCACCCTCTCAATCAATACCCTCCCATATAATTTACCAGGAATACTCAACAAACTTATACCTCTGTAATTTGAGCACTCACTCTTATCCCCTTTGCCTTTGTACAGTGGCACTATGCACGCATTCCGCCAATCCTCAGGCACCTCACCATGAATCATACATACATTAAATAACCTTACCAACCAGTCAACAATACAGTCACCCCCTTTTTTAATAAATTCCACTGCAGTACTATCCAAACCCGCTGCCTTGCCGGCTTTCATCTTCCGTAAAGCTTTTACTACCTCTTCTCTGTTTACCAAATCATTTCCCTAACCCTCTCACTTTGCACACCACCTCTACCAAAACACCCTATATCTGCCACTCTATCATCAAACACATTCAACAAACTTTCAAAATACTCACTCCATCTCCTTCTCACATCACCACTACTTGTTATCACCTCCCCATTAGCCCCCTTCACTGAAGTTCCTATTTGCTCCCTTGTCTTATGCACTTTATTTACCTCCTTCCAGAACATCTTTTTATTCTCCCTAAAATTTAATGATACTCTCTCACCCCAACTCTCATTTGCCCTCTTTTTCACCTCTTGCACCTTTCACTTGACCTCCTGTCTCTTTCTTTTATACGTCTACCACTCATTTGCATTTTTTCCCTGCAAAAATCGTCCAAATGCCTCTCTCTTCTCTTTCACTAATAATCTTACTTCTTCATCCCACCACTCACTACCCTTTCTCACATACCAGTAGGAAAAATGTAAAGGCAAGCTACAATATGAAGTCTCTTGGACTACAAAAGCTAAATGTGGAAAAAAAATTTGGACTTGATAATCTATGGTGATCTGAGACTAATGAAGCAATGCACTGAAGCTATTAAAAAGATAAATAGGATTCTTAGATTTATAGACAGGGCTGTTAAATTTAAGTGCAGGGAAATTATTCCCACTTTACAGACAACTGGTGCATCCTCGGCTTAGATATTGTGGTCACTTTGGTCACCCTGTTTGAAATAAAACAAGAGATAGAGCACAGAGGTTGGCTAACAAAATGATCCCCAAACTGGGAAATGAATCCTGTGAGAGCTGACAAAACAATTCTGTTTAGCATTGAAAGAGAAAGTTAAGAGGTGATCTAACACAGGTATTCAAAGTTATGAAAGGCTTCGATAGATCTTCATCTAACAAACTACTTAAGGAGAGATTTGTTTGATTTCACTTGTAGTATGGTTACAAACTTGTGGGCAAACATTTTACCTCAAATGAGGCAAAGTACTTTTTCTTCAACAGAGTTGTTGATACATGGAATAATTGCTTATTAGAGTAGTTGAAAGTAGTACTACAGATACATTTAAGAATAGACTTGATAATGAATATTTTGCTTCAAATCTATGATTGACATTATTTATGCCTCTATAGTGACCTGAAATTTTACATTCTTTTTCCCTTTTAAATATCTATGTCTTTCTGCTCCTCTTCACTGATCTGTGAGTTTATTATCTTTTCTTCTATCAAAAATAGCCTAGAAAGGACCCGATGCTCTGTTGTTGTTTGAATTTCTTTGTAGACATGTTTTAAATAGGAATAATCAATGTCAACACAATGCAGTAAAACACAATGCAGTAACGGAGGACAGTAGTAGGTTGTGTTATGAATTTTTACCATGATAGAATAGGCTGGAAAAAGATTATTGAAGTGATTCTAAACACATTTGGTAGATCTCAAGAGACAATAACCTAGTGACAGATACAAAAATACGTTTTGAGAGTCTTGGCCAATTAATCATTGAGCATATACCATGGAAAAAGTAAACAAAATTGAAAATACCTAGGGACAGAAAATTATGGATATAGGAGGGCATGGAAAATAAAGAAAAGGATTGCATTAAAAGAAGCTAGATTTTAGGAATTGGATGAAAGAATAAAGAATGCAGATGAAATAATTTCATGGAAGAGAACAAAAACTGAATGAAGAAAAAGTTGTACAGAATGTACATGAACAAACCAAAAATTAGGTAAACAGAGATTAGGACCATTCAGATAAGATATGAATGAAAATGACCCCAGAAAAATATGCAAGATGTTGATTGAACAATATGAATTGGTATTTATCAGGAAATATAAGAAATTGAGAAATTAACTGTTTAGCCTGTATATGTTCATAGATATTGAAATGTTGAATGATGTTATAAACAGAGCAATGATCACCTCACAAAGAAAAACTCATCACTGGGACCAGAAGAAAACCCAGCCATCCTCAAGAAGACAGAAACAACAGTAGCAAAACCAGTGATTTTATTATTGAGGCAAAGTCTGGATTATATCAAAATTGCAGACATTCATAGATTGGCATATGTAACACTAATACACAAAAGGGAATCCAAGCAAATACCTGAATAATCCAGACTAATTAGCTTGCCTTTGCATGTAATAAAGGTCATAAAAAGAGTGATTAAAGGAGACATATGATTTTTTTTAAACAAGAATGAGGGTCAGCATGGATTTGTGCCAGGAAAAAGTATGCAAACCCAATTATTACCTCATTACAGTGAAAAATGAAAAGAATGGACACTTTTTCTTGACTAAAGAAAGCATTTTGACAAAGAATACCATTGATTGTTATTATGAAATATTATTGAATGTTACAGAAAATAGATCAAAATTTTGAGGATAAGGTAGAAAGATGGGTTAAAGAGAGTACAGTAGTGTTAGCATATAAAGACCTAATGGAAGAAATGATAGTGGAAAACATGCAATGGATTCAGAATTCATCATAAATGTGAAACATACCAGAGAGCTCATTGAGATGATAATGCTATCAAGTACTGAGTCTTATGACTTGGAGAACCTACACTATAAGAGGTAGAAATATATTGATGAGAATTTTATTGTACATATAAGAAGCAAAATTGAACTCTGATTTGTTTTATGATCACCAATGAAACAACTAGAAATGAACAAATTAGGTGTCAGGGAAGATTGAATATATGGTATAGCAGAAAAGCTTCAAGAAGCAGTGAAGATTTTTATCAAGCAAGTAAGGCATGCTAGCAAGTTAAAAGGGAGGAGGATGAGTGGTTCTAGATGAAGATGAATATGCAACATGGGTGTTTGGTGTCATCATGGCTGTTTATCTTGTTTATGAATGGATTGATGAGTGATGTGAATGAAAGGGCATTGGGGAGAGGACAGGTATTCGGTCTGTTGGAGGGTGGAGGATCCTAGGAGGTGAGCCAGCTGTTGTTTGCTGATGACGCAGTACTTGTGACAGATTTGAGTAAGAAACTGCAGGATTAAAGCAAGGTTATTAGGTTTAGTGGTGAAGGGAGACATTATTTGCAGTGGGAGTTTGATTGGAGAGAATTTGGAGGAATTGGAGTGTTTTAGATACCACAGAGTGGATTTCGCAGTGAATGGAACCATGTGAGATGAAGTAAGCCATATGGTGGGTGAGGGGGCAAAGGTCAGAGGCATACTGAGGAACGTATGGAAGGAGAGTTCATTTTCTTTAAGGATGAAGGTAGGTGTGTTTAATAGTATAGTAGTCCAATCAGTGATATATGGGTTTGAAGAGTAGGCCTTATACAAAAATGTAAAGAAGAGGATGAATGTGTTAAAAATTTAATGTTTGAGGACAGCTTGTAACATAAGGAAGGATTGCAGAATAAGAAATGATAAGGTAAGGGAAAGGTGTGTTTGGAAGAGGAGTATATATATATATATATTAGAGAGCTGAAGAGGGTGTGCTGAAATTGTTTGTCAAAAGTTGAGGGAACAAAGAAAAGGAGACACTGAGGAGATCGAAGGATGAAGTGAAAGATACTTTGAAGGTTCAAGGCCTGAAGGGTATAAGGCATGCAAGGGATAGAGTGAACAAAACAACATTAGAAATATTAGGAATATTTTTAGAAAAGAGTAAATGTAGAAAAATTGGGTATTATAACCCAAAAGAATGTAGATTACCATAGTGAATGAAGTAGACTTACTAGTTAAAAATTCCTTAACCCCCTGGGAGGATTCAGAAATCAACATTAAGATGAGTTGGCTTCCAGCCAAAAAGGCTAACAAAATTTCAGAAACTATCTTGGCCACCAACTTGGATGTTATTGATAGAAGAATCGGTTCTACATTTGATAGGGAAAATCATCATTTAGGGAAATTATAAAGTAAAATGGCTGTCAGCAGTACAAAGAGAATTTCAGTCAGCATTAAAACTAAATGAAACAGAAAAGTTAGCATGGAAGGAACTGACTATAAATGAACTTGTAAGTGTTAGTTATACAGTTGTTGATTCAGAAGCAATTTTCAGTAAGGGTGATGAGAACCAGTAACTAAGCTGATCATAGGTTATGGATATGTTATTACACTGAATACTGAAGAGATAATAAGTAAAATGAGCAGTGCAAAGAGTTCCAAGAAATCTATATGGATTCAAAAGGCATTTAGACATAGAAAACAAAAGACATATTGCACATTTCAGCAATAATGTAAGAAGATGAACTTTGTGTATTGAACTATGTGTATTGTTTATACAAAAAATTAGTAATTCTGTAACTTGTATGAGAAATATAAAGTTTAGTATGCAGTATTGTAGATACAGACATAATTCTGGTGGCAAAGAGTGTAAATTGTGGACAAGATAAACTTCCCTTCCATTTTGAAGAAATATCACAAAGAATGTGGATGATTGTGGTATTGTAATATATGCACACAGACAAAGACAAAGATAACAGTTTTGGCAAAGGAGGAGAAAATTACAATGTAAATGAAAATGAAATTGATGCATGACAAGAAAATGACACTAACACAGTGAATGAAGCAGATGATTATAAATATAGAGAAAATGCTGTCAAGTGAAAGACGGAATGAAACTGCAGATTAAAGTGTGAGAAGTAACCCACAAAAATGAATTCAAAAGATGATGGAACAAAGAAGCAAGAGAAGAAAATGTAAAGCAGTTGGCGAATGGACATCATTGGTGTAGCAGTTACCATCACTGACCGTATCATATTCACATGTCGCTGAGGATCAAGTGCATGGATTCAAATCCTTGTTGTAGCAGTTGGTCCACAGTCAACCCAGCTGTGTTATTTGGATTAGAGTGGTATGCAAAATTAGAAAGACATGGAGAGTGGTGGTGAAGAGAGAAGAGGTGGTGAAAGCTTTACTGAGGATGAAATGTGACAAGGCAGCTGGAGTGGATGGTATTGCTGTTGAATTTATGAAGAATGGGGGTGACTATGTTGTTCATTGGTTAATTAGGATTTTCGTATGTATGGCTCATAGTGAGGTACCCGAGGATTGGCAGACTGCACATATAGTGCCAGTGTATAAAGGCAAGGGGGATAAAGGTGAGTGTTCAAACACCAGAGGTATAAGTTTGTTGATTATAACTGGTAAGTTGTTTGGGAGGGTATTGACTGAGAGGGTGATGGCATGTACAGTGTTTTCTTTGAAGAGTGTGTTTGAGAAATAGAGAAATGGATGGATTTGTATCTGGCATTTTTGGATCTGGAGAAAGCAAATGATAGAGTTGATAAGATGCCTTTTGGAAGATCTTAAGAATATATGGTGTGGGAAGAAAGGTGATGGAAGCAGTGAGAATTTTTTATCAAGGGTGTAAGGCATATGCATGAGAAGAAAGAGAAGAGAATGAATGGTTCCAAGTGAAGTTTTGTTTGCAGCAGGGGTTAGTGATGTCACCATGGTTGTTAGCTTGTTTATACATGGGTTGTTGAGGGAGGTAAATGTGAGAGTCTTGGAGAAAGGGTCAAGTATGCTGAAAGTAGGGAATGAGAGGGCCAGGAAAGTGAGTTAGTTGTTTGCTGATGATACAGCACTGATGGCAGATTTGAGTGGGAAACAGCAGAAGTTGGTGGTTGGCTTTGGTAGGGTGTGTGAATGGAGAAAACTGAGTGTAAATGTACTTAAAGGCAAAGTTATTGGGTTTAGCAGAGTTGAGGGACATAATAGCTGGGATATGAGTTTGAGTGGAGAAAAATTGGAGGAAGTAAAATGTTTTAGGTACCTAGGAGTGGACATGGCAGCAAAGTGGAAGTGTAGGTGAGGATGCAAAGGTTCTGGGAGCACTGAAGAATGTGAAAAAGAATAATTATCTGGGAAGGCAAAAATGGGTATTTGAAGGTGTAGTATTACCAACACTATTATATGGATGTGGGGCATGAGCTATATATAAGACTGTGTGGAGGAGGGTGGTTGTGTTAGAAATGAAACTTCTGGAGACAGTATTTGGTGTGAGATGATATTCGATTAATGATGTAGGGGTAAGAGAGAGGTGTAGTCATAAAAAGAGGTGATTGATAGACATGAAGGTGTGCTGAAATGGTTTGAAAATATGGAAAGGAGTAACAGAGGGTTGATAAAGAGGATATATGTGTTTGAAGTAGAGGGAACAAGGATAAGGGGGAAACCAAATGGGAGATGGAAGGTTGGAGTAAAAAAGGCTTTAAGCAATCAGAGCTTGAACATGCAGGAGGTTGAAAGACATGCACATGAGAGAATGAATTGGAATGATATGGTATACAGGGGTAGATGTGCTGTCAACAGACTCAACCAGGGTATGTGAAGCATTTGGGATAAACCATGGATGGGTCTGTGGGACCTGGTTATGGATAGGGAGCTGTGGTTTCAGTGCATTACACATGACAGTTAGAGAATGTATGTGAGATGATGCAGCCTTTCTTTATCTCTTCTTGGCTTTGCCTTGCTATTACAGGAAATTGTGACCAAGAACAAAGAAAAAGAAATTAGCAAATGGACCTTCATGATGTGGTCGTTAGTGTTCCTGATCATGGCACATTTGTGAGCCACCTAGGATTGAGCACATAGGTTTGAATCCTGGTTGTGGCAATTGATCCTTACTCATCTTAGCTGTTCATCCACAACTCAGCTGTTTATCTACTTGTCAAGGGTCAGTCGATAAAATGGGAACCTTGCTTAGGCTAGGGTATATATATATTTATTTATTTATATTCATCATTCTTTGATGCTTTCTCTCGCATTAGCAAGGTAGCACAAGGAAACAGACAAAAGAATGGCCCAACCCGCCCACACATGCACTTATACATCTGTATACATTTCAATGCATACATACATATACATACACAGACATATACATATATACACATGTACCTATTCATACATGCTGCCTTCATCTATTCTAACCGCCACTCCGCCACACATGAAGTGACACCCCCCTTCCCCCGTGTGCACGTGAGGTAGCGCAAGGAAAAGACAACAAAGGCCACATTCGTTCACACTCAGTCTCTAGCTGTCATGTCTAATGCACCAAAACCACAGATCCCTTTCCACATTCAGGCCCCACAAAACTTTCCATGGTTTACCCCAGATGCTTCACATGCCCTGGTTCAATCCATTGACAGCATGTCGACCCCAGTATACCACATCATTCCAATTCACTCTATTCTTTGCATGCCTTTCACCCTCCTGCATGTTCAAGCCCCGATCGCTCAAGATCTTTTTCACTCCATCCTTCCACCTCCAATTTGGTCTCACACTTCTCCTCGTTCCCTCCACATCTGACACATATATCCTCTTTGACGATCTTTCCTCACTCAATCTCTCCATGTGACCAAACCATTTCAATATGCCCTCTTCTGCTCTCTCAACCACACTCTTTTTATTACCACACATCTCTCTTACCCTTTCATTACTTACTCGATCAAACCACCTCACACCACTTATTGTCCTCAAACATCTCATATCCAGCACATCCACCCTCCTCCGCACAACCCTATCTATAGCCCATGCCTCACAACCATATAACATTGTTGGAACCACTATTCCTTCAGACACCCATTTTTGCTCTCTGAGATAGCGTTCTTGCCTTCCACACATTTTTCAACGCTCCCAGAACCTTTGCCCTCTCCCCCATCCTGTGACTCCTGCTTCCATAGTTCCATCCGCTGCCAAATCATCTCCCAGATATCTAAAACACTTCACTTCCTCCACTTTTACTCCATTCAAACTTACCTCCCAGTTGACTTGTCCCTCAACCCTTCTAAACCTAATAACCTTGCTCTTATTCACAGTTACTCTCAGCTTTCTTCTTTCACACACTTTACCAGACTCAGTCAACAACTTCTGCAGTTTCTCACCCAGCGCTGTATCATCAGCGAACAACTGACTCACTTCCCAAGTTCTCTCATCCACAACAGACTGCATACTTGCCCCTTTCTCCAAAACTCTTGCATTCACCTCCCTAACAACCCCATCCATAAACAAATTAAAAAGCCATGGAGACATCACACACCCCTACCTCAAACCAACATTCACTGAGAACCAATCACCTTCCTCTCTAGCTACTCATACACATGCCTTACATCCTCAATAAAAACTTTTCACTGCTTCTAGCAACTTACCTCCCACACCATATACTCTTACTCCCCTCTCATTTTCAGTTTTCCAAAAGAAGGAACAGAGAAGGGGCCAAGTGAGGATATTCCCTCTAAAGCTCAGTCCTCTGTTCTAAACACTACCTTGCTAACACGGGAAATGGCAAACGTATGAAAAAAAAAAAAAAGGTGCAAAAGGTAAAAAAGAGGGCAAATGAGAGTTGGGGTGAGAGAGTATTATTAAATTTTAGGGAGAATAAAAAGATGTTCTGGAAGGAGGTAAATAAAGTGCGTAAGACAAGGGAGCAAATGGGAACTTCAGTGAAGGGGGCTAATGGGGAGGTGATAACAAGTAGTGGTGATGTGAGAAGGAGATGGAGTGAGTATTTTGAAGGTTTGTTGAATGTGTTTGATGATAGAGTGGCAGATATAGGGTGTTTTGGTAGAGGTGGTGTGCAAAGTGAGAGGGTTAGGGAAAATGATTTGGTAAACAGAGGAGAGGTAGTAAAAGCTTTGCGGAAGATGAAAGCCGGCAAGGCAGCGGGTTTGGATGGTATTGCAGTGGAATCTATTAAAAAAGGGGGTGACTGTATTGTTGACTGGTTGGTAAGGTTATTTAAAGTATGATTCATGGTGAGGTGCCTGAGGATTGGCGGAATGTGTCCATAGTGCCATTGTACAAAGGCAAAGGGGATAAGAGTGAGTGCTCAAATTACAGAAGTATAAGTTTGTTGAGTATTCCTGGTAAATTATATGGGAGGGTATTGATTGAGAGGGTGAAGGCATGTACAGAGCATCAGATTGGGGAAGAGCAGTGTGGTTTCAGAAGTGGTAGAGGATGTGTGGATCAGGTGTTTGCTTTGAAGAATGTATGTGAGAAATACTTAGAAAAGCAAATGGATTTGTATGTAGCATTTATGGATCTGGAGAAGGCATATGATAGAGTTGATAGAGATGCTCTGTGGAAGGTATTAAGAATATATGGTGTGGGAGGCAAGTTGTTAGAAGCAGTGAAAAGTTTTTATCGAGGATGTAAGGCATGTGTACGTGTAGGAAGAGAGGAAAGTGATTGGTTCTCAGTGAATGTAGGTTTGCGGCAGGGGTGTGTGATGTCTCCATGGTTGTTTAATTTGTTTATGGATGGAGTTGTTAGGGAGGTGAATGCAAGAGTTTTGGAAAGAGGGGCAAGTATGAAGTCTGTTGGGGATGAGAGAGCTTGGGAAGTGAGTCAGTTGTTGTTCGCTGATGATACAGCGCTGGTGGCTGATTCATGTGAGAAACTGCAGAAGCTGGTGACTAAGTTTGGTAAAGTGTGTGAAAGAAGAAAGTTAAGAGTAAGTGTGAATAAGAGCAAGGTTATTAGGTACAGTAGGGTTGAGGGTCAAGTCAATTGGGAGGTAAGTTTGAATGGAGAAAAACTGGAGGAAGTAAAGTGTTTTAGATATCTGGGAGTGGATCTGGCAGCGGATGGAACCATGGAAGCGGAAGTGAATCATTGGGTGGGGGAGGGGGCGAAAATCCTGGGAGCCTTGAAGAATGTTTGGAAGACGAGAACATTATCTTGGAAAGCAAAAATGGGTATGTTTGAAGGAATAGTGGTTCCAACAATGTTGTATGGTTGCGAGGTGTGGGCTATGGATAGAGTTGTGCGCAGGATGGTGGATGTGCTGGAAATGAGATGTTTGAGGACAATGTGTGGTGTGAGGTGGTTTGATCGAGTAAGTAATGTAAGGGTAAGAGAGATGTGTGGAAATAAAAAGAGCATGGTTGAGAGAGCAGAAGAGGATGTTTTGAAATGGTTTGGGCACATGGCGAGAATGTGTGAGGAAAGATTGACCAAGAGGATATATGTGTCAGAGGTGGAGGGAACGAGGAGAAGTGGGAGACCAAATTGGAGGTGGAAAGATGGAGTGAAAAAGAATTTGAGTGATCGGGGCCTGAACATGCAGGAGGGTGAAAGGCGGGCAAGGAATAAAGTGAATTGGATCGATGTGGTATACCGGGGTTGACGTGCTGTCAGTGGATTGAATCAGGGCATGTGAAGCGTCTGGGATAAACGGTGGAAAGTTGTGTGGGGCCTGGATGTGGAAAGGGAGCTGTGGTTTCGGGCATTATGGCATGACAGCTAGAGACTGAGTGTGAACAAATGGGGCCTTTGTGGTCTTTTCCTAGCGCTACCTCGCACACATGAGGGGGGAGGAGGATGGTATTCCATGTGTGGCGAGGTGGCGATGGGAATGAATAAAGGCAGACAGTGTGAATTGTGTGCATGGGTATATATATATGTGTCTGTGTGTGTATATATATGTGTACATTGAGATGTATAGGTATGTATATTTGCGTGTGTGGACGTGTATGTATATACATGTGTATGGGGGTGGGTTGGGCCATTTCTTTCGTCTGTTTCCTTGCGCTACCTCGCAAACACGAGAGACAGCGACAAAGCAAAATAACTAAATAAATAATATATAGGCAGAATGTTTGAGGAAAGAAACCGGGATGTTTTGGCTCTGAATGAAATGAAGCTCAAGGGTAAAAGGAAAGAATGGTTTTGGAATGTCTTTGGAGTAAAGTCAGGAGTTGGTGAGAGGACAAGGGCAAAGGAAGGACAAGCACTACTTATGAAGCAGGAGTTGTGGGAGTATGTGACAGAGTGTAAGAAAGAAAACTCTAGATTGATATGGGTAAAACTGAAAGTGGATGGAGAGAGATGGGTGATTATTGGTGCCTAAGCACCTGGTCATAAGAAAAATCATAAGAGGCAAGTGTTTTGGGAGCAACTGAGTGAGTGTGTTAGCAGCTTTGATTCATATGACCGGGTTATAGTGATGGCTGATTAGTGATGGCTGATTTGAATGCAAAGGTGAGTAATGTGGAAGTTGAGGGTATAATTTATGTACATGGGATGTTCAGTGTTGTAAATGGAAATGGTGAAGAGCTTGTAGATTTGTGTGCTGAAAAAGGACTTTTGATACATATGACCGGGGTATAGTGATGGCTGATTAGTGATGGCTGATTTGAATGCAAAGGTGAGTATTGTGGAAGTTGAGGGTATAATTTATGTACATGGGATGTTCAGTGTTGTAAATGGAAATGGTGAAGAGCTTGTAGATTTGTGTGCTGAAAAAGGACTTTTGATTGGAATACCTGGTTTAAAAAGAGAGATAAATATAAGTATACATATGTAAGTGTGAGAGATGTCCAGAGAGCGTTATTGGATTAAGTGTTAATTGATAGGTATGTGAAAGAGAGACTTTTGGATGTTAATGTGCTGAGAGGTGCAACTGGAGGGATGTCTGATCATTATCATGTTGTGGCAAAGGCGAAGATTTGTAGAGATTGTCAGAAAAATAGAGAGAATGTTGGGGTGAAGAGAGTGGTGAGAGTGAGTGAGCTCGGAAAGGGGACTTGTGTGAGGAAGTACCGGGAGAGATTGAGTGCAGAATGGAAAAAGGTGAGAGCAAATGATGAAAGGGGAGTGGGGGAGGAATGAGATGTATTTAGGGAAGCAGTGATGGCTTGCACAAAAGATGCTTGTAGCATGAGAAAGGTGGGAGGTGGGCAGATTAGAAAGGATAGTGAATAGTGGGATGAAGAAGTAAGATTGTTAGTGAAAGAGAAGAGAGAGGTGTTTGGAAAATTTTTGCAGGGAAGTAGTGCAAATGACTGGGAGACATATAAAAGAAAGAGGCAGGAGGTCAAGAGAAAGGTGCAAGAGGTGAAAAAGAGGGCAAATGAGAGTTGTGGTGACAGAGTATCATTTGATTTTGGGGAGAATGAAAAGATGTTTTGGAAAGAGGTAAAAAAAAAGTGCATGACAAGAGAACAAATGGGAACATTGGTGAAGGGGGCTAATGGGGAGGTAATAACAAGTAGTGGTGAAGTGAGATGGAGTGAGTATTTTGAAGGTTTGTTGAATGTGTTTGATGATAGAGTGGCAGATATAGTGCGTTTTGGTCGAGGTGGTGTGCGAAGTGAGAGGGTCATGGAGACTGGTTTGGTAAACGGAGAAGAGGTAGTGAAAGCTTTGTGGAAGCTGAAAGCCGGCAAGGTGGTGGGTTTGGATGGGATTGCAGTCGAATTTATTGAAATAGGGGGTGCCTGTGCTGTTGACTGATTGGTAAGAATATTCATTACTTAGAAAAGCAGATGGATTTGTGTGTAGCATTCATGGATCTGGAGAAAGCATATGATAGAGTGGATAGAGATACTTTGTGGAAGGTATTAAGAGTATAATGGTGTGGGAGGTAAGTTGCTAGAAGCAGTGAAAGTTTTTATCAAGGATGTAAGGCATTTGAACAGGTAGGAAGAGAGGAAAATGATTGGTTCTGAGTGAATTTCAGTTTGCAGCAGGGTTGCATGATGTCTCCATGGCTGTTTAATTTGTTTATGGATGGGGTTGTTAGGGAGATGAATGCAAGAGTTTTGGAGAAAGGTTAGGGAGATGAATGCAAGAGTTTTGGAGAGAAGGGCAAGTATGCAGTCTGTTGTGGATGAGAGGCTTGGGAAGTGAGTCAGTTGTTCATTGATGTTACAGCACTGGTGGCTGATTCGGGTGAGAAACTGCTGAAGTCGGTGACCGAGTTTGGTGAAGAGTGTGAAAGAAGAAATTTAAGAGTAAATGTGAATTAGAGCAAGGTTCTTAGGTTCAGTAGGGTTGAAGGACAAGTTAACTAGGAGGTAAGTCTCAAGCTGTCATGTGTAATGCACCAAAGCCACAGCTCCCTATCCACATCCAGGCCTCACAGACCTTTCCATGGTTTACCCCAGATGTTTCACATGCTCTGGTTCAGTCCATTGACAGCATGTTGACCCCGGTGTACTACATCATTCCAATTCACTCTATTCCTTGCACACCTCTTATTTTCCTGAATGTTCAGGCCTTGATCATTCAAAACTTATTTCACTCCATTCTTTCATCTCCAATTTGGTCTCCCGTTTCCCCTTGTTCCCTCCACTTCTGACACATATATCCTCTTTGTCAACCCTTCCCCACTCTTTCTCTCTATATGTCCAAACCATTTCAACATACCCTCACCTGCTCTCTCAACCACACTCTTTTTACTGCCACACATCTTTCTTACCCCTTTCATTACCAATTTAATCAGACCGTCTCACACCACATATTTTCTCAAACATGTCATATCCTAGACATCCACCCTCCTCACAACCCTATCAATAGCCCATGCCTCACAACCATATAATGTTGTTGGAACCACTATTCCTTCAAACATACTCACTTCTGCTTCCATGGGTCCATTATCTGCCAAGTCCACTCTCATATGTCTAAAATTTTTCTCCATCCAAACTTACATCCCAACTGATTTGTCCCTCAAGCCTGTTGAACCTGATAACCTTGCTTTTATTCGTATTTACCCCCAATTTTCTCCTTTCATACACTCTTCTAAATTCAGTCACCAATTTCTGCAGTTTATCACTCAAATCAGCCACCAGTGTTATATCATCGGTGAACAACAACTGACTCACTTCCCAGGCCCTTTCATCTCCAACAGGCTGCATATTTGCCCATCTCTTCAAAATTCTTGCATTTACCTCCATCACCATAGCATCCATAAACTACTTAAACAGCCATGGTGACATCACACACCCTTGCCACAAACTGACCTTCACAGGGAACCAGTCACTCTTCTCTCTTCCTACTCATGCACATGCCTTTCACCATTGATGAGTTATCACTGCTTCTAGCCATTTAACTCCTGCACCATATCTTCACTCCTTCCGCAAAGCATTTCTATCAACCCTATCACATACATTCTCCAGATCCATGAATGCCATATACAAATCCACTCCCAAGTATTTCTCACTCACATTCTGCAAAGCAGAACCTGATCCACACATCCTCTACCACTTCTGAAACCACACTGCTTCTCCCCAGTCTGATGCTCTGTACATGCCTTCACCCTCTCAATCAATACCCTCCCATACAATTGTCCAGGTATACTCGACAAACTTATTCCTGTGTAGTTTGAACACTCACTTTTGTCCCCTTTTCCTTTATGCAATATATTATTATTATTATTATTATTATTATTATTATTTTTTTTTTTTTTTTTTTTTTATACTTTGTCGCTGTCTCCCGCGTTTGCGAGGTAGCGCAAGGAAACAGACGAAAGAAATGGCCCAACCCCCCCCATACACATGTACATACACACGTCCACACACGCAAATATACATACCTACACAGCTTTCCATGGTTTACCCCAGACGCTTCACATGCCTTGATTCAATCCACTGACAGCACGTCAACCCCTGTATACCACATCGCTCCAATTCACTCTATTCCTTGCCCTCCTTTCACCCTCCTGCATGTTCAGGCCCCGATCAAACAAAATCCTTTTCACTCCATCTTTCCACCTCCAATTTGGTCTCCCTCTTCTCCTCGTTCCCTCCACCTCCGACACATATATCCTCTTGGTCAATCTTTCCTCACTCATTCTCTCCATGTGCCCAAACCATTTCAAAACACCCTCTTCTGCTCTCTCAACCACGCTCTTTTTATTTCCACACATCTCTCTTACCCTTACGTTACTTACTCGATCAAACCACCTCACACCACACATTGTCCTCAAACATCTCATTTCCAGCACATCCATCCTCCTGCGCACAACTCTATCCATAGCCCACGCCTCGCAACCATACAACATTGTTGGAACTACTATTCCTTCAAACATACCCATTTTTGCTTTCCGGGATAATGTTCTCGACTTCCACACATTTTTCAAGGCTCCCAAAATTTTCGCCCCCTCCCCCACCCTATGATCCACTTCCGCTTCCATGGTTCCATCCGCTGCCAGATCCACTCCCAGATATCTAAAACACTTCACTTCCTCCAGCCTCTCACCATTTAAACTCACCTCCCAATTGACTTGACCCTCAACCCTACTGTACCTAATAACCTTGCTCTTATTGACATTTACTCTTAACTTTCTTCTTCCACACACTTTACCAAACTCCGTCACCAGCTTCTGCAGTTTCTCACATGAATCCGCCACCAGCGCTGTATCATCAGCGAACAACAACTGACTCACTTCCCAAGCTCTCTCATCCCCAACAGACTTCATACTTGCCCCTCTTTCCAAAACTCTTGCATTTACCTCCCTAACAACCCCATCCATAAACAAATTAAACAACCATGGAGACATCACACACCCCTGCCCACGTATTCCTCGCGTGTCGTAGAAAGCGACTAGAGGGGACGGGAGCGGGGGGCCGGAAATCCTCCCCTCCTTGTATTAACTTTCTAAAATGGGAAACAGAAGAAGGAGTCACGCGGGGAGTGCTCATCCTCCTCGAAGGCTCAGAGTGGGGTGCCTAAATTATTATTATTATTATTATTATTATTATCATTATTATTATTATTATTACCGAGTGCAGAATGGGAAGAGGTGAAAGCAAAGGACGTAAGGGAAGTGGGGGAGGAATGGGATGTATTTAGGGAAGCAGTGATGGCTTGCACAAAAGATGCTTGTGGCATGAGAAGCGTGGGAGGTGAGCAGATTAGAAAGGGTAGTGAGTGTTGGGATGAAGAAGTAAGATTATTAGTGAAAGAGAAGAGAGGCATTTGGAAATAGTGCAAATGACTGGGAGATGTATAAAAGAAAGAGGCAGGAGGTCAATAGAAAGGTGCAAGAGGTGAAGAAGAGGGCGAATGAGAGTTGGGGTGAGAGAGTATCATTGAATGTTAGGGAGAATACGATGATGTTTTGGAAGGAGGTAAATAAGGTGTGTAAGACAAGAGAACAAATGGGAACATCGGTGAAGGGGGTGATTGGGGAGGTTATAATAAGTAGTGGTGATGTGAGATGGAATGAGTATTTTGAAGGTTTGTTGAAAGTGTCAGATGATAGAGTGGCAGGTATAGGGTGTTTTGGTCGAGGTGGTGTGCAAAGTGCAGGAGTTAGGGAGAATGATTTAGTAAACAGAGAAGAGGTAGTAAAAGCTTTGTGGAAGATGAAAGCTGGCAAGGCAGTGGGTTTGGATGGTATTGCAGTGGAATTTATTAAAAAAGGGGGTGACTATGTTGTTGACTGGTTGGTAAAGATATTTGATATATGTATGGCTGTTGGTGAAGTGCCTGAGGATTGGTAAAATGCATGCATAGTGCTATTGTACAAAGGCAAAGGGGATAAAGTTGAGTGTTCAAATTACAGAGGTATAAGTTTGTTGAGTATTCCAGGGAAATTATATGGGAGGGTATTGATTGAGAGGGTGAAGGCATGTACAGAGCATCAGATTGGGGAAGAGCAGTGTGGTTTCAGAAGTGGTAGAGGATGTGTGGATCAGGTGTTTGCTTTAAAGAATGTATGTGAGAAATACTGAGAAAAACAAATGGATTTGTATATAGCATTCATGGATCTGGAGAAGGCGTATGATAGAGTTGATAGAGATGCTCTGTGGAAGGTATTAAGAATGGATAGTGTGGGAGGCAAGTTGCTAGAAGCAGTGAAAGGTTTTTATCGAGGATGTAAGGCATGTGTACATTTAGGAAGAGAGGAAAGTGATTTGTTCTCAGTGACTGTCATTTGTGGCAGAGGTGTGTGGTGTTCCCATGGTTGTTTAATTTGTTTATGGATGGGTTTGTTAGGGAGGTGAATGCAAGTTTTGGAGAGAGGGGCAAGTTTGCAGTCTGTTGTGGATGAGAGGGCTTGGAGAGTGAGTCATTTGTTGTTCACTGATGATACAGCGCTGGTGACTGAGTTTGATAAAGTGTGTGAAAGAAGAAAGCTGAGAGTAAATGTGAATAAGAGCAAGGTTATTAGGTACAGTAGGGTTGAGGGACAAGTTAATTTGGAGGTAAGTTTGAGTGGAGAAAAGCTGGAGGAAGTGAAGTGTTTTAGATATCTGGGAGTGGATTTGGCAGCGGATGGAACCACGGAAGTGGAAGTGAGTCACAGTGTGGGGGAGGGGGTGAAAGTTCTGGGAGTGTTGAAAAATGTGTGGAAGATAAGAACATTTTCTCAGAAAGCAAAATTGGATATGTTTGAAGGAATAATGATTCCATCAATGTTATATAGTTGCGAGGCATGGGCTATAGATATGGTTGAGTGGAGGAGGGTGGATGTGTTGGAAATGAGATGTTTGAGGACATTATGTGGTGTGAGGTGGTTTGATCGAGTAAGTAATGAAAGGGTAAGAGAGATGTGTGGTAATAAAAAGAGTGTGGTTAAGAGCAGAAGAGTGTGTTTTCAAATAGTTTGGTCACATGGAGAGAATGAGTGAGTAAAGATTGACCAAGAGGATATACGTGTCAGAGGTGGAGGGAACGAGAAGTGGGATACCAAATTGGAGGTGGAAGGATGGAGTGAAAAAGATTTTGAGTGATCAGGGCCTGAACATGCAGAAGGATGAAAGGCTTGCAAGGAATAGAGTGAATTGGAACAATGTGGTATATCGGGGTCGACATGCTGTCAATGGATTGAACCAGGGCATGTGAAGCATCTGGGGTAAACCATGGAAAGTTTCATGGGGCCTGGATGTGGAAAGGGAGCTGTGGTTTCGATGTATTATACATGACAGCTAGAGACAGTGTGAACGAATGTGGCCCTTGTTGTCTTTTCCTAGTGCTACCTCGCGTGCATGCAGGGGGTGAAGGGGGTTGTTATTTCATGTGTGGCGGGGTGGTGACGGGAATGAATAAGGGCAGCAGGTATGAATTATGTACATGTGTATGTATGTATATGTCTTTGTATGTATATATATGTATACATTGAAATGTATAGGTGTGTATATGTGTGTGTGTGTGGGCGTGTATGTATATACATTTGTATGTGGGTGGGTTGGGCCATTCTTTCGTCTGTTTCCTTGCAATACCTCGCTAACGCGGGAGACAGTGACAAAGTATGATAAAAAAGAAATTGTATTTTTTTTTGTTGATATACTTGATTGTCATTTCCTGCATTAGCAAGGTAGCACCAGGGAACAGACAGAGAAAGACCCATCCACTCATATACACACATATATACATACACACCCATACACATACATATACATGTACACATACATACATACATACATACATACATACACATACATATAAGTAGTTATAATGATAACACTTGACTGTGATGAAGTATGAAGGTGAAATCGCACTTCAGTAGGAGTTCATACAATTTTACTTAACTTGATTTTTCTCTACATGTGGCACGACCTGTTTCATGGAGACAATCGACCTCATCAGGTGCCAGTACTTAACAAAGTTATTTAGATTCCAACATCACACTTAATTTCAGCTGTCCAACGCCAATCTTTGTAGACCAAGCAATGTCTGCTTTGTCTGGCCATAATCATTTTAAGGGAGAGTAATTAGGGAGGGTCAAATGGCAGGGGTTGACCTGGGTAGCTGGGTGTTTGTTGAACAACATTTTTGTTTTCGTGTTTTGTCAATTCTCTCTTAATGAGTTGGTTAATGTTAGGATGGGCTTTAAAATTGCCTGGGGACAAATTAAAGTTCTTAGTATTAGCAATTAAGACATTCAGTGACATTGTGTGTACCATTATCAGTAGAGGGGTATAAGATAACGGGATTTTCAAGATCTATGGGGTGATCATTTTCATGACATTGTTCAGTGATTGCACTTCTGTGGTCATCCCTGCGTACTGAATGATGGTGCCAATAACACCTTTCCATCACAGTTTTACCTGTCTAGCCTACATAAATATATTTACATGCCTTGCATTTGATGGGATAAACACTCCCATTTGTTGCATGATTAGGCTTACAACTTATTAAAGACCTCACTGATGGTGTTATTGTATTGGAAAGCAACATTGCAAGCACTGTTTTTTTAGAACATTTAGACATCCATATTTATCACATTTTTTAACACATGTGACAAATAAGGATAATTCTAAATGTTTAGTGTTTCCCTATTCTCCCAACATAGCTAATCTAAGACATGTTAAAAAAAAACAGTGCTTGCATTGTTGCTTTCCAGTACGATAACACTCTCCCACCCTATGACTCACTTTCACTTTTATGGTTCCATTCATTGCCAAGTCCACTCTCAGATATCTAAAACATATACATAGCATTCATGAGATGCCCTCGATGAGGGTCTCATTTGCCCATGATGTCTCAGCTGACTTAAGAAAAGTAAAAATAGATTGATAAGAGAGAGAAGGGGGACCTGATAACAACCTTTAAGTTTTTAAATCAAGTGGATGATATTGTTTATATACGGTTCGTTGAGAATTACAGTGCCAAAGTAACAAGAAGCAATGAAAAAAAAGAAGACAAAAAGCTTGTTAGAAAAGATTTTATAAAGTACTGGTGAAGTGGTGGGTGGAGGGGGCTAGAATAAACAAATAAGATAGTGAATGATATCTATTTGCAAAGGTTTGAAAGGCTACTTGATGACATAGAAAGTTCTGGAGGTGGGGCCCCTTAAGTGTACCATATCGTACAAATAGTTACTGTAATTACAATAATATATGCAGACAGTTTTCAGAGGCAGATGTGTGAAAGGAGAAAGTTGAGTGTAAATGTGAATAAGAGTAAGGTTATTCAGTTCAGTAGGGTTAAGGGACAAGTTAATTGGGATGCAAGTTTGAATGGAGAAAAACTTGGAGAATGTGAAGTGTTTAGATATCTGGAAGTGGACTTAGCAGCAAATGATTGGGGAAGGGGCTGAAGGTTCTGGGAGCTATGAAGAATGTGTGGAAGGAGAGAACATTATCACGGAGAGCAAAAAATGGGTAAGTTTGAAGGATTTGTAGTCCCATCAATTTTATATGGTTGCAAGGCATGGACCATAGAAAGGGTTGTACAGAGGAGGGTGGATGTGTTGGAAATGAAATGTTTGAGGACATTATGTGGTGTGACGTGGTTTGATCGGGTAAGTAACGTAAGGGTAAGAGAGATTTGTGGAAATAAAAAGAGTGTGGTTGAGAGGGCAGAAGAGGGTATGTTGAAGCAGTTTGGACATATGGAGAGTGTGAGTAGGGAAACATTAACAAAGAGGATATATGTGTCAGGGGTAGAGGGAACAAGGGAAAGCAGGAGACCAAATTAGAGGTGGAAGGATGGAGTAAAAAGGATTTTTAGCATTTAGGGCCTGAACATACAGAAGGGCGTGAGGCGTGCAAGGAATAGAGTGAATTGGAACAATGTGTTATACCAGGGTCGACATGCTGTCAGTGGGTTGAACCAGGGCATGTGAAGCATCTGGGGTGTATCATGGAAAGATCTGTGGGGCCTGGATGTGGAAAGGAAGCTGTGGTTTCGGTGCATTAGACATGACAGATAGAGACTGAGTGTGAACAAATGTGGCCTTTTGTCTTTTTCCTGGCACTACTTTGCTGGAAGGTGAGAGGTATGCTATATCCTGTGTCCAGAGGGGGGGGGGGGGATGAAGTCAGCAAGTATGAATATGAATATGTGTATATATGTATATGTCTGTGTATGTATATGTATACGTTGAAATGTATATCTATGTATATGTATATATCCTCTTTGTCAATCTTTCCTCACTCATTCTCTCCATATGACCAAACCATTTCAAAACACCCTCTTCTGTTCTCTCAACCAAACTCTTTTTATTACCACATATCTCTCTTACCCTTTCATTACTTACTCGACATACATATATACATGTATATTATGTAATATCCATAAATGCTACATACAAATCCATTTGCTTTTCTAAGTATTTCTCACATACATTCTTCAAAGCAAACACCTGATCTACACATCCTCTACCACTTCTGAAACCACACTGCTCTTCCCCAATCTGATGCTCTGTACATGCCTTCACCCTCTCAATCAATACCCTCCTATATAATTTACCAGGAATACTCAACAAACTTATACCTCTGTAATTTGAGCACTCACCCTTATCCCCTTTGCCTTTGTACAATGGCACTATGCACGCATTCCGCCAATCCTCAGGCACCTCACCATGAGTCATTTTTTTTTTTTTTTTTTTTTTTTTTATACTTTGTCGCTGTCTCCCGCGTTTGCGAGGTAGCGCAAGGAAACAGACGAAAGAAATGGCCCAACCCCCCCATACCATGAGTCATACATACATTAAATAACCTTACCAACCAGTCAACAATACAGTCACCCCCTTTTTTAATAAATTCCACTGCAATACCATCCAAACCTGCTGCCTTGCCGGCTTTCATCTTCCGCAAAGCTTTCACTACCTCTTCTCTTTTTACCAAATCATTTTCCCTAACCCTCTCACTTTGCACACCACCTCGACCAAAACACCCTATATCTGCCACTCTATCATCTAACACATTCAACAAACCTTCAAAATACTCACTCCATCTCCTTCTCACATCACCACTACTTGTTATCACCTCCCTATTTGCGCCCTTCACTGAAGTTCCCATTTGCTCCCTTGTCTTACGCACTTTATTTACCTCCTTCCAGAACATCTTTTTATTCTCCCTAAAATTTACTGATAGTCTCTCACCCCAACTCTCATTTGCCCTTTTTTTCACCTCTTGCACCTTTCTCTTGACCTCCTGTCTCTTTCTTTTATACATCTCCCACTCAATTGCATTTTTTCCCTGCAAAAATCGTCCAGAGTTGATAGAGATGCTCTGTGGAAGGTATTAAGAATATATGGTGTGGGAGGAAAGTTGTTAGAAGCAGTGAAAAGTTTTTATCGAGGATGTAAGGCATATGTACGTGTAGGAAGAGAGGAAAGTGATTGGTTCTCAGTGAATGTAGGTTTGCGGCAGGGGTGTGTGATGTCTCCATGGTTGTTTAATTTGTTTATGGATGGGGTTGTTAGGGAGGTAAATGCAAGAGTTTTGGAAAGAGGGGCAAGTATGAAGTCAGTTGGGGATGAGAGAGCTTGGGAAGTGAGTCAGTTGTTGTTCGCTGATGATACAGCGCTGGTGGCTGATTCATGTGAGAAACTGCAGAAGCTGGTGACTGAGTTTGGTAAAGTGTGTGGAAGAAGAAAGTTAAGAGTAAATGTGAATAAGAGCAAGGTTATTAGGTACAGTAGGGTTGAGGGTCAAGTCAATTGGGAGGTGAGTTTGAATGGAGAAAAACTGGAGGAAGTGAAGTGTTTTAGATATCTGGGAGTGGATCTGGCAGCGGATGGAACCATGGAAGCGGAAGTGGATCATAGGGTGGGGGAGGGGGCGAAAATTCTGGGGCCTTGAAGAATGTGTGGAAGTCGAGAACATTATCTCGGAAAGCAAAAATGGGTATGTTTGAAGGAATAGTGGTTCCAACAATGTTGTATGGTTGCGAGGCGTGGGCTATGGATAGAGTTGTGCGCAGGAGGATGGATGTGCTGGAAATGAGATGTTTGAGGACAATGTGTGGTGTGAGGTGGTTTGATCGAGTGAGTAACGTAAGGGTAAGAGAGATGTGTGGAAATAAAAAGAGCGTGGTTGAGAGAGCAGAAGAGGGTGTTTTGAAGTGGTTTGGGCACATGGAGAGAATGAGTGAGGAAAGATTGACCAAGAGGATATATGTGTCGGAGGTGGAGGGAACGAGGAGAAGAGGGAGACCAAATTGGAGGTGGAAAGATGGAGTGAAAAAGATTTTGTGTGATCGGGGCCTGAACATGCAGGAGGGTGAAAGGAGGGCAAGGAATAGAGTGAATTGGAGCGATGTGGTATACCGGGGTTGACGTGCTGTCAGTGGATTGAATCAAGGCATGTGAAGCGTCTGGGGTAAACCATGGAAAGCTGTGTAGGTATGTATATTTGCGTGTGTGGACGTATGTATATACATGTGTATGGGGGGGGTTGGGCCATTTCTTTCGTCTGTTTCCTTGCGCTACCTCGCAAACGCGGGAGACAGCGACAAAGTATAATAATAATAATAATAAAATTATGTAATATTATACTTATAGGGAGGTAGTGCAGGGAAACAGACGAAAGAATGGCCCTACCCACCCACATACACATGTATATACATACACGTCCACACATGCACATATACATACCTATGTATCTCAACGTATACATATATATACACACACAGACATATACATATATGCGCATGTACATAATTCATACTGTCTGCCTGTATTCATTCCCGTCACCACCCCACCACACATGAAATGAAAATCCCCTCCCCCGCATGTGCGCCAGGTTGCGCTAGGAAAAGACAACAAAGGCCTCATTCATTCACACTCAGTCTCAGAGCTGTCATGTATAATGCACCGAACCACAGCTCCCTTTCCACATCCAGGCCCCACAAAACCTTCCATGGTTTACCCCAGGTGCTTCACATGCCCTAGTTCAATCCATTGACGGCATGCGACCCTGGAATACCACATCGTTCCAATTCACTCTCTTCCTTGCATGCCTTTCACCCTCCTGCATGATCAGGTCCCGATCACTCAAAATCTTTTTCACTCCACCTTTCCACCTCCAATTTGGTCTCTCACTTCTCGTTCCCTCCACCTCTGACACATATATCCTCTTTGTCAATCTTTCCTCATTCATTCTCTCCATGTGACTAAACCATTTCAAAACACCCTCTTCTGCTCTCTCAACCACACTCTTTTTATTACCACACATCTCTCTTACCCTTTCATTACTTACTCAATCAAACCACCTCCCACCACATATTGTCCTCAAACATCTCATTTCCAGCACATCCACCCTCCTCCACACAACTCTATCTATAGCCCACGCCTTGCAACCGTATAACATTGTTAAAACCACTATTCCTTCAAACATACCCATTTTTGCTTTTCAAGATAATGTTCTCAACTTCCACACATTTTTCAACACTCCCAGAATTTTTGCCCCCTCCCCCACCCTATGATTCACTTCCATTTCCGTGATTCCATCTGCTGCCAAATCCACTCTCAGATATCTAAAACACTTCACTTCCTCCAGTTTTTTTCCATTCAAACTTACCTCCCAGTTGACTTGTCCCTCAACCCTACTGTACCTAATAACCTTGCTCTTATTCACATTTACTCTCAGCTTTCTTTCATACACTTTACCAAACTCAGTCACCAGCTTCTGCAGTTTTTCACCGGAATCAGCTACCAGCGCTGTATCATCAGCGAACAGCAACTGATTCACTTCCCAAGCTCTCTCATCCACAACAGACTGCATACTTGTCCCTCTTTCCAAAACTCTTGCATTCACCTCCCTAACAACCCCATCCATAAATAAATTAAACAACCATGGAGACATCACGCACCCCTGTCGTAAACCAACATTTATTGAGAACCAATCACTTTCGTCTTCCTACATGTACACATTCCTTACATCCTCGATAAAAACTTTTCACTGCTTCTCACAGACATATACTTATATATATTTATTTATATTTTGCTTTTTCGCTGTCTCCGGCGTTAGCGAGGTAGCGCAAGGAAACAGATGAAAGAATGGCCCAACCCACCCACATACATGTATATATATACACGTCCACACATGCAAATATACATACCTATACATCTCAACATAAACATATATACACACACACAGACATATACATAAATACATATGTACATAATTCATAGTCTGCCTTTATTCATTCCCATCGCCACCTCGCCACACATGAAATAACAACCCCCTCCCCCAAATGTGCGTGAGGTAGCGCTAGGAAAAGACAACAAAGGCCACTTTCGTTCACACTCAGTCTTTAGCTGTCATGTAATAAAGCACCGAAACTACAGCTCCCTTTCCACATCCAGGCCCTACAGAACTTTCCATGGTTTACCCCAGATGCTTCACATGCCCTGGTTCAATCCATTGACAGCAAGTCGGCCCCGGTATACCACATCATTCCAATTCACTGTATTCCTTGCACGCCTTTCACCCTCCTGTATGTTCAGGCCCCAATCACTCAAAATCTTTTTCACTCCATCTTTCCACCTCCAATTTGGTCTCCCACTTCTCCTCGTTCTCTCCACCTCTGACACATATATCCTCTTTATCAATCTTTCCTCATTCATTCTCTCCATGTGACCAAACCATTTCAAAGCACCCTCTTCTCCTCTCTCAACCACACTCTTTTTATTACCACACATCTCTCTTACATTTATTCTCAGCTTTCTTCTTTCACACACTTTACCAAACTCAGTCACCAGCTTCTGCAGTTTTTCACATGAATCAGTCACCAGCACTGTATCATCAGCAAACAACAACTGACTCACTTCCCAAACTTTCTCATCCACAACACACTGCATACTTGCCCCCTTTTCCAAAACTCATGCATTCACCTCCCTAACAACCCCATCCATAAACAAATTAAACAACCATGGAGACATCACACACCCCTGCCGCAAACCTACATTCACTCAGAACCAATCACTTTCCTCTCTTCCTACATGTACACATGCCGTACATTCTAAATAAAAAATTTTCACTGCTTCTAACAACTTGCCTCCCACACCATATATTCTTAATACCTTCCACAGAGCATCTCTATCAACTCTATCATATGCCTTCTCCAGATTCATAAATGCTACATACAAATCCATTTGCTTTTCTAAGTATTTCTCACATACATTCTTCAAAGCAAACACCTGATCCACACATCCTCTACCACTTCTGAAACCACACTGCTCTTCCCCAATCTGATGCTCTGTATATGCCTTCACCCTCTCAATCAATACCCTCCCATTTCATTTCCCTGGAATACTCAACAAACTTTTAACTCTTTGTAATTTGAGCACTCACTTTTATCCCCTTATCCTTTGTACAATGGCACTATGCAAGCGTGCTGCCAATCCTCAGGCACCTCACCATGAGTCATACATACATTCAATAATGTTACCAACCAGTCAACAATACAGTCACCCCCTTTTTTGATAAGTTCCACTGCAATACCTTGCCAGCTTTCATCTTCCACAAAACTTTTACTACCTCTTCCCTGTTTACCAAATCATTTTCCCTAACCCTCTCACTTTGCATGCCACCTCGACCAAGACACCCTATATCTGCCACTCTATCATCAAACACATTCAACAAACCTTCAAAATACTCACTCCATCTCCTTCTCACATCACCACTACTTGTTATCACCTCCCCATTAGCCCCCTTCACTGAAGTTCCCATTGATTCCCTTGTCTTACGCACTTTATTTACCTCCTTCCAAAACATCTTTTTATTCTCCCTAAAATTTAATGATGCTCTCTCACCCCAACTCTTGCACCTTTCTCTTGACCTCCTGCTTCTTTCTTTTATACATCTCCCACTCATTTGCATTATTTCCCTGCAGAAATTGTCCAAATGCCTCTCTCTTCTCTTTCACTAATAATCGTACCTCTTCATCCCAACACTCACTGCCCTTTGTAATCTGCCCACCTCCCACGCTTCTCATGCCACAAGCATCTTTTGCGCACGCCATCACTGCTTCCCTAAATACATCCCATTCCTCCCCCACTCCCCTTATGCCCTTTGTTCTTACCTTTTTCCATTCTGTACTGTCTCCCCTGGTACTTCCTCATATAAGTCTCCTTCCCAAGCTCACTTACTTTCACCACTGTTTTCACCCCAACATTCTCTCTTCTTTTCTGAAAACCTCTTCAAATTTTCACCTTCGCCTCCACAAGATGATGATCAGACATCCCTCCAGTTGCGCCTCTCAACACATTAACATCCAAAAGTCTCTCTTTCGCACGCCTATCAATTAACACATAATCCAATAACGCTCTCTGGCCATCTCTCCTACTTACATACATATACTTATGTATATCTCTCTTTTTGAAACAGTTATTCCCTATCACCAGTCCTTTTTCAGCACATAAATCTACAAGCTCTTCACCATTTCCATTTACAACACTGAACACCCTATGTACACCAGTTATTCCCTCAACTGCCACATTGCTCATCTTTGCATTCAAATCATCCATCACTATAACCTGGTCTCGTGCATCAAAACCACTAGCACGCTCACTCAGCTGCTCCCAAAACACTTGCCTCTCATGATCTTTCTCCTCATGCCCAGGTGCATATGCACCAATAATCACCTATTTCTCCATCCACTTTCAGTCTACCCATATCAATCTAGAGTTTACTTTGTTAAGCTCTATCACATACTCCCACCACTCCTGTTTCAGGAGTAGTGCTACTCCTTCCCTTGCTCTTGTCCTCTCACTAACATATATACATATACACATACATTTATATACATATATACATGTGTATATATGTATATGTCTGTGTATGTATATGTATGTATGCATTACAAATTACTGGAACTCTGCTTAGGAAATTTGATCATGTTGGAACAAGATGTTTTATCCAGAGTAAGCTTGATGACTATCAGAAGCTTATATGAAAATGCAAACAGACCTAGACACAAAATACAAATGAATGAAAATTATTATGATGGAAATTAATAAGGATGGGTTAGTACAAATTAGTAATGAAGTGAGTAGTAGTACCTAGGTGAAACCATATGAAGGTCCAGCACATGAATAAGAATAGAACATCAGACAACACATTGAGAAACTGTCACTATTGAATCATGTAATGAGTGGTATTATTTTGAGAACTTTCTCGCAAGAGACAAAACATTATTGATGAAAACCTTTAGGGTATAAGTTGCATGATCAACTTTCAAAACAAATAGAAGTAAACAAAATCAGAGAGAATTCAGAAGCACTTTATAAGCAAAGTTGAGAGGATGGAACATATGTACTACCATGAAAGGCTGAAAGAACTGGAATTATATAGCTGAGAAAGAAGAGAAAAATAAGAGGTATCTCTGTGACAAGTTGAATGTATAAAGAGAAATGTCCTGAACTTTAAATCATCTTAGCAAGAAGGATTAAGATTTACCAAAAATAGATGAGACAAAAATGTATGAAAGCCAAACCAGTAAGCTGGAACAACAATTCATTATACTACCAGGAGAAATGAAAAAATTATGGAACAACTATAGAAGCTTTTAAAAGAATTCTTTATCCATCTGTCTATCTATCTGTATCTCTGAAGCCCATTCCCTCTGGGAACTCCCATCAAGGGGTGACCACGGCAAAAGAGTCTCTACATATCCTTGTCCTCACATGCCTCCCAGACATACACCAGTCCATGCATTCATCCACCATAAGTCTTCCTCCAGTATTCCTCCACCCTCTCTCTCTCTCTCTCTCTCTCTCTCTCTCTCTCTCTCTCTCTCTCTCTCTCTCTCTCTCTCTCTCTCTCTCTCTCTCTCTCCCTCCTGTCTTTTCCTCTCCCCCCCCCCCCCCCTCTCTCTCTCTCTCTCTCTCTCTCTCTCTCTCTCTCTCTCTCTCTCTCTCTCTCTCTCTCTCTCTCTCTCTCTCTCTCTCTCTCTCTCTCTCTCTCTTTGTATGAACTGATTAAAGTTGTGAGAAAGCCTCTGAGAAATGGTAGATCCTTTTCTTTTTTTTTGAAATTTTTCCTGCAAATCATATCGCTGTTTATTGTGCTATGGTTTTGTACCGTAACAGGATGATATTGTATGCATAAGGCTGATGCTTTTTACAACATAGCTCAGATCAAACATTTTAGGGAATCACTACATAGGTGTGTTATTGTGATTATTTCTAGATACTGTGAAAGGTCACATCTTTGCTTTCTATTGGAGTAGAATCATGCATTTGACTTCTAGGATGCCATATTTTGTATAGCTGTTTAAATATTGCATTATTCTTAATGACCTTATGTCATAATGCCACTATAGATTTTGCTGTGGACCTAACTGTTATTTAAGCTATTTGTTATTCTGATTTCTCATCTGAGAATGCTTTTTGTGGACCTTTTGTTTGAACACATGTAGTTGAAGTGACAAGGCTGTAAAGAAGAGCTCCTGTAAAAGTGGTTCCTGACGTAGCACTTAGTGTTCCTGACCATAACATATTCCCAAGCTTAACTGCCTTCTCCCGCATTAGCGAGGTAGCACAAAGACACTGATGAGGAATGGGCCAACCGACCCACATACTCATGTATAAACATAAACGCCCACACACGCTCATATATATACATATACATTTCACTGTATACATATGTATACATACACTGACTTGTATAAGTATATATATATATATATATATATATATATATATATATATATATATATATATATATATATACATATATATATGTCACTATGTATACGTATGTATACCGTAGGGTTGAGGGACAAGTCAATTGGGAGGGAAGTTTGAGTGGAGAAAAACTGGAGGAAGTGAAGTGTTTTAGATATCAGAGTGGATTTGGCAGCAGATGGAATCAGTGAATCAGACAGTGGGGGAGGGGGCGAAAGTTCTGGGAGCGTTGGAAAATGTGTGGAAGTCGAGAACATTATCTCGGAAAGCAAAAATGGGTATGTTTGAAGGAATAGTGGTTCCAACAATGTTATATGGTTGCGAGGCATGGGCTGTGGATAGAGTTGTATGGAGGGGGGTGGATGTACTGGAAATGAGATGTTTGAGGACAATATGTAGTGTGAGGTGGTTTGATCGAGTAAGTGATAATAGGGTAAGAGAGATGTGTGGTAATAAAAAGAGCGTGGTTGAGAGAGGAGAAGAGGGTGTTTTGAAATGGTTTGGTCACATGGAGAGAATGAGTGAGGAAAGATTGACCTAGAGGATATATGTGTCAGAGGTAGAGGGAGCGAGGAGAAGTGGGAGACCATATTGGAGGTGGAAAGATGGAGTGAAAAAGATTTTGAGTGATCGGGGCCTGAACATGCAGGAGGGTGAAAGGTGTGCAAGGAATAGAGTGAATTGGAACGATGTGGTATACCGGGGTTGACGTGTTGTCAATGGGTTGAACCAGGACATGTGAAGCATCTGGGGTAAACCATGGAAAGTTCTGTGGGGCCTGGATGTGGAAAGGGAGCTGTGGTTTCGGTGCATTATTACATTACAACTAGAGATTGAGTGTGAATGAATGGGGCCTTTGTTGTCTTTTCCTAGTGCTACCTCATGCACATTTGGAAGGAGGGAGTTGTTATTTCATGTGTGGCGGGGTGGCGATAGGAATGAATAGAGGCAGACAGTATGAATTATGTACATGTGTATATATGTATATGTCTGCATGTGTATATATATGTATACATTGAGATGTATAGGTATGTATATGTGCGTGTGTGGACGTGTATGTATATGAATGTATATGTAGGTGGGTTGGGCCATTCTTTCATCTGTTTCCTTGTGCTACCTTGCTAACGCAGGAGACAGCGACAAAGCAAAATAGAATGAATAAAATAATATATATATATATATTAACTTTCTAAAATGGGAAACAGAAGGAGTCACGCGGGGAGTGCTCATCCTCGTCGAAGGCTCAGATTGGGGTGCCTAAATGTGTGTGGATGTAACCAAGATGTGAAAAAAGGAGAGATAGGTAGTATGTTTGAGGAAAGGAACCTGGATGTTTTGGCTCTGAGTGAAACGAAGCTCAAGGGTAAAGGGGAAGAGTGGTTTGGGAATGTCTTGGGAGTAAAGTCAGGGGTTAGTGAGAGGACAAGAGCAAGGGAAGGAGTAGCAGTACTCCTGAAACAGGAGTTGTGGGAGTATGTGATAGTGTGTAAGAAAGTAAATTCTCGATTAATATGGGTAAAACTGAAAGTGGATGGAGAGAGATGGGTGATTATTGGTGCATATGCACCTGGGCATGAGAAGAAAGATCATGAGAGGCAAGTGTTTTGGGAGCAGCTGAATGAGTGTGTTAGTGGTTTTGATGCATGAGACCGGGTTATAGTGATGGGTGATTTGAATGCAAAGGTGAGTAATGTGGCAGTTGAGGGAAAAATTGGTATACATGGGGTGTTCAGTGTTGTAAATGGAAATGGTGAAGAGCTTGTAGATTTATGTGCAGAAAAAGGACTGATGATTGGGAATACCTGGTTTATACATAACTATACTTATGTAAGTAGGAGAGATGGCCAGAGAGCGTTATTGGATTACATGTTAATTGACAGGCGCGCGAAAGAGAGACTTTTGGACGTTAATGTGCTGAGAGTTGCAACTGGAGGGATGTCTGATCATTATCTTGTGGAGGCTAAGGTGAAGATTTGTATGGGTTTTCGGAAAAGAAGAGTGAATGTTGGGGTGAAGAGGGTGGTGAGAGTAAGTGAGCTTGGGAAGGAGACTTGTGTGAGGAAGTACCAGGAGAGACTGAGTACAGAATGGAAAAAGGTAAGAACAATGGAAGTAAGGGGAGTGGGGGAGGAATGGGATGTATTTAGGGAATCAGTGATGGATTGCGCAAAAGATGCTTGTGGCATGAGAAGAGTGGGAGGTGGGTTGATTAGAAAGGGTAGTGAGTGGTGGGATGAAGAAGTAAGATTATTAGTGAAAGAGAAGAGAGAGGCATTTGGACGATTTTTGCAGGGAAAAAATGCAATTGAGTGGGAGATGTATAAAAGAAAGAGACAGGAGGTCAAGAGAAAGGTGCAAGAGGTGAAAAAAAGGGCAAATGAGAGTTGGAGTGAGAGAGTATCATTAGATTTTAGGGAGAATAAAAAGATGTTCTGGAAGGAGGTAAATAAAGTGCATAAGACAAGGGAGCAAATGGGAACTTCAGTGAAAGGTGCAAATGGGGAGGTGATAACAAGTAGTGGTGATGTGAGAAGGAGATGGAGTGAGTATTTTGAAGGTTTGTTGAATGTGTTTGATGATAGAGTGGCAGATATAGGGTGTTTTGGTCGAGGTGGTGTGCAAAGTGAGAGGGTTAGGGAAAATGATTTGGTAAACAGAGAAGAGGTAGTAAAAGCTTTGCGGAAGATGAAAGCCGGCAAGGCAGCAGGTTTGGATGTTATTGCAGTGGAATTTATTAAAAAAGGGGGTGACTGTATTGTTGACTGGTTGGTAAGGTTATTTAATGTATGTATGACTCATGGTGAGGTGCCTGAGGATTGGCGGAATGCGTGCATAGTGCCATTGTACAAAGGCAAGGGGGATAAGAGTGAGTGCTCAAATTACAGAGGTATAAGTTTGTTGAGTATTCCTGGTAAATTATATGGGAGGGTATTGATTGAGAGGGTGAAGGCATGTACAGAGCATCAGATTGGGGAAGAGCAGTGTGGTTTCAGAAGTGGTAGAGGATGTGTGGATCAGGTGTTTGCTTTGAAGAATGTATGTGAGAAATACTTAGAAAAGCAAATGGATTTGTATGTAGCATTTATGGATCTGGAGAAGGCATATGATAGAGTTGATAGAGATGCTCTGTGGAAGGTATTAAGAATATATGGTGTGGGAGGCAAGTTGTTAGAAGCAGTGAAAAGTTTTTATCGTGGATGTAAGGCATGTGTACGTGTAGGAAGAGAGGAAAGTGATTGGTTCTCAGTGAATGTAGGTTTGCGGCAGGGGTGTGTGATGTCTCCATGGTTGTTTAATTTGTTTATTGATGGGGTTGTTAGGGAGGTGAATGCAAGAGTTTTGGAAAGAGGGGCAAGTATGAAGTCAGTTGGGGATGAGAGAGCTTGGGAAGTGAGTCAGTTGTTGTTCGCTGATGATACAGCGCTGGTGGCTGATTCATGTGAGAAACTGCAGAAGCTGGTGACTGAGTTTGGTAAAGTGTGTGAAAGAAGAAAGTTAAGAGTAAATGTGAATAAGAGCAAGGTTATTAGGTACAGTAGGGTTGAGGGTCAAGTCAATTGGGAGGTGAGATTGAATGGAGAAAAACTGGAGGAAGTGAAGTGTTTTAAATATCTGGGAGTGGATCTGGCAGCGGATGGAACCATGGAAGCGGAAGTGGATCATAGGGTGGGGGAGGGGGCGAAAATTCTGGGAGCCTTGAAGAATGTGTGGAAGTCGAGAACATTATCTCGGAAAGCAAAAATGGGTATGTTTGAAGGAATAGTGGTTCCAACAATGTTGTATGGTTGCGAGGCGTGGGCTATGGATAGAGTTGTGCGCAGGAGGATGGATGTGCTGGAAATGAGATGTTTGAGGACAATGTGTGGTGTGAGGTGGTTTGATCGAGTAAGTAACGTAAGGGTAAGAGAGATGTGTGGAAATAAAAAGAGCGTGGTTGAGAGAGCAGAAGAGGGTGTTTTGAAATGGTTTGGGCACATGGAGAGAATGAGTGAGGAAAGATTGACCAAGAGGATATATGTGTCGGAGGTGGAGGGAACGAGGAGAAGAGGGAGACCAAATTGGAGGTGGAAAGATGGAGTGAAAAAGATTTTGTGTGATCGGGGCCTGAACATGCAGGAGGGTGAAAGGAGGGCAAGGAATAGAGTGAATTGGAGCAATGTGGTATACCGGGGTTGACGTGCTGTCAGTGGATTGAATCAAGGCATGTGAAGCGTCTGGGGTAAACCATGGAAAGCTGTGTAGGTATGTATATTTGCGTGTGTGGACGTATGTATATACATGTGTATGGGGGTGGGTTGGGCCATTTCTTTTGTCTGTTTCCTTGCGCTACCTCGCAAACGCGGGAGACAGCAACAAAGCAAAAAAAAAAAAAAAAAATATATATATATATATATATATATATATATATATATATATATATATATATATATATATATGTGTATATTGTCCCTATATATATATATATATATATATATATATATATATATATATATATATATATATATATATATATATGTATATACTATCCCTGGGGATAGGGGAGAAACAATACTTCCCATGCATCCATCACGTGTCATAGAAGACGACTAAAGGGGACGGGAGCGGTGGGCTGGAATCTCTCCCCTCCTTGTATTTTAACTTTCTAAATGGGGAAACTAAAGAAGGAGTCACAGGGGGAGTGCTCATCCTCCTCGAAGGCTCAGATTGGGGTGTCTAAATGTGTGTGGATGAAACCAAGATGAGAAAAAAGGTGAGATAGGTAGTATGTTTGAGGAAAGGAACCTGGATGTTTTGGCTCTGAGTGAAACAAAGCTCAAGGGTAAAGGGGAAGAGTGGTTTGGGAATGTCTTGGGAGTAAAGTAAGGGGTTAGCGAGGGGACAAAAGCAAGGGAAGGAGTAGCACTACTCCTGAAACAGGAGTGGTGGGAGTATGTGATACAGTGTAAGAAAGTAAACTCAAGATTGATATGGGTAAAACTGAAAGTGGATGGAGAGAGATGTGTGATTATTGGTGCATATGGACCTGGGCATGAGAAGAAAGATCATGAGAGGCAAATGTTTTGAGAGCAGCTGAGTGAGTGTGTTAGTGGTTTTAATGCACGAGACCAGGTTATAGTGATGGGTGATTTGAATGCAAAGGTGAGTAATGTGGCAGTTGAGGGAATAATTGGGATACATGGGGTGTTTAGTGTTGTAAATGGAAATAGTGAAGAGCTTGTAGATTTATGTGCTAAAAAAGGACTGGTGATTAGGAATACCTGGTTTAAAAAGAGAGATATACATAAGTATTCATATGTAAGTAGGAGAGATGGCCAGAGAGCGTTATTGGATTACATGTTAATTGATAGGCGTGCGAAAGAGAGACTTTTGGATGTTAATATGCTGAGAGGTGCAACTAGAGGGATGTCTGATCATTATCTTGTGGAGGCTAAGGTGAAGATTTGTAGAGGTTTTCAGAAAAGAAGAGAGAATGTTGGGGTGAAAATAGTGGTGAGAGTAAGTGAACTTGGGAAGGAGACTTGTGTGAGGAAGTACAAGGTGAGACTGAGTACAGAATGGAAAAAGGTGAGAACAAAGGACATAAGGGGAGTGGGGGAGGAATGGGATGTATTTAGGGAAGCAGTGATGGCTTGTGCAAAAGATGCTTGTGGCATGAGAAGCGTGGGAGGTGGGCAGATTAGAAAGGGTAGTGAGTGGTGGGATGAAGAAGTAAGATTATTAGTAAAAGAGAAGAGAGAGGCATTTGGATGATTTTTGCAGGGAAATAATGCAAATGAGTGGGAGATGTATAAAAGAAAGAGGCAGGAGGTCAAGAGAAAGGTGCAAGAGGTGAAAAAGAGGGCTAATGAGAGTTGGGGTGATAGAGTATCATTAACTTTTAGGGAGAATAAAAAGATGTTTTGGAAGGAGGTAGATAAAGTGCGTAAGATGAGGGAACAAATGGGAACATCGGTGAAGGGGGCTAATCAGGATGTGATAACTAGTAGTGGTGATGTGAGAAGGAGATGGAGTGAGTATTTTGAAGGTTTGTTGAATGTGTTTGATGATAGAGTGGCTGATATAGGGTGTTTTGGTCGAGGTGGTGTGCAAAGTGAGAGGGTTAGGGAAAATGATTTGGTAAACAGAGAAGAGGTAGTAAAAGCTTTGCAGAAGATGAAAGCTGGCAAGGCAGTGGGTTTGGATGATATTGCAATGGAATTTATTAAAAGAGGGGGCGACTGTATTGTTGACTGGTTGGTAAGGTTATTTAATGTATGTATGACTCATGATGTGCCTGAGGACTGGTGGAATGCTTGCATAGTGCCATTGTATAAAGGCAAAGGGGATAAAAGTTAGTGCTCAGATTACAGAGGTATAAGTTTGTTGAGTATTCCTGGGAAATTATATGGGAGGGTATTGATTGAGAGGGTGAAAGCATGTACAGAGCATCAGATTGGGGAAGAGCAGTGTAGTTTCAGAAGTTTGGTAAAATGTGTGAAAGAAGAAAGCTGAGAGTAAATGTGAATAAGAGTTAGGTTATTAGGTACAGTAGGGTAAGTTTGAATGGAGAAAAACTTGAGGAAGTGAAGTGTTTTAGATACCTGGGAGTGGATTTGGCAGCAGATGGAACCATGGAAGCAGAAGTGAATCATGGGGTGGGGGAGGGGGTGAAAATTCTGGGAGCATTGAAGAATGTGTGGAAGTCGAGAACATTATCTCGGAAAGGAAAAATGGTTATGTTTAAAGGAATAGTGGTCCCAACAATATTATATCGTTGCGAGGCGTGGGCTATGGATAGAGTTGTGCGCAGGAGGATGGATGTGCTGGAAATGAGATGTTTGAGGACAGTATGTGGTGTGATGTGGTTTGATCGAAATGGAAATGGTGAAGAGCTTGTAGATTTATGTGCTGAAACAGGACTGGTGATTGGGAATGCCTGGTTTAAAAAGCGAGATATACATAAGTATACGTATGTAAGTAGGAGAGATAGCCAGAGAGCGTTATTGGATTACGTGTTAATTGACAGGCGCGCGAAAGAGAGACTTTTGGATGTTAATGTGCTGAGAGGTGCAACTGGATGGATGTCTGATCATTATCTTGTGGAGGCTAAGGTGAAGATTTGTATGGGTTTTCAGAAAAGAAGAGTGAATGTTGGGGTGAAGAGGGTGGTGAGAGTAAGTGAGCTTGGGAAGGAGACTTGTGTGAGGAAGTACCAGGAGAGACTGAGTACAGAATGGAAAAAGGTGAGAACAATGGAAGTAAGGGGAGTGGGGGAGGAATGGGATGTATTTAGGGAATCAGTGATGGATTGCTCAAAAGATGCTTGTGGCATGAGAAGAGTGGGAGGTGGGTTAATTAGAAAGGGTAGTGAGTGGTGGGAGGAAGAAGTAAGATTATTAGTGAAAGAGAAGAGAGAGGCATTTGGACGATTTTTGCGGGGAAAAAATGCAAGTGAGTGGGAGATGTATAAAAGAAAGAGACAGGAGGTCAAGAGAAAGGTGCAAGAGGTGAAAAAGAGGGCAAATGAGAGTTGGGGTGAGAGAGTATCATTAAATTTTAGGGAGAATAAAAAGATGTTCTGGAAGGAGGTAAATAAAGTGCGTAAGACAAGGGAGCAAATGGGAACTTCAGTGAAGGGCGCAAATGGGGAGGTGATAACAAGTAGTGGTGATGTGAGAAGGAGATGGAGTGAGTATTTTGAAGGTTTGTTGAATGTGTTTGATGATAGAGTGGCAGATATAGGGTGTTTTGGTCGAGGTGGTGTGCAAAGTGAGAGGGTTAGGGATAATGATTCGGTAAACAGAGAAGAGGTAGTAAAAGCTTTGCGGAAGATGAAAGCCGGCAAAGCAGCAGGTTTGGATGGTATTGCAGTGGCATTTATTAAAAAAGGGGGTGACTGTATTATTGACTGGTTGGTAAGGTTATTTAATGTATGTATGACTCATGGTGAGGTGCCTGAGGATTGGCAGAATGTGTGCATAGTGCCATTGTACAAAGGCAAAGGGGATAAGAGTGAGTGCTCAAATTACAGAGGTATAAGTTTGTTGAGTATTCCTGGTAAATTATATGGGAGGGTATTGATTGAGAGGGTGAAGGCATGTACAGAGCATCAGATTGGGGAAGCGCAGTGTGGTTTCAGAAGTGGTAGAGGATGTGTGGATCAGGTGTTTGCTTTGAAGAATGTATGTGAGAAATACTTAGAAAAGCCAATGGATTTGTATGTAGCATTTATGGATCTGGAGAAGGCATATGATAGAGTTGATAGAGATGCTCTGTGGAAGGTATTAAGAATATATGGTGTGGGAGGCAAGTTGTTAGAAGCAGTGAAAAGTTTTTATCGAGGATGTAGGGCATGTGTACGTGTAGGAAGAGAGGAAAGTGATTGGTTCTCAGTGAATGTAGGTTTGCGGCAGGGGTGTGTGATGTCTCCATGGTTGTTTAATTTGTTTATGGATTGGGTTGTTAGGGAGGTGAATGCAAGAGTTCTGGAAAGAGGGGCAAGTATGAAGTCTGTTGGGGATGAGAGAGCTTGGGAAGTGAGTCAGTTGTTGTTCGCTGATGATACAGCGCTGGTGGCTGATTCATGTGAGAAACTGCAGAAGCTGGTGACTGAGTTTGGTAAAGTGTGTGGAAGAAGAAAGTTAAGAGTAAATGTGAATAAGAGCAAGGTTATTAGGTACAGTAGGGTTGAGGGTCAAGTCAATTGGGAGGTGAGTTTGAATGGAGAAAAACTGGAGGAAGTGAAGTGTCTTAGATATCTGGGAGTGGATCTGTCAGCGGATGGAACCATGGAAGCGGAAGTGGATCATAGGGTGGGGGAGGGGGCGAAAATTCTGGGAGCCTTGAAGAATGTGTGGAAGTCGAGAACATTATCTCGGAAAGCAAAAATGGGTATGTTTGAAGGAATAGTGGTTCCAACAATGTTGTATTGTTGCAATGCGTGGGCTGTGGATAGAGTTGTGCGCAGGAGGATGGATGTGCTGGAAATGAGATGTTTGAGGACAATGTGTGGTGTGAGGTGGTTTGATCGAGTAAGTAACGTAAGGGTAAGAGAGATGTGTGGAAATAAAAAGAGCATGGTTGAGAGAGCAGAAGAGGGTGTTTTGAAATGGTTTGGGCACATGGAGAGAATGAGTGAGGAAAGATTGACCAAGAGGATATATGTGTCGGAGGTGGAGGGAACGAGGAGAAGTGGGAGACCAAATTGGAGGTGGAAAGATGGAGTGAAAAAGAGTTTTTGTGATCGGGGCCTGGACATGCAGGAGGGTGAAAGGAGGGCAAGGAATAGAGTGAATTGGATCGATGTGGTATACCGGGGTTGACGTGCTGTCAATGGATTGAATCAGGGCATGTGAAGCGTCTGGGGTAAAGCATGGAAAGCTGTGTAGGTATGTATATTTGCGTGTGTGGACGTATGTATATACATGTGTATGGGGGTGGGTTGGGCCATTTCCTTCGTCTGTTTCCTTGCGCTACCTCGCAAACACGGGAGACAGCGACAAAGAAAAAAAAAAAAAATATATATATATATATATATATATATATATATATATATATATATATATATATATATATATATAAATATAAATATATATAGCATTAATATGATGCTTGATTAGGGCCTTATTTGCCCATGCCATCTCTGCAAACAAAAAAAGGAGATAATCATATGAGAAGACAAGTGAGATGGGAGGTAATACCAAACTGCTCAAAATGACCTAGATACATCTTCTCAGGTCATTAGACATAGTTTTGGATCAACTAGTGACCTTTCATGGATACCCAACTTTTTCATTGACTTATCCTCATCTATTGGATATTTATTGTCATACAAGCATACTTCCCCAGGTTCCTTTTCATTGATAAAAGGGGATTAATTTTTGGGCATGTTAATATTCCTCCTGAATAGGAAAGTGGAGTGGAGGTGGAGCTATCTTCAGAATAGTGAGTCCTTTAATTGTACAGAATTTCAGATTTTGTGAAAGAGAATTGTGGAAAGTTATTGCATGATGAAATCCAGTTTTTAAGCAAAAATCTATAAAATTCTTTAAAAATTCTGTGAATGTATGCAAGAACCCCAGCTCATTTGGTGTTTCTGTGCATGGCAGTGTAGCCTAGATCCTTAATGATGTAGCAGTCAGTTTCCAAGTGCTCAGTGGAATATTATATTCTCTTATCTTTTTCTGTTCCCTTTATTTATGGTTTTCTAAGTTTTTCTTCATATGTTTGCTCTGTTAACCATCTAAGTGGATATCTGTCTACCATACTTACACCAGAGGGGGAGCCTGGTCTGTTTAGTCAGTTGAGCATTTTACAGCTGCCAACTTTACTAAATTTAGATCCTTTCTGTGTACAGTACTAAATCTATGGTAGCATCTGGCATCTTCAAACAGTTAGAATGAGCTTCCATCAGAAACAAGGGAGGATGAACACATCTCACTTCCACTTCAGGATGCATTCTCGCAGCATCATCTCTGGCATGAAGCCCATAAGAGCACGTTTCTAATGGCCTGGGGGCCAACCCCAACAAAATTATGGAACCTTTGCCACTTGCAGTGGGGGTCTTGTCAAGGCATTTTCATTGTATCTTAACATGATGTTCATGTTTGTATCTCCATACAAGAAATCCAATAAATGTTCAATTTCATGATGATAGGGCCTATTTAAGCAATGGATCTTATGTTAGGAAATATTTACATTTACAATATCTTTTTTTTTTTTTTTTTTTTTTTTTTTTTGCCGCTGTCTCCCACGTTTGCGAGGTAGCGCAAGGAAACAGACGAAAGAAATGGCCCAACCCACCCCCATACACATGTATATACATACGTCCACACACGCAAATATATATACCTACACAACTTTCCATGGTTTACCCCAGACGCTTCACATGCCTTGATTCAATCCACTGACAGCACGTCAACCCCGGTATACCACATCGCTCCAATTCACTCTATTCCTTGCCCTCCTTTCACCCTCCTGCATGTTCAGGCCCCGATCACACAAAATCTTTTTCACTCCATCTTTCCACCTCCAATTTGGTCTCCCTCTTCTCCTCGTTCCCTCCACCTCCGACACATATATTCTCTTGGTCAATCTTTCCTCACTCATTCTCTCCATGTGCCCGAGCCATTTCAAAACACCCTCTTCTGCTCTCTCAACCACGCTCTTTTTATTTCCACACATCTGTCTTACCCTTACGTTACTTACTCGATCAAACCACCTCACACCACACATTGTCCTCAAACATCTCATTTCCAGCACATCCATCCTCCTGCGCACAACTCTATCCATAGCCCACGCCTCGCAACCATACAACATTGTTTGAACCACTATTCCTTCAAACATACCCATTTTTGCTTTCCGAGATAATGTTCTTGACTTCCACACATTCTTCAAGGCTCCCAGAATTTTCGCCCCCTCCCCCACCCTATGATCCACTTCCGCTTCCATGGTTCCATCCGCTGCCAGATCCACTCCCAGATATCTAAAACACTTCACTTCCTCCAGTTTTTCTCCATTCAAACTCACCTCCCAATTGACTTGACCCTCAACCCTACTGTACCTAATAACCTTGCTCTTATTCACATTTACTCTTAACTTTCTTCTTTCACACACTTTACCAAACTCAGTCACCAGCTTCTGCAGTTTCTCACATGAATCAGCCACCAGCGCTGTATCATCAGCGAACAACAACTGACTCACTTCCCAAGCTCTCTCATCCCCAACAGACTTCATACTTGCCCCTCTTTCCAAAACTCTTGCATTCACCTCCCTAACAACCCCATCCATAAACAAATTAAACAACCATGGAGACATCACACACCCCTGCCGCAAACCTACATTCACTGAGAACCAATCACTTTCCTCTCTTCCTTTCACGTACACATGCCTTACATCCTCGATAAAAACTTTTCACTGCTTCTAACAACTTGCCTCCCACACCATATATTCTTAATACCTTCCACAGAGCATCTCTATCAACTCTATCATATGCCTTCTCCAGATCCATAAATGCTACATACAAATCCATTTGCTTTTCTAAGTATTTCTCACATACATTCTTCAAAGCAAACACCTGATCCACACATCCTCTACCACTTCTGAAACCACACTGCTCTTCCCCAATCTGATGCTCTGTACATGCCTTCACCCTCTCAATCAATATCCTCCCATATAATTTACCAGGAATACTCAACAAACTTATACCTCTGTAATTTGAGCACTCACTCTTATCCCCTTTGTCTTTTTACAATGGCACTAAGTACGCATTCCGCCAATCCTCTATATTTAAATCTATCTATATTTAAATCTATCTATATTTAAAACATCTGGTCCATAAAAGCTTCATACAGCATCTTACCTTTTGCTGGATACTTTTCCACTGTCATTTTCATCACAAAAATCTAATCTGCACATCCCCTACTTTTCCAGAAACCCCTTACTCCTCTCTTATTTTGCATTTAGTCACTTCCATCACTCTTATCAATCAACACTCGTGCATACACTGATCATGGCATATTTAACGAAATTATTCCTTTGTAATTGCTGCATACATTCTTAGCATCTTTTCCTTTGAATAAAAGATCAATAATAGCTTTCACCCATGGTAAATCACAAATCAGATGCACCCACCCTATCACACTTTTACCTTCATACTTCAAGACTTCAGCCATAATCCCATCCACACCAGGTGCCTTTCCTACCTTCAACCTCATTCATGCCATTTGGATTCCTGTACTTGTATCCTTTTCCTTCTGTCCTCCATCCCCATGTATGAAATAAATGCTGGCTCACCCTCTCCCACATTAATCAGTTTAAAAATACTCTTTCCATTTTCCGTATTTTGATTTGGTAACTCCCTTCCTTACTTCTCACATTAACGTTTCCTTTCTTACTTCCACCTCTTTCCTTTTTCACCTCATTTGGGTGCAATTTCTTATTTTTCCCAGACTTTTCTCTTAACTTTCTTCCAAAAATCTTCATACACTCTTTTCCTTGCTTTCCTCCTTCAGCTTCTTGATATTTTGATTTCATGTCTTATACTCTTCCCACCTTTGTTGAACTTCACTGGTATATGATTGAGCAATTTACCATATGCCTTTACCTTTTCCACAGCATTTCTAATCCCATCTGTCCCCCATGCATTCCCCTTTCATTCTTACATCTCATGACCTTATATCCAACTACTAATTCTACAACTTTTCATAGTCTGTTAATTAACATTTTAAACATCGCATTCACACATTGTCTGCGATTCTGTCAAAACTTTTGGTCACCCTTCTTTCATACACCTCATTGCATTCTTTCTGACTCATCTTGCTTATTAACACTTTTACCTTTCCATTCTTCTTTACACTATACCTCCACTTCTTGATCCTCACCCCAAGAAGAACCACAAAATGGTCAGAGTCTTCAGAGAATTTTCTCACAACTCTAGCATCCAGCACAACCTTTCTCAGCCTTTTATCCACTACCACATAGTTAGGTCAAACCTTTTTTGTTCTTCTTTTCCATCATTCCTCATCCATGTATACCCTCATTATTGTCATATTGTAATGATATGTGATGTCATAAAATTCTCTGAAGGATACAGATCAGCTATAGGATATATAGAGATCCAGGTAATGGTATCAGAAATAAATCTAAGATCATGTTATTGGAGGTCAAGTGTCTATACACTTATCAACATGCTATCATGTTGCAGGGATCTGGACAGAGACATTCCTTAAGAAAAATGTTATTTGTACATTTTAAAGTTCAACCTAAGAACATTCTTTGCCTTTCCCCTTCCCCTAGTTCCAGTCATATATAAGCACAAGACTATAGATTAAGCTTAATAGGTTGCCTAGACCCCTTTTTTTATATAGACTTTATATAGCAGGATGTTTCCCCAGGACCAGAATTTATCAGAAAAATTAGATGAGAATATTGTATTGTAGTCGTATCAGTCAATATTAGGAAATATCAAGAAAAGTAAAAGGAAAAGGAAAATTTGGTAAATTATCCATATTTGTTGCTGAACAGACATTAAATTTGGTGTGCCACAGTATTTCATTATCTCTTCGGTGCCACCATCACTAAATTACCGATACACAGAGAATTTTTCCTGTGCAAACAGTTCAACATTCACAGAATCATTATCACCATAGGGCCCTGGTGACTGCCACTAATTTGTAGCTGATTGACATGGGGCATACCTAAGGTCTGTGTCTACCCCTATCATATAATAAGGGGAAAGGAGGGACTAGGATTCTTTGCCAGTGATTATGATAGTTGCTTGTGGCATAGGGCATCTATGCATACTGATAAAGTGCACCTTTCAGTTTAAACAATGGCAGGAAAAGGCATCCCATAAAGTACAATTTTAGAGTCCCCAGGGTAAAATCTTGTGCTTTATGGGTAATTATATATACAGCTAGAATTTTTTTTCCAGTGCCAATTTATAGTTGCTTGTGACATAAGACAACTCCACATACCAATTGAATGCACCCTCAAATTTAAATGAGGGCAGGAAGAGACAATGCATACCAGTACAGCAAGGGTCTCCATACCATAAAATGCACTGGTATGGCTGGGTTCCTCATACATACAAGCTTTGGATGAAAAATTGCTCATTTCATACAAGGGATAACCCAAGTAAGCCAGGAGGCTTATTTCCTTTAGGATCCTTATTTAAGGGTTTGTATAGGATACTTCAAAAAGAAATTTATATGTTAAGATTTATTACTTTTATGCTCCAAAGTGCTCATACAAAGAATGTCATCAATCGGGCTTCAGTGGATAATAACAACAATTGTGGAATATTATGAGTTCTCTGGTTGACTTTGGTTTTGAGACAGCAACAACCCAAACACTGGTGATACTATTTTTACAATACCACTATTGCACCTATGTAGTTGATGCTTTACATGGTTCACTTTTTGTTGTTCTCTATGCCATCTTCTCGTTTTATTAATTCTTTTGGTGTATATGTTTGAAAATCATCATTTGGAAAAACAAAGTATCATGATGTTTTTGATGATATGAATCTCAAGGAAGTTTGCTAAATGTCATGCTCAAGTGTGAGAGTATGAAATGGAGCTCAGGTGCATAGCTTTCACATGTGATGTATCTTTGTTCACATGTTTGCACCTGTGTCACTAGAATACAGAGTTTGTCTGCCATGTTGAGTTGTTTCAGACTTGACTCAGTATGTTTTATTAGATCAAAACAGCCTTTGATGATTTTGTATCTTTTCTATTAGTCCTATAAATGATCTTAGTGAACTCTTAGCACCACAACAAGCTGAAAAAATATCAAGAATCACAATATGCAGTGCCTTACAGATCCTGTACAAAACTGATAACTCTCCACTTTTTTAATATTCCAAAAGAAGGAACACAGAAGGGGGCTAAGTGAGGATATCCCTCAAAGGCTGTTAATGCTACCTTGCTAATGCAAAAAATGGCAAATATGCATACACACACACACACACACATATATATATATATATATATATATATATATATATATATATATATATATATATATATATATTTTTTTTTTTTTTTTTTTTTTTTTCTTTGTCGCTGTCTCCCGCGTTTGCGAGGTAGCGCAAGGAAACAGACGAAAGAAATGGCCCAACCCACCCCCATACACATGTATATACATACGTCCACACACGCAAATATACATACCTACACAGCTTTCCATGGTTTACCCCAGTCACTTCACATGCCTTGATTCACTCCACTGACAGCACGTCAACCCCGGTATACCACATCGCTCCAATTCACTCTATTCCTTGCCCTCCTTTCACCCTCCTGCATGTTCAGGCCCCGATCACACAAAATCTTTTTCACTCCATCTTTCCACCTCCAATTTGGTCTCCCTCTTCTCCTCGTTCCCTCCACCTCCGACACATATATTCTCTTGGTCAATCTTTCCTCACTCATTCTCTCCATGTGCCCGAACCATTTCAAAACACCCTCTTCTGCTCTCTCAACCACGCTCTTTTTATTTCCACACATCTCTCTTACCCTTACGATACTTACTCGATCAAACCACCTCACACCACACATTGTCCTCAAACATCTCATTTCCAGCACATCCATCCTCCTGCGCACAACTCTATCCATAGCCCACGCCTCGCAACCATACAACATTGTTGGAACCACTATTCCTTCAAACATACCCATTTTTGCTTTCCGAGATAATGTTCTCGACTTCCACACATTCTTCAAGGCTCCCAGAATTTTCGCCCCCTCCCCCACCCTATGATCCACTTCCGCTTCCATGGTTCCATCCGCTGCCAGATCCACTCCCAGTTATCTAAAACACTTCACTTCCTCCAGTTTTTCTCCATTCAAACTCACCTCCCAATTGACTTGACCCTCAACCCTACTGTACCTAATATATATATATATATATATATATATATATATATATATATATATATATATATATATATATATATATTTTTTTTTTTATACTAATCGCCATTTCCCGCATTAGCGAGGTAGCGTTAAGAACAGAGGATGAGGACTGGGCCTTTGAGGGAATATCCTCACCTGGCCCCTTTCTCTGTTTCTTCTTTTGGAAAAAAAAAAAAAAAAAAATGAGGGGAGGATTTCCAGCCTCCTGCTCCCTCCCCTTTTAGTCGCCTTCTACGACACGCAGGGAATACGTGGGAAGTATTCTTTCTCCCCTATCCCCAGGGATAATATATATATATATATATATATATATATATATATATATATATATATATATATATATATATATATATAGTGCATTTGTACAAAGTCAAAGGGGATAAGAGTGAGTGCTCAAATTACAGAGGTATAAGTTTGTTGAGTATTCCTGGTAAATTATATGGGAGGGTATTGATTGAGAGGGTGAAGGCATGTACAGAACATCAGATTGGGGAAGAGCAGTGTGGTTTCAGAAGTGGTAGAGGATGTGTGGATCAGGTGTTTGCTTTGAAGAATGTATGTGAGAAATACTTAGAAAAGCAAATGGATTTGTATGTAGCATTTATGGATCTGGAGAAGGCATATGATAGAGTTGATAGAGATGCTCTGTGGAAGGTATTAAGAATATATGGTGTGGGAGACAAGTTGTTAGAAGCAGTGAAAAGTTTTTATCGAGGATGTAAGACATGTGTACGTGTAGGAAGAGAGGAAAGTGATTGGTTCTCAGTGAATGTAGGTTTGCGGCAGGGGTGTGTGATGTCTCCATGGTTGTTTGATTTGTTTATGGATGCAATTGTTAGGGAGGTGAATGCAAGAGTTTTGGAAAGAGGGGCAAGTATGAAGTCTGTTGGGGATGAGAGAGCTTGGGAAGTGAGTCAGTTGTTGTTCGCTGATGATACAGCGCTGGTGGCTGATTCATGTGAGAAACTGCAGAAGCTGGTGACTGAGTTTGGTAAAGTGTGTGAAAGAAGAAAGTTAAGAGTAAATGTGAATAAGAGCAAGGTTATTAGGTACAGTAGGGTTGAGGGTCAAGTCAATTGGGAGGTGAGTTTGAATGGAGAAAAACTGGAGGAAGTGAAGTGTTTTAGATATCTGGGAGTGGATCTGGCAGCGGATGGAACCATGGAAGCGGAAGTGGATCATAGGGTGGGGGAGGGGGCGAAAATTCTGGGAGCCTTGAAGAATGTGTGGAAGTCGAGAACATTATCTCGGAAAGCAAAAATGAGTATGTTTGAAGGAATAGTGGTTCCAACAATGTTGTATGGTTGCGAGGCATGGGCTATGGATAGAGTTGTGCGCAGGAGGATGGATGTGCTGGAAATGAGATGTTTGAGGACAATGTGTGGTGTGAGGTGGTGTGATCGAGTGAGTAACGTAAGGGTAAGAGAGATGTGTGGAAATAAAAAGAGCGTGGTTGAGAGAGCAGAAGAGGGTGTTTTGAAGTGGTTTGGGCACATGGAGAGGATGAGTGAGGAAAGATTGACCAAGAGGATATATGTGTTGGAGGTGGAGGGAACGAGTAGAAGTGTGAGACCAAATTGGAGGTGGAAAGATGGAGTGAAAAAGATTTTGTGTGATTGGGGCCTGAACATGCAGGAGGGTGAAAGGCGAGCAAGGAATAGAGTGAATTGGATCGATGTTGTATACCGGGGTTGACGTGCTGTCAGTGGATTGAATCAGGGCATGTGAAGTGTCTGAGTTAAACCATGGAAAGTTGTGTGGGGCCTGGATGTGGAAAGGGAGCTGTGGTTTCGTGCATTATTGCATGACAGCTTGAGACTGAGTGTGAACGAATGGGGCCTTTGTTGTCTTTTCCTAGCGCTACCTCGCACACATGAGGGGGGAGGGGGATGGTATTCCATGTGTGGCGAGGTGGCGATGGGAATGAATAAAGGCAGACAGTGTGAATTGTGTGCATGGGTATATATGTATGTGTGTCTGTGTGTGTGTATATATGTGTACATTGAGGAAAAGACAACAAAGGCCCCATTCATTCACACTCAGTGTCTAGCTGTCATATATATATATATATATATATATATATATATATATATATATATATATATATATATATATATATATGGATGGGGTTGTTAGGGAGGTGACTGCAAGAGTTTTGGAAAGAGGGGCAAGTATGAAGTCTGTTGTGGATGAGAGAGCTTGCGAAGTGAGTCAGTTGTTGTTCACTGATGATACAGCGCTGGTGGCTGATTCATGTGAGCAAACTGCAGAAGCTGGTGACTGAGTTTGGTAAAGTGTGTGAAAGAAGAAAGTTAAGAGTAAATATGAATAAGAGCAAGGTTATTAGGTACAGTAGGGTTGAGGGTCAAGTCAATTGGGAGGTAAGTTTGAATGGAGAAAAACTGGAGGAAGTAAAGTGTTTTAGATATCTGGGAGTGGATCTGGCAGTGGATGGAACCATGGAAGCGGAAGTGAATCATAGGGTGGGGGAGGGGGCGAAAATCCTGGAAGCCTTGAAGAATGTGTGGAAGTCGAGAACATTATCTTGGAAAGCAAAAATGGGTATGTTTGAAGGAATAGTGGTTCCAACAATGTTGTATAGTTGCGAGGCGTGGGCTATGGATAAGGTTGTGCGCAGGAGGGTGGATGTGCTGGAAATGAGATGTTTGAGGACAATGTGTGGTGTGAGGTGGTTTGATCGAGTAAGTAACGTAAGGGTAAGAGAGATGTGTGGAAATAAAAAGAGTGTGGTTGAGAGAGCAGAAGAGGGTGTTTTGAAATGGTTTGGGCACATGGAGAGAATGAGTGAGGAAAGATTGACCAAGAGGATATATGTGTCGGAGGTGGAGGGAACGAGGAGAAGTGAGAGACCAAATTGGAGGTGGAAAGATGGAGTGAAAAAGATTTTGAGTGATCGGGGCCTGAACATGCAGGAGGGTGAGAGGAGGGCAAGGAATAGAGTGAATTGGATCAATGTGGTATACCGGGTTGACGTGCTGTCGGTGGATTGAATCAGGGCATGTGAAGCGTCTGGGGTAAACCATGGAAAGCTGTGTAGGTATGTATATTTGCGTGTGTGGGCAAATACACATGTATATTGTATATGCACTGGCCATATTGTCCTGTCAACCTCTACATATATTTCTTCTGTTCTTATCCATTTTTTCATGAGATACATTTCTGTTGCTTCCTTCTTTTTTAAAGAAATTCAGCAGTTTTTGGCATCACAGCACAGTCATTTAAATTATTTGGTAATTGAAGACAACCAAACCTAGTAATGGTGATTTGGAGTCTCGTTTATACTGTTATTGACTGCAAACTCTTCCCAGTTTTGATGGCAGACCTAAGTACCAGGTCTGTGTATAAAATGAATGAATCTAGAACTTTTGATAAAACTTTTTAGTATGAAGTTTATGCTTTGAGGTGATTTTAGTTGCCAATACATTTTGCATGTGCAGTGCATTGTTGTGTAAACATCACTCTTTTCCATTTACACCTGATCCCCTACTTATGACTTAAGTGACTTATAGCCATCTATGCATACGACTGAAAAAAATTTTAATTGAAAATGAAAATGGTGAAATATGAGCTAAAGAATTTTAAATGATGCATAAAAAGAAACTATAGGATGATGAAAGAAGCTGGTTAATTAAGAATGATATAATCATGATTTAATTTGTTTATGGATGGGGTTGTTAGGGAGGTGAATGCAAGAGTTTTGGAAAGAGGGGCAAGTATGAAGTCTGTTGGGGATGAGAGAGCTTGGGAAGTGAGTCAGTTGTTGTTCGCTGATGACACAGTGCTGGTGGCTGATTCATGTGAGAAACTGCAGAAGCTGGTGACTGAGTTTGGTAAAGTGTGTGAAAGAAGAAAGTTAAGAGTAAATGTGAATAAGAGCAAGGTTATTAGGTACAGTAGGGTTGAGGGTCAAGTCAATTGGGAGGTGAGTTTGAATGGAGAAAAACTGGAGGAAGTGAAGTGTTTTAGATATCTGGGAGTGGATCTGGCAGCGGATGGAACCATGGAAGCGGAAGTGGATCATAGGGTGGGGGAGGGGGCGAAAATTCTGGGAGCCTTGAAGAATGTGTGGAAGTCGAGAACATTATCTCGGAAAGCAAAAATGAGTATGTTTGAAGGAATAGTGGTTCCAACAATGTTGTATGGTTGCGAGGCATGGGCTATGGATAGAGTTGTGCGCAGGAGGATGGATGTGCTGGAAATGAGATGTTTGAGGACAATGTGTGGTGTGAGGTGGTGTGATCGAGTGAGTAACGTAAGGGTAAGAGAGATGTGTGGAAATAAAAAGAGCGTGGTTGAGAGAGCAGAAGAGGGTGTTTTGAAGTGGTTTGGGCACATGGAGAGGATGAGTGAGCAAAGATTGACCAAGAGGATATATGTGTTGGAGGTGGAGGGAACGAGTAGAAGTGTGAGACCAAATTGGAGGTGGAAAGATGGAGTGAAAAAGATTTTGTGTGATTGGGGCCTGAATATGCAGGAGGGTGAAAGGCGAGCAAGGAATAGAGTGAATTGGATCGATGTGGTATACCAGGGTTGACGTGCTGTCAGTGGATTGAATCAGGGCATGTGAAGTGTCTGAGTTAAACCATGGAAAGTTGTGTGGGGCCTGGATGTGGAAAGGGAGCTGTGGTTTCGTGCATTATTGCATGACAGCTTGAGACTGAGTGTGAACGAATGGGGCCTTTGTTGTCTTTTCCTAGCGCTACCTCGCACACATGAGGGGGAGGGGGATGGTATTCCATGTGTGGCGAGGTGGCGATGGGAATGAATAAAGGCAGACAGTGTGAATTGTGTGCATGGGTATATATGTATGTGTGTCTGTGTGTGTGTATATATGTGTACATTGAGGAAAAGACAACAAAGGCCCCATTCATTCACACTCAGTGTCTAGCTGTCATATATATATATATATATATATATATATATATATATATATATATATATATATATATATATATATATGGATGGGGTTGTTAGGGAGGTGACTGCAAGAGTTTTGGAAAGAGGGGCAAGTATGAAGTCTGTTGTGGATGAGAGAGCTTGCGAAGTGAGTCAGTTGTTGTTCACTGATGATACAGCGCTGGTGGCTGATTCATGTGACAAACTGCAGAAGCTGGTGACTGAGTTTGGTAAAGTGTGTGAAAGAAGAAAGTTAAGAGTAAATATGAATAAGAGCAAGGTTATTAGGTACAGTAGGGTTGAGGGTCAAGTCAATTGGGAGGTAAGTTTGAATGGAGAAAAACTGGAGGAAGTAAAGTGTTTTAGATATCTGGGAGTGGATCTGGCAGTGGATGGAACCATGGAAGCGGAAGTGAATCATAGGGTGGGGGAGGGGGCGAAAATCCTGGAAGCCTTGAAGAATGTGTGGAAGTCGAGAACATTATCTTGGAAAGCAAAAATGGGTATGTTTGAAGGAATAGTGGTTCCAACAATGTTGTATAGTTGCGAGGCGTGGGCTATGGATAAGGTTGTGCGCAGGAGGGTGGATGTGCTGGAAATGAGATGTTTGAGGACAATGTGTGGTGTGAGGTGGTTTGATCGAGTAAGTAACGTAAGGGTAAGAGAGATGTGTGGAAATAAAAAGAGTGTGGTTGAGAGAGCAGAAGAGGGTGTTTTGAAATGGTTTGGGCACATGGAGAGAATGAGTGAGGAAAGATTGACCAAGAGGATATATGTGTCGGAGGTGGAGGGAACGAGGAGAAGTGAGAGACCAAATTGGAGGTGGAAAGATGGAGTGAAAAAGATTTTGAGTGATCGGGGCCTGAACATGCAGGAGGGTGAGAGGAGGGCAAGGAATAGAGTGAATTGGATCAATGTGGTATACCGGGGTTGACGTGCTGTCGGTGGATTGAATCAGGGCATGTGAAGCGTCTGGGGTAAACCATGGAAAGCTGTGTAGGTATGTATATTTGCGTGTGTGGGCAAATACACATGTATATTGTATATGCACTGGCCATATTGTCTAGTCAACCTCTACATATATTTCTTCTGTTCTTATCCATTTTTTCATGAGATACATTTCTGTTGCTTCCTTCTTTTTAAAGAAATTCAGCAGTTTTTGGCATCACAGCACAGTCATTTAAATTATTTGGTAATTGAAGACAACCAAACCTAGTAATGGTGATTTGGAGTCTCGTTTATACTGTTATTGACTGCAAACTCTTCCCAGTTTTGATGGCAGACCTAAGTACCAGGTCTGTGTATAAAATGAATGAATCTAGAACTTTTGATAAAACTTTTTAGTATGAAGTTTATGCTTTGAGGTGATTTTAGTTGCCAATACATTTTGCATGTGCAGTGCATTGTTGTGTAAACATCACTCTTTTCCATTTACACCTGATCCCCTACTTATGACTTAAGTGACTTATAGCCATCTATGCATACGACTGAAAAAAATTTTAATTGAAAATGAAAATGGTGAAATATGAGCTAAAGAATTTTAAATGATGCATAAAAAGAAACTATAGGATGATGAAAGAAGCTGGTTAATTAAGAATGATATAATCATGATTTAATTTGTTTATGGATGGGGTTGTTAGGGAGGTGAATGCAAGAGTTTTGGAAAGAGGGGCAAGTATGAAGTCTGTTGGGGATGAGAGAGCTTGGGAAGTGAGTCAGTTGTTGTTCGCTGATGACACAGTGCTGGTGGCTGATTCATGTGAGAAACTGCAGAAGCTGGTGACTGAGTTTGGTAAAGTGTGTGAAAGAAGAAAGTTAAGAGTAAATGTGAATAAGAGCAAGGTTATTAGGTACAGTAGGGTTGAGGGTCAAGTCAATTGGGAGGTGAGTTTGAATGGAGAAAAACTGGAGGAAGTGAAGTGTTTTAGATATCTGGGAGTGGATCTGGCAGCGGATGGAACCATGGAAGCGGAAGTGGATCATAGGGTGGGGGAGGGGGCGAAAATTCTGGGGGCCTTGAAGAATGTGTGGAAGTCGAGAACATTATCTCGGAAAGCAAAAATGGGTATGTTTGAAGGAATAGTGGTTCCAACAATGTTGTATGGTTGCGAGGCGTGGGCTATGGATAGAGTTGTGCGCAGGAGGATGGATGTGCTGGAAATGAGATGTTTGAGGACAATGTGTGGTGTGAGGTGGTTTGATCGAGTGAGTAACGTAAGGGTAAGAGAGATGTGTGGAAATAAAAAGAGCGTGGTTGAGAGAGCAGAAGAGGGTGTTTTGAAGTGGTTTGGGCACATGGAGAGGATGAGTGAGGAAAGATTGACCAAGAGGATATATGTGTCGGAGGTGGAGGGAACGAGGAGAAGAGGGAGACCAAATTGGAGGTGGAAAGATGGAGTGAAAAAGATTTTGTGTGATCGGGGCCTGAACATGCAGGAGGGTGAAAGGAGGGCAAGGAATAGAGTGAATTGGATCGATGTGGTATACCGGGGCTGACGTGCTGTCAGTGGATTGAATCAAGGCATGTGAAGCGTCTGGGGTAAACCATGGAAAGCTGTGTAGGTATGTATATTTGCATGTGTGGACGTATGTATATACATGTGTATGGGGGGGGGGTTGGGCCATTTCTTTCGTCTGTTTCCTTGCGCTACCTCGCAAACGCGGGAGACAGCGACAAAGTATAAAAAAAAAAAAAAAAAAAAAATAATCATGATAAAAATTGAGTAGGATAAAAGAATGCTTCACAGTTATACAAATTCTGCATGCCATGCTGACATGTGTCTGAATTCCGTCCATTTTGAAATTTGACTAGTCGGTCAGAATGGAACTCGGACGTATTTTGGGGAGGGGATGTACTCAGAAGAAGACTAGAAACTCCATTATTAGTGAATTCTTCAAAGTTGTTGGTTATGGTGGCATGTTACTTCTGTAACCTCTGACTCCTTAGCATCTCACTTGCTCTCCTTTCAAACCATCAATATTCACAATTTTCTGGTTATCTAAACAAAAAAATCGCCTAACATTACAGTTTCAGAGAAATGTAAATTATAATGAAAAAAACCCAGAAGTATGTTTAGTCTACTACTTTCAATCTAATAAGATGTAAATGTTTTGTAGACATTTTAGCACAGTGCACTAAAAAGTACAGAAGTAAAACCTGAGTGTCAGGTGAGTTATCTCAGTGAATGTTTTATCATTTATTTTACCTACATTGAGTAATGTGTGGAATACAGACAAGTGAATTCCAAATGGAATAATTCAATAAATGTCTACTTTTTGAACATTCCCTGTTTCTAAGTAGATTATTTTCAAACACTGCACCAGTAGTTGTGACCAGAAAGGTGGTTTGTGTGCTAAGCCAACTTGTCAGTGTGCCAAAGCCCGTGTAATTTTACTAGAGCTTGCAATATTGACATGATTCCTTGATGTTTCATGGATGAATTTTCTTATCAGGTTTTGACTCCATTGGTGATCTTAGGCCCATAAGGTACCTGGTTCAGAACCTATCAAGTATATACTTATCCTAAAACAAATCTAACTCCCCTATTTATGAGCAAACCTAAGTTTAATTTACATCGAGGAGCTCAGGATTGTAGAATGTGATGCTGCAACATTTAGAAATACTGTTGCCAATAACTTTTGTGCCTAAATCAAACACTTGAAAGACTTTAGGCCTTCAAGCACATAATAGTATATTCATTATATGATTGGGATGATCTCTCTTAATTTAGATCACCTAAATTATGAAAATTATTGTGTTGAAATTTCTTGTGGTCTGAGGCCACCAAAGTGCTTCCAGGGGCTATGGTGGTACATCATGAATACTATTATGGTATTTTTTTATATGGACCTCACTCAGGACAGATATCTAGAACCTGTTTAGTGACAGAAGAAATGCAGCCAAGTAGCCAGGAAAGGGATGAAAAACATCTTCTTTTAGGGGAATCCTGTTAACATTCCTGCTTTATCATTCCTTGTTTTCCTTCTCTCTACCTTTTATTTGTGATTTCAAGTTACTATCTCAGATTTTGCAAAAATAAAAATCAGTAACTGTGTAGGTGGTGCTGGGTTTCAGAGAGTGAGCTAGGGATAAGGATCTGGCACTGTAAACAAATGAAGGAGTCTTACATGAGTGCATCAAGGTTTTTGAGCAAGCACCCTTCTTATTGACTGGAGGTGGAATGTTATCCCTGATTGACCCCCATTGGGCAGGAGGACTCGTACTCATGCTGAATGATGACCATGCAGTGAAAAGTGGTTTTCCATATTTCAGAACCCCAATTTTTCTTTCATCTGCACCTTTACTTCTTTGTTTTGGGAATGGTCTTGCAATTTGAATTGGTATTGTTTGTTTTAGAATTAGTTTATATGGTCCCTTATAGGATGGTTCTTTCAGGCCTCCTTTAAGATTAAACAGGCAACAAAGATAAAGAAAGAATTCATGCTTTTTCATGGACCCTTTGATATATTTCCTATACATGAACTTTGAAAAAATTAGTTACTGAAAGTATCGTTTGTAGTTTTATTGTATTTTGTAGGCTGTAAAGCTGTCTTTTTAGGTGTGTATTTAAAGCCCGAGACTGAATGGAATTAGAATTCATAATTTATAATTACACTAGGTAGTTGGACTGAATTGGTTCCAGAATTGCCCTAAATTAACATGGGTTCAGTATATGCTTTTGTGTGGTCTTAGAATTATCTTTGATTACTTTGACGAAAACCTCTTAGTACTAGATTTGTGTTCCAAAACTTCCCTAGACTATGCTGGAAGGCTTGGATAGAGGGGGGATAAACAACATTTTCTGGCAGTGAATCACTTTTACTTAGGTGAATGCATTTAATTACAGCATCTCCATCTCTTCTGTATCATCATTAAGTAATTTCCTCTGTCATCAGTGTCACCTGATTTTATGACATCATGTAATCCTTTATTGCAACAGCCATTCATTATTGTGTAAAATTCCACCCTTTTAAATTTAGATAAACACCTAAAATGTGCTATCACTTTTTGATTTTTTTGACAATTTAGGAACCTTACTGCCTCTGGAAACACTGTGCTTGAGTTGCCCTTGCCAGCAACCTGTCAGGAGTGAGGCACAAAAGGCTAAGAAGTGGCATTGTTGTCTACCGGTTATGCCGAGGACTAAAAGAGATAGCGATTGAGGGTGACAGTGCTGAATGTGAATGGGACAACTGATGAGAGTAAAAGGAGGGAGTTTGTGGATAGGTATAAAAGTTGTAGCTTGGATGTGCTAGGGATTGGGGAAAACCATATCCTTGGGCAGGGTGTTTGGGTTGAAAATAAAAATGATGAATGCAAGTTATGGGAGGGCATGGAAGGAGATGTGGTATGGATGGGAATGAGTGAAAATTATCGGGGAGACGGAAAGAATGATGTGTAATTCTGCTGTCACCAGGGGTGTGGGAGGGTGGTACAGAGCATGGATGGAATGGATCAAGAATAGTGTGGGTGAAAGGAAAGATTGGGATTGTGAAGAATGCATGGGTGTGTGCATCTGCGCCTGTTAATATGAAGACTGTACGAGGTAAGGATGAAATGAAGCTTTCCTGGAGAAATTTGAATGACTGTACAAAGGGTTTTGAGAATGAGAGAAACGTGGTTGTATTGTATGATATGAATGCAAAAGTGGAATGTGATGAAATTGGTGATATTATTGAATGGGGAATACCTGGAGTAAATGAGAGTGGAAATTATTTTGTGGATATTTGTGCTGAGAGGGTTTATTCCTTGCAAACGACTTTTTTCAGCACAAGATGATCCACAGGTATGCATGGATGAGAAATGCTGAAAGAGAAAAGCAAAAAAGCTTTGATTGACTATGTGGTAATGGATGAAAGATTGAGAAAGGCCGTGCTACTAGTTGTGAGAAGATTCTTTGGAGACTCTGGGCACTTCACAGTTTTTGGGATGAGGATCAAGGAGAAATGGAGGTATGGTGTAAGGAAGAATGGAGAGGTAAAAGTGTTGGCAAGGGAGAAGATGAATCAGAAAAATGGAGTATGGAGGAGTATGAAAGGAAGGTAACTGAAAGCTTAAATGGAAGTGTCGTGAATGTAGGGATGCAGTCACGTGTGAATGAGGTATTTAAAATGCTTAGAGAAATACTATTAAAGGTTGTACTTAGATACATGGTCATGAGATATAGGAATGAAAATGGCAGTGCATGGTAGACAGAAGAGATTAGAAATGCTGTGGAAGAGAAGGAAAAGGCATATGGTAGATTGCTGGATAGGAATGTACCTGTGGAAGTTCAGCAAAGGAGGGAAGAATATAGAATATGTAAGTGGGATGTTAAGAAGCTGATAGAAGAAAGCAAAGGAGGAGATGAAGATTTTGAAAGAATAGTAAGTGAAAAGTTTTGGGATAATAAGAAACTATACTGGAAGGAAGTGAAAAAGGAAAGAGTTGGATGTAAGAGTGAAAATTTTAATGTGAAGAGTAAGGAAGTGGAGTTGCTGAATCAAAAGGAGGAAGTGAAAGGAAGATGGAAAGAATATTTTGAAGAACTGGTGAATGTGGGAGAAGGCAAGGCAGCTGTTGTTATATGCATGGTTATGGAGGATGGAAGGAGGAGGATACAAGAACAAGGGCCTATAGCAAAAAGTGAGGTAAGAAAGGCTGAGGGTAAGAAAGGCACATGGAGTAGATGGGAATTATGGCTAAAATGCTTAAGTATTGAGGAAAAATTGTGATAAAGTGGATGCATCTGATATGTAATTTAGCATGGAAAGAGAAGGTTGTGCCTGAGTATTGAGAGAAAGCTATTATTGCTCCTGTATTCAAAGGAAAAGGTGCTAAGGATGTATATACCAGAAAAAATTTTGCAAGAATGTTAATTGGTGATAGAAGTGACCGAATGCAGAATAGATGTAGAGCAAGGGTGTTTTAGGAAAGGTTGGGGATGTGAATGAGATTTTAGTAGTAAAGATGACCACAGAAAAGAATTTTGCAAAAAGTAAGAATATGTATGCAGCTTTTATGGATCTGGAGAAAGCATATGAGAGTCAAATGAAAACTTTATAGGTTGTGTTAAGGATATATGGTATAGGGGAATAACTGATGGATAGTGTGAAAGCCTTCTATACAGGAGCAAATGCATGTGTAAGAGAGGATCAAGAGTTAAGCAAAAGTTTTGGGATACATGTAAGTGTGAGACAGGGCAGTGTGATGTCACCATGGCTTTATGATATTATATGGGAGGGTATTGATTGAGAGGGTGAAGGCATGTACAGAGCATCAGATTTGGGAAGAGCAGTGTGGTTTCAGAAGTGGTAGAGGATGTGTGGATCAGGTGTTTGCTTTGAAGATTGTATGTGAGAAATATGTAGAAAAGCAAATGGATTTGTATGTAGCATTTATGGATCTGGAGAAGGCATATGATAAGAGTTGATGCTCTGTAGAAGGTATTAAGAATATGTGGTGTGGGAGGCAAGTTGTTAGAAGCTGTGAAAAAGTTTTTATCGAGGATGTAAAGCATGTATACGTGTAGGAAGAGAGGAAAGTGATTGGTTCTCAGTGAATGTTGGTTTGCGGCAGGGGTGTGTGATGTCTCTATGGTTGTTTAATTTGTTTATGGATGGGGTTGTTAGGAAGGTGAATGCAAGAGTTTTGGAAAGAGGGGCAAGTATACAGTCTGTTGTGGATGAGAGAGCTTGGGAAGTGAGTCAGTTGTTGTTCACTGATGATACAGTGCTAGTGGTTGATTCTGGTGAGAAACTGCAGAAGCTGGTGACCGAGTTTGGTAAAGTGTGTGAAAGAAAAAAGCTGAGAGTAAATGTGAATAAGAGCAAGGTTATTAGGTACAGTAGGGTTGAGGGACAAGTCAATTGGGAGGTAAGTTTGAATGGAGAAAAACTGGAGGAAGTGAAGTGTTTTAGATATCTGGGAGTGGATTTGGCAGCGGATGGAACCATGGAAGCGGAAGTGAATCATAGGGTGGGGGAGGGGGCAAAAGTTCTGGGAGCGTTGAAGAATGTGTGGAAGTCGAGAACATTATCTCGGAAAGCAAAAATGGGCATGTTTGAAGTAATAGTGGTTCCAACAATGTTATATGGTTGCAAGGCTTGGGCTAATGATAGAGTTGTGCAGAGGAGGGTGGATGTACTGGAAATGAAATGTTTCAGGACAGTATATGGTGTGAGCTGGTTTGATCAAGTGAGTAATGAAAGGGTAAGAGAGATGTGCGGTAATGGAAAGGGTGTTTTGAAGTGGTTTGGTCACATGGAGAGAATGAGTGAGGAAATATTGACAAAGAGGATATATGTGTCAGAGGTGGAGGGAATGAGGAGAAGTGGGAGACCAAATTGGAGGTGGAAAGATGGAGTGAAAAAGATTTTGTGTGATCAGGGCCTGAACATGCAGGAGGGTGAAAAGCGTGCAAGGAATGGAGTGAATTGGAACGATGTGGTATACTGGGGTCGACGTGCTGTCAGTGGATTGAACCAGGGCATGTGAAGCTTCTGGGGTAAACCATGGAAAGTTTTGTGGGGCCTGGATGTGGAGAGGGAGCCATGGTTTCAGTGCATTTTACATGACAGCTAGAGACTAAGTGTGGATGAGCGTGGCCTTTGTTGTCTTTTCCTAGCACTACCTCGCTCACATGCGGGGGGAGGGGGTTGTTATTTCATGTGTGGCAGGGTGGCGACAGGAATGAATAAGGGGAGACAGTATGAATTGTGTACATGTGTATATATGTATATGTCCGTGATTGTATATATATGTATATGTTGAGAGGTATAGGTATGTATATGTGCATATGTGGACTTGTATGTATATACATGTGTATGTGGTTGGGCTGGGCCATTCTTTCATCTGTTTCCTTGCGCTACCTCATTAATGCGGGAGACAGCGCTGATGGCTGATTCGTGAGAAACTGCAGAAGCTGGTGACTGAGTTTGGTAAAGTGTGTGAAAGAAGAAAGCTGAGAGTAAATGTGAATAAGAGCAAGATTATTAGGTACAGAAGGGTTGAGGGTCAAGTCAATTGGGAGGTAAGTTTGAATGGAGAAAAACTGGAGAAAGTGAAGTGTTTTAGATATCTGGGAGTGGATTTGGTAGAGGATGGAACAATGGAAGCGGAAGTGAATCATAGGGTGGGGGAGGGGGCAAAAGTTCTGGGAGCATTCAAGAATGTGTGGAAGTCGAGAACATTATCTCGGAAAGCAAAAATGGGTATGTTTGAAAGAATAGTAGTTCCAACAATGTTATATTGTTGCAAGGCTTGGGCTAATGATAGAGTTGTGCGGAGGAGGGTGGATGTGCTGGAAATGAGATGTTTGAGGACAATATGCGGTGTGAGGTGGTTTGATCGAGTAAGTAATAACAGGGTAAGAGAGATGTGTAGTAATAAAAAGAGTGTGGTTGAGAGAGCAGAAGAGGTGTTTTGAAATGGTTTAGGCACATGGAGAGAATGAGTGAGGAAAGATTGACCAAGAGGATATATGTGTCAGAGGTGGAGGGAACGAGGAGAAGTGGGAGACCAAATTGGAGGTGGAAAGATGGAGTGAAAAAGATTTTGAGTGATCGGGGCCTGAACATGCAGGAGGGTGAAAGGTGTGCAAGGAATAGAGTGAATTGGAACGATGTGGTATACTGGGGTCGACGTGCTGTCAGTGGATTGAACCAGTGCATGTGAAGTGTCTGGGGTAAACCATGGAAAGTTTTGTGGGGCCTGGATGTGGAGAGGGAGCCATGGTTTCAATGCATTTTACATGACAGCTAGAGACTAAGTGTGGATGAACATGGCCTTTGTTGTCTTTTCCTAGCACTACCTCGCTCACATGCGGGGGGAGGGGGTTGTTATTTCATGTGTGGCAGGGTGGCGACAGGAATGAATAAGGGCAGACAGTATGAATTGTGTACATGAGTATATAAGTATATGTCCATGATTGTATATATATGTATATGTTGAGAGGTATAGGTATGTATATGTGCATATGTGGACTTGTATGTATATACATGTGTATGTGGTTGGGCTGGGCCATTCTTTCGTCTGTTTCCTTGCGCTACCTCGTTAATGCGGGAGACAGCGCTGATGGCTGATTCATGTGAGAAACTGCAGAAGTTGGTGACTGAGTTTGGTAAAGTGTGTGAAAGAAGAAAGCTGAGAGTAAATGTGAATAAGAGCAAGATTATTAGGTACAGTAGGGTTGAGGGTCAAGTCAATTGGGAGGTAAGTTTGAATGGAGAAAAACTGGAGAAAGTGAAGTGTTTTAGATATCTGGGAGTGGATTTGGCAGCGGATGGAACCATGGAAGCAGAAGTGAATCATAGGGATGGGGAGGGGGCGAAAGTTCTGGGAGCATTCAAGAATGTGTGGAAGTTGAGAACATTATCTCGGAAAGCAAAAAATGAGTATGTTTGAAGGAATAGTAGTTCCAACAATGTTATATTGTTGCAAGGCTTGGGCTATAGATAGAGTTGTGCGGAGGAGGGTGGATGTGCTGGAAATGAGATGTTTGAGGACAATATGTGGTGTGAGGTGGTTTGATCGAGTATGTAATAACAGGGTAAGAGAGATGTGTGGTAATAAAAAGAGTGTGGTTGAGAGAGCAGAAGAGGTGTTTTGAAATGGTTTAGGCACATGGAGAGAATGAGTGAGGAAAGATTGACCAAGAGGATATATGTGTCAGAGGTGGAGGGAACGAGGAGAAGTGGGAGACCAAATTGGAGGTGGAAAGATGGAGTGAAAAAGATTTTGAGTGATCGGGGCCTGAACATGCAGGAGGGTGAAAGGCGTGCAAGGAATAGAGTGAATGGGAACGGTGTGGTATACCGGGGTCGACATGCTGTCAATAGATTGAACCAGGGCATGTGAAGTGTCTGGGGTAAACCATGGAAAGTTTTGTGGGGCCTGGATGTGGAAAGGGAGCTGTGGTTTCGGTGCATTATTACTTGACAGGTAGAGATTGAGTGTGAACGAATGTGGCGTTTTTTGTCTTTTCCTAGCGCTACCTCGCTCACATGAGGGGAGAGGGGGATGTTATTCCATGTGTGGCGAGGTGGCGATGGGAATGAATAAAGGCAGACAGTGTGAATTGTGTGCATGTGTATATATGTATGTGTCTGTGTTTGTATATATATGTGTACATTGAGATGTATGGGTATGTATATTTGCGTGTGTGGTAGTGTATGTATATACATGTGTATGTGGGTGGGTTGGGCCATTTCTTTTGTCTGTTTTCTTGTGCTTCCTCGCAAATGCGGGAGACAGCGACTAAGCAAAATAAATGAATATTAAATATATATATATATATATATATATATATATATATATATATATATATATATATATATATATATATATATATATATTTTTTTTTTTTTTTTTTCTTTTTTTTCTTTTTTGCTTTGTCGCTGTCTCCCGCGTTTGTGAGGTAGCGCACGCAAGGAAACAGACAAAAGAAATGGCCCAACCCACCCCATACACGTGTATATACATACACGTCCACACACGCAGATATACATACCTACACAGCTTTCCATGGTTTACCCCAGATGCTTCACATGCCCTGATTCAATCCACTGACAGCACGTCAACCCCGGTATACCACATCGATCCAATTCACTCTATTCCTTGCCCTCCTTTCACCCTCCTGCATGTTCAGGCCCCGATCACACAAAATCTTTTTCACTCCATCTTTCCACCTCCAATTTGGTCTCCCACTTCTCCTCGTTCCCTCCACCTCCGACACATATATCCTCTTGGTCAATCTTTCCTCACTCATTCTCTCCATGTGCCCAAACCATTTCAAAACACCCTCTTCTGCTCTCTCAACCACGCTCTTTTTATTTCCACACATCTCTCTTACCTGTACGTTACTTACTCGATCAAACCACCTCACACCACACATTGTCCTCAAACATCTCATTTCCAGCACATCCACCCTCCTGCGCACAACTCTATCCATAGCCCACGCCTCGCAACCATGCAACATTGTTGGAACCACTATTCCTTCAAACATACCCATTTTTGCTTTCCGAGATAATGTTCTCGACTTCCACACATTCTTCAAGGCTCTCAGGATTTTCGCCCCCTCCCCCACCCTATGATTCACTTCCGCTTCCATGGTTCCATCCGCTGCCAGATCCACTCCCAGATATCTAAAACACTTTACTTCCTCCAGTTTTTCTCCATTCAAACTTACCTCCCAATTGACTTGACCCTCAACCCTACTGTACCTAATAACCTTGCTCTTATTCACATTTACTCTTAACTTTCTTCTTTCACACACTTTACCAAACTCAGTCACCAGCTTCTGCAGTTTCTCACATGAATCAGCCACCAGCGCTGTATCATCAGCGAACAACAACTGACTCACTTCCCAAGCTCTCTCATCCACAACAGACTTCATACTTGCCCCTCTTTCCAAAACTCTTGCATTCACCTCCCTAACAACCCCATCCATAAATAAATTAAACAACCATGGAGGCATCACACACCCCTGCCGCACACCTACATTCACTGAGAACCAGTCACTTTCCTCTCTCTTCCTACACGTACACATGCCTTACATCCTCGATAAAAACTTTTCACTGCTTCTAACAACTTGCCTCCCACACCATATATTCTTAATACCTTCCACAGAGCATCTCTATTAACTCTATCATATGCCGTCTCCAGATCCATAAATGCTACATACAAATCCATTTGCTTTTCTAAGTATTTCTCACATACATTCTTCAAAGCAAACACCTGATCCACACATCCTCTACCACTTCTGAAACCACACTGCTCCTCCCCAAACTGATGCTCTGTACATGCCTTCACCCTCTCAGTCAATACCCTCCCATATGATTTACCAGGAATACTCAACAAACTTATACCTCTGAAATTTGAGCACTCACTCTTATCCCCTTTGCCTTTGTACAATGGCACTATGCATGCATTTTGCCAATCCTCAGGCACCTCACCATGAGGCATACATACATTAAATAACCTCACCAACCAGTCAACAATACAGTCACCCCCTTTTTTAATTAATTCCACTGCAATACCATCCAAACCTGCTGCCTTGCCGGCTTTCATCTTCCGCAAAGCTTTTACTACCTCTTCTCTGTTTACCAAATCATTTTCCGTAACCCTCTCACTTTGCACACCACCTCGACCAAAACACCCTATATCTGCCACTCTATCATCAAACACATTCAACAAACCTTTAAAATACTCACTCCATCTCTTTCTCACATCACCATTACTTGTTATCAGCTCCCCATTTGCGCCCTTCACTGAAGTTCCCATTTGCTCCCATGTCTTACGCACTTTATTTACCTCCTTCCAGAACATCTTTTTATTCTCCCTAAAATTTAATGATACTCTCTCACCCCAACTCTCATTTGCCCTCTTTTTCACCTCTTGCACCTTTCTCTTGACCTCCTGTCTCTTTCTTTTATACATCTCCCACTCAATTGCATTTTTTCCCTGCAAAAGTCGTCCAAATGCCTCTCTCTTCTCTTTCACTAATACTCTTACTTCTTCATCCCACCACTCACTACCCTTTCTAATCAACCCACCTCCCACTCTTCTCATGCCACAAGCATCTTTTGTGCAATCCATCACTGATTCCCTAACTGCATCCCATTCCTCCCCCACTCCCCTTACTTACATTGTTCTCACCTTTTTCCATTCTGTACTCAGTCTCTCCTGGTACTTCCTCACACAAGTCTTCTTCCCAAGCTCACTTACTCTCACCAACCTCTTCACCCCAACATTCACTCTTCTTTTCTGAAAACCCATACAAATCTTCACCTTAGCCTCCACAAGATAATGATCAGACATCCCTCCAGTTGCACCTCTCAGCACATTAACATCCAAAAGTCTCTCTTTTGCGCGCCTGTCAATTAACACGTAATCCAATAACGCTCTCTGGCCATCTCTCATACTTACATACGTATACTTATGTATATCTCGCTTTTTAAACCAGGTATTCCCAATCACCAGTCCTTTTTCAGCACATAAATCTACAAGCTCTTCACCATTTCCATTTACAACACTGAACACCCCATGTATACCAATTATTCCCTCAACTGCCACATTACTCACCTTTGCATTCAAATCACCCATCACTATAACCCGGTCTCGTGCATCAAAACCACTAACACACTCATTCGGCTGCTCCCAAAACACTTGCCTCTCATGATCTTTCTTCTCATGCCCAGGTGCATATGCACCAATAATCACCCATCTCTCTATCAACTTTCAGTTTTACCCATATTAATCGAGAATTTACTTTCTTACATTCTATCACATACTCCCACAACTCCTGTTTCAGGAGTACTGCTACTCCTTCCCTTGCTCTTGTCCTCTCACTAACCCCTGACTTTACTCCCAAGACATTCCCAAACCACTCTTCCCCTTTACCCTTTAGCTTTGTTTCACTCAGAGCCAAAACATGCAGGTTCCTTTCCTCAAACATACTACCTATCTCTGCTTTTTTCACATCTTGGTTACATCCACACACATTTAGACACCCCAGTCTGAGCCTTCGAGGAGGATGAGCACTCCCCGCGTGACTCCTTCTTCTGTTTCCCATTTTAGAAAGTTAAAAAATACAAGGAGGGGAGGATTTCTGGCCCCCCGCTCCCGTCCCCTCTAGTCGCCTTCTACGACACGCAAGGAATGCGAGGGAAGTATTCTTTCACCCCTATCCCGAGGGATAATATACATATATATGCATATATATATATATATACACATACGCACATATACACACATACACACATATACATATATATACATATGGAAAATGTAAGAAATAATTTAGAAAACTGAAACTTCTAGCTTGAAATGAAGTGAAAAAAATGAATGTCACATAATGGTTCAACCTCTGGCTATGGAAAAGGGAAATGTATAATTTATTTACACAAACGTCAGTAGTAGTTTTCATCAATTTGACCACTGTATCATACTGCCTGGTCCACTTCTCTTATCATGAAACAGGAATATTGGCTTACGATGTTTCTCAATTTTCTTCATTACACAAAAGTACAACCATATCTTGGATACATGAGGGTAGGTAGTTGGTCATCCTCCATAATAAAGCCTTGACAGACCAAAAATTTATCTGGACCTCAACTTTTCCAGTACATTTATGAAAAACACTTTTTTGCTTTCCATCTCTATCACTTTGAAGAAAAGAATAAGCTTCAATGTCTAAGCTACATTTTTTCCAATTTCACTATTTTCTTGTCAGAGCACCATGTATGAAAACTATCACTCCAGTAACACAACTATAAACATTTACTTCCCCTTTAAAAAAGTTCTGGGGAAGTCTGTCTCGATACACTGCGGGACACTCTACCACCTGGCGAGGTTTGTGTTGCAATGGTTCTTGATTCACAAACGTAGTAGCATCACATATATATATATATATATATTATTTTTTTTTTTTATTATACTTTGTCGCTGTCTCCCGCGTTTGCGAGGTAGCGCAAGGAAACAGACGAAAGAAATGGCCCAACCCCCCCCATACACATGTATATACATACGTCCACACACGCAAATATACATACCTACACAGCTTTCCATGGTTTACCCCAGACGCTTCACATGCCCTGCTTCAATCCACTGACAGCACGTCAACCCCGGTATACCACATCGCTCCAATTCACTCTATTCCTTGCCCTCCTTTCACCCTCCTGCATGTTCAGGCCCCGATCACACAAAATCTTTTTCACTCCATCTTTCCACCTCCAATTTGGTCTCCCTCTTCTCCTCGTTCCCTCCACCTCCGACACATATATTCTCTTGGTCAATCTTTCCTCACTCATTCTCTCCATGTGCCCGAACCATTTCAAAACACCCTCTTCTGCTCTCTCAACCACGCTCTTTTTATTTCCACACATCTCTCTTACCCTTACGTTACTTACTCGATCAAACCACCTCACACCACATATTGTCCTCAAACATCTCATTTCCAGCACATCCATCCTCCTGCGCACAACTCTATCCATAGCCCACGTCTCGCAACCATACAACATTGTTGGAACCACTATTCCTTCAAACATACCCATTTTTGCTTTCCGAGATAATGTTCTCGACTTCCACACATTCTTCAAGGCTCCCAGAATTTTCGCCCCCTCCCCCACCCTATGATCCACTTCCGCTTCCATGGTTCCATCCGCTGCCAGATCCACTCCCAGATATCTAAAACACTTCACTTCCTCCAGTTTTTCTCCATTCAAACTCACCTCCCAATTGACTTGACCCTCAACCCTACTGTACCTAATAACCTTGCTCTTATTCACATATATATATATATATATATATATATATATATATATATATATATATATATATATATATATATATATATATATATTGTTTCCCATTTTAGAAAGTTAAAAAGTACAAGGAGGGGAGGATTTCTGGCCCCCCTGCTCCCGTCCCCTCTAGTCGCCTTCTACGACACGCGAGGAATGCGTGGGAAGTATTCTTTCACCCCTATCCCCAGGGATAATATATATATATATATACATATATCCCTGGGGATAGGGGAGAAAGAATACTTCCCACGTATTCCCTGCGTGTCGTAGAAGGCGACTAAAAGGGGAGGGAGCGGGGGGCTGGAAATCCTCCCCTCTCTTTTTTTTTTTTTTTTTTTTCCAAAAGAAGGAACAGAGAACGAGGCCAGGTGAGGATATTCCCTCAGAGGCCCAGTCCTCTGTTCTTAACACTACCTTTTTTTTTTTTTTTTTCCCAAAAGAAGGAACAGAGAAGGGGGCCAGGTGAGGATATTCCCTCAAAAGCCCAGTCCTCTGTTCTTAACGCTACCTTGCTATCGCGGGAAATGGCGAATAGTATAAAAAAAAAAAAATATATATACATACACATACATACGCACATATACACACACACACACATATACATATATAAACATAGGCAAAATGTAAGAAACAATTTAGAAAACTGAAACTTCTAGCTTGAAATGAAATGAAAAAATGAATGTCACATAATGGTTCAACCTCTGGCTATGGAATAGGGAAATGTATAATTTATTTACACAAACGTCAATAGCAGTTCTCATCAATTTAACCACTGTATCAATAAGCTTCAATGTCTAAGCAAGGAATAGAGTGAATTGGATCGATGTGGTATACCGGGGTTGACGTGCTGTCAGTGGATTGAATCAGGACATGTGAAGCGTCTGGGGTAAACCATGGAAAGCTGTGTAGGTATGTATATTTGCGTGTGTGGATGTATGTATATACATGTGTATGGGGGTGGGTTGGGCCATTTCTTTCGTCTGTTTCCTTGTGCTACCTCGCAAACGCAGGAGACAGCGGCAAAAAAAAAATATTTTTTTTTTTTTTTTTAAACTATTCGCCATTTCCCGCGTTAGCGAGGTAGCGTTAAGAACAGAGGACTGGGCCTTTTTGGAATATCCTCACCTGGCCCCCTCTGTTCCTTCTTTTGGGAAAAAAAAAAAAAAACGAGAGGGGAGGATTTCTAGCCCCCCGCTCCCTCCCCTTTTAGTCGCCTTCTACGACATGCAGGGAATACGTGGGAAGTATTCTTAATCCCCTATCCCCAGGGATATATATATATATATATATATATATATATATATATATATATATATATATATATATATATATATATATATATATATATATTATTTTTTTATTATTATACTTTGTCGCTGTCTCCCGCGTTTGCGAGGTAGCGCAAGGAAACAGACGAAAGAAATGGCCCAACCCCCCCCCCCATACACATGTATATACATACGTCCACACACGCAAATATACATACCTACACAGCTTTCCATGGTTTACCCCAGATGCTTCACATGCCTTGCTTCAATCCACTGACAGCACGTCAACCCCGGTATACCACATCGCTCCAATTCACTCTATTCCTTGCCCTCCTTTCACCCTCCTGCATGTTCAGGCCCCGATCACACAAAATCTTTTTCACTCCATCTTTCCACCTCCAATTTGGTCTCCCTCTTCTCCTCGTTCCCTCCACCTCCGACACATATATCCTCTTGGTCAATCTTTCCTCACTCATTCTCTCCATGTGCCCAAACCATTTCAAAACACCCTCTTCTGCTTCTCAACCACTCTCTTTTTATTTCCACACATCTCTCTTACCCTTACGTTACTTACTCGATCAAACCACCTCACACCACACATTGTCCTCAAACATCTCATTTCCAGCACAGTGATTGGTTCTCAGTAAATGTAGGTTTGCGGCAGGGGTGTGTGATGTCTCCATGGTTGTTTAATTTGTTTATGGATGGGGTTGTTAGGGAGGTAAATGCAAGAGTCCTGGAAAGAGGGGCAAGTATGAAGTCTGTTGGGGATGAGAGAGCTTGGGAAGTGAGTCAGTTGTTGTTCGCTGATGATACAGCACTGGTGGCTGATTCATGTGAGAAACTGCAGAAGCTGGTGACTGAGTTTGGTAAAGTGTGTGGAAGAAGAAAGTTAAGAGTAAATGGGAATAAGAGCAAGGTTATTAGGTACAGTAGGGGTGAGGGTCAAGTCAATTGGGAGGTGAGTTTGAATGGAGAAAAACTGGAGGAAGTGAAGTGTTTTAGATATCTGGGAGTGGATCTGGCAGCGGATGGAACCATGGAAGCGGAAGTGGATCATAGGGTGGGGGAGGGGGCGAAAATTTTGGGAGCCTTGAAAAATGTGTGGAAGTCGAGAACATTATCTCGGAAAGCAAAAATGGGTATGTTTGAAGGAATAGTGGTTCCAACAATGTTGTATGGTTGCGAGGCGTGGGCTATGGATAGAGATGTGCGCAGGAGGATGGATGTGCTGGAAATGAGATGTTTGAGGACAATGTGTGGTGTGAGGTGGTTTGATCGAGTAAGTAACGTAAGGGTAAGAGAGATGTGTGGAAATAAAAAGAGCGTGGTTGAGAGAGCAGAAGAGGGTGTTTTGAAATGGTTTGGGCACATGGAGAGAATGAGTGAGGAAAGATTGACCAAGAGGATATATGTGTCGGAGGTGGAGGGAACGAGGAGAAGAGGGAGACCAAATTGGAGGTGGAAAGATGGAGTGAAAAAGATTTTGTGTGATCGGGGCCTGAACATGCAGGAGGGTGAAAGGAGGGCAAGGAATAGAGTGAATTGGAGCCATGTGGTATACAGGGGTTGACGTGCTGTCAGTGGATTGAATCAAGGCATGTGAAGCGTCTGGGGTAAACCATGGAAAGCTGTGTAGGTATGTATATTTGCGTGTGTGGACGTGTGTATGTACATGTGTATGGGGGGGGGGGGGGGTTGGGCCATTTCTTTCGTCTGTTTCCTTGCGCTACCTCGCAAACGCGGGAGACAGCGACAAAGTATAAAAAAAAAAAAAAAAAAAAAAAAAAAAAAAAAAAAAAATATATATATATATATATATATATATATATATATATGTGTGTGTGTGTGTGTGTGTGTGTGTGTGTGTACTTGATCTGCCCATGCATGTGGATTCAGTGAAAAGATAAAGATACGTCACAAGTACTCTTATATCTGTTATATATGCAGTTCAAGGATTCAGACATTTTTTAAATGAAATTATTATCTAAATTCATTACATATACTATGCGCTGCTTTAGTAAAAACAAGAAAGCAGAAGGAAATAATGACGTATACTTTGGAATCATAGTTATATATATGCAATATTCACAATATATATATGCAGTATTCACATCTAAGAATCATATTATTGTCAGGTAAGATAATTGCTATGCCCAGAAGTTTCACCTGAAGTGTTGGACAGTAAACTGGTAGTGAGACATCATTGATGGAATCTTTCAATATTAACATTTGAGTATGATATCATGTACCTTAATGCTATGGCATCCCAAGTGATACATATAGAATTGTCCAAAATGTCTACACTTACTTTACAATGATGCATGCTGCACCATCCAAAAAATATGAAATACTTAAGGTGACATCAGATGCCACCACATGAAGCTCTGTTCACATTATGATGACACCATATGTTTCTACGTGCATATCTATCTATATTTCTGATGCTTGCTCCCACCTTGATCTCCCTCAAAGGGTTAGCCATGGCCGTATATTTCATCTACTATAAAAACTCGTTAAATGTCCGTTTGTACATCATATGACGTGTCAGATGTAAGAATAGATATGATATAACCAGAAATAGTTGACAAATTGTCTTCTTTATATTTATCATGGCACTCTACAGACTAACCATATTACAGGTAATACTCTTTATAATATAATGTAATGTAATTATTTTTCATTCAGTATGATAGGGGAATTATTCCAAACATAAGTATATAAGAATAGACAATATACAAAAGAAAAAAAATGTGTTCATGATGTTATCATTAGTATATATTGTAGTACGATTATTGACAAACAAATACTTTAAAAAAAGGTGAACTTACAAAACTGACTTAGCTCATTGAAATTGCTTGTAAATATTTACTGGTTGGCCACCACTAGTAGCCACATCCTGGCTTCACCTTGTTGATGAATGTCTCATAAAGGATTAAACAAAGTACCCATAATTATAGCTCAGGCAAGATACTGTTATACCTGTTGTGAGTTTTAGTGGTGAGCCATCAGAATCCACTCTGTTCTATCCCAAATATCATAGTGATGAAACAGTCACATAACAACAGAATTTCTTAAACATTTGAAGAAAATGGAGTAATCAAGACTTGGCCCAGAGACACTTTGTGTACATTTATGCTGTCTCATGGTTATGGTGTAAATTCGGCAAGCACGCTTGACTTATGTAAATGATTTGTCACCTTGCTTACATTTTCATCATCTAGATTACTATATATTTTACTGATCATAAGGTAAAATTTTTTGTTAAGCTATAAATGCCAATAAGATACACTACTTTGTGTGACTTATTTTGATTTAGTAGTACAGATATATTTACATGTATACACAGTCTGATACATTTCTACTCTTCCGTTTTATGGTTAGGTTTCTGCTAATATTGGCATAAGCAGTATTATGAATAGCATGTACTATTTACTTTCTTTGCTAGTAGATATTTTTGTAAAACTAGCCATATAAACTATTTTACTGTGTGTATTTTTCGTCACCTATTTAAGGTCATTGTAAAGACACCGTGAAAGATTTGGTATAGGGAAATGGTTACCCAAAATGAACAGTTTTTAGTTATTGCCTTTCCAAATGATCATAATCTTAAAGTATATGGTAAGATGACCAATTTTGTCCATGAAATTAGAGCCATTAGTCTCTGAACTGCTTTTCAAGCCCAAAATGATACATAATGTTTCTTTTAAATTCTGCCTTTCATCTTACCATGGTTCTGAGAAATGGACAATATAGTAAAATTGGATGTAGATATAATAATATTCCTGATATCAGCTTCCTTTAACCTTGCTGTGGATGTAGGAATTGAGATGTACATTTAAAGTGGAAGTAGATATAAAGGTTTAGGTTTGGTATAAATATCAGCTGGTAAAGTTAAAGCATATTCTCCAAGATTTCCAGGTTGGAAATCCATTCTTTCTAAACACATTGTTATGATAAAAATACAACTGCAAACTAGGATGCATTTGTAACAAAATAAGGGGTTGACACTAAAGCAGATTTCAGTTTAATGTTGATAGGTCTTGTAAAAAAAGATTACTAGAAGCCATGAAATTTATTAGTTACTAAAATTTGTTAGTTGTAGACATTATATAAGTTCATTGTTGATTATGGTTTAAAGGGAATAATTTTTTAAGGGAGGAAATACATCAGTAGTAAACTATATGAGCAAAAAATTCTACACAACATAGAAATTTAACCCAAGATGTTCCTGATTTACCCAAGTTACTAGAGTGGGCTTCCATATCCAATTGCAGCTTAATCATTTTCAGTTTTGGTTGGGCTTGGTCACATGTATGTGGGAAAAAAGATATAAAAGATAATTTGTATCACGGAGACATTACATGAGATAAATTTGATTGTATTTTTAAGAGAATAAATAATTTTTGAGGTAGGAGATACATTAATAGTAAACTATATGAGCAGAAAATTCTACACAACATAGAAATTTTATCAGAGATGTTTCAGATTCCCCCAAGTTACAAGAGTGGGCTTCCATATCCAATTGCAGCATAGTAATTTTCAACTTTGGTTAGACTTGGTCATCTATATGTTGAAAAAAATGAAAAGAGAATTTGATGATCCGTATCACAAAGCATTCATATCCTCACAAAAAGTGAAAAAAAAAAAGATTTGTTTGTATTGTCAGATCTGTTTTGCCAACTTGAGCACAAAGAGTAAAGTCACCAGCCTTGAATGACAGCATAATTCATATAATTTTATTCTTCTGCAAGGCACTGTTAAAAGTTTTGAGTGGTTATATGATTATAAGCCTATGGTTGAAATTTTAGAAACTTGTTTATGTTTACTATAAGTGGCTGAGGGATGCATTTGTGAAATCTTTATTTGTAATTGAGTGTGGATAAGCTGGATTCCATAACTAACATGTGAGAATTATTAATGTCCTAAGGTTGCATCAATCAAAATTTGGTCGTAGTTTAAGGGATTTCATTTTGTGGGACAAAGGGATTTGCCTTCCTTTTCAAGCTCAATTTTACGTCCATATGTGAGTGACCTTTTTATTTAATTGCAGAAGCTAGGAAGAGAGTGACAAGTTAGATTGGTTAATTGATTGAGTTAATCTAAGAATTGGTTTTCATGTTTATATCCATCCATATACCTATTATCACAGTTTAATTTTCTATTGTCTGTCAGTATTGATTTTACATTTTTGTTTGATTTTTGTAACATTGCATGTACTTCAAGATCACCTTCCTCATCACTGTCATCCATTATCCATCCATCCATCCATCTGTCTGTCATATGTTTGTCCATCCTACACCCATCAGTACTTTATTAGGAGTCACACCATGGTTTAGTGAAGATGCATTTGACTAGATTTGTAAGAATCGGGTCAAGCTTACCAAATATTATACTGCACACAGTTGTTTCTGAGCATTTGATGAATCAAACCCATAACTTTAGTTTGGATATTGCTTGAGTTATGTCCTTTATTTCTAAAAAAGATTTAACTAGGAACTTAATCTCACTCATAAATTGAGGAAACTTCCACCTTTGACTAGAAGCTTACCTAATTTTTTTGGTGCTTGTTTTCAAGTTCCCACTTTAGCAGGGTAGTGCCAGGAACAGACAAAGATTGGCCTCCTTTGCTCACACCCAGTCTGTATCTGTCTTGTAGATTGCACCAAAACCAGAAATGCTAATCTGCAGCCAGTTCCCACAAATGTGGTTTTCCCGAGTTCTTCATATGCCTTGGTTCAGTAAATTGATAGCATTTTGCCCCCTTTATATTATTTTAATCCACTCCACACTATCCTATGCACACCCTACACCCTCCTGAGTGTTTAGACACCAATCTTATTAAGTATCTCACACTCCATCCTTCCATCTCATCCTCATTCTCTCCCTCCTGCTTGTGTCCTCCACTTCTGAGACATAAACATCCTTATGCACTCTTCCTCTCCATGTATCCAAACCATTTCAATTTTGTCAACTATACCCAATTCTTTTTACTATACTGTTATTCTTTCATTTCTTACTCAACCAGTCTTTTTCACACCACATATTATCCTCAAGCATTTCTCTTCCAGTGAGTCCAACTTTTTTGTGCATTCTTTGTTTAGGGCCCATCTTAGTTACTAAGACTGTTTTACCACCAAACATACCCATCTTTGGCCACTCAGACTGTGATCTTTGTTTCTACACATCCCTACTAGCACCCATGACTTGGGCATAGATCTTAGAGTAGATGGGGAGATGCATCCCATCCTGGAATCAAATTGGAGGCATGACCTATATAATCATCCTCCCCTACAGTTTATCTTATTCAGAAAAAAGTTAACATAGTTCATGATGTTGAGAGTAGAATACTTATCCAGCATTCAGAAAGTGTATACTCATACCTATTGATTCTCTGTAATTATTATCTCAAAACCGACTGAATAACAATTTGAAACACATTAGAATTCATGGAGGACCATGTAGTTTTTTGTATTTTTCTCTTACATTCCATATTTAACTCATGAAGAAAAGGTACTGAGAATTTTAGTACATGTTCATTTTATATCTTGAATCACAAATTTTTTCATGCCTTTGGTTGCTCAAAGGTTATTTCCACTTCAGTAACAAAAAATCTGTGCTAGTGCCCAAAACCTTTGCCTCTTCATCCACCCTATGGATCTCTTCAGCTCTTGCAGTTCTATTATTATTTTTTTTTGTTTTTTTATCTTGAAGGCTCTAGTCACAGACAAAAGTCCTCATCAAGGCTAGGCCTTAATTGAAAAAAGAGAGAATTATGAAACAGAAAAAGAAAAATTGTATGAACTTTGGAGGAAGTGAAAATCCTTTCTTTTAAAATGTGCCAGGTCATAACTATTGGGAGACATGAGAAGGTAGAGAATTCCAAAGCTTTGACGTGTAGGGAAAGAATCACTTGTCAAAACAGCCCACCCTTGAGTTGCCGATGACAGCAGCTTGCCATGTATTGTATGGTCTAGCTTTTGGTGCAGGCACACAAGCAGCCAGTTTTTGGGAGCAAAACCCAAAGTAATATCTGTAGAAGAGGGAAAGTGAACCAACATAGTGGCAGAGGGCAAGAGGGTCAAGTTTGGAAATTAGCCTAGTACAGTTTATAAGTTGGACAGCTTTCAACTCAACTCTGTCAAGTTAGGATTCAGGGCTAGAACCACCCCAGATATGAGAGCAGTACTACATACAAGGATGAATCAAGCCTTTGTTTAAATGAAGCAACTATTCAGAAGAAAAGAAGTCTCAACATCTAAACAGGACAATAAAGTTTTTAAAGATAGACATAGCTATCCCTGAAATATGGGATTTTCAAGAAAGAGTGGATGTTATAGTAATACCAAGTATGTTCAATGAGTCAGAAGGTGGAATTACAGGTCTGTCAAAGGAGAAACGAGAGTTGTGAGGTTTTCGATAGAGAGATGGGTAGAAAGTGGGTCTTGGAGGCATTAAACTTAAACAAGATTTTGTTTACCCCAATGATATATCCTGTCCAAGTCTGAGTTTAATGAGGAAGCTGTGTCAAGACAAGATGTAGATCGAGTGATAGAAAAGGGAGTAGAATTGAAGGATTTAGATGAATGCAGAGTTGATTCATCAGCATGAGTGCATTTGAGTTTTTGTAGAGGAGAGGAAACTTGAAAAAAAGGAGAAAAAGGATGTTGTCTCCCAGGTATCTAAAACTCCCCACTTTCTTTAGGCTCACTCCCTTGAAACTCACTCTCAACCCCCCCCCCCCCTCTCTCTCTCTCTCTCTCTCTCTCTCTCTCTCTCTCTCTCTCTCTCTCTCTCTCTCTCTCTCTCTCTCCTTTGATTATAATTCACATAAACTCTCAACATCCTCCTTTCATACACATGCCCAAATTACAAAACCAGTTTCTGCAGGTTCTCACATCAATCAGCAATTCACTTCCCAGGCCATCTCATCCTCAGCTGACTGTAGACCTCCCCACCTCATATTTAGTTCCCTAAACACCCTATCCATAAGCAATTTAAACAGCTGCTTAACATCACATACCCTTGCTGCAGACTCATCTTCACTTGGAACCACTTACCCTCCTCTCTCTATATTTGTACACACACCTTACTCTTTTGATTAAAACTCCTCAATGCTTCTAGTAGCTCTCCCCTCATGCCATGTATATTTGGTACTTTTCACAAAGCATTTCTATCATCCTTGTCATACACTTTTTCATGTAATTTTAGTTCTTTCCACGAAGCATCTCTATCTTCCTAGTCATACACTTTTTTCATATATTTTTAGTACCTTCCACAAAACATCTGTCATTCTTGTCATACATTTTTTTCAGATTCATTAATGTCACATACAGATCCTTTTCTTTAAGAATTTTTTGCACAAGATTCTTTGCAGCTAGTCTGATGCTATATGCATGCCATTACCCACTCAATCACTATTTTCCAGTACAACTTACCAGTTATACTCAACAAACTTATACCTCTGCAGTTTGACTATTCACTCTTTTCCTTCGTATCTTTATACAGTTGGCACTATGCATGCATACTACTAGTCTTCCAACATCTCACCTTGAACTATACATAAATTTGGTACAGATTAGCCCCAAACTGACCACACCAGTAAACAGTAGACCTGCGTGGTGTAGCATTAAGCGTTCATAACTGGGACCTATTCACAGGCTGTTCAGGGTTAGGCACATGGTTGCATCACTCACTCCACCGTCAACCAAGTTTTTCATCCACCCCTAAGGGTTGGTCGATAAAATGGGTACCTGGCTCAGGTGGTTATTGGTGCTTATACACCTGGTCATGAGAAGAAAGTTCATTAGAGGCAAGTGTTTTGGGAGCTGCTGAGTGAGTGGGTCAGCAGCTTTGGTGCCGTACGAGACCAGGTATTAGTGATAGGTAATTTAAATGTGAAGGTGAGTAATGTGGCAGATGAGGGTATAATTGGTGTACATGGTGTATTCAGTGTTGTAAATGAAAATGGTGAAGAGCTTGAGAATTTGTGTGCTGAAAAAAGAATGATGATTAGGAATACATGGTTTAAAAAGAAGGATATACAGAAGTATAGGTATGTGAGTAGAAGAGATGGCCGGAGGGCATTATTGGATTATGTGTTAATTGATAGGCATGTAAAAGAGAGACTTTAGGATGTTAATATGTTGAGAGGAGCAGCTGAAGGGATGTCTGATCATTATCTTGTGAAGGTGAAGATTTGCAGAGGTTTTCAAAAAAGCAGAGAGAATGTTGGGGAGAAGAGAGTTGTGAGAGTAAGTGAGCTTGGAAAGGAGACTTGTGTGAGGAAGTACAAGTAGAGATTGAGTGTAAAATGGCAAAAGGTGAGAGCAAATGACATGAGGGGAGCAGGTGAGGAATGGGATGTATTAAGGAAGCAGTGATGGCATGTGCAAAAGATGAGAAAGGTAGGAAATGGGCAGATTAGAAATGGTAGTGAATGCTGCAATGAAGAAGTAAAGTTACTAGTGAAAGAGAAAAGAGGCATTTGGATGATACAAGGAAGTATTTTGAAGGTTTGTTGAATGTGTTTGATGATAGAGTGGCAGTTGTAGGGTGTTTTAGTCAGGGTGGTGTATGAAGTGAGAAGGTCAGAGAGAATGATTTGGTGAAGAGAGAAGAGGTAGTGAAAGCCTTGCAGAATATGAAATCCAGGAAGGCGGCGGGTTTGAATGGTATTGCGGTTGAATTTATTAAAAAAAGGGGGTGACTGTGTTGTTGCCTGATTGGTAAGGATATTTGGTAAGGATGTGCAATGCATGTATAGATCATGGTGAAGTGCCTGGCGATTGATGGAATGCATGTATATTGCCATTGTACAAAGGCAAAGGGGATAAAGGTGAGTGTTCAAACTACAGAGGCATAAGTTTGTTGAATATTCCTGGAAAATTGTATGTGAGGGTATTGATTGAGAGGGGTGAAGGCATGTACAGAGCAGGAACAGTGTAGTTTCAGAAGTGGTAGAGGATGTGTGGATCAGGTGTTTGCTTTAAAGAATGTGTGTGAGAAAGACTTAGAAAAACAGATGAATTTGTGTTAGCGTTTATGGATCTTGAGAAGGCATATGATAGGGTTAATAGAGATGCTTTGTGGAAGGTCTTGAGAGTATATGGTGGGAGGAAAGCTGCCTGAAGCAGTGAGAAGTTTGTACCAAGGATGTAAGGCATGTGTATGAGTAGGAAGAAGGTTCCTAGTGAAGGTTGGTCTGCAGCAGGAATGTGTGATGTCCCCATGGTTGTTTACTTTGTTTATGGATGGGTTGGTTAGGGATGTAAATGCAAGAGTTTTGGAGAGAGGGTTGAGTATGCAGTCTGCTGTGGATGAGAGGGCCTGGGAAGAGAGTCTGTTGTTGTTATCCAATGATACAGCACTGGTGGCTGATTCGAGTAAGAAATTGCAGAGGTTGGTGACTGAGTTTGGAAAAGTGTGTGAAGGGAGAAAGTTGAGAGTAAATGTAAATAAGAGCAAGGTTATTAGGTTCAGAAGGGTTGAGAGACAAGTTGATTGGGTTGTAAGTTTGATTGGAGAAAAATTGGAGGAAGTGAAGTGCTTTAGATATCTGGGAGTGGACTCAGTAGCGAGTGGAACCATGGAAGTGGATGTGAATCACAGGGTTGGGGAGGGAGTGAAGGTTCTGGGAGTGATGGAGAATGTGTGGAAAGAGAGAACGTTATCGTGGAGAACAAAAATAGTTATATTTGAAGGAATAGTATTTCCAACAGTATTATATGGTTGCGGGGCATGGGCTGTTATAGGGTTGTACAGAGGAGGATGGACATGTTGGAAATGAAATGTTTGAGGACAATATGTGGTGTGAGATGGTTTGATCAAATAAGTAATGAAAGAGTAAGAGAGATGTGTGGAAATAAATAGAGTGTGGTTGAGAGAGCAGAAGAAGGTGTGTTGAAATGGTTTGGAGGTGGAAGGATGGAGCGAAAAAGATTTTGAGTGATCAGGGCCCAAACATACAGGAGGGTGAGAGGGGTGCAAGAAATAGAGAGAATTGGAACGATGTGGTGTACTGGGGCCAATGTGCTGTCAATGGACTGAACCAGGGCAAGTGAAACATCTGGACTAAAACATGGAAAGGTCTATGGGACCTGGATGTGGATAGGGAGCTGCTGTTTCGGTACATTACATGTGACAGCTAGAGACTGAGTGTGAACAATTGAGGCCTTTTTTTTGTCTGTTTTCCTGGCACTACCTCGCTGAAACAGGGGGTAGCAATGCTGTTTCCTGTGGGGTGGGGTAGTGCCAGGAATGGATGACGGCAAGCATGAATATGAACATGTGTAGATACATAGATACGTATATGGCGTATGTGTATTGTATATGTATGTATGTGTGTATATGTTGATATATATATATGTATATTTATATGTGCATGTGAGCAAATTTGCACAAGGAAACAGACAAAAGAATGGCCCAACCCTCTGCATACACTTGTATATACATAAACGCCCACACACATATACATACCTGTACATTTCAACATATATATACATATACATACACAGACATATACACATGTACATATTCATACTTGCTGCCTTCATTCATTACTGTCGCCACCTGGCCACACATGAAATAGCACCCCCCTGCCCCCATGCATGCATGGGAAGTGGCACTAGGAAAAGACAACAAAGGCCACATTCATTCACACTTAGTCTCTAGCAGTTATGTGTAATGCACCGAAACCACAGCTCCCTTTCCACATCCAAGCCCCTCAAAACTTTCCGTGGTTTACCGTTTCCTGCATCAGCAAGGTAACACCAGGAAACAGACGAAGAATGGCCCATCCACTCATTTACACATATATGTATATACATAAATGTCCGGACATGCACATTTACATACATATACATATCAAAAAATACACATATACATACACATACAAAGATATATATATATATATATATATATATATATATATATATATATATATATATATATTTTTTTTTTTTTTTTTTTTTTTTTTTATACTTTGTCGCTGTCTCCCGCGTTTGCGAGGTAGCGCAAGGAAACAGACGAAAGAAATGGCCCAACCCCCCCCCCCATACACATGTATATACATACGTCCACACACGCAAATATACATACCTACACAGCTTTCCATGGTTTACCCCAGACGCTTCACATGCCTTGATTCAATCCACTGACAGCACGTCAACCCCGGTATACCACATCGCTCCAATTCACTCTATTCCTTGCCCTCCTTTCACCCTCCTGCATGTTCAGGCCCCGATCACACAAAATCTTTTTCACTCCATCTTTCCACCTCCAATTTGGTCTCCCTCTTCTCCTCGTTCCCTCCACCTCCGACACATATATCCTCTTGGTCAATCTTTCCTCACTCATTCTCTCCATGTGCCCAAACCACTTCAAAACACCCTCTTCTGCTCTCTCAACCACGCTCTTTTTATTTCCACACATCTCTCTTACCCTTACGTTACTCACTCAATCAAACCACCTCACACCACACATTGTCCTCAAACATCTCATTTCCAGCACATCCATCCTCCTGCGCACAACTCTATCCATAGCCCACGCCTCGCAACCATACAACATTGTTGGAACCACTATTCCTTCAAACATACCCATTTTTGCTTTCCGAGATAATGTTCTCGACTTCCACACATTCTTCAAGGCCTCCAGAATTTTCGCCCCCTCCCCCACCCTATGATCCACTTCCGCTTCCATGGTTCCATCCGCTGCCAGATCCACTCCCAGATATCTAAAACACTTCACTTCCTCCAGTTTTTCTCCATTCAAACTCACCTCCCAATTGACTTGACCCTCAACCCTACTGTACCTAATAACCTTGCTCTTATTCACATTTATGTTTTTTTTTTTTTTTTATACTTTGTCGCTGTCTCCCGCGTTTGCGAGGTAGCGCAAGGAAACAGACGAAAGAAATGGCCCAACCCCCCCCATACACATGTATATACATACGTCCACACACGCAAATATACATACCTACACAGCTTTCCATGGTTTACCCCAGACGCTTCACATGCCTTGATTCAATCCACTGACAGCACGTCAACCCCGGTATACCACATCGCTCCAATTCACTCTATTCCTTGCCCTCCTTTCACCCTCCTGCATGTTCAGGCCCCGATCACACAAAATCTTTTTCACTCCATCTTTCCACCTCCAATTTGGTCTCCCTCTTCTCCTTGCTCCCTCCACCTCCGACACATATATCCTCTTGGTCAATCTTTCCTCACTCATCCTCTCCATGTGCCCAAACCACTTCAAAACACCCTCTTCTGCTCTCACAACCACGCTCTTTTTATTTCCACACATCTCTCTTACCCTTACGTTACTCACTCGATCAAACCACCTCACACCACACATTGTCCTCAAACATCTCATTTCCAGCACATCCATCCTCCTGCACACAACTCTATCCATAGCCCATGCCTCGCAACCATACAACATTGTTGGAACCACTATTCCTTCAAACATACCCATTTTTGCTTTCCGAGATAATGTTCTCGACTTCCACACATTCTTCAAGGCCCCCAGAATTTTCGCCCCCTCCCCCACCCTATGATCCACTTCCGCTTCCATGGTTCCATCCGCTGCCAGATCCACTCCCAGATATCTAAAACACTTCACTTCCTCCAGTTTTTCTCCATTCAAACTCACCTCCCAATTGACTTGACCCTCAACCCTACTGTACCTAATAACCTTGCTCTTATTCACATTTACTCTTAACTTTCTTCTTCCACACACTTTACCAAACTCAGTCACCAGCTTCTGCAGTTTCTCACATGAATCAGCCACCAGCGCTGTATCATCAGCGAACAACAACTGAACTCACTTCCCAAGCTCTCTCATCCCCAACAGACTTCATACTTGCCCCTCTTTCCAAAACTCTTGCATTTACCTCCCTAACAACCCCATCCATAAACAAATTAAACAGCCATGGAGACATCACACACCCCTGCCGCAAACCTACATTCACTGAGAACCAATCACTTTCCTCTCTTCCTACACGTACACATGCCTTACATCCTCGATAAAAACTTTTCACTGCTTCTAACAACTTTCCTCCCACACCATATATTCTTAATACCTTCCACAGAGCATCTCTATCAACTCTATCATATGCCTTCTCCAGATCCATAAATGCTACATACAAATCCATTTGCTTTTCTAAGTATTACTCACATCCATTCTTCAAAGCAAACACCTGATCCACACATCCTCTACCACTTCTGAAACCACACTGCTCTTCCCCAATCTGATGCTCTGTACATGCCTTCACCCTCTCAATCAATACCCTCCCATATAATTTACCAGGAATACTCAACAAACTTATACCTCTGTAATTTGAGCACTCACTCTTATCCCCTTTGCCTTTGTACAATGGCACTATGCACGCATTCCGCCAATCCTCAGGCACCTCACCATGAGTCATACATACATTAAATAACCTTACCAACCAGTCAACAATACAGTCACCCCCTTTTTTTTATAAATTCCACTGCAATACCATCCAAACCTGCTGCATTGCCGGCTTTCATCTTCCGCAAAGCTTTCACTACCTCTTCTCTGTTTACCAAATCATTTTCCCTAACCCTCTCACTTTGCACACCACCTCGACCAAAACACCCTATATCTGCCACTCTATCATCAAACACATTCAGCAAACCTTCAAAATACTCACTCCATCTCCTTCTCACATCACCACTACTTGTTATCACCTCCCCATTTGCGCCCTTCACTGAAGTTCCCATTTGCTCCCTTGTCTTACGCACTTTATTTACCTCCTTCCAGAACATCTTTTTATTCTCCCTAAAATTTAATGATACTCTCTCACCCCAACTCTCATTTGCCCTTTTTTTCACCTCTTGCACCTTTCTCTTGACCTCCTGTCTCTTTCTTTTATACATCTCCCGCTCAATTGCATTTCTTCCCTGCAAAAATCGTCCAAATGCCTCTCTCTTCTCTTTCACTAATACTCTTACTTCTTCATCCCACCACTCACTACCCTTTCTAATCAACCCACCTCCCACTCTTCTCATGCCACAAGCATATATATATATATATATATATATATATATATAAATAGATATATATATATATATATATATATATATATATATATCCCGCGTTTGCGAGGTAGCGCAAGGAAACAGACGAAAGAAATGGCCCAACCCCCCCCATACACATGTACATACATACGTCCACACACGCAAATATACATACCTACACAGCTTTCCATAGTTTACCCCGGACGCTTCACATGCCTTGATTCAATCCACTGACAGCACGTCAACCCCTGTATACCACATCGCTCCAATTCACTCTATTCCTTGCCCTCCTTTCACCCTCCTGCATGTTCAGGCCCCGATCACACAAAATCCTTTTCACTCCATCTTTCCACCTCCAATTTGGTCTCCCTCTTCTCCTCGTTCCCTCCACCTCCGACACATATATCCTCTTGGTCAATCTTTCCTCACTCATTCTCTCCATGTGCCCAAACCACTTCAAAACACCCTCCTCTGCTCTCTCAACCACGCTCTTTTTATTTCCACACATCTCTCTTACCCTTACGTTACTTACTCGATCAAACCACCTCACACCACACATTGTCCTCAAACATCTCATTTCCAGCACATCCATCCTCCTGCGCACAACTCTATCCATAGCCCACGCCTCGCAACCATACAACATTGTTGGAACCACTATTCCTTCAAACATACCCATTTTTGCTTTCCGGGATAATGTTCTCGACTTCCACACATTTTTCAAGGCTCCCAAAATTTTTGCCCCCTCCCCCACCCTATGATCCACTTCCGCTTCCATGGTTCCATCCGCTGACAGATCCACTCCCAGATATCTAAAACACTTCACTTCCTCCAGTTTTTCTCCATTCAAACTCACCTCCCAATTGACTTGACCCTCAACCCTACTGTACCTAATAACCTTGCTCTTATTCACATTTACTCTTAACTTTCTTCTTCCACACACTTTACCAAACTCCGTCACCAGCTTCTGCAGTTTCTCACATGAATCCGCCACCAGCGCTGTATCATCAGCGAACAACAACTGACTCACTTCCCAAGCTCTCTCATCCCCAACAGACTTCATACTTGCCCCTCTTTCCAAGACTCTTGCATTTACCTCCCTAACAACCCCATCCATAAACAAATTAAACAACCATGGAGACATCACACACCCCTGCCGCAAACCTACATTCACTGAGAACCAATCACTTTCCTCTCTTCCTACACGTACACATGCCTTACATCCTCGATAAAAACTTTTCACTGCTTCTAACAACTTGCCTCCCACACCATATATTCTTAATACCTTCCACAGAGCATCTCTATCAACTCTATCATATGCCTTCTCCAGATCCATAAATGCTACATACAAATCCATTTGCTTTTCTAAGTATTTCTCACATACATTCTTCAAAGCAAACACCTGATCCACACATCCTCTACCACTTCTGAAACCACACTGCTCTTCCCCAATCTGATGCTCTGTACATGCCTTCACCCTCTCAATCAATACCCTCCCATATAATTTACCAGGAATACTCAACAAACTTATACCTCTGTAATTTGAGCACTCACTCTTATCCCCTTTGCCTTTGTACAATGGCACTATGCACGCATTCCGCCAATCCTCAGGCACCTCACCATGAGTCATACATACATTAAATAACCTTACCAACCAGTCAACAATACAGTCACCCCCTTTTTTTATAAATTCCACTGCAATACCATCCAAACCTGCTGCCTTGCCGGCATATATATATATATATATATGGAGACATCACACACCCCTGCTGCAAACCTACATTCACTGAGAACCAATCACTTTCCTCTCTCCCTACACGTACACATGCCTTACATCCTCGATAAAAACTTTTCACTGCTTCTAACAACTTTCCTCCCACACCATATATTCTTAATACCTTCCACAGAGCATCTCTATCAGTTCTATCATATGCCTTCTCCAGATCCATAAATGCTACATACAAATCCGTTTGCTTTTCTAAGTATTTCTCACATACATTCTTCAAAGCAAACACCTGATCCACACATCCTCTACCACTTCTGAAACCACACTGCTCTTTCCCAATCTCATGCTCTGTACATGCCTTCACCCTCTCAATCAATACCCTCCCATATAATTTCCTAGGAATACTCAACAAACTTATACCTCTGTAATTTGAGCACTCACTTTTATCCCCTTTGCCTTTGTACAATGGCACTATGCAAGCATTCCGCCAATCCTCAGGCACCTCACCATGAGTCATACATACATTAAATAACCTTACCAACCAGTCAACAATACAGTCACCCCCTTTTTTGATAAATTCCACTGCAATACCATCCAAACCCGCTGCCTTGCCAGCTTTCATCTTCCACAAAGCTTTTACTACCTCTTCTCTGTTTACCAAATCATTCTCCCTAACCCTCTCACTTTGCACACCACCTCAACTAAAATACCCTATATCTGCCACTCTGTCATCAAAAATATTTAACAAACCTTCAAAATACTTATTCCATTTCCTTCTCACATCACCACTACTTGTTATCACCTCCCCATTAGCCTCCTTCACTGAAGTTCCCATTTGTTCCCTTGTCTTACACACTTTATTTATCTCCCTACAAAACATCTTTTTATTCTCCCTAAAATTTAATGATACTCTCTCACCCCATCTCTCATTTGCCCTCTTTTTCACTTCTTGCACCTTTCTCTTGGCCTCCTGCCTCTTTCTTTTATACATCTCCCAGTCATTTGCATTATTTCCCTGCAAAAATTGTCCAAATGCCTCTCTCTTCTTTCACTAATAATCTTACTTCTTTATCCCACCACTCACTACCCTTTCTAATCTGCCCACCTCCCATGCTTCTCATGCCACAACCATCTTTTGCACAAGCCATCACTGCTTCCCTAAATACATCCCATTCCTCCCCCACTCCCCTTACGTCCTTTGTTCTCACCTTTTTCCATTCTGTACTCAGTCTCTCCTGGTATTTCCTCTCACAAGTCTCCTTCCCAAGCTCACTTGCTCTTACCACTCTTTTCACCCCAACATTCTCTCTTCTTTTCTGAAAACCTCTACAAATCTTCACCTCCACAGGATAATGATCAGACATCCCTCCAGTTGCACCTCTCAGCACATTAACATCCAAAAGTTTCTCTTTCACTTGCCTATCAATTAACATGTAATCCAATAACGCTCTCTGGCCATCTCTCCTACTTACATACGTATACTTATATATATTTCTCTTTTTAAACCTGGTATTCCCAATCACCAGTCCTTTTTCAGCACATAAGTCTACAAGCTCTTCACCATTTCCATTTACAACACTGAACACCCCATGGACACCAATTATTCCCTCAACTGCCTTATTATTCACCTTTGCATTCAAATCACCCATCATTATAACCCAGTCTCATGCATCAAAACTACTAACACACTCACTCAGCTGCTCCCAAAACACTTGCCTCATGATCTTTCTTCTCATGCCCAGGTACATATGCACCAATAACCACCCATCTCTCTCCATCCACTTTCAGTTTTACCCATATCATTCTAGAGTTTACTTTCTTACACTCTATCACATACTCCCACCACTCCTGTTTCAGGAGTAGTGTTACTCCTTCCCTTGCTCTTGTCCTCTCACTAACCCCTGACTTTACTCCCAAGACATTCCCAAACCACTCTTCCCCTTTACCCTTGAGCTTCGTGTCACTCAGAGGCAAAACATCCAGGTTCCTTTCCTCAAACATACTACGTATCTCTCCTTTTTTCTCATCTTGGTTACATCCACACACATTGATATATTTATTTGTTTATTTTGTTGTGTCGCTGTCTCCCGCGTTAGTGAGGTAGCGCAAGGAAACAGACGAAAGAATGGCCCAACCCTCCCACATACACATGTGTATACATACATGTCCACACACACAAATATACATACCTGTACATCTCAACGTATACATATATATACACAGACATATACATATATACACATTCCTATGAGTCCACGGGGAAAATGAAACACGAAAAGTTCCCAAGTGCACTTTCGTGTAATAATCACATCATCAGGGGAGATACAAGAGAGAAATATATACACATGTACATAATTCATACTGGCTGCCTTAATTCATTCCTATCGCCACCCTGCCACACATGAAATAACAACCCCCTCCCCCTCATGTGTGCGAGGTAGCGCTAGGAAAAGACAGCAAAGGCCACATTCATTCACACTCAGTCTCTAGCGGTCATGTAATAACACACCAAAACCACAGCTCCCTTTCCACATCCAGGCCCCACAAAACTTTCCATGGTTTACCCCAGATGCTTCACATGCCCTGGTTCAATTCATTGACTGCACGTCAACCCCGGTATACCACATCGTTCCAATTCACTCTATTCCTTGCATGCCTTTCACCCTCCTGCATGTTCAGGCCCCGATCACTCAAAATCTTTTTCACTCCATCTTTCCACCTCCAATTTGGTCTCCCACCTCTCCTCATTCCCTCCATCTCTGACACATATATCTTCTTGGTCAATCTTTCCTCACTCATTCTCTCCATGTGACCAAACCATTTCAAAACACCCTCTTCTGCTCTCTCAACCACACACTTTTTATTACCACACATCTCTCACCCTATTGTTACTTTTACTTGATCAAACCACCTCACACCACATATTGTCCTCAAACATCTCATTTCCAGCACATCCACCCTCCTCTGCACAACTCTATAGCCCAAGCCTCACAACCATATAACATTGTTGGAACCACTATTCCTTCAAACATACCCATTTTTGCTTTCCGAGATAATGTTCTCGACTTCCACTTATGCTTCCATAGTTCCATCCGCTGCCAAATCCACTCCCAGATATCTAAAACACTTCACTTCCTCCAGTTTTTTCCATTCAAACTTACCTCCCAATGTACTTGTCCCTCAACCCTACTGTACCTAATAACCTTGCTCTTATTTACATTTACTCTAAGCTTTCTTCTTTCACACACATTTATACACACACACACATATATATATATATATATATATATATATATATATATATATATATATATATATATATATATATATATATATATATATTCATACTGCTTGCCTTCATCCATTCCTGGTGCTACCCCGCCCCACAGAAAACAGCATCGCTACCCCCTGCTTCAGCGAGGTAGCCCCAGTAAAACAGACAAGATGGGCCACATTTGTTCACACAATTTCTAGCTGTCGTGTAATGCAGCAAAACTACACCTCCCTATCCACATCCAGACCCCATAGACCTTTCCGTGGTTTCTTCCATTATTCCACCTCCAATTTGTTCTCTGCTTCTCCTTCTTCCCTCCACCTCTGACACATATATCCTCTGTGTCAATCTTTCCTCACTCATTCTCTCCACATGTCCAAACCATTTCAACACACCCTCTTCTGCTCTCTCAGCCTCACTCTATTTATTTCCACACATCTCTCTTACCCTTTCATTATTTACTTGATCAAAACATCTCACACCACATATTGTCCTCATACATTTCATTACCAACACATCCACCCTTCTCTGTACAATCCTATCTATAGCCCATGCTTCGATTCCATATAATATTTTTGGAAATACTATTCCTTCAAGCATACCCATTTTTGCTCTCTGAGATAATGTTCTCTCCTTTCACACATTCTTCATTGCTCCCAGAACCTTCATCCACTCCCTCACCCTGTGACCCGCTTCTGCTTCCATGGTTCCTCTTGCTGTTAAGTCCACTCCCTGATATCTAAAATGCTTCTCTTCCTCATTTTTCTCAATTCAAACTTTATTATATTTACTGTACTTTGTCGCTGTCTCCTGCATTAGCAAGGTAGCGCAAGGAAACATACGAAAAAATGGCCCAACCCAACCACATACACATGTATATACATACACATTCACACACGCACATATACTTACAAACTCATACATTCAAACTTACATCCCAACTTACTTTTCCCTCAACCCTACTGAACCTAATAACCTTGCTCTTATTCACATTTACTCTCAACTTTCTTCTTTCACACTTTTCCAAACTCAGTCACCAACTTCTGTAGTTTCTCACTTGAATCAACTCACTTCCCAGCCCCTCTCATCCTAAACAGACTGCATACTTGCTCTCCAAAACTCTTGCATTTACCTACCTAACCAGCCCATCCATAAACAAATTAAACAACCATGGGGACATCACACACCCCTGCCACAGACCGACCTTCACTGGGAGCCAGTCAGTCTCCTCTCTTCCTACTCATACACCTACCCTACATCCTTGATAAAAACTATTCAATGCTTCTAGCAACTTACCTCCCACACCACACTCTTAAGACCTTCCACAAAGCATCTCTATGAACCCTGTCATATGCCATCTGCAGATCCATGAATGCCACATACAAGTCCATCTGTTTTTTCTAAATATTTCTCACATACATTCTTCAAGGCCAACACTTGATCCACACATCCTCTACTACTCCTGAAACCACACTGCTCCTCCCAAATCTGATGCTCTGTACATGCCTTCACCTTCTCAATCAATACCCTCCCATACAATTTTCCAGGAATACTCAACAAACTTAAGCCTCTTTAGTTTGAACACTCACCTTTATCCCCTTTACCTTTGTATAGTGGCACTATACATGCATTCTGCCAATCCTCAGGCACTTCACTATGATCCATATATACATTAAATATCCTTACCAACCAATCAACAATAGTCACCCCCAGTGCCATTGCAACCCACCACCTTGCCGGATTTCATCTGCAAGGCTTTCACCAAACCATTCTCCCAATCCCTTTCATTTCACACACCACCTCACCCAAAACATCCTACATCTGCCACTCTATCATCAAACACATTAATCAGACCTTTAGAATACGCTCTCCATCTCTTTCTCACTTCATCACTACCTGTTATCTCTTCCCCCTTTGCCCCCTTCACCGATGTTACCATTTGTTCTCTTGTCTTTTGCACGTTATTTTCCTCCTTTCAAAATATCTTTTTATACTCCCCAAAGTTTTTGATACTCTCTCACCTTCCTCTTGACCTCCTGCTGCTTTCTTCTATACATCTCCCAGTCATTGGCACTCCTTCCTTGTAAGTATCATTCAAACGCCTCTCCTTTCTCTTTCACAAACAACTTTACTTCTTAATCCCACCACTCACTACCCTTTCTAATCTGCCCACCTCACTCCCATCTTTCTCATGCCACATGCATCTTTTGCACACGCCATCACTGCTTCCTCAAATGCATCCCATTCTTCACTCACTACCCCCATGTCATTTGCTTTCACCTTTTGCCAATTTACACATAATCTCTCCTGGTACTTCCTCACACAAGTCTCCTTTCCAAGCTCACTTACTCTTACCTCTCTTTTCTCCCCAACACTCTCTCTTCTTTTTTGAAAACCTCTACAAATCTTCACCTTCGCCTCCACAAGTGATTAGACGTACCTTCAGCTACCCCTCTCACACAGATTAACATTCAGAAGTCTCTCTTTTGTATGCTTATCAATTAACATGTATCCCATTAATGCTCTTTGACCATTTCTCCTACTCCCATTTGTATCCTTATGTATATCTCTCTTTTTAAACCAGTTATTCCCAATCACCAATCTTTTTTCCAGCCACATTACTCACCTTCACATATAAATCACCCATTACTAATGTGTTTCATGCACCAAAGCTGCTGACACACTCACTCAGCTGCTCCCAAAACACTTTCCTCTCATGATCTTTCTTCTCATGAGTAGGCACATAAGCATCAGTAATCACCCATCTTTTTCCATCAGCTTTCAGTTTTACCCACATCAATCTAGAATTTCCTTTCTTAAACTCTATCACACACTCCCACAACTCCTACTTCAGGAGTAGTGCTACTGCTTCCTTAGCTCTTGTCCTCTCACCAGCACCTGGCTTTATTCCCAAGACTTTTCCAAACCATTATTCCCCCTTACCCTTGAGCTTAGGTTCACTCAGAGCCAGGGCATGTGAAGTATCTGTGGTACACCATGGAAATGTCTGTGAAACCTGGATGTGGATAGGGAGTTCTGGTTTCGGTGCATTACACATGACAGCTAGAGACTGAGTGTGAACGATTGTGGCCTTTTTGTTTGTTTTCTTGGTGATACCTCTCTGAAGTGGGGGTAGCGATGCTATTTCCTGTGTGGTGGGGTAGCGACAGGAATGGATAAAGGCAAGCAAGTATGAATAACTACATGCTTATATATGTATATATCTTTGTTTTTTTTTTTTTTTTTTTTTTTTTATACTTTGTCGCTGTCTCCCGCGTTTGCGAGGTAGCGCAAGGAAACAGACGAAAGAAATGGCCCAACCCCCCCCCATACACATGTACATACACACGTCCACACACGCAAATATACATACCTACACAGCTTTCCATGGTTTACCCCAGACGCTTCACATGCCTTGCTTCAATCCACTGACAGCACGTCAACCCCTGTATACCACATGACTCCAATTCACTCTATTTCTTGCCCTCCTTTCACCCTCCTGCATGTTCAGGCCCCGATCACACAAAATCTTTTTCACTCCATCTTTCCACCTCCAATTTGGTCTCCCTCTTCTCCTCGTTCCCTCCACCTCCGACACATATATCCTCTTGGTCAATCTCTCCTCACTCATTCTCTCCATGTGCCCAAACCATTTCAAAACACCCTCTTCTGCTCTCTCAACCACGCTCTTTTTATTTCCACACATCTCTCTTACCCTTACGTTACTTACTCGATCAAACCACCTCACACCACACATTGTCCTCAAACATCTCATTTCCAGCACATCCATCCTCCTGCGCACATCTCTATCCATAGCCCACGCCTCGCAACCATACAACATTGTTGGAACCACTATTCCCTCAAACATACCCATTTTTGCTTTCCGAGATAATGTTCTCGACTTCCACACATTTTTCAAGGCTCCCAAAATTTTCGCCCCCTCCCCCACCCTATGATCCACTTCCGCTTCCATGGTTCCATCCGCTGACAGATCCACTCCCAGATATCTAAAACACTTCACTTCCTCCAGTTTTTCTCCATTCAAACTCACCTCCCAATTGACTTGACCCTCACCCCTACTGTACCTAATAACCTTGCTCTTATTCACATTTACTCTCAACTTTCTTCTTCCACACACTTTACCAAACTCAGTCACCAGCTTCTGCAGTTTCTCACATGAATCAGCCACCAGCGCTGTATCATCAGCGAACAACAACTGACTCACTTCCCAAGCTCTCTCATCCCCAACAGACTTCATACTTGCCCCTCTTTCCAGGACTCTTGCATTTACCTCCCTTACAACCCCATCCATAAACAAATTAAACAACCATGGAGACATCACACACCCCTGCCGCAAACCTACATTCACTGAGAACCAATCACTTTCCTCTCTTCCTACACGTACACATGCCTTACATCCTCGATAAAAACTTTTCACTGCTTCTAACAACTTGCCTCCCACACCATATATTCTTAATACCTTCCACAGAGCATCTCTATCAACTCTATCATATGCCTTCTCCAGATCCATAAATGCTACATACAAATCCATTTGCTTTTCTAAGTATTTCTCACATACATTCTTCAAAGCAAACACCTGATCCACACATCCTCTACCACTTCTGAAACCGCACTGCTCTTCCCCAATCTGATGCTCTGTACATGCCTTCACCCTCTCAATCAATACCCTCCCATATAATTTACCAGGAATACTCAACAAACTTATACCTCTGTAATTTGAGCACTCACTCTTATCCCCTTTGCCTTTGTACAATGGCACTACGCACGCATTCCGCCAATCCTCAGGCACCTCACCATGAGTCATACATACATTAAATAACCTTACCAACCAGTCAACAATACAGTCACCCCCTTTCTTAATAAATTCCACTGCAATACCATCCAAACCTGCTGCCTTGCCGGCTTTCATCTTCCGCAAAGCTTTTACTACCTCTTCTCTGTTTACCAAATCATTTTCCCTAACCCTCTCACTTTGCACACCACCTCGACCCAAACACCCTATATCTGCCACTCTGTCATCAGACACATTCAACAAACCTTCAAAATACTCATTCCATCTCCTTCTCACATCACCGCTACTTGTTATCACCTCCCCATTTACAGAAGAAGGAGTCACGCGGGGAGTGATCATCCTCCTCGAAGGCTCAGAGTGGGGTGCCTAAATGTGTGTGGATGTAACCAAGATGTGAAAAAAGGAGAGATAGGTAGTATGTTTGAGGAAAGGAACCTGGATGTTTTGGCTCTGAGTGAAACGAAGCTCAAGGGTAAAGGGGAAGAGTGGTTTGGAAATGTCTGGGGAGTGAAGTCAGGGGTTAGTGAGAGGACAAGAGCAAGGGAAGGAGTAGCAATACTCCTGAAACAGGAGTTGTGGGAGTATGTGATAGAATGTAAGAAAGTAAATTCTCGATTAATATGGGTAAAATTGAAAGTTGATGGAGAGAGGTGGGTGATTATTGGTGCATATGCACCTGGGCATGAGAAGAAAGAGCATGAGAGGCAAGTGTTTTGGGAGCAGCTAAATGAGTGTGTTAGCGGTTTTGATGCACGAGACCGGGTTATAGTGATGGGTGATTTGAATGCAAAGGTGAGTAATGTGGCAGTTGAGGGAATAATTGGTATGCATGGGGTGTTCAGTGTTGTAAATGGAAATGGTGAAGAGCTTGTAGATTTATGTGCTGAAAAAGGACTGATGATTGGGAATACCTGGTTTAAAAAGCGAGATATACATAAGTATACTTATGTAAGTAGGAGAGATGGCCAGAGAGCGTTATTGGATTACGTGTTAATTGACAGGCGTGCGAAAGAGAGACTTTTGGATGTTAATGTGCTGAGAGGTGCAACTGGAGGGATGTCTGATCATTATCTTGTGGAGGCTAAGGTGAAGATTAGTATGGGTTTTCAGAAAAGAGGAGTGAATGTTGGGGTGAAGAAGGTGGTGAGAGTAAGTGAGCTTGGGAAGGAGACCTGTGTGGGGAAGTACCAGGAGAGACTGTGTACAGAATGGAAAAAGGTGAGAACAATGGAAGTAAGGGGAGTGGGGGAGGAATGGGATGTATTTAGGGAATCCGTGATGGATTGCGCAAAAGATGCTTGTGGCATGAGAAGAGTGGGAGGTGGGCTGTTTAGAAAGGGTAGTGAGTGGTGGGATGAAGAAGTAAGAGTATTAGTGAAAGAGAAGAGAGAGGCATTTGGACGATTTTTGCAGGGAAAAAATGCAATTGAGTGGGAGAAGTATAAAAGAAAGAGACAGGAGGTCAAGAGAAAGGTGCAAGAGGTGAAAAAAAGGGCAAATGAGAGTTGGGGTGAGAGAGTATCATTAAATTTTAGGGAGAATAAAAAGATGTTCTGGAAGGAGGTAAATAGGGTGCGTAAGACAAGGGAGCAAATGGGAACTTCAGTGATATATCTTTGTATGTGTATGTATATGTATGTATATGTTGATATGTATATGTGCATGTGTGGGCATTTATGTATATATATATGTATAGGAGTACAGAATGGAAAAAGGTGAGAACAATGGAAGCAAGGGGAGTGGGGGAGGAATGGGATGTATTTAGGGAATCAGTGATGGATTGCGCAAAAGATGCTTGTGGCATGAGAAGAGTGGGAGGTGGGTTGATTAGAAAGGGTAGTGAGTGGTGGGATGAAGAAGTAAGAGTATTAGTGAAAGAGAAGAGAGAGGCATTTGGACGATTTTTGCAGGGAAAAAATGCAATTGAGTGGGAGATGTATAAAAGAAAGAGACAGGAGGTCAAGAGAAAGGTGCAAGAGGTGAAAAAAAGGGCAAATGAGAGTTGGGGTGAGAGAGTATCATTAAATTTTAGGGAGAATAAAAAGATGTTCTGGAAGGAGGTAAATAAAGTGCGTAAGACAAGGGAGCAAATGGGAACTTCAGTGAAGGGCGCAAATGGGGAGGTGATAACAAGTAGTGGTGATGTGAGAAGGAGATGGAGTGAGTATTTTGAAGGTTTGTTGAATGTGTTTGATGATAGAGTGGCAGATATAGGGTGTTTTGGTCGAGGTGGTGTGCAAAGTGACAGGGTTAGGGAAAATGATTTGGTAAACAGAGAAGAGGTAGTGAAAGCTTTGCGGAAGATGAAAGCCGGCAAGGCAGCAGGTTTCGATGGTATTGCAGTGGAATTTATTAAAAAAGGGGGTGACTGTATTGTTGACTGGTTGGTAAGGTTATTTAATGTATGTATGACTCATGGTGAGGTGCCTGAGGATTGGCGGAATGCGTGCATAGTGCCATTGTACAAAGGCAAAGGGGATAAGAGTGAGTGCTCAAATTACAGAGGTATAAGTTTGTTGAGTATTCCTGGTAAATTATATGGGAGGGTATTGATTGAGAGGGTGAAGGCATGTACAGAGCATCAGATTGGGGAAGAGCAGTGTGGTTTCAGGAGTGGTAGAGGATGTGTGGATCAGGTGTTTGCTTTGAAGAATGTATGTGAGAAATACTTAGAAAAGCAAATGGATTTGTATGTAGCATTTATGGATCTGGAGAAGGCATATGATAGAGTTGATAGAGATGCTCTGTGGAAGGTATTAAGAATATATGGTGTGGGAGGAAAGTTGTTAGAAGCAGTGAAAAGTTTTTATCGAGGATGTAAGGCATGTGTACGTGTAGGAAGAGAGGAAAGTGATTGGTTCTCAGTGAATGTAGGTTTGCGGCAGGAGTGTGTGATGTCTCCATGGTTGTTTAATTTGTTTATGGATGGGGTTGTTAGGGAGGTAAATGCAAGAGTTTTGGAAAGAGGGGCAAGTATGAAGTCTGTTGGGGATGAGAGAGCTTGGGAAGTGAGTCAGTTGTTGTTCGCTGATGATACAGCGCTGGTGGCTGATTCATGTGAGAAACTGCAGAAGCTGGTGACTGAGTTTGGTAAAGTGTGTGGAAGAAGAAAGTTAAGAGTAAATGTGAATAAGAGCAAGGTTATTAGGTACAGTAGGGTTGAGGGTCAAGTCAATTGGGAGGTGAGTTTGAATGGAGAAAAACTGGAGGAAGTGAAGTGTTTTAGATATCTGGGAGTGGATCTGGCAGCGGATGGAACCATGGAAGCGGAAGTGGATCATAGGGTGGGGGAGGGGGCGAAAATTCTGGGAGCCTTGAAGAATGTGTGGAAGTCGAGAACATTATCTCGGAAAGCAAAAATGGGTATGTTTGAAGGAATAGTGGTCCCAACAATGTTGTATGGTTGCGAGGCGTGGGCTATGGATAGAGTTGTGCGGAGGAGGATGGATGTGCTGGAAATGAGATGTTTGAGGACAATGTGTGGTGTGAGGTGGTTTGATCGAGTGAGTAACGTAAGGGTAAGAGAGATGTGTGGAAATAAAAAGAGCGTGGTTGAGAGAGCAGAAGAGGGTGTTTTGAAGTGGTTTGGGCACATGGAGAGGATGAGTGAGGAAAGATTGACCAAGAGGATATATGTGTCGGAGGTGGAGGGAGCAAGGAGAAGAGGGAGACCAAATTGGAGGTGGAAAGATGGAGTGAAAAAGATTTTGTGTGATCAGGGCCTGAACATGCAGGAGGGTGAAAGGAGGGCAAGGAATAGAGTGAATTGGAGCGATGTGGTATACCGGGGTTGACGTGCTGTCAGTGGATTGAATCATGGCATGTGAAGCGTCTGGGGTAAACCATGGAAAGCTGTGTAGGTATGTATATTTGCGTGTGTGGATGTATGTATATACATGTGTATGGGGGTGGGTTGGGCCATTTCTTTCGTCTGTTTCCTTGCGCTACCTCGCAAACGCGGGAGACAGCGACAAAGTATAAAAAAAAAAAGAAAAAAAAAATATGTATAGGAGTGGATGGGCCATTTTTCATCTGTTTCCTGGTGCCACCTCGTTGACACGGAAGACAGCGATTATGTATAATAGTAATATAAATATGAATTATCTATATTTCTATTATACTTAACCGCCGTCTCCCTTTGTTAGTGACGTAACATAAGGAGACAAATGAGGAATGGCCCAACCAATCCACATACACATGTATATACATAAACGCCCACACATGCACATATACTTACCTATACATTTCAACATATACATATATATACATACTTATATTTATATTTATCATACTTTGTTGCTGTCTCCTGTGTTAGCAAGGTAGCGCAAGGAAACAGATGAGAGAATGGCCCAACCCACCCACATACACATGTATATACATACACGTCCACACACACACATATACATACCTATACATCTCAACATATACATATATATACACACAGACATATACATATATACACATGTACATAATTCATACTGTCTGCCCTTATTCATTCCCATCACCACACCGCCACACATGGAATGACAACCCCTTCCCCCGTATGTGCGTGAGGTAGCACTAGGAAAAGACAAGAAAGGCTACATTCACTCACACTCAGTCTGTAGCTGTCATGTATAATGCACCAAAACCACAGCTCCCCACAAAACTTTCCATGGTTTACCCTTGATGCTTCACAAGCCCTGGTTCAATCCATTGACAGCACGTCGACCCTGGTATACCACATCGTTCCAATTCACTCTATTCTTTGCACGCCTTTCACTCTCCTGCATGTTCAGACCCCGATCACTCAGGGGCCTGAACATGCAGGAGACATATACATTTCAACACACCCTCTTTTGCTCTCTCAACCATATACTTTTTATTACCACACATCTCTCTTACCATTTCATTACTTAGTCAATCAAACCACCTCACACCACATATTGTCCTCAAACATCTCATTTCAAACACATCTACCCTCCTCCGCACAACCATATCTATAGCCCACGCCTCACAACTATATAACATTGTTGGAACCACTATTCCTTTAAACATTACCCGTTTTTGCTTTCCGAGATAGTGTTTCTTCAATGCTCCCAGAACCTTCACCCCCTCTCCCACCCTGTGATTCACTTTCACTTCCATGGTTCCATCCGCTGCTAAATCCACTCCCAGTTATTTAAAACACTTTACTTCTCCAGTTTTTCTCCATTCAAACTTACCTCCCAATTGACTTGTCCCTCAACCCTACTGAAGCTAATAACTTTGCTCTTAGTCACATTTACTCTCATCTTTCTTCTTTCACACACTTTACCAAACTCAGTCACCAGCTTCTACAGTTTATCACTGGAATCAGCCACCAGTGCTGTATCATCAGCAAACAACAACTGACTCACTTCCCAAGCCCTCTCATCGAGAACAGACTGCACACTTGCCCCTCTTTCCAAAACTCTTGCATTTACCTCCCTAACAACCCCATCCATAAACAAATTAAATAACCATGGAGACATCTTGCACCCCTGCCGCAAACCGAAATTCACTGGGAACCTATCACTTTCCTCCCTTCTTACTCATACGCATGCCTTACATCCTCAATAAAAACATATCACTGCTTCTAGCAACTTACCTCCCACACCATAAACTCTTAAAGCTTCCACAGAGCATCTCTATCAACTCTATCATATTCCTTCTCCAGATCCATAAATGCCACATATAAATCTATTTGTCTTTTCTAAGTATTTCTCACATACATTCTTCAAAGCAAACACCTGATCCACACATCCTCTACCACTTCTGAGACCACACTCCTCTTCCCCAATCTGATGCTCTGTACATGCCATCACCCTCTCACTCAATATCCTCCCATATTACTTCTCAAGAATACTCAACAAACTTATACCCCTGTAATTTGAACACTCACCTTTATCCCCTTTACCTTTGAACAATGGCACTATGCATGCATTCCGCCAATCCTTAGGCACTTCACCATGAGCCATACATACATTGAATATCCTCACCAACCAGTCAACAATACAGTCACCTCTTTTTTAATAAAATCCAGTGCATTACCATCCAAACCCGCCACCTTGCCGGCTTTCATCTTCCACAAAGCTTTCACTACCTTTTCTCTGTTTACCAAACCATTCTCCCTGACCTTCTCACTTCACACACCACCTCAACCAAAACACCCTATATCTTCCACTCTATCATCAAACACATTTTACAAACCTTCAGAATACTCACTCCATCTCCTTCTCACTTCACACTACTTGTTATTACCTTATTCTCCCTTGAATTTAACAATACTCTCTCACCCCAACTCTCATTTGCCCTCTTTTTCACCTCTTGCACCTTTCTCTTGACCTCCTTCCTCTTTCTTTTATACATCTCCCAGTCATTTGCACTATTTCCTTGCAAAAATCATCCAAATTATTCTCTCTTCTCTTTCACTAACAAACTTACTTCATCCCACCACTCACTACCCTTTCTAATCTGCTCACCTCCCACCTTTCTCATGCCACAAGCATCTTTTGTGAAAGTCATCACTGCTTCCCTAAATACATCCCATTCCTCCTCCGCTCCCCTTATGTCATTTGCCCTCCCCTTTTTCCATTCTGCACTCAATATCTCATGGTACTTCCTCACAGAAGTCTCCTCTCTCTCTTCACCCCAACATTCTCTCTTCTTTTTTGAAAACCCCTACAAATCTTCATCTTTGCCTCCAACAGATAATGATTAGACATCCTGCCAGTTGCCCCCTTAGCACATTAACATCCAAAAGTCTCTCTTTCATGCGCTTATCAAACATTGCATAATCCAATAACGCTCTCTGGTCATCTCTCCAACTTACATGCGTATACTTATGTATATCTCTTTTTAAACCAGGCATTCCCAATCATCAGTCCTTTTTAGATATCTTGGAGTGGATTTGGCAGCAGATGGAACCATAGAAGCAGAAGTGAGTCACAGGGTGCAGGAGGGGGCGAAGGTTCTGGGAGCGTTGAAGAATGTGTGGAAGGTGAGAATGTTATCTCGGAGAGCAAAAATGGGTATGTTTGAAGGAATAGTGGTTCCAACAATGTTGTATGTTTGTGAAGCATGGGCTATAGATAGGGTTGTGTGGAGGAGGGTAGATGTGTTGGAAATGAGATGTTTGAGGACAATATGTGATGTGAGGTGGTTTGATTGAATAAGTAATGAAAGGGCAAGAGAGATATGTGGTAATAAAAAGATTTTTTGAGAGAGCAGAAGAGGGTGTATTGAAATGGTTTAGTCACATGGAAAGAATGAGTGAGGATAGATTGACAAAGAGGATATAAGTGTCAGAGGTGGAGGGAACGAGGAGAAGTGGGAGACCAAATTGGATGTGAAAAGATGGAGTGAAAAAGATTTTGAGCAGTCGTTGCCTGAACATACAGGAGGGTGAAAGGCGTCCAAGGAATAGAGTGAATTGGAACGATGTGATATAATGGTGTCGACATGCTGTCAATGGATTGAACCAGGGCATGTGAAGCATCTGGGGTAAACCATGGAAAGTTTTGTGGGGCCTGGATGTGGAAAGGGAGCTGTGGTTTCAGTGCATTACACATAACAGCTAGAGACTGAGAGTGAATGAACGTGGCCTTTGTTGTCTTTTCCTGGCACTACCTCGTGTGTGCGGGAGGAAGGGGGTGCCATTTCATGTGTGGCGGGGTGGCGATGGGAATGGATCAAGGCAGCAAGTATGAATATGTACTTGTGTATATAAGTATATGTCTGCGTATGTGTATGTATGTATACATTGAAAATTATAAGTATGTATATGTGCATGTGTGGGCATGTATGTATATACATATGTCTTTGGGTGGGTTGGGCCATTCTTTCATCTGTTTCCTTGTGCTACCTTGCTAATGCGGGAGACAGCGACAGCGAGTAAGTAATGATAGGGTAAGACAGATGTGTGGTAATAAAAAGAGTGTGGTTGAGAGAGCAGAAGAGGGTGTTTTGAAATGGTGTGGTCACATGGAGAGAATGAGTGAGGAAAGATTGCCCAAGACGATATATGTGTCAGAGGTGGAGGGAACGAGGAGAAGTGGGAGACCAAATTGGAGGTGGAAAGATGGAGTGAAAAAGATTTTGAGTGATCGGGACCTGAACATGCAGGAGGGTGAAAGGTGTGCAAGGAATAGAGTGAATTAGAACAATGTGGTATACCGAGGTCAACATGCTGTCAGTGGATTGAACCAGGGCGTGTGAAGCGTCTGGGGTAAACCATGGAAAGTTCTGTGGGGCCTGGATGTGGAAAGGGAGCTGTGGTTTGGGTGCATTATACATGAGAGCTAGAGACTGACTGTGAACGAATGTGGCCTTTGTTGTCGTTTCCTAGCACTATCTCGCGCACATGCGGGGGAAGGGGGTTGTTATTTCGTGTGGTGGGGTGGCGATGGGAATGAATAAAGACAGACAGTATGAATTATATACATATGTATATATGTATATGTCTTTGTGGGTATATATATGTGTACGTTGAGATGTATAGGTATGTATATTTGTGTGTGTGGATGTATATGTATATACATGTGTATGTGGGTGGGTTGGGCCATTCTTTCATCTGTTTCCTTGCGCTACCTCACTAATGTGGGAGACAGCAACAAAGCGAAATAATAATAAGAATATGATAATATAATAATAATAATGATAAAATTTTTTTTTTTATTATTTTGCTTTGTCACTGTCTCCCGCGTTTGCGAGGTAGCGCAAGGAAACAGACAAAAGAAATGGCCCAACCCACCCCCATACACATGTATATACATGTGCGTCCACACACGCAAATATACATACCTATACATCTCAATGTACACATATATATACACACAGAGGCACATACATATATACCCATGCGCACAATTCTCACTGTCTGCCTTTATTCATTCCCATCGCCACCTCGCCACACATGGAATACCATCCCCCTCCCCCCTCATGTGTGCGAGGTAGCGCTAGGAAAAGACAACAAAGGCCCCATTCGTTCACACTCAGTCTCTAGCTGTCATGCAATAATGCCCGAAACCACAGCTCCCTTTCCACATCCAAGCAACACAAAACTTTCCATGGTTTACCCCAGACGCTTCACATGCACTGATTCAATCCACTGACGGCACGTCAACCCCGGTATACCACATCGATCCAATTCACTCTATTCCTTGCCTGCCTTTCACCCTCCTGCATGTTCAGGTCCCGATCACTCAAAATCTTTTTCACTCCATCTTTCCACCTCCAATTTGGTCTCCCACTTCTCCTCGTTCCCTCCACCTCCGACACATATATCCTCTTGGTCAATCTTTCCTCACTCATTCTCTCCATGTGCCCAAACCATTTCAAAACACTCTCTTCTGCTCTCTCAACCACGCTCTTTTTATTTCCACACATCTCTCTTACCCTTACATTACTTACTCGATCAAACCACCTCACACCACACATTGTCCTCAAACATCTCATTTCCAACACTTCCACCCTCCTGCGCACAACTCTATCCATAGCCCACACCTCGCAACCATACAACATTGTTGGAACCACTATTCCTTCAAACATACCCATTTTTGCTTTCCGAGATAATGTTCTTGACTTCCAAACATTCTTCAAGGCTCCCAGAACTTTCGCCCCCTCCCCCACCCTATGATTCACTTCTGCTTCCATGGTTCCATCCACTGCCAGATCCACTCCCAGATATCTAAAACACTTCTTTCCCCAGTTTTTCTCCATTCAAACTTACCTCCCAATTGACTTGACCCTCAACCCTACTGTACCTAATAACCTTGCTCTTATTCACATTTACTCTTAACTTTCTTCTTTCACACACTTTACCAAACTCAGTCACCAGCTTCTGCAGTTTCGCACCCTGAATCAGCCCCAACGCTGTATCATCAGCAAACAACAACTGACTCACTTCCCAAGCTCTCTCATCCACAACATCCAAGAATCTTCCATTCACCTCCCTAACAACCCCATCCATAAAGAAATTAAACAGCCATGGAGACATCACACACCCCTGCTGCAAACCTACATTCACTGAGAACCAATCACTTTCCTCTCTTCCTACACGTACACATGCCTTACATCCTTGATAAAAACTTTTCACTGCTTCTAACAACTTGCCTCCCACACCATATATTCGTAATACCTTCCACAGAGCATCTTTATCAACTCTATCATATGCCTTCTCCAGATCCATGAATACTACATACAAATCCATTTGCTTTTCTAAGTATTTCTCACATACATTCTTCAAAGCAAACACCTGATCCACACATCCTCTACCACTTCTGAAACCACACTGCTCTTCCCCAATCTGATGCTTTGTACATGCCTTCACCCTCTCAATCAATACCCTCCCATACTCAACAAACTTATACCTCTGTAATTTGAGCACTCACTCTTATCCCCTTTGCCTTTGTACAATGGCACTATGCACGCATTCCGCCAATCCTCAGGCACCTCACCATGAGTCATACATACATTAAATAATCTTACCAACCAGTCAATAATACAGTCACCCACTTTTTTAATAGATTCCACTGCAATACCATCCAAACCTGCTGCCTTGCCAGCTTTCATCTTCCGCAAAGCTTTTACTACCTCTTCTCTGTTTACCAAATCATTTTCCCTAACCCTCTCACTTTGCACACCACCTCGGCCAAAACACCCTATATCTGCCACTCTGTCATCAAACTCATTCAACAAACCTTTAAATTACTCACTCCATCTCCTTCTCACATCACCACTACTTGTTATCACCTCCCCATTTGCGCCTTTCACTGAAGTTCCCATTTGCTCCCTTGTCTTACGCACTTTATTTACCTCCTTCCAGAACATCTTTGTATTCTCCCTAAAATTTAATGATACTCTCTCACCCCAACTCTCATTTGCCCTCTTTTTCACCTCTTGCACCTTTCTCTTGACCTCCTGTCTCTTTCTTTTATACATCTCCCGCTCAATTGCATTTTTTCCCTGCAAAAAAATCATCCAAATGCCTCTCTCTTCTCTTTCACTAATAATCTTACTTCTTCATCCCACCACTCACTACCCCTTCCAATCACCCCACCTCCCACTCTTCTCATGCCACAAGCATCTTTTGCGCAATCCATCACTGATTTCCTAAATACATCCCATTCCTCCCCCACTCCCCTTACTTCCATTGTTCTCTCCTTTTTCCATTCTGTACTCAGTCTCTCCTGGTACTTCCTCACACAAGTCTCCTTCCCAAGCTCACTTACTCTCACCACCCTCTTCACCCCAACATTCACTCTTCTTTTCTGAAAACCCATACAAATCTTCACCTTAGCCTCCACAAGATAATGATCAGACATCCCTCCAGTTGCACCTCTCAGCAAATTAACATCCAAAAGTCTCTCTTTCGCGCACCTGTCAATTAACACGTAATCCAATAACGCTCTCTGGCCATCTCTCCTACTTACATACGTATACTTATGTATATCTTGCTTTTTAAACCAGGTATTCCCAATCACCAGTCCTTTTTCAGCACATAAATCTACAAGCTCTTCACCATTTCCATTTACAACACTGAACACCCCATGTATACCAATTATTCCCTCAACTGCCATATTACTCACCTTTGCATTCAATTCACCCATCACTGTAACCCGGTCTCGTGCATCAAAACCACTAACACACTCATTCAGCTGCTCCCAAAACACTTGCCTCTCATGATCTTTCTTCTCATGCCCAGGTGCATATGCACCAATAATCACCCATCTCTCTCCATCCACTTTCAGTTTTACCCATATTAATCGAGAATTTACTTTCTTACATTCTATCACATACTCCCACAGCTCCCACAACTGCTACATATATATATATATATATATATATATATATATATATATCTCGGAAAGCAAAAATGGATATGTTTGAAGGAATAGTGGTTCCAACAATGTTGTATGGTTGCGAGGCGTGGGCTATGGATAGAGTTGTGCGCAGGAGGATGGATGTGCTGGAAATGAGATGTTTGAGGACAATGTGTGGTGTGAGGTGGTTTGATCGAGTGAGTAACATAAGGGTAAGAGAGATGTGTGGAAATAAAAAGAGCGTGGTTGAGAGAGCAGAAGAGGGTGTTTTGAAGTGGTTTGGGCACATGGAGAGAATGAGTGAGGAAAGATTGACCAAGAGGATATATGTGTCGGAGGTGGAGGGAACGAGGAGAAGAGGGAGACCAAATTGGAGGTGGAAAGATGGAGTGAAAAAGATTTTGTGTGATCGGGGCCTGAACATGCAGGAGGGTGAAAGGAGGGCAAGGAATAGAGTGAATTGGAGCGATGTGGTATACCGGGGTTGACGTGCTGTCAGTGGATTGAATCAAGGCATGTGAAGCGTCTGGTGTAAACCATGGAAAGCTGTGTAGGTATGTATATTTGCGTGTGTGGAGGTATGTATATACATGTGTATGGGGGGTGGGTTGGGCCATTTCTTTCGTCTGTTTCCTTGCGCTACCTCGCAAACGCGGGAGACAGCGACAAAGCAAAAAAAAAAAAAAAATATATATATATATGTATATATATATATATATATATATATATATATTTTATATATATATATATATATATATATATATATATATATATATATATATATATATATATATATTTTATATATATATATATATATATATATATATATATATATATATATATATATATATATAATATATATATATATATATGTATATATATATATATGTGTGGGGGTGGGTTGGGCCATTTCTTTCGTCTGTTTCCTTGCGCTGCCTCGCAAGCGCGGGAGACGGCGACAGAGCGAGGAAAGAAAAAAAAAAATCCCTGGGGATAGGGGAGAAAGAATACTTCCCACGTATTCCCTGCATGTCGTAGAAGGCGACTAAAAGGGAAGGGAGCGGGGGGCTGGAAATCATCCCCTCTCGTTTTTTTAATTTTCCAAAAGAAGGGACAGAGAAGGGGGCCATTTGAGGATATTCCCTCAAAGGTCCAGTCCTTTGTTCTTAACGCAACCTCGCTAATGCGGGAAATGGCGAATAGTATGAAAGAATATATATATATATATATATATATATATATATATATATATATATATAAAAGTATAAAAAAGAAATATATATATATATATATATATATATATATATATATATATATATATATATATATATATTTTTTTTTTTTTTTTTTTTTTGCTTTGTCGCTGTCTCCCGCGTTTGCGAGGTAGCGCAAGGAAACAGATGAAAGAAATGGCCCAACCCACCCCCATACACATGTATATACATACGTCCACACATGCAAATATACATACCTACACAGCTTTCAATGGTTTACACCAGACGCTTCACATGCCTTGATTCAATCCACTGACAGCACGTCGACCCCGGTATACCACATCGCTCCAATTCACTGTACTTCTTGCACGCCTTTCACCCTCCTGCATGTTCAGGCCCCGATCACTCAAAATCTTTTTCACTCCATCCTTCCACCTCCAATTTGGTCTCCCACTTCTCCTCGTTCCCTCCACCTCTGACACATATATCCTCTTGGTCAATCTTTCCTCACTCATTCTCTCCATGTGCCCAAACCATTTCAAAACACCCTCTTCTGCTCTCTCAACCACGCTCTTTTTATTTCCACACATCTCTCTTACCCTTACATTACTTACTCGATCAAACCACCTCACACCACACATTGTCCTCAAACATCTCATTTCCAGCACATCCACCCTCCTGCGCACAACTCTGTCCATAGCCCACGCCTCGCAACCATACAACATTGTTCGGACCACTATTCCTTCAAACATACCCATTTTTGCTTTCCGAGATAATGTTCTCGACTTCCACACATTCTTCAAGGCTCCCAGGATTTTCGCCCCCTCCCCCACCGTATGATGCACTTCTGCTTCCATGGTTCCATCCGCTGCCAGATCCACTCCCAGATATCTAAAACACTTCACTTCCTCCAGTTTTTCTCCATTCAGACTCACCTACCAATTGACTTGACCCTCAACCCTACTGTACCTAATAACCTTGCTCTTATTCACATTTACTCTTAACTTTCTTCTTCCACACACTTTACCAAACTCAGTCACCAGCTTCTGCAGTTTCTCACATGAATCAGCCACCAGCGCTGTATCATCAGCGAACAACAACTGACTCACATCCCAAGCTCTCTCATCCCCAACAGACTTCATACTTGCCCCTCTTTCCAAAACTCTTGCATTCACCTCCCTAACAACCCCATCCATAAACAAATTAAGCAACCATGGAGACATCACACACCCCTGCCGCAAACCTACGTTCACTGAGAACCAATCACTTTCCTCTCTTCCTACACGTACACATGCCTTACATCCTCGATAAAAAGTTTTCACTGCTTCTAACAACTTGCCTCCCACACCATATATTCTTAATACCTTCCACAGAGCATCTCTATCAACTCTATCATATGCCTTCTCCAGATCCATAAATGCTACATACAAATCCATTTGCTTTTCTAAGTATTTCTCACATACATTCTTCAAAGCAAACACCTGATCCACACATCCTCTACCACTTCTGAAACCACACTGCTCTTCCCCAATCTGATGCTCTGTACATGTCTTCACCCTCTCAATCAATACCCTCCCATATAATTTACCAGGAATACTCAACAAACTTATACCTCTGTAATTTGAGCACTCACTCTTATCCCCTTTGCCTTTGCACAATGGCACTATGCACGCATTCCGCCAATCCTCAGGCACCTCACCATGAGTCATACATACATTAAATAACCTTACCAACCAGTCAACAATACAGTCACCCCCTTTTTTAATAAATTCCACTGCAATACCATCGAAACCTGCTGCCTTGCCGGCTTTCATCTTCCGCAAAGCTTTTACTACCTCTTCTCTGTTTACCAAATCATTTTCCCTAACCCTGTCACTTTGCACACCACCTCGACCAAAACACCCTATATCTGCCACTCTATCATCAAACACATTCAACAAACCTTCAAAATACTCACTCCATCTCCTTCTCACATCACCACTACTTGTTATCACCTCCCCATTTGCGCCCTTCACTGAAGTTCCCATTTGCTCCCTTGTCTTACGCACTTTATTTACCTCCTTCCAGAACATCTTTTTATTCTCCCTAAAATTTAATGATACTCTCTCACCCCAACTCTCATTTGCCCTATATATATATATATATATATATATATATATATATATATATATATATATATATATATTTTTTTTTTTTTTTTTTGCTTTGTCGCTGTCTCCCACGTTTGCGAGGTAGTGCAAGGAAACAGATGAAAGAAATGGCCCAACCCACCCCCATACACATGTATATACATACCTCCACACACGCAAATATACGTACCTACACAGCTTTCCATGGTTCACCCCAGACGCTTCACATGCCCTGATTCAATCCACTGACAGCACGTCAACCCCGGTATACCACATAGATCCAATTCACTCTATTCCTTGCCCTCCTTTCACCCTCCTGCATGTTCAGGCCCCGATCACACAAAATCTTTTTCACTCCATCTTTCCACCTCCAATTTGGTCTCCCACTTCTCCTCGTTCCCTCTACCTCCGACACATATATCCTCTTGGTCAATCTTTCCTCACTCATTCTCTCCATGTGCCCAAACCATTTCAAAACACCCTCTTCTGCTCTCTCAACCATGCTCTTTTTATTTCCACACATCTCTCTTACCCTTACGTTACTTACTCGATCAAACCACCTCACACCACACATTGTCCTCAAACATCTCATTTCCAGCACATCCATCCTCCTGCGCACAACGCTATCCATAACCCACGACTCGCAACCATACAACATTGTTGGAACCACTATTCCTTCAAACATACCCATTTTTGCTTTCCGAGATAATGTTCTCGACTTCCACACATTCTTCAAGGCTCCCAGGATTTTCGCCCCCTCCCCCACCCTATGATCTACTTCCGCTTCCATGGTTCCATCCGCTGCCAGATCCACTCCCAGATATCTAAAACACTTTACTTTCTCCAGTTATATATATATATATATATATATATATATATATATATATATGGATGAAGGTAGCAAGTATGGATTTGTGCATATGTATATATTTATAGGTCTGCGTATGAATATGTATGTATATGTTTGTGTGTGGGCTTTTATGTATATACTCATGTATGTGGTTGGATTGGGACATTACTCGTCTGTTTCCTTGTACTGCCTCTCTAACACGGGAGACAGCGGTAAAATAGATAGAAATAAATGAATATGGACAGATACACCTACATTTTCCGGCACTCTTGGTTCGAAAGCCTTGCCGGATTAACCAATTTGCTGGACCAACTGTGGTCACATAATGATGATTTATCAACATACCTCTAACCCAGTAATTATACATCTTTCATGCGTCTAAAGTATACCATGGACTGCTTCAAATTTAAGTTAAACAAATATTAAATCAAAGAAGTAAATGAAATACAGGTACTTGTACTCCATCACTCTGATGCTGTCAAAACCATTCCATCATCACTCAATTGTGCTCAGTGCTCATAACATCTTTCATAGTTTTTCTAATCCTCCTTTCTTCTCAGAATTGCTTTCGGCATAGAATTTCAATATTTTCCCCTTTCCTTCTATATATCATAAACAGTTGATGAACCAGTACTGTAGATGTCACTCAGCTTATGCACCAAAACACCACGGTCCATTTTTTTCCACAATTCTACTTTATCTTGGATCGATATGGACTGATGTTTATGTTTGGCACCACGACTGACATGCTAATATGTCTTAGAAGCGATAGCTAGGGTTAGATTTAAGCAGAATAAGGTAAGAATCTCAGAGAACTATGGTATCACTACCAACAAGTGCAGTGTAAAGAATGTAAATAAGCTCGTCTTCCACACAAAGCCATCTGTGGCTGCCCAGTAAACTAGTCTGGTAGCTGTGGTAATTTCAAGTTCCCTCACACAATTTTGTTCAGACTAAAGGAGATACCTAACCATCACCTAACCATCAGTTGCCGAAAATTCGGTGGTATACCTGTATATGTTTTTTCATATTTGTTAACCATTTCTTGCAATAGTGAGATAGTGTCTCTAACAGAGGAAGAAAGGCCCCATTTGCTCACATCCATTCTCAAGTTGTCATGTACAATCCACCAAAGCCATAAATCCATACCAATAACTAGGCCCCAAAGACCTTTCTATAGTTTCTTATGGCTGCTTCACATGCCATGGCTCAGTTCATTGCTAGTACATCAGTCCTCTGATACCACATCATTCCAAGTTATTATATCATGAATGCCTTTCAACCTCCTGCATGTTCGAGCCCTGATAATTTAGAATCTTTTTCACTTCATCCATAGGCTATAGAAGAGGATGTGTGGAGGAAGGTGGATGAATTGGAAATGAAAGAGTTTGAGGACAAAATGTGGTGTGAGGTTGTTTGATCAAGTCAGTACTGAAAGAGTTAGAGAGGCTTGGTCTCCCCCTTTTCTTTGTCCCCTCCAATTTTGACACATATCCTCTTTTCCAATGTCTCCTCACTCATTCTTTCCATTTCCGAACTGTTTCAGTACTCCCCCTTCAGCCTTTTTCACCACACACTTCTTATTACCACACCTCTCTCTAAATCTTTAACTTCTAATTCAGTCAAAGAACCTCACACCACATTTTGTTCTCAAACACTTTATTTCCAACGCATCCACATTCCCCATGCCTTCCATGCCTTGCATCCATACAACATTGTTGGAACTACTATATCTTCATGCATACCCTTTTTGCCCTCCCAGATAATGACCGCTCTTTCCACACATTTCTCATTGCTACCAGAACTTTCGCAACCTGTCCCTTTGCCCTACTAAAGTAATAACCTTGCTTTTATTAATGTTTACTGTTAACTTCCTCCTTTTACATGCTCTCCCTTACTCATTCTCCAACTTTAGCAGTTTCTCATACTAATTTGCTACCACTGCTGTGTCACTGCGTAACAACCTTTGCACTTATCTCCCTCACCACCCCATCCATAAACAAATTAAACAGGCATGGTGACATTACATACCCTTGCAGCAGACCAACCTTAACCTAGAACCACTCACTCTTCTCTCATCCTACCTGTATGCATACCATATGCTTATGATAAAAACTTTTCCCCTCACACCTCATATTCATTAGACCTTCCACAATGCATATCTGTCAACCCTATCATTAGACTTTCCACAATGCATATCTGTCAACCCTATCATAAGCTTTATCCAGATCCATAAATGTTATTTACATATTCTTCTGTTTCTTTAAGTATTTCTCCCGCACATTCTTTAAAGCAAACACCTGATCCACATATTCTCAACTGGTGCTTGAAACCACAATGTTCCTACCATATCTGCTTCTCATTACATGCCTTCACCCTCTCAATTACCACTGTCCCATACAATTAATCAGATGCACATAACAAACTTATATCTCGGTAATTTAAACACTCTCCTTTATCCTCCATGCCTTTATACAGTGGCATTATATATGCATCCACCTGTCCACGAGTACCACAGTATGATCCTTACATACATTGAAAATCCTACCTAGCTAATCAGCAACACAACCATCATCTTTCTTAAGAAATTCAACTGCAATACCATCCACTCTAGCCATCTTACCACATTTCATCATAGGAAGACTCTCACCACCTCTTCTTTCTTCATCGAACCACTTTCATGACTCTTGCTTTGAAAACATCCCCAACCCAAATGCTGTACATCTGCTGCCACCCTATCATCAAACAGACTCACCAGTCCTTCAAAATACTCACACCGTCTCCTCCTTACCTCATCACTTCCTGTTACCTCTTCCCCATGTGTCCCCTTCGCTGATGTTTACATTTGTTATCTTGATTCTCACACTATTAACCTCCTTCCATGACATCTTATTTTCCCTGAAGTTTGCTGATAATTGCTCAACTTAACTCTCATGTGCCAACTTTATCAACCTCTGCACCTTCCTCTTGACCTTCTGCCACTTTCTCATGTACATCTACCAAGCTTGTGCTCTCCAGTCCTGTAAGTATTGCTTATATACCTCGCTTTTCTCTTTCACCAGCAACTTTACTTCATCCTCCCACCATTTGCTACCCTTTCGCACCTGCCAACCCTCCACTTTACTTATGCCACACACTTCTCTTGCACATGAAAGTACTGCTTCCAAAAAACTTCCATTCCTCACCCATTCCCTTAGCTTCATTAGCTTCATTTACACTCATCTTTTGCCATTTTGTGCTGAATCTCTCATTGTACTTCTTCACGTAAGTTTCTCTTCCAAACTTAGTTACTCTCACCACTTTCTTGTCACTCATATTGTTTTCTTTATTCCAAAAACCCCTACAGATCTTCAGTCTTGCCTTCTCAGTTAATGATAAGACATCCTTTCAGCTGCACGTGTACACACACACACACTCACACACACACATACACACACACACACACACACACACACACACACACACACACACACACACACACATTTAACATGAGAATGATGAGACAGCGATTGGTCTCCATGATGAAGTGAGTCAAGACTGACTGTCATAGTTACTGAAGAAATCAGGTTCAACCTTTTTTTTTTTTCTGTTTCCAAAGTGAGGGAAGATTTGGTTGTTTCCTCAAATGAAGTACCCAAAGCTCCTAACCTATGTTCCTGGATGAAACTTTAGTCTGTCCATAGAAAGGAGGAAATTCTACCCTTACTATTCTTATTTCACACAATGGGATCTCAGAAGTTTTAGTCTTTCATATCACAGAAAATTAGTTGTAGCCACTATTCAAAATGTATTCTAGCAAAACAGTGCCAAAATCCACTTTTGATATACTAGGCATCTCTGAGGGGAACATTTTTTTCTTGTTTTAAGAAGTGTAGCTGCCATGATAAACACACTTCACACAAGTTGTTTGACCTCAGTACAACCCACACAGTTGGCAGTATCTGTATACACGCTTTGGATTTGGCTGAAGTGGTGCCTAACCCAGCGAGATGCCTGTGTAAATTACCTATTTGTATTGAAAGGTAGAGAGTTCTACACTTGTAGGGCCCTATTTCGTAATTTATCTACTATCATACAAATTTTTTAACTTATGTATACTCTTTGCATTCACAGTTTTCTCAGTTTATCTCATTCATCCATTACTATATTCCAAAAGTATTTGGTTGTATCTTTTCTAACAAGTTTTTTGGCTAGATTTCATGTTATGGCCTCTGTTTATTCCATCCATGCATCTTTCAAAGAACTGTTTTACTGCATCATCATCAAAGGTTTATATTCCTAAGACATAAGATCAGGTCACCCCTTACTCTTTTCTTTTCTATTATGGACATGTTTAAGGCTTTTAACTTTTCCTTGTAACTCAGCTTTCTTAATTTTGTTAAAATTGTTTGGACTTAATGTTATTTATTTGCGTTCTTTAATCCTTTAACTGTTACATATATCATTTGATAGTCTACAGTCAACTGTTGTACACATATATAAGACTAAGATTTCTGTATCACTTGTTTTAAACTGCACACCGTTTAGAATTCATAAACCATGTCACATGTTTCAGTAGGCCTTATTACACCATCCATGCAACACACACCCTAGGTGGCATCTCTGTCAGTGAGGAGGCATCACCTCCATCACTGACTCCTGATGCCATCTACTTCCTGCAGGATAGGTAGCATGGGGAGGAAGTCTTTCTCGCACAGTGCTGACTTTAGGTACCTTTTATCTCCTGTAATACAGGCATCATGTGAAGGAAGTCTAGTGCCAAGAACAGTGATAGTGAAGCATGAACTTTATAGGAATTTGTACTTAAACTTGTCTTTCCTTTTTTTTGTCAGTTACTCACTTCCTCTATTGTTTGGATATCCTCACTGCAACAAGTCTGATTTGATGTCAGTCTATGATCAGCTGCAACATGCATCACCTGTGGCAGAATTTGTGCCTACTGTTTTAGAAATTAAGTCATCTCACTCCTCACTCCTTTCTTCCCCCTCCTTCCTAGCTACACATGAATCCAACCCCTCACTTCTCTTCCTCCCCTGCTAATCACTGAGGTGTTGGCTGGTTGGCCCCTAGATACTCACTAAAGCACTTCATCAATTCAAAATATAGGTAGAGAAAGGATTTATTTTTTTTCATTCTTCATACTTGTAGATGCATATCTTAGATTTTGTAAGACATATTTTTCATCCTTGAAGGACCAAACCATGAAAAATTTAGGGGAAGAGTTTTCAAGGCTGGGGTTATCAAAAAATGGAAAAAGATAGTTTATCAGTTAATAGTAAATGCCAAAAAAAAGGTATAGAAAAAAGAAAAATCATGAAAATTATATGCTGCTATACAGACACTCAGATTTGGCATTCCATACATGTTTGGATTATCAGATGTTAGTTGATTTTTGCTAATTCATACATCTTGATCTCCTCTCTGCCACCGCCACTGCCGGTGGCATACTGATATGTAGAAAACTTTTTTCAATGCTAACATCCCAATATCTACCGAATCATTACCACCATAATTAGTGACACAAAGACTATTGCTAATTAGCCACTAATTATCATTGAGCTAGACAAGGACACATGGTAGGGCTGAACCTTCCATATCATGTTATGATTGTTGTTGCTTGTGACATAAGGCATTGACATATTGATAAAGCATGCAATCCAGTTCAAATGACAGTGGGAAAGGGCATCCTGTATAATTATGGCTGTCCTTATGTGATAAGACATTATGCTAAGTACAGTGTCCATAAAAAAAACCTTGTCCAATTCCCCATATATTTTAACAGGCAGCAGTGTCACACTTACATATGTAAGCTGTTACTTTTTCAACTTTCCTTTGGCCTTGATTACCATCTGCACACATCTGGGCATAGAAATGGCAAGGTTCCTGAAGTATTCTAGGTCCATATTTTATTTCCATAAGGTCTTGAGCTCCCGAATGAAGTGAGGCACTGATGAGGCATTGCAGTAAGCTGCCACTTGATCATGCGTTTTGAGCACTCTGTGCCTAGAAATCACAGGTGTACCCACATTTTCCTGCTTTCAGGCAGCAATTTGAGTTTTCACCTCCTTAGAAAGGTAAGAGCCAACCATCTTGAAGCACAGGTGGAAGAAAGAAATACAGAGCTCATAAGCAAAATCCCCCAAATGAAGTGGCAGCCTTGAAGAGTAAAGAAAGAATATCGTTCCCTTAAGTAAGCATCAGTTACAATGAGGCCAGTTGCTGGTGCTCACACCATTGGACACATTACTCTCAGTGACCAGATATACTATGATTTTACCCTGAGAGCATTATATGCTTGTACCCACAATGCACCTTAGCAGTTTATTGCCTTTGAAAATATATGGGTGGCAGACAAGGCTTTTTGCAGACTCTGTAAGTGACACTCTAGTAAATTTTACTGGTTCTGATTATAGGTACCCGTGGAATGAGGTACCTCTACACACTGATTGCAGGCCTTTGAATTTAAAGGCAAGAAGAAGCATCCTGTATAAATATGGATAGAGTCCCCATACTGTAATCCATCCAAGTTTAGTTAGGATCCTTTAGGAATTATAAAACTTTTTTTCTCATGTTTTTTTAGCATACAATGGTAGCCACATTTTTTTGTAGCGGCAGTGTAAGGGTTAACTGCAGTGACCAAACTTAAGAAAAGTATTATTTGCAAGTTGACAGTTTGTCTCTCAATATTTTCCAAAGGTGGGACTCTGGCATTAGGGATGATCTCAATTCCCAAGGCCCTTTCATACACACTTATTTCTTGCTAGATGATATCCATTAAAGACCTTCTTTCACTGTACCCCATCCTCTTTTTTTACATTTGCTTTTGTTGAATTTCATTAACCATGTATCAGACCAACTATAGAGTTTGTCTAGGTCCCCTTGTAAGTTGATACAATACTTGTCACTTTTGATTCTCCTCATGAATTTAGCATCATGCACAAACATATTCAGGTAGGGGTCCAGTCCTTCTAGCAAATCATTCACATTGATCAAGAAGAGCAATGGTTCCTGAATAGAACCTTGTCGCATGCCTTTGGTGACTTTAGTCCATTTTGAGTGGGCTCCTTAGACATGTATCAGTTGTTCCCTTTCTCAATGGTAAGCATATATCTCTCAGAGTAAGTAGTCTCTTCTCTCCTTATGTATCAGTTGTTTCCTTTCTCAAAGGTAATCATATAGCTCTCAGAGTAAGCAGTCTGCTCCTTATCCTTGCCAGAAGATCCAGCTTCTTTATCAGTCTGATGCATGGTATAGCATTAAATCCTTTCTGGCAGTCCAGATACAGGACATTCCACCAAGCCTTCTCCTTTGTCTCTTTAAAACAGATCATATTCCTCTTGAAATCAGAGATCCATCACTCAAAACCCCCTTTTCCCAAAACCATGTTGTCTCTCACATCAGTATTTCTCCTCTGAAAGAAGCCATCCATTGTCCTGTGTGTAGGGAGATAATGATCTGAAGGTCATAAGAAAAGTTTGAAAAAACTCAGCAGATAATGAAACAAAAGCTACTCAGGGTATTCCCTACTCCAAAGTGTGAAACTCCCACTAAAGTCGGGGGAAAGCAATATTTCCTCGTCTTTTATCTGGGACAAAAGATCAGACTAGAAAACAGCACTTGACTCTTGTAAAAACTACATGTTATAGGCATTGGCATGTGCTATACACTCATTTGACTTAGTGTAGCTAAGTCCCAAATATAGGCCTAAGCAGAAAACTTCATAGGCATTTTTCTCGGTTCTCTGGGTGTAGATCCTCCTGATGTATTTTCAAAACATGACTGATACTTGCTTACATGACCTTAACTAGGAGAGGAGACATGGCACTTTACAGTAAACGACTTCCTCATTAGTACTCCATTGTATCATTTATAGGGTTATCAGGTCATTATACTGTACTGTAGGAATAACAGTTTATCCAGGTATTCCCCAGCAATGACTCAAGGACATGTAGTGAACTTCTTGTGGGATATTACCTAAGACAAGATTCCATAATTCACAAAAAACTGTTTTGTGTAATAAATTTTACCAAATCCGCAGGTTTCTTGACACAGGTTGAGTATCCCTTATCCGAAATGCTGATACCAGTTTTTTGGATTTTTTTGTATTTTGGAATATTTGCATATATATATATATATATATATATATATATATATATATATATATATATATATATATATATAATAAGATATCTTTGGGATGGGACCCAAGTCTAAACACAAAATCCATTTATGTTTCATATACACCTTATATACATAGCCTGAGGGTAATTTATGCAATTTTTTTCTAATTTTTTGAATGAAGTAAAGTTTGTGTAACACTGAACCATTAGGAAGCTAAGGTGTCGCAACTTTAGTGGCCCTTGTGGACAATCTGTGGTTGTTTGGCATCACCCTCATTCCTGACTTTATATGCTACAGATAAGCAATAATTTTCTTATGCTTCTTCACATTTAAGTACTTAACTAAGAAAAATATGGATTACCATCAATACAGTGAAAAAGAATTGTGTTTAGGTGTGGAATTTTTCACTTGTAACATCATGTCACCGCTCAAAACTATTTGGATTTTGGAGCATTTTTTTTTATTTTTGGATTAGGAATAGGAATGCTCCTCCTGTAGTATGATAGAGAATGGCCCATACTACAAAAGTATAAAGGCTGGCCATTGTCAAAATGATCAACAAGTATATCATCAGTATACTATTGGGGGCAGAGGAACTTTCTGGTCACAATCATGCTTGTCTTTTTTTTTTTTCCTTTTCTCAAGTCCCCCTATGATGACTCAGGGATTGAGATATCTTGCCTCATTGAAGTCTTCATAGTACACTAGGAGCTTCAGGTTATATATAGTGGGTGCTACCTCACAAGTTAGCTGTTCAAGACAAGAGCCATACCATCAAAGGGGTACACAAACTTATGGCAGAAATAGGGTTTAGAAAATTTTCATGTGGTCAACAGCACTAGTTGGGCCTAAGCAACTTTTTTGCTTTGATTCCTGTTTCATGTCCTTCAAAATAAAGCCACAGGTGAGCAAAGTGATTTCAGTTGGCCATTGAGAAAAGTACTACAAAAGAGTATAGAAACTACTTAAATGAACTTGGCCTTGTAATGAATTACCTAGATTTGAGCCCATTTGGTGGCCTGTGTTCCCCACTGCATTACAGTGCTGCATTGATCTCTGTTAGGACTTGCCTCTTATCATGTGCCAGTTACTCAACTCGCCCAACATGACTAGGGGGTTGCTTTTCAGTCATAAGTTGCTATCAGCACCTTGGGTTAATAGGAAACAAAGTTTCATGAACTAGGTTCTCCACTCCTCCCAGGACTGAGTTCTGGGAGCTGTTAATCTGGAACATTATCTGATGTCAGGGGGGCATAGTTGAAGAAAATTGAGACTGGACCAGTTGACATTCATCCCCAGATTAGCACTTCTCTGGGGCTGAGAACAGCATTGTTGGCAGCAGCAATGCCACTCTAGTACAAAGAAACATCAGCAAAATAGAGGTTTGTGTGCCACAAGGACTAAAAATCTTGTTATAGATTTTATGTATATATAATTACCATAGGACCTCTCTAATAAAGAGTCTTGGTGTTACAAGGTCCTCTTTTTACTAGCTCCAGCAGCCCAAGGCTGTATCACTTCCAGTATCGGGGAAGCATGAACTCCTTATGAGTGGGAAGTTCCTTGACAAGAATGTACTCACAGTGACACAGCTTTGCCAAACAGCGATACAGCTTTGCCAATTGTGACTTTTCATTCACATGAGGAGTCTGGTAACACCCTTGAACAACTAATAAGCATATGCAAATCAGTACATCTCATACATCTACTTGAATTATAACCAAACCCATCAGAAACTATGAAAAGTTACTGATCCATGATGGTGGGGAAAAAAAACAGGTAGAAAATAGAGGGCTGGTAAAAGATGTCCAGTCCATATGTAATCCAGGAGAACTTTGAATTGCTAGGTGGAACAGTCGAAAATAGAGGGCTGGTAATAGATGTCCAGTCCATATTTAATCCAGGAGAACTTTGAATTGCTAGGTGGAACAGTCCTCAAGGTGAGTGGTTTGGTAACGTCATCAATGTAGTGGACTCTCATTGGTCAAAAATTAGGCCTGAAATGAGCGAGCTGCTGCTTCTATGGAATAGTGCTTTATAACGGATGGAGAAAGCTAGTGCTACACTTCCAATGATTGAATGGGATGTTACAAGACCAAAACCCCCTAAAAATCAGAGCTATCTCGCTGCTCACAGGAAAGAGTGGCAGAGTAGAGATAAAAGAAGTACAAGGAGGATTACTCTAAGATCTGAAGTTGGGAAACTTAACTCTTGAAAGTAGAAAACATGTAGTGAGATGAAAATATAAAAGAGTGGAAAATTCCACACCTTCACTGTTTACCAAAGAAAGAGTGAAGATGCAGGCAGTTGCATGCCATGGGTACTGGTCATAGATTTCAGGACACACACACACAAACAGGTCATGACTGTAGTGGCTAAAATAATACTTTTTGAACAGAGAGAGAGATGCAATATCATGGTAAACAGAAATGAATGGTTAAAGTGAGGTAATAGCAGGAGAGTTAAGACAAAAGACATTTATTCCACTTTCACTAAAAGAGAGGTGTAAGGAGAACCACCTAAGACATGGGTAGCCTCTCAAAAGAAAAATAATTGTAGCACCTATTAAATACTCCCAATTTTTGGCAAGAAAATTTAGCATTATGTGGGATTTTCAATTTGGTGTAGAGTATATATTTTTTTTTTTTTTTTTTTTTATACTTTGTCGCTGTCTCCCGCATTTGCGAGGTAGCGCAAGGAAACAGACGAAAGAAATGGCCCAACCCCCCCCCATACACATGTATATACATACGTCCACACACGCAAATATACATACCTACACAGCTTTCCATGGTTTACCCCAGACGCTTCACATGCCTTGATTCAATCCACTGACAGCACGTCAACCCCGGTATACCACATCGCTCCAATTCACTCTGTTCCTTGCCCTCCTTTCACCCTCCTACATGTTCAGGCCCCGATCACACAAAATCTTTTTCACTCCATCTTTCCGCCTCCAATTTGGTCTCCCTCTTCTCCTTGCTCCCTCCACCTCCGACACATATATCCTCTTGGTCAATCTTTCCTCACTCATCCTCTCCATGTGCCCAAACCACTTCAAAACACCCTCTTCTGCTCTCTCAACCACGCTCTTTTTATTTCCACACATCTCTCTTACCCTTACGTTACTCACTCGATCAAACCACCTCACACCACACATTGTCCTCAAACATCTCATTTCCAGCACATCCATCCTCCTGCGCACAACTCTATCCATAGCCCACGCCTCGCAACCATACAACATTGTTGGAACCACTATTCCTTCAAACATACCCATTTTTGCTTTCCGAGATAATGTTCTCGACTTCCACACATTCTTCAAGGCCCCCAGAATTTTCGCCCCCTCCCCCACCCTATGATCCACTTCCGCTTCCATGGTTCCATCCGCTGCCAGATCCACTCCCAGATATCTAAAACACTTCACTTCCTCCAGTTTTTCTCCATTCAAACTCACCTCCCAATTGACTTGACCCTCAACCCTACTGTACCTAATAACCTTGCTCTTATTCACATTTACTCTTAACTTTCTTCTTCCACACACTTTACCAAACTCAGTCACCAGCTTCTGCAGTTTCTCACATGAATCAGCCACCAGCGCTGTATCATCAGCGAACAACAACTGACTCACTTCCCAAGCTCTCTCATCCCCAACAGACTTCATACTTGCCCCTCTTTCCAAAACTCTTGCATTTACCTCCCTAACAACCCCATCCATAAACAAATTAAACAACCATGGAGACATCACACACCCCTGCCGCAAACCTACATTCACTGAGAACCAATCACTTTCCTCTCTTCCTACACGTACACATGCCTTACATCCTCGACAAAAACTTTTCACTGCTTCTAATAACTTTCCTCCCACACCATATATTCTTAATACCTTCCACAGAGCATCTCTATCAACTCTATCATATGCCTTCTCCAGATCCATAAATGCTACATACAAATCCATTTGCTTTTCTAAGTATTTCTCACATACATTCTTCAAAGCAAACACCTGATCCACACATCCTCTACCACTTCTGAAACCACACTGCTCTTCCCCAATCTGATGCTCTGTACATGTCTTCACCCTCTCAATCAATACCCTCCCATATAATTTACCAGGAATACTCAACAAACTTATACCTCTGTAATTTGAGCATTCACTCTTATCCCCTTTGCCTTTGTACAATGGCACTATGCACGCATTCCGCCAATCCTCAGGCACCTCACCATGAGTCATACATACATTAAATAACCTTACCAACCAGTCAACAATACAGTCAACCCCTTTTTTGATAAATTCCACTGCAATACCATCGAAACCTGCTGCCTTGCCGGCTTTCATCTTCCGCAAAGCTTTCACTACCTCTTCTCTGTTTACCAAATCATTTTCCCTAACCCTCTCACTTTGCACACCACCTCGACCAAAGCACCCTATATCTGCCACTCTATCATCAAACACATTCAACAAACCTTCAAAATACTCACTCCATCTCCTTCTCACATCACCACTTGTTATCACCTTCCCATTTGCGACCTTCACTGAAGTTCCCATTTGCTCCCTTGTCTTACGCACTTTATTTACCTCCTTCCAGAACATCTTTTTATTCTCCCTAAAATTTAATGATACTCTCTCACCCCAACTCTCATTTGCCCTTTTTTTCACCTCGCACCTTTCTCTTGACCTCCTGTCTCTTTCTTTTATACATCTCCCACTCAATTGCATTTTTTCCCTGCAAAAATCGTCCAAATGCCTCTCTCTTCTCTTTCACTAATACTCTTACTTCTTCATCCCACCACTCACTACCCTTTCTAATCAACCCATCTCCCACTCTTCTCATGCCACAAGCATCTTTTGCGCAATCCATCACTGATTCCCTAAATACATCCCATTCCTCCCCCACTCCCCTTGCTTCCATTGTTCTCACCTTTTTCCATTCTGTACTCAGTCTCTCCTGGTACTTCCTCACACAGGTCTCCTTCTCAAGCTCACTTACTCTCACCACCCTCTTCACCCCAACATTCACTCTTCTTTTCTGAAAACCCATACAAATCTTCACCTTAGCCTCCACAAGATAATGATCAGACATCCCTCCAGTTGCACCTCTCAGCACATTAACATCCAAAAGTCTCTCTTTCGCACGCCTGTCAATTAACACGTAATCCAATAACGCTCTCTGGCCATCTCTCCTACTTACATACGTATACTTATGTATATCTCGCTTTTTAAACCAGGTATTCCCAATCATCAGTCCTTTTTCAGCACATAAATCTACAAGCTCTTCACCATTTCCATTTACAACACTGAACACCCCATGTATACCAATTATTCCCTCAACTGCCACATTACTCACCTTTGCATTCAAATCACCCATCACTATAACCCGGTCTCGTGCATCAAAACCACTAACACACTCATTCAGCTGCTCCCAAAACACTTGCCTCTCATGATCTTTCTTCTCATGCCCAGGTGCATATGCACCAATAATCACCCACCTCTCTCCATCAACTTTCAGTTTTACCCATATTAATCGAGAATTTACTTTCTTACACTCTATCACATACTCCCACAACTCCTGTTTCAGGAGTATTGCTACTCCTTCCCTTGCTCTTGTCCTCTCACTAACCCCTGACTTTACTCCCCAGACATTCCCAAACCACTCTTCCCCTTTACCCTTGAGCTTCGTTTCACTCAGAGCCAAAACATCCAGGTTCCTTTCCTCAAACATACTACCTATCTCTCCTTTTTTCACATCTTGGTTACATCCACACACATTTAGGCACCCCACTCTGAGCCTTCGAGGAGGATGAGCACTCCCCGCGTGACTCCTTCTTCTGTTTCCCATTTTAGAAAGTTAATACAAGGAGGGGAGGATTTCTGGCCCCCCGCTCCCGTCTCCTCTAGTCGCTTTCTACGACACGCGAGGAATACGTGGGAAGTATTCTTTCACCCCTATCCCCAGGGATAAGTATATATTTATGCCTAGCTATTTATATCATTGCAAAGTTGTACTGTGGTGTCTCAAATTCTAATAGGAAAAAAAAATGAGATGTAGACATAGATTGAGATAAAAGTTGCATTATGGGAATGTTAAACTGAATCAGGTTATTTCTTACCTTTTCATAAGTGCTACAGGTAAATCAAACTGGAAAGGTGTTCTAGTGAACACCAGTGTCACTTGCACTGCAGTATAGATGTTGGGAATGAGAAAAGAACAGTTGGAAATATTGAATGGTAGATATAAAGATGTGTACTAAGTTCTTTGGTTAAAAATTGAAGTCTCTTTTAAGTTTTAGGCTGGGTAATGTTCCATATTAAACCTTCTGTGTAATAGCATAACTTGGGTAAAATCCAAGCTAGAGTTATGGCTTTTGCCATTTAATTTAAATGCTAGGGGACAGCTGTATAAAGTACACAGTTAGATGCATTTTACCTGACCCTTATGGGTTCATTGAACCAAATTGACTTCCTGTGATGAACATATGGACAATGATGATGATAATGGTGATGGACAAAGCAGTCTATAAGTTTCTTTCAAGATGAAAATACAGAGACAATGCCTGTTAAAGTTGTGGCAAGGAAAGGAGGCTGAGGATAATTTCACTTGCTGTAAAGCAAGTGTACACTAGATCAGGTGTTTTCAAACTTTTGAAGTCATGGAACCCTCTCAGTCTCTCACAAAATACCCTATGGATCTCCATCAAGCTTGTGTGGAACCCAGTTTGAAAACCCCTACCGGTGTACCAAACATAAGGGACATCCACCTAAGAAGAATTAGTTATTACACATTATGTACCATTCTTTACTTTTTTATCTTTCTGTCCTACAGGTTTTCAGGTGATAGTTTAAGAATTATCATTCTGTCACCATTACCTTTTTTAGCAGGTTGTATGTTTCATTAAAATTATGTTAAGAGCAAAAGTATTTAGTCTAAAGTTTTTCTTGCATAGATTTAATGAGCTATTCAAAGATCCTGTATACTGTAACTGTAGTATAGGATGATTTAAACAGTTGCATTGTTTAAGGTATGGTTTAATTGATTGAAAGTGTTTAGGGACAAGGGATCCAGTCTGTGGGAGGGGCTTACCATGCCCACATGCCTAAGGTGACTTGTGCTACTGCTGTATATGTGCTCAAAAACAAGCTTTACCTGCTTTCTCAATTTCAAAAGAAAAATAAGAAATTGACAGTAACATAGTCAAATGACCTTGTTAGGAACTTTTCTTTTCTAGCAAATTCTAATGTCTCCAGTCTGAATTCCATACGTTGGTGAATCTTATTTTTAACATCTGAGAGGGTACTGGGGCTTGCTGACATAGTGCTCATGTTTGTGGAACTTGCCACTCTTTTGTATGGGTACTCTTAGTCCAGGCATCCAACGTTCGCCACACTCTACTGTGTGCTTTATTTTTAATCTGTAACGTCAATTGTTTTTTCCTGTTATTTTTAAGTCTTTTATGCTGAAATGGCATCCATAAAGTGAATTAGATCCACTAATAATTGTATTGGTACTAGTGTTATGAAAAGAAAGAAGCACAGTAATGTGAATGTGCAGAGAGTGGAAATTCTGCTGAAGTTAGGTAAAGGCAGATTGGTGTGTACCTCTGACTACTTTGATTTTGGTTCTTTAACAGCTGATGGCATAAAGATACACTGTGAAAAGTTTCTGAAATTTGAAAATCTTTGCTGAGAATGAGGGGAAGAAGGGCATTACTATGCATAGGACAAGACCAACTGAATTCAGTAAGCTTGTATGCAAAGTTAATGCTGCCCTACTCTGAAGATGCACTCATCTCTGGCCTCATTAGATATGATGAAGATGGCCAAGTAACTCTATTGACAGTTAAGAATAACTAAGCATTGTGAGTTCTCCACTAGATGGTTTCACAAATTCATTTCATGGCATCAGTTACCAGAGAATGAGAGACTAGGAATTTTTCACAGCGAGGGAGAATTACAAGATTAAGGAAAAGTTGATCAGATAATACTATGGTGAATAATTTCCAAAGACTGGTTTCTTATGGTCATCCATTTGCTGCAGTGGGTATTGCCATGAAGAAATAAGGTTTGAAACAAACACACTGACAATAAATGGCAAAATTCTCCTTTAACTACATGGTTTCGACTTGAATAGCTTCTTTCGTTTTACAGTGGACTTGTAGACTTTGTTGCTATGTTGCTGTGATTCCCCATAATGTGTATCAATACGTAAATTGTCACATACTCTCTGCCGTAGGAGGACTTTCAGTATTTATGAAACTCCTGCAGTGCTCAGAAAGCCAATTAAGTCCAACGGGCAGGACCATAGCTCATAAAGTGATATTGTGGGTGCATCTATGTGGAGGTAGTGTGAGACAGTTGGGTATTAAGTGTATGGTGTCTTCATTGTGGTAGCTGCATCATGGACATGAAAGGTATTGGGATATGTTGAACCAGTGTTTATAGTGTTGTAGGGATGGGTAATGTCCTTAGCAAAGACAGAAAAATGCAACTCATATATGTCTAGGGAGTGTGGTTTCATACTGATGTATTTTTGGTAAAGTGTTGTTTATGACTGAGCTGGGAGGGTAGTTGTTTAGTTCTTGTCAAGTCATTTTACTGTGTCTGTGTTCTGTCAGTGTCATGGAGGCAGAGAATCTTTGTGCTAAAGGTTGCTGAAGTATGAGGTGGGGATAAGTTTTTGATTTCTGTTTGGGAGTTAGTTGTTAGTTATGGAGTGGTTTGGAAGAGAGTGGTCTAGAGTTGTTATAAACAATTTAGTGCAAAGCATGTTAAGATGTGATTTTACTGGAAGGATCTGTGTTTCGTTTAGTAGATGTTGAGTGTTCGTGATTGCTAGGTAGCCAGTAATTGTTTTTAATGTTGTTAGACAGCTAGTAATTGTTTTCAGTGTTCTAATTTGTGTGGCTTGCAGGTTTATTATGTTTGCTTTTGAAATAGTAGATGGGCAGGCAGGTGAGTCATAGTTTAGGGTAGGGCAGATGATATGTTTGTAAAGGGTACTGAGGGATTGATTTTCTTGTCCAAGTCTAGTACCAGTTAGTAATCTAGGGGCATTTAGTTTTTGTAGGGAATGAATATTATGTGTGATACCTGTAATGATTGATGGTTCATTCAGTGGGAGTTATTGTCAGTACAAGGTGATTGGAGGGTTCAGGTTAGATTTGTGTCTGTGTCAAGTTCAAAGAATGATTAAAGACTTTTGTGGAGTTGTGGATGTTCTGTTCAAGGTGAGTATTGCTCCAGATGTGTAATGTAGTGCTGCATGTTTGTTGTTGCTACTGTGGTGTCATGATTGAGAAGTCGTCTGTGTATGAAAGGACCTTCATGGTGTGGTTTGCTGGAGATAATGTCATCATTTATGTGAAAGACTGAACACTGAATATTTGAAACAATTTGATGACATAAGTTGACAGTGAATCCTCTTTAATACTTAAGAAACTATTTTTAAAAAATTATAGGGGGAAAAATTAATCCATGAGCATAATTTTGAATTGCTTTTTGATAACAAGGTAACATCTCTCTCTGGCATCTCACTATGGATCAAGCATGTATTGGATGTGATTAGAGTGTTACTGCATTAATTTTCGATTTTCAAGACTAAGAAGTTGTGGTAAATTTTTTATTTACCACAACTTAATACATTCTATGCTCAGTTGTCTGAAAGTTTGTTCAGAATGAGCTTTAAATCAAAAAACTTATTTCAGTGTGATGAAGTAATTAGAATAAAGAAAAGACTTGAAATACAAGGAATTCAACACAGAAAACCTTGGACTCTGTTTTCTAAGATAAGACTATCTCATTTTCTAATGGTCACATTGATAAGATTACTTTTATTGGTTTGGGATTGTCGTTCCTGTTATCTACAACTTTTGATTTTACCCAATATTTTCCCTCATTTTCAATGCCCTACCCACTTTGGGGAACTTACCCTTTCATGAGTAATGTGCATGATGTTTTATGTGATCATTGCACTTCTAAGACTTTAGTGATGATGTGCTTCCCAAGCACACATTAATATAAGTGCGAGGATTTCAGTTTTATGGGACACTCTGGGTTTAAGGAGTAAAATTGCACACCATATTTTATGAACACTTTTTGAGAGATTTTATAGCCAATTTGTGATTAGATTTTCAATAAAAAAGGTTCCTCAACCTTTTAGTATGTTATTTTGACCAATAGATAATCATCTTCCCCATGATGTATTTTATTTTTACATATATTTAAAAGACACAAATCATTCTCATGGCAAAAATAATCAGAAGTTAATCAGTTACAAATATAGCCTTTCATGATATATGAAAGCAAATTCTTTGCTCAATGTCTGATCATAATCTCTGTTTTGTGATTACTTTCCGTGAATCTGGTTATATTGCAGCAATAATTAAAGTGATTATAACACCTATTTCTGTCTATATCTCTGATGCCTGTTGCCTCTAGGAACATGCATCATGGAGGTGGCCATGACAAAATAGTTTCCACTTTTCCCTGTCCTTACATATCTTCCTCTCACACCAACCACTTTAATCATACTATCATAAACACTCCTTTTAAACTCCCCATCTTGCATTTTTTCCACATGGCCAAACCATCTGAAAGTATTATGCTTCACCCATTCATTTTCTTTTCATTCCCTCCCTTACCAAATATCTCATACACCCCATCATTTCTTTCTCCATTCCATCTCTATTCCTCTCAGATATCTCATACCCACAGCCTGGATTCTTGACTTCTGTGATTCATCCCATGCTGTTTAAGTTGTGTAGGTCAGAGTCACAGGGACTATGCTGTCTTTTAATCCTATCTTCACTTCCTAACATACGCCTCTATCCTTTGTTATTCTATTGATGGACCTAATGACTCTTCTATCCAGTACTGCTGTCTCCCTTCACTCACTTTCCTTATCACTAAACATACCCAAGACAGCCCTCAAATACTTAAATTCTGTCACCTCTTCCAGTCCTTCTCCCCCATATCTTTAATACTAGGTAGTTCACTTTCTTCTCTATCGGGCATTGCAAAATCATTACTTTGAATCTTTCTTTTCGTAAACTATTACTTTACTTTTGCTGACATTTACCTTCAGTCACTTATGATACCTTTTATGAAACGCACTTACAGTCTTCTGTAACTCCTCTTCGCTCTCAGCAAACAACACAGTATCATCTTCAAGCACTAACCACCACACCTCACCACTCTACTCTACCTCTGCACTCCCTTTCCTTAGTTTTGATTTCATTTCTCATATTATTCCATCAATATATATGTTAAATATACTGTCCTTTTTATATATTGTCCTTTATATATTGTCCTTTTTACCTTTAAATATATATTGTCTTTTTTACCTCCATTCTTTTTATAGGTCCCTGCACTTGTATCCTTTCCCTTCCATCCTCCAATCTTATGCATGTAACAATTGCTGCCTAACCTTCCCCGACAATTGTCAGTTCATCAGAATACTCTTTCCATCTTCCTTTCACTTCCCTCTTTTGATTCAGCAACTTGCCTCTCTTCTCACCCTTTCATTTCCACTCTTACATCCACCTCTTTCCTTTTTCACCTCCCTCCAGTACAATTTCGTTTTTTCTTTAAACTTATCCCATATCTCTCATCCAAAATCTTCATCTACTCTTTCCTTGCTTTCCTCTATAAGCTTCTTAACATTATGCTTACAACTATATTCTTCCCTTTTCCCTTGTTGAACTTCAGTTGGTACATTTCTTTCCAGTAATCTACCTTCTCTTCCACAGCATTTCTAACCTCATCTGTCCACCAAACGTTTTTTTTTCTTATATCTCTCAACCTTGTATCCAACCACTAAATCTACAACCTTTGACAGTCTTTCCCCAACGTTTTAACTACCTCATTCATATATGACCATCCTAAATTTATTATTTTATTTATTTTACTTTGTTGCTGTCTCCCATGTTAGTGAGGTAGCACAAGGAAACAGGCGAAAGAATGGCCCAACCCACCCACATACACATGCATATACATACACATCCACACATGCAAATATACATACCTATACATCTCTACGTGTACATATATATACATATATGTCGCTAAATTTACTTTCATCTAAATTATCTGTCACCTTTCTTTCATACTCCCTACATTCTTTCTGATTCATCCTTGCCAAAAATTTTACCTTACCATTATGCCATATCTCCACTTCTATGTGATTGTCACCCCTGCAAGAACTGCAAAATGGTCAGAATCTCAAAAAAATCATCTCACAACATTAGCATCCAGAACAGCCTTTCTCAATCTTTCATCCATTACCACATAGTCTATCAGACCCTTTTGTCCTCCTCTTCCATTATTTTTCATCCACATATATCTGTGGATTATCTTGAGCTAAAAAGGGTGTTTGCAAGGAATAAACCTCTCTCAGCACAGACTTCCACAAGATTCATTCTCACTTACTCCTTTTATCAACTGTCTCACCAACTTCATCACATCCAACCTTTGCATTCACATCACTCATTACAATAACCTCTCTCTCTGCTTCTGTCACTCATTTATAGTCATTTAAATTCCCCTTGTCCCCTAGCTTCATTTAGTCTCACCCTGTACTATTCTTCACTTAACTTCTCCCTGTGTCTCTGCCGATAAAGCAACAAAATTTATTAGCAACACCAGCCCTTTGATGAATGGATGTGCAGTGGGGGCAAAAAGAATTGTACACTGAGAGAATTGATTCACTGGCAAATACTGTGAAAGACAGATATTAGTAAAGGAGTAAAACACTGCAATCCAGAGGTAAATGAACTTATGTACAGAAAGTTCGAATTGTGGTGGTAAACAAATATATAGAAACTTAACTTATTAAAGCATTAAATTTTTAGATTAGAAAACATACACGCAGAAGAGGATAGCAAAGAACAACATATGTCTAGTTTGTATGCAGATAAGAAAATTAGGAGCACTTTTACTAATAAATGTATGTATTCTATGTAATTTATTTTTAGTGTATGAATTAGTCAAGAACTTACAAAGAGAACTGAGTTAAAAAGATTATATACACTTTACTGTTATCATGGAAGGTTAGACTGGAGGCCAGAGATATACAAAATGATTCTCAAAACTTTATGTAAGCAATGGAAATAACATAAAATACTTTACCAAATAACACACTAAATGTCACTTAAACAATGAAAAAATCTACAACACAGCACATGTAGAAAATAATAGAACAGCTACTATATCTGCCCCCTGTTCTTGAGCCAACTCATCACCCAATTTTTAGTGATAGAGATACAGCATCAAAGGTGCTAGAAAAAATATGATTCATAGGTTTTGTGTAATCCTCACTGCCATTAATTGTGTCCCATGAAATAGGCAGAGATAGATATGATGCTTGTACAAATAGACAGATGATTGGTAAATTATGTATTCTAGTAGGTCATGCATCCAAGAAAGCTTTAAATGCAACTCAAGAATTGTAAGAAATGCAAGACAGCGTAAACTTACAAAATATCAAGAAGGAAATCAGACAAAGATGTAATGAATTTGTAACTCAATTTCAGATCTGATACTAACCAGTTTAAACAAAGTCAAGACTGCACAAAATATGATCCCATTAATATCTGACATTTTATATTTACTCATTCCCTGAATTTGGTCACAACTCCTCTGTAATTGATAAATGATACCATGTAAGTAATTAAGTAAACATTTTTCTTTCCTTATTTATGCTTCTTATTACTTTTTTATTTGGATATCACTCGAGACATGTAATATCTATGCATTTATTTAATTTATACCTGAGTTGTTTCAGAAATATTTAATTTTATTTCACAATTACTTGTCCTTAGACATGTGTTCAATGCATAAATAATGTATCTTTTATTCATTCTTTCTGTTGTATCAAATTATTGAAAGAGAAATGATAATATAGATACCAGGAAAAGCATAACTGATATATATCTTTATGCATTATTAGTGGAAATGATACATTTTACCTAAACTTGCTTTTACACCCTCATAAGCATTTGGCCATGAAATGGCATTCTCCAACCACTTTGTGATGCAATCTTTGCTACCATTAAAACATGGAACCTTTGAGCCATCATCAGGCATTTTTCTTTGGCATCTTTTTCCAGTAAAGGCTGGCCTCATTACAGTTCCATACCTGATCTTTTGTGCATTCCACAACTCAGTACATCAGCTGTTATAGCCTAACCTGTCAGTCACATTTCTCACACCAACAAGCATGATAGAATTATGAAACCAGCCCTGTCTGGCCTTAGATTTACTTGCACTTGCACTTTTTTTCTTCAATAACTTCCCTTGAATCTTTGTGGCTTTATTCTTTTATCATTTTCCCAGTCATAGGAAACCTCACCTACGTTTATTGCACCCAGATTTTCATGGCATCTTCCATCTTCAGATATGTCAGCATCTTGAGATGCTTTGGCATCTTTTAAATACATGACTGAAAAAATGCTTTCTGATAGATTCGCTTTTCTTCTTTATGTTGTGGATGCTGCTGTCATTTGTGCCATAATGGGGAGCAACAACTAAATTGTTAGACCCACACTCAAGTTCATTCAGTATCTTGAACTTTTTCTCTGAGGTATTAAGATCTTCCATACACCCTGGCAGGTTCACATGTATTAGGAGTACTTGCTTGACACATGCTTAGTGATGACAGGTTCAAGTAGGCAGAAGTGTTGACATATATGAGTAGCAAAAAATGCATCCATACTCTTGAATTCTAGCATAGCATGTGCAGCATCAGCACCCAGCAGCACAGGAACAGCTGGGCTCATGTTGTATGGCAGTGGTTCATGTTGTAGTAAAAGAAAAAGGAAGTAATCTAAGTGGTGTAGTGGTTAACATTCTTGACTGTGACACATTCACAGGCTGCCCAGGGTTGAGTGCATAGGTACGAATCCTGGATGTGGCAGTTGGTCCACAATCAACCCAACTGCTCATCTACCCCTAGCAGTTGGTCAGTAAAATTGGTACCTGGCTCAGGCTTGCATATATACATATAGCGTTAATGGGATGCCTTGATGAGGGCCTCAGTTGCCCATGCCATCTCAACTAACATATAAAAAAAGATCAAGATTGTCATATCATACCATATCCTGGCACTAGTGTACTTGTAATAAGTGGTATATGATAAACAGATAAGCCTAAAATACAGCCAATTGTACTGAATGCTACACAACAGTGCATGTCTCTCTAAAAGTCGACAGGCATAATATGAGGTCAGCGTTAGTCTGTGTGTGTGAATTGTTGAAAAGTAAGTTAAAGAGGAAATGAATGCTGTGAATGAGAGGTAATCCGAAAGTAAGGATCAAAAAGAAGTGGTAGAAAAGATTGATGTGAACATGATAACAGGGAAAGAAAAGACAGCTAGGAAACAATATAGACAAATGAGGAAATAGAATTTTGAGACAATCAGTTGACAGTAAGATGATCACAGACATATATGGAAATAGAATTTGAAACAGTCAACAGATAGTCAAGAGACAACCACAAATAAATGAGGAAATAGAATTTCAAGACAGTTGTTATAATTCATCTGAGGTAAGAAGAAATGGGGAAATAACGACAAAAGAGAAGGTTGAAATAAAGGCAAAAGGGGAAAGAGGGAAAGGTCAGGATACAAGTAATGGAAGTCTTACCTTTGGGGAAAGTGCAAATCTAATATTAGATTCATATGGCTATAACATCAGCAAAATGTCACTTTCAGTAAGGCTGTATCATTGGTAGTGGATGAAAAAGAGTAGTCTATTGAGGAACCTCGTGCCCCAATGATGTCCACCATTTCTCTTGTCGTGATTGGATTGAAGCTGAAGGATCCCCATCAAAGGATTCTTGTAGCTGTATGATTAAGTAATTGCTATTATTAGGTGTTACCAAACAGCCTGCTTAAGGTGATTCTGCAAGTGAAAAGTCAGTTTGACAAGGCTATAGCACTGGGAATCTCATCAAAGAACTTCTCACTCCAAAGGAGTCTGGATTTCCTTGCTGCCAGAAGTAGTGCAGGGTTGAGCTGCAGGAGCCTATAGGAAGGCCCTGGGCAACACTATAACTTTCATAGAAATTGGTCCAGAGGTAATTTTTTCTTTTTCATATTTGTTCACCATTTTCTATGTTGACTAGGTAGCACCAAGAACAGATGAAGGAAACTCTCTCTCTCTCTCTCTCTCTCTCTCTCTCTCTCTCTCTCTCTCTCTCTCTCTCTCTCTCTCTCTCTCTCTCTCTCTCTCTCAGGCTCCAGTCACAGACAAAAATCCATGTCAAGGCCAGGCCTTAATTGAAATATTTAAGAGAATTATGAAGCAGAAAAAGAAAAGACAAGGGAAAGTATTCATGAATTTTGAAGGAAGTGAAAAACCAATCTTGAAATTTGCCAGGTCATAGTTATAGGGAAAGACATAAGATGGTAGAGAGTTTCAGAGCTTCGATGTATAGGAAAACAAATAGGAATCAAAACAGCCCACTCATGAGATGTCAGTGACCCCATTATAATCTTGACGTAGCAGCTTACTGAGTATTGCATGGTCTAGCTAGTGATGTGGGCACAAAAGCAGCCAGCTCTCGGGAGCAGAAACCAAAGTAATACATATAGAAGAGGGAAAGTGAACCAACATTGTGGTAAAGGGCAAGGGGGTAAAGTTTGGAAGTTAGTCTGGGACATTTTATAAGTTGTTGAAAAAGAGGGCAAAAGAGAGTTCGAGTGAGAGAGTATCATTAGATTTTAGGGAGAATAAAAAGATGTTTTGGAAAGAGTTTAATAATGTGAGTAAGACAAGAGAACAAATTGGAACATTGGTCAAGGGAGCAAGTGATAACATAGATTGGAGTGAAGAGTTGGAGTGAGTATTTTGAAGGTTTGTTGAAAGTGTTTGATGATAGAGTGGCAGATATAGGATGTTTTGGTCGTGGTGGTGTATGAAGTGAGAGGGTCAGGGAGAATGATTTGGTGAAGAGAGAACAGGTAATGAAAGCTTTGCAGATGGAATCCCATGAGGTAGCAAGTTCGGATGGATATGTCTGTAGCATTTATGGATCTGGAGAAGGCATATGATAGGGTTGATAGAGATGCTTTGTGGAAGGTTTTGATATTATATGTTGTGGGAGGTAAGTTGCTAGAAGCAGTGAGAAGTTTTTATTAAGGATGTAAGGCATGTGTACGAATAGGCAGAGAGGAGAGTGATTTGTTCCCAGTGAATGTTGGTCTGTGGCAGGGGTGTGTGTGATGTCCTCATGGTTGTTTAATTTGTTTATGGATGGGGTGGTTAGGGAGGTAAATGCAAGAGTTTCAGGGAGAGGGGCAAGTATGCAGTCTGTTGTGGATGAGAGGGCCTGGGAAGTGAGTCAGTTGTTGTTTGCCAATGATACAGCTCTTGTGGATGATTCATGTGAGAAACTGCAGAGGTTGTTGACTGAGTTTGGAAAAGTGTGCGAAAGGAGAAAGTTGAGAGTATATGTGAATAAGAGCTAGGTTATTAGGTTCAGTAGTGTTAAGGGATAAGTTAATTGGGATGTAAGTTTGAATGGAGAAGAACTGGAGGAAGTGAAGTGTTTTAGATATCTGGGAGTGGACTTAGCAGCAGATGGAACCATGGAGGTGGAAGTGAATCACAGGGTGGGGGAGGAGGCAAAACTTTTGGAAGTGATGAAGAATGTGTGGAAGGAGAGAACAATATCTCAGAGAGCAGAAATAGGTATGTTTGAAGGAATAGTAGTTCCAACAATGTTATATGATTGCGAGGCATGGGCTATAGATAGGGTTGTACAGAGGAGGGTAGATGTGTTGGAAATGAAATGTTTGAGGACAGTATGTGGTGTGAAGCAGTTTGATCAAGTAAGTAATGTAAGGGTAAGAGAGATGCATGGAAATGAAAAGAGTGTGGTTGAGAGAACAGAGGATGTGTTGAAATGGTTTGGACGTATGGAGAGAATGAGTGAGGAAAGATTGACAAAGAGGATATATGTGTCAGAGGTGGAGGGAAGAAGGAGAAGCTGGAGACCACATTGGAGGTGGAAGGATGGAGTGAAAAAGATTTTGAGCGATCAGGGCCTAAACATACAGAAGGGTAAGAGGTGTTTAAGGAATAGAGTGAATTGGAATGATGTGGCATACCAGGGTCACCCCTGCTGTTAATGGACTGAACCAGGAGATGTGAAGCATCTGGAGTAAACCATGGAAAGGTTTGTGGGGCCTGGATATGGATAGGGAGCTGTGGTTTTGGTGCATTACACATGACAGCTAGAGTGTGAATGAATGTGGCCTTTTTGTCTGTATTCCTGGTGGTGCCTCACAGAAGCAAGGGATAGCTATGCTGTTTTTGTTTGGGGCGAGGTAGCGACAGGAATGGATGAAGGCAAGCAAGTATGAATATGTACATGTGTATGTATGTAATGTGTGTGTATGTGATATGTGTATGTCTGTAATGTGTGTATATGTGATATGTGTATGTCTGTATATGTGCATATGTGAGCATTTATGTGTATATATGTGTATATGAGTGGATGGGATATTTCTTCTTCAGTTTCCTGGTGCTACCTCGATGATGCGGGAAACAGCAATTATGTATGATATATATAATAGATATGCTTTTGACTAGACTCTGTCAAATAAGGATGCAGAGCTAGAACCACCCCAAATATGAAAGCAGTTCTCTATACAAGGATGTATCAATCCCTTGAATAAACAGAGCAACTGTTCAGAAGAAAGAAGTTTCAAGATCTAAACAGGACACCCAGATTCTACATAATGTGGGGTTTCCAAGAAAGAGTGGATGTTTCAGTAATACCAAGTATGTTCGTTGAGTCAAGAAGTGGAATTACAGAACTGTCAAATTTGAGGCTAGAGTTGTAAGGAGTTTTCAATTAAAAGATGGGTATTAATTGGGTCTTTGAGGCATTAAACTTGACAAGATTTTCTGTACCCCACTGAGATATCCTGTCCAAGACTGAGTTTATTAAGGAAGCTGTGTCAAGATGAGGTGCAGATCGATTGAGAGAAGAGAGAGAGTAGAATTGAAGGATGTGGATGAATGCAGTGTTGAGTCATCAGCATATGAGTGCATTAGATTATTTGTGGAGGAGAGGAAATCATTGAAAAAAGGAGGAAAAGTATAGGGAACAAGACAGAACCTTGAGGGACACCACTGTTGATGGAGAAAAGGGTGGAGGCTGATCCATCAACAACCACTGAGATAGACTGGCCAGAGAGGAAGATAGATATGAAGGAACAAAATGAGGTAGGGATCCAATGCCACACCCTGTCAAAAGCCTTAATTGTGTCAAGGGCAACTGCACATGACTCTCCAAAATCTTTCAGAGATGATGACCAGACATTAGCAAGATAGGAAAGAATATCACTGTTGATAAGAGAAAGGACTGCGATTCTCGAGGTGTCTAAGGATATGGGAGTTGAGGATAGATTCAAAGATCTTGGAAATGGTGGATGTCAAAGCAATAGGATGATAGTTAGAGGGTTCAGAGCAGTCACCTTTCTCAGGGATGGGATGTATCAATGCATGCTTCCAAGGACAAGTTTTAGTTTTAAAAAAAAAAGATAAAAGACAAGCAGTCGCTGCTGCAAGTTCAGAGGCACAATCTTTTATTACACAGGGATGTATAGGACTGGGATCATAAGCCTTGCTTGTGTCCAGAGAAAGAGCTTTTCAGACAGTCCGAAAAGAGATTACAGGAATAGGCATAGGATTAGTAAGAGGAGCATCAGGGTTGAAGGAAAGTAGAGTCATCCGAGGTGGAGTTAAAGGAGAAACGGGAACCAAAGGGAGTAGTTTTGTCTATGAGAGAGAGCTATAGTACCATCAGAATGGTAAAGTGAAGGAAAGGTACAGTGACAGAAGTTGTCAGAGATGCCCTTCTCTAAAGACCAGAAGGACCTATCAGTGGATATCGACAAGAGGTTATCGCGCTTCCTCTGAATAAAGCAACGCTTTGCCTCATGGGTAACGTGCTTGCAGCAATTATGAGCTGTGATAAAAGCTGAATGGGAGCCAGAGGAAAGACAGTTTTTCCAAGCCTGACATGCCTGATCCCTTGCCTGAATGGCCTCAGAACAGGAACGGGCGATCCATGGATTTGAGGAAGAGGGGATAAATGCTTCTGTTCTCTCAAAAATAACCTCTGCTTTGCGTTTGGTGGAGACAGAAGCATCACAACACAAGAGACAGTAATTTGCTAACATCCATTCTGTAGGGAAAGAAACGGTTGTCAAATAGCCCACCCTTGAATTGCCGATGGCCACACACTAATCATGTGATGCAGCAGCTTGCTGAGTATTTCATGGTCTAGCTAGTGTTGGGGCACACAAGCAACCAATACCTATAAAAGAGGGAAAGTGAACCAACATTGCTGCAGAGGACAAGAGGGTCAAGCTTGGAAGTTAGCCTGGTACAGTTTATAAGTCAGACTGCTTTCAACTCTCTCAAATAAGGATGCAGAGCTAGAACCACTCTAAGTATGAGAGGAGTACTCCATTCAAGGATGAATCAATCCCATGTTTAAATGGAGCAACTGTTCAGAAGAAAATGTTTTGACATCTAAACAGGACTCCCAAACTTAGCTATTCCTGTAATGTTGGGTTTCCAAGAAAGAGTGGATGTTACAGTAATATCAAGTTTGTTCATTAAGTCAAGGGGTGGAATTACAGAATCATCAAAGGAGAAACAAGAGTTGTGAGGAGTGTTTGATAGAGAGATAGGTAGAAACTTAGTCATGGAGGTATTAAACATAACAAGATATTGTGTTCACCACTGAGAAATCGTGTCCAAATCTTATTTTATTGAGGAAGATGTGTCAAGATGAAATGCAGATTGAGTAAGAGAAGAGGGAGCAGAATTGAAAGATGTGGATGAATCTCGTGTTGAGTTGTCAGCATATGAGTGCATTGGGTTATTTGTGGAGAGGGAATCACTGAAAAAAAATGAGGAAAAGTCTAGTGGCAGGACAGAACCTTGAAGAGACACCACTATTGATGGAAAAAAGGGGGGAGGCTGATCTTCAACAACCACAGAGATAGATTGGCTGAAAAGGAAGCTTGATATGAAGGAACAAAATGAGGGAGGGAAGCTAAAAGAGAGGAGCTTAGAAATGAGATCCTGATGCCACACCCTGTCAAAAGCTTTGGATAGGTCAAGGGCAACTGTGCATGACTCCCCAAAATCTTTTAGGGATGATGACTAAACATAAGTAAGATAGGAAAGATTATCACCTGTGGATCTTGCCTTACAGAAGCCTTACTGTTGATCAGAGAGAAGACTGTGATTTTCGAGGTGTTTAAGGATAAGAGAGTTGATGATGGATTCAAAGACTGGAAATGGTAGATGTCAAAGCAGTAGGATGATAGTTAGAGGGTTCAAAACAGATACCCTTTTTAGGGATGGGATATATCAATGCATGCTTTCAAGGAGAAGAAAAAGTTTTGGTCTTTAAACAGAAACAGAAACTGAAAAGACAAGCAATCACAGGTGCAAGTTTAGAGGCACTCTCAGTTCATGGGAATGGATGCCATCAGGACCATAAGGCTTGCTTGTGTCCTGAGAAAGAAGTGCTTTTAGGACAGTCTGAAAAGAGATTACGGGAATAGGCATAGGACTGCTAAGCAAAGCATCGCCGGGTGAAGGAATTTTAGTCATTCAAGGTGGAGTTAGAGGAGAAACGGGACCTTAGGAGAGTTGCTTTGCCTATGGGAGAGACAGCTATAGTACCATCAGAACTGAAAAGTGAAGTGAAGGAAAGGTAGAGCGACAGTTGTTGTTAGAGATGCCCTTAGCTAAAGAACAGAAAGACTTATCACTGGATATTGACAAAAGCTTATTGCACTTTCTTTGATTAAAGGAACACTTTACCTCATGGATGATGTGCTTGCAATGATTATGGGTGGTGATATAAGCTAGATGGTGGCTAGAGGATGGAGAGATTTTCCATACCTGATATGCTTTATCCTTTGCCTGAATTGCCTCAGAACAGGAATGGTTGAACCATGGATTGGATGGAGTCGTCGTCTTAGAGAAAGAGGGGATAGATGCTTAAATCCTGCAAAAATAACCTCTGCTATGCGTTTGGCAGAGATAAAAGCATCCCCACATAAGAGACAATAATTTATCCAAGGAAAGTCAGAAAAGAAGTTATGTAAGGTATTCCCGTCAGCTTTGTTGAGAGGCTAGTATTTATGCTTAGAAGGGGCTGCTGGAGGGGGAAGAGCCATCAGAATAGATACATTTATGAGAGTGTGATCAGATGAACTAGTTGAGGGCAAGATTGTGTACTTAGGAGAGTGGCCACAGCTGTCAGAAATATGGGTGGGGAGGGAGATAATTTGCTCATAATCACTGAGAATGAAGAACATGAGGGCCTCAATCCCTTCGCCATCCGTTTGGGAGGAATTCAATCATTCCCTATGATGAATGTTGAAATCCCTGAGGTAGAGAATCTTTGCTTGTGGGTGAGAAGATGTCAGTCTCATGGCAGGAGATCAGATAGTCGAAGAAAGATATAAGATTTGTAGAATTAGGAGAGCAATAGGCACAACAGAAGAGTGTGGTAGTTGGGGCCAGACCTTAAGTCACAACATCAAAGTTTAGGAGCTCAAGGTCTTTGAGGCATGCTGCAGGTGTGTTGATGTTGGAATAAGCACAAACACCACCTTTGAACTGAAATTGTGAGTAGAGTTTATGTTTAGATATGAAAAAGGGACTAGTGAGGACATCATTAGATAACTGTGTCTCAGAGAAGTAAGATGGTGTTCAAATGAGGAGAGGTTACGAGTAAGACTCCAAATGTTGGTATAGTGAACAGAAAAAGAGGAAGGTCTAACACCAAATCCACAGCCTACAACCTTGCTCCACAGATCTCTCAATGGTTCCCCTGGCTGCTTCATATGCCTTGATTCAATCCACTGACAGCACATATCCCTTTGTATACCATATTACTCCAGTTCACTTAGTCCCTTCTGCACCTTTCACCCTCCTGCATGTTTAGGCTTTATGCACTCAAAATCCTTTTCATACTGTCCCTCAATACCCAGTTGGTGTCCCTTTTCTCCTTGTCCCCTCCACTCATGAAAAATATATCCTCTTTGTCAACCTCTCTTCATTCATTCTCTCCTTGTGTTCAAACCATTTCAACGCACCTTCTTCAGCTCTCTCACTCACACTTTTCTGATTACCACAACTCACCTCTAGCTTTGTATTACTTACTCAATCAAACCATCTCACACCACATGTTGCCCTTGAGCATTTAATTTCCAACTCTTCCACCTTCCTTTCCACAGTCTCATCTTTAGTCCATGCCTCACATTCATACAACATTGGACTACTGTACCTTCAGACATAACCATTTTCACCCTGTTAAACAACTACTTCTCTTTCCAAATATACCTCAATGCTCCCTGAATCTTTGCCTCCTTGCCCACTTTATAACTTACTTCTGCTTCCATGGTTCCACTTGTTGCCATGTCTGCTCCCAGGTATATAAAACACTTCACTTCCTCCAAATTTTCTTTATTCAATTTTGCTTCCCAGCTAACCTGTCCCACTGCACTGTTAAGCTTAATACCTTGCTTTTCCTCATATTCACTCTCAACTTTCTATTTTCATGCACTCTCACACTCAAATGTCAACCTTATTACAGTGCTCTGTCATCAGCAAACAACAAATAACTGGCTTTATGGGCCACTCCACTCTGTGCATACTACATGCTTGCCCCTCTCTCCAAGATCCTTGCATTTACCTCTCTCACCACCCCATCTACAAACATAGTGTGATTTATTATTAATAAATGAATAATATTTATATTATACCATCTCAGGACCTCTTTTTATGGAGCTTCTGCTGCATTAAAGCAACACTTCATGCCGGGGTAGGTAAATGATAGACTCCTATGGAGCAAGAAGGTATCACTTAGACCATACTTATATCTGTATGTCAACAGTGATACAGCCTTACTGAAGATGACTTCACTCATGTTGTAACTACTTTTATTTACAGATGGAGTGTTTTAACACTTATGCACACACACACACACACACACACACACACACACACACACACACACACACACACACACACACACACACACACACACTCTCACACACACACACACACACACACACACACACACACACACACAAACACCTTCTGGCAAGTAAAGTTTTTAAAACACAGGGAAAGATGATCAGAAAACAAATACACTACTTGAAGGAGAATGCACTCAACTGGAAGACAACATGGTTTCATGGAAAGGTCTTGCATTGAGAATCTCCTAGACTTCAATGACAGAATGAGCTCTGTTGTATATTAAGAAGATGGATTGATAGACTTTGTTTTAATGGAATGCCATAAAGCCTCTGACACTTTACTCCACGAAAGATTGATTAAGAATCTAGGGCAATATGCAGAAATTGTGAATAGGTAAGAGATGCATTCTCAAATTGAGCCAAGATTACAAGCAGCATGCCACATGGCTCATTCCTGGGCCCAATGTTTTTATTGGCATACATTATCTAACTGACTTGTTTGATGCACCACACTCATACCTAAACATGTTTGCAGTTGATGCCAAGGTCATGAAAGAAATAAGGAATAACAATGAAAGCATCAGCTTTCAGGTGGACCTGGACAAACTCCAAAGTTGGTCTGATTAATGGATGATGAATTTCAGTCCTAGTAAGTGCAAGGTTATGAGATGGGATTCAGTAAAAGAAGGCCCTGGTGTGACTTCTACCTTGTAGGAAGTAAGCTGCAGGTGTAAGTGATTCAATGAGATCTAGTTGTTGACATTGTGCCTAACAGTTGTCAGAGCAACACATCAGGAGTATTGTAAAAGAAGTAAACTGTTTGCTGGTAAATATTAGAACTGCAATGAAGCACATAGATAAGGAAATGTTTGGTATGCCATTTATAACATATTAAACCAGAACTGAAATATGCCTCTTAAGTTTGGTCAGTGACTGCTCCATAAGAAGCAAGAAGCTAGAGAGAGTCCAGAGAAGAGAAACCAAGATGGGGCCCCAGTTGAGGAAAATGAGCTACAATGAAAGCTTAGGGCTAAAAAGCTGTCTGTCATTAAGGAAAGGGTGAGGAGTGACTTGATTACAGCCTTTAAGTTTAAAAATTACTTGGATAAAGTTGATAGTCAATGGGTCTTCACAAGATGTCTTAACAGGCTGTGATAAGAAAGCTCAGCAAGATGCTGATTAGAAAAGTTAGAAAGTAATACAGGTTTAGTGTAAGGGTTGTGGATAGTGGAAATAGTCTGAGCAAGGAAATGGTGAATGCTAGCAACTTACAAAGGTTTAAAAGTCTTCTTGATGGCCCCATAAGTGTGGAACTCTCCCTCTGCAATGTGCAAATATGTAATTACACACTCGCATACACACATAGGTCAGAATTTTAGATGATGATATTTGACTGAAAGCATTGTATGCAGATGCTGATGATTTGTATGAAGTGGTAAAGATCTAGAATTTAAGGTTCTTACAATGGAAAACCTACCAGATGCTGTTGAAATTGTGCAAACAGAACTGATGAAAAAATAATATCTCACTTTTTCTGACCAGAGGGGTTCATGATATGGAGAGAATAAGAGGACACAGCAAGAGGAGGATTGGCTCTCCTGATAGAAGATAACCTTGAGTCTTGGGAAAGGATGGAGGATAACCCAGTTACACAACACAATGGGAAGGGTAGTTATAAGAAAGAAGTGTATGGTGAGATTATTACATGATTTGAATAATCTAAAACAAATATACAATGACAACAATAGAGGAATAATTTGGATGTTACATGAAGCAGTAATATGTGCATTTCTCAGAGATGATAGAATAATGATGATGGGGAATTTCAATCATAAAGAACTTTGATTCTCAAAGTGACAATGATAGAGACAAAAGTTCAGAGTTTCCACAGGAAAAGTTCCTTTACCAGCATGTTGATAGACACCTTGGGATGAGAGGGACGACACACCATCATTGCTAGATATTAGCTGCATATTTACTAGCATGGATATTGAAAACATACACAATACCCCAGTTGGAATAAGTGATCATTTAATACTTAAGTTTAATTATGTGGTAAAAGAGGAAGTTAAAAGAATAAAAAAGATGGAACTGTAGGAGATTTAATTGTAGGAATTACACAAGCCTCAATGGTTTCTGTGGGAGCATAAATTAGGAAGTGAAATTCAGTGGCATTGTGGTGAAAGGTTCTGTGAAATTCTCAAAGTTGGAAAACAGGCACCTTCAGCCTAAGATGCAGAGAAGAGGGAAGAATGGTTTAATCAGACATCAAAACACAGAGGAGCTTTAGAGATGTACAGCAGCAAAGCTATAGGTGGCTCTAAGGACATCAAACAAATCTAAGGTTATGAAAGGAGGAACAAAGAAACTTTGGAAAGAATGTCATGGATGAAGTTAGATTTCTTGTGTAATACATTGGAGGCTTCAGTTACAGACAAAAGTCCACATCAAGGCCAGGCCTTAACTGAAATATAGATAAGTTCATGAAAGGGAAAAAGAATGAGACAAGGGAGAGTAAGTATAGATTTTGGAGGAAGTAAGAAAATTGTCTTATATAATGTGCCAAGTCATAATTATTGGGAAAGACATGAGAGGGTAAAGAGTTCCAAAGTTTCAAGGGATAGGGAAAGAAACAATTATCAGAATTGCTCACCCTTGAGTTGCTAACAGCCATGCAGTAATCATATGACTCTTCTGAGAATTACATGGTGTAGATAGTGGTGGGGGCACACAAGGAGCCAGTTTACAGGAGCAAAAGCTACAAATATTACTGATAGAATGGGGAAAGTGAACCATCATTGCTACGTAGGGCAAGTGAGTTAAGTTTTGAGGTTAGCCTGGGAGAATATATAAGTTGGACCACTTTCAACTCGACTCTGTCAAGTAAGGACACAGAGTTAGAACCACCCCATATGTAAGAGCAGTCCTCAGTACAAAGATGGATCAAAATTTTGTATAGATGGGGCAACTTTTTGGAAGGAAAGAAATATGGACATCTAAACAGGACTGCCAGTTTTTCTGAGGCAGATTTAGCTATTTCTATGATATAGGGTTTTCAAGGTAGAGTGGATGTTACAGTGATACCAAGTATGTCATTGAGTGGATGTGGAATTACAGAACCATCAAAGGAGAGAAGAAAGTTTTGAGGAATTTTTGATAGAGAGATGGTCAGAAACTGTGGTTTGGAGGCATTAAACTTAAAAAGATTTCATCTTCTCCACTGAGATATCCTGTCCAAATCTGAGTTTATTGATTATGTTGTGTCAGAAAGATGCAGATTGAGTGAGAGAGGAAAGAGCAGAATTGAAGGATGTGGAGGATTGAATTGTAGAGTCATCAGTGTATGAGTGCATTTGGTTATTTGTGGAAGATTGGAAGTTGTTTAAAAAAAAAAAGTGTAGGTGACAGAACAACCTTGAGGGACATCTTTATTGATGGAGAAAGGCGAGAGGCTGGTCCATCAACAACCATACAGATAGTTCAGCCAGAGAGGAAGCTAGATATGAGGGAGTACAGTGAGGGAAGGAGGCCAAAATAAGGGAGTATGGAGAGGAGACCTCAATGCCATACCCCGTCAACAGCTTTGGATATATCAAAGGCAACTGCATAGGATTCCCCAAAATCTTTCAGTGGTGATGACCAGACATTACTAAGATAAGAAAGAATATCACCAGTGGATCTCTGGTGATCAGAGAGAAGGCTGTGAGATTCAAGATGTCTAAGGATATGGGAGTTGAGGGGGATTCACAGACTTTGGGAATAGTAGATATCAAAGCAACATGATGATAGAGGGGTTAGAATGGTCATCTTTCTTAGGGGTGAGATGTACCAAAGCATGTATCAGAGGAAGGAAAAGTTCTAGTTTTTAACAGAAAAGGAGCAGACGAGCAAGAGCAGGTACATGTCAGTACACAGGGATGGATGCCATCAGGACCATAGGGCTTGTTTGTGTCTAGAGAAAGAAGCACTTTTCAGACAGTTTAAAAAGAGGTTACAGGAGGAAGCATAGAATTGATAAAAGGAGTACCAGGGGGTGAAGGAATGTGAAGAGTTATTCCTTGTAAAGTTAGAAGAGAAACGGGAACCAGAGAGAGTTGCTTTGCCTATGGAGGAGACAGCTATGATACTATCCGAATGGAAAAGTGAAGGAAAGGTAGAGTGACAGACATTGTTAGTAATGCCCTTAACTAAATATCAGAGTTTTATCAGTGGATGATGAGGAAAGGTTATCATACTTCCTTTGAATAAAGGAATGCTTTGTCTCATGGATAACATACTTGCAGTGATTATGAGCAGTGATAAATGCTGAATGGGAGTAGGAGGAAGAAGGGTTTTCCAAGCCCTATATTCCTGATCCCTTGTTTGAATGGTGTTAGAGCAGGAATGATTGAACCATAGATTAGATGAAGAGGTTTTCTTGGAGGAAGAGGACATAAATACTTCCATTCCTATAAGAATAACCTCTGCTGTGCACTAAGCAAAGATAGAAGTATTACCTGATAAGAGACAGTAATTTACAAAGGAAAGTCAGAAAAGAATTTTTGCAAGGTATGCCAGTCTGTTGAAATAGATATTTATGAGAGTATGGTCAAATAGACCAACTGGAAATGAGATAGTTTAGTTACATCATGAAGGATTAGAGGTGAAAATAAGATCCAGATTATTAAGCGAGTGGTCACAGCTGTCAGACATATGGGTGTGGTGGGAGATGATTTGCTCAGGATCACTAAGAATGGAGAATGTGAGGGCTTCAATCCCCCCACAATCCGTATTGGAGGAATTCAACCATTCCCTATGGGTAAATGTTGAAATCCCGTAGTTAGAGAATCTTGGCTTGCAGGTGAGAGGATGCCACAGTCTCACGACAGGAGTTTAGATATTTGAAGAAAGATATAAGATTTGTAGAATTAGGGAAGAAGTAAGCAAAACAAAGGAAATGTTTGGTAGCTGGGAAACAGACTTTGAGCCAGATAACATCAAAATTTGGGTACTCAAGGTCCTAGAGGAGTCTACAGGTTTTTTGATGGCGTTGAAGTTGAAATATGTTCAGACACCTTTTATGAACAAATTGTGAGTGGCAACTATTTCATAAATTCAATGGAAGTAAATTTGCTGTTAAAGAGCAGCAAATCAGAGAGAAGAATGGTAGAGAGGGATCTAAAGATACATGAGGAACCGAATAATACATCAAAAAGTGTTATAAGTGGAAGACTCTCTAGCCCCAGCACAAGTGAAATGGGTTTAGGAGGAGGTTTTAGAAAATATTGAGATCTAGAAAAGAAATTAGCAGAATACTGAAGGCTCTTAACTCATACAGGGCTCATGACCATGATGAAATTTCACCATATATGTTGAAGATGTGTGTATATCCTCTAGATAGACCTCTTGAAATACTGTTCAAGATATCTCTGGAGAAAGGCAAAGTCCCAAGGAATGGAAAAGGGGCAAACATCATGTTATGAAAAAGATCACGATGATTCACTGAATGACAGACTAATTTCCATGAGAACCTACACAACATTCAGGAAAGGGAGTCTTGTAATAAAACTCTTAGATTTGTGAGAGTCTAAGATCTGTCATAGACAAAAGAGGAGGCTGGTTGGATTATTTGCATAGATTTGTTTTGGACTGCCAGAAAGTAGTTGACACAGTACTGCATAAAAGGCTGTTTTAGGATCACTTGGCAGGAATAAGGGTTATACTCCTGTGATGGATAATAGATTGATGTATTTGGAAGGAACAAAGAACACAAGTCAGAGGAACCTTTTCAAATAGGTGGTCACTAGTGGAATGCCACAGGTTCTGCTCTGGGGCTCTTCCTCTTCTTTATCTGTGTGAATGATTTGCTAGAACTACCTGAATACTATATGTTTGCAGATGATGCAAAGGTCATGAGGAAAGTGAAGAGTGAGCAAGATTGCATGAACTTAAAAAGGGACCTAGTCAGACTCCAAGGTTGATTTAATGCATGGTTGATGAAATTCAAGCTGAGCAAATGTGAAGTAAAGAGGATGGGTCAGAGTGAAATATGATTATTGTTTAATAGGATGTAAGCATAAGGATTCTGTGCAAGAGGGACTTAGGAGTCCCTAACCTGTCATAAGAGTCCTACATTGGGAGAACAGTAAAGGAGACAAACTATCAGCTCGCAAATAATATAAATAGCTTTGAAGTATAAGCAGGAAATATTATGCAAGCTGTTCACACCCTCCATATGGCCATAATTAGAATATGCTTCTCAGGTTTGGTCCCTGAATCCAGAGGAGCACAAGAAGCTAACAGAGAAGGTCCAGAGGGGGTTGCAAAGTTAGTAGAATTAGGAGAGTTGCCTTAAGCCTCCCCTCCTTTATTCAACTTTCTAAAAGGGGAAACAGAAGAAGGAGTCATGTGGGGAGTGCTCATCATCCTCGAAGGCTCAGATTGGGGTGTCTAAATGTGTGTGGATGTAACCAAGATGAGAAAAAGGAGAGATAGGTAGTATGTCTGAGAAAAGGAACCTGGATGTTTTAGCTATTATTGAAACGAAGCTCAAGGGTAAAGGGGAAGAGTGGTTTAGGAATGTCTTGGGAGTAAAGTCAGAGGTTGGTGAGAGGACAAGAGCAAAGGAAGGAGTAGCACTGATCCTGAAGCAGGAGTTGTGGGAGTATATGATAGAGAGTTAGAAAGTAAACTCTAGATTGATATGGGTAAAACCAAAAGTGGATGGAGAGAGAGATGGGCTATTATTGGTGCCTATGAACCTGGTCATGAGAAGAAAGATCATGAGAGGCATAAGTTTGTTGATTTTTCCTGGGAAATTATATGGGAGGGTACTGATTGAGAGGGTAGAGGCATGTACAGAGCATCAGATTAGGGAAGAGCAGTGTGGTTTCAGAAGTGGTAGAGGATGTGTGGATCAGGTATTTGCTTTGAAGAATGTATGTGAGAAATACTTAGAAAAACAGATGGATTTGTATGTAGCATTTATGGATCTGAAGAAGGCATATGATAGGGTTGATAAAGATGCTTTGTGGAAAGTATTAAGAGTATATGGTGTGGGAGGTAAGTTGCTAGAAGCAGTGAAAAGTTTTTATCAAGGATGTAAGGAGTGTGTACGAGTAGGAAGAGAGGAAAGTGATTGGTTCCCAGTGAATGTCAGTTTGCGGCAGGGATGCGTGATGTCTCCATGGTTGTTTAATTTGTTTATGGATGGGGAGGTTTGGGAAATGAATGCAAGAGTTTCGGAGAAAAAGGCAAGTATGCAGTCTGTTGTGGATAAGAGGGTTTAGGAAGTGAGTCAGTTGTTGTTCGCTGATGATACAGCACTGATGGCTGATTCGGGTGAGAAACTGCAGAAGTTGGTGACTGAGTTTGGTAAAGTGTGTGAAAGAAGAAAGCTGAGAGTGAATATGAATAAGAGCAAGGTTATTAGGTTCAGTAGGGTTGAGGGACAAGTTAATTGGGAGGTAAGTTAGAATGGAGAAAAGCTGGAGAAAGTGAAGTGTTTTAGGTATCTGGGAATGGATTTAGCAGTGGATGGAACCATGGAAGTGGAAGTGAGTCAGAGGATAGGGGAGGGAGTGAAAGTTTTGGGAGTGTTAAAGAATGTGTGGAAGGCGAGAATGTTATCTCGGAGAATAGTGGTTCCAGCAATGTTATATGGTTGCAATGCATGGGCTATAGATAGGGTTGTGCAGAGGAGGGTGGATGAGTTGAAAATGAAATGTTTGTGGACATTATGTGTTGTGAGGTGGTTTGATCGAGTAAGTAATGAAAGGGTAAGAGAGATGTGTGGTAATAAATAGAGTGTGGTTGAGAGAGCAGAAGAGGATGTGTTGAAATGATTTGGTCACATGGAGAGGATGAGTGAGGAAAGAGTGACAGAGGATATATGTGTCAGTGGTAGAGGGAACGAGGAGAAGCGGAAGACCAAATTGGAGTTGGAGAAATGGAGTGAAAAATTTTTAGGTATCAGGGCCTGAACATACAGAAGGGTGAAGGAATAGAGTGAATTCGAATGTTGTGGTATATCGAGGTTGAAGTGCTGTCAATGGATTGAACCACGATATGTGATGCTTCTTGGGTAAACCATGTAAAGTTTTGTGGGCTTGGATTTGGAAAGGGAGCTGTGTTTTGGTGAATTACACCTGACAGCTAGAGACTGAGTGTGAACGAAGTAGCCTCTTTTGTCTTTTCTTAGCGCTACTTCGCTTGCATGCATGTGTGCAGGTAGGGGGGCTATTTCATGTGTGGCGGGGTGACGACAGGAAAGAATGAAAGCAGCAAGTATCAGTATGTACATGTGTATATATGTATAGGGCTGTTTTTGTAAATGTATGTATACGTTAAAATTTGTTAAGTTTTATTATTTGAAAGAGAAGAGAGAGGCATTTGGACAATTTTTGCGGGGAAAATTAATGAAAAATGATGGGAGATGTATAAAAGAAAGAGGCAGGAGGTCAAGAGAAAGGTGCAAGAGGGGGGAAAAAGAGGGCAAATGAGTTTTTTGGGTTAAAAGAGTGTCATTAAATTTTAGGGAGAAAAAAAAGGGATTTTTTGGGAAAGGGAGGTAAATAAAGTGCGAAAGACAAGGGAACAAAGGGGAAACATCAGTAAAAAGGGGGCAAATGGGGAGGTGAAAACAATAGTGGTGTTTTGAGAAGGAGATGAAGTAGTGTTTTGAAGGTTTTTTGAATGTGTTTGTGATAAGGGGCCCAAAATTATGGTTTTTTAGTCAAGGTGGTGTGCAAAGTAAAGGGGCTTTGGGGAGAATGTTTTTGGTAAACAGAGAAGAGGTAGAAAAAGGGCTTTGGGGAAGATGAAAGCCGGCAAGGCAAATGGGTTTTTGGGCGGTAAATTTCAGGGGGAGTTTATTAAAAAAGGGGGGACTGTATTGTTGAAGGTTGGTAAAGGGTTTTTTTTAATGTAAAGTTGATTTATGGTGAGGTGCCTGAGGATTGGGGGAATGCTTCCTAGTGCCATTTTACAAAGGCAAAAGGGGGGTGGGGTAGTGAAAAAAAAGGTTAATTTTTTGGTTTTGGGTTAAGGGGGGGGGTTGATTTTGGGGGGGGTTTTGGGTAGTTGGGGAAGGGGGGTTTGGTGGAGAGGTTGGGGAAGGAGTTTGAAGTTTTATGTGGTTTTGGTGGTTTTTATTCTTTTGGGATCGGGGTTTGGGGTGGGTTGTAGAGAGTTTTTTGGGGGATTGTTTGGTTGGGAGGAATTTTTAGGGGGGACAAAATTAAGGAGTGTGTACGAGTAGGAAGAGAGGAAAGTGATTGGTTCCCAGTGAATGTCAGTTTGCGGCAGGGATGCGTGATGTCTCCATGGTTGTTTAATTTGTTTATGGATGGGGAGGTTTGGGAAATGAATGCAAGAGTTTCGGAGAAAAAGGCAAGTATGCAGTCTGTTGTGGATAAGAGGGTTTAGGAAGTGAGTCAGTTGTTGTTCGCTGATGATACAGCACTGATGGCTGATTCGGGTGAGAAACTGCAGAAGTTGGTGACTGAGTTTGGTAAAGTGTGTGAAAGAAGAAAGCTGAGAGTGAATATGAATAAGAGCAAGGTTATTAGGTTCAGTAGGGTTGAGGGACAAGTTAATTGGGAGGTAAGTTAGAATGGAGAAAAGCTGGAGAAAGTGAAGTGTTTTAGGTATCTGGGAATGGATTTAGCAGTGGATGGAACCATGGAAGTGGAAGTGAGTCAGAGGATAGGGGAGGGAGTGAAAGTTTTGGGAGTGTTAAAGAATGTGTGGAAGGCGAGAATGTTATCTCGGAGAATAGTGGTTCCAGCAATGTTATATGGTTGCAATGCATGGGCTATAGATAGGGTTGTGCAGAGGAGGGTGGATGAGTTGAAAATGAAATGTTTGTGGACATTATGTGTTGTGAGGTGGTTTGATCGAGTAAGTAATGAAAGGGTAAGAGAGATGTGTGGTAATAAATAGAGTGTGGTTGAGAGAGCAGAAGAGGATGTGTTGAAATGATTTGGTCACATGGAGAGGATGAGTGAGGAAAGAGTGACAGAGGATATATGTGTCAGTGGTAGAGGGAACGAGGAGAAGCGGAAGACCAAATTGGAGTTGGAGAAATGGAGTGAAAAATTTTTAGGTATCAGGGCCTGAACATACAGAAGGGTGAAGGAATAGAGTGAATTCGAATGTTGTGGTATATCGAGGTTGAAGTGCTGTCAATGGATTGAACCACGATATGTGATGCTTCTTGGGTAAACCATGTAAAGTTTTGTGGGGCTTGGATTTGGAAAGGGAGCTGTGTTTTGGTGAATTACACCTGACAGCTAGAGACTGAGTGTGAACGAAGTAGCCTCTTTTGTCTTTTCTTAGCGCTACTTCGCTTGCATGCATGTGTGCAGGTAGGGGGGCTATTTCATGTGTGGCGGGGTGACGACAGGAAAGAATGAAAGCAGCAAGTATCAGTATGTACATGTGTATATATGTATATGTCTGTGTTTGTAAATGTATGTATATGTTGAAATGTATAGGTATGTATATGTGCATATGTGGGCATTTATGGATGTACAGTGTATGTGGGTGGGTTGTGCCATTCTTTCATCTGTTTCCTTGTGCTACCTCCGTGGCATGGGAGACAGCGATTAAGTATGATAAAAAAAGATAATGAAAGGATAAGATGTTCAAGAAATCAGGGGCCTCAGGAGTGTAAAACTCCCTCCCCGTCCAATACAAACAGATGATTATGAATTGGTAATTACTCATACCAGCCAGGAATAGCAGCTAGGAGTACCAGCCTTTTCCCTAGTATTTAGATGAAATACAGCTTTAAAGGCCTCTTTAAACAAGGGCAGATTGCATGGTTAGAAAACAGTAATAGTGAGAAAAATATATTCAAATCAAATGTTGAGAAGTGTCACTTAGTTCAATAAACTAAAATCTAAATAATTGTTTATATAGATAATTTTTAACCAGAAGACATTGTAAGTGATTAACATAAAGTGAGTAAAGAAGTTTATACCACAGAAGGAATTCTATAGAGTAATATAACATGAAGAAAAATTATTTGTTACTAACAGACAGCTCTGCCAGCTGATGTGACACCAGACAGCATCTGAAAATTTTGTTTTATAAGCCAGAGTTTTTTTCATGTGTGGCAGGGTGGCGATGGGAATGGATGAAAGCAGCAAATATCAATACGTACATGTGTATATATGTATATGTCTGTTTTTGTAAATGTATGTATATGTTGAAATGTAAGATTATTAGTGAAAGAGAAGAGAGAGGCATTTGGACAATTTTTGCAGGGAAATAATGCAAATGACTGGGAGATGTATAAAAGAAAGAGGCAGGAGGTCAAGAGAAAGGTGCAAAAGGTGAAAAAGAGGGCAAATGAGATTTGGGTTGAAAGAGTGTCATTAAATTTTAGGGAGAATAAAAAGATGTTTTGGAAGGAGGTAAATAAAGTGCGTAAGACAAGGGAACAAATGGGAACATCAGTGAAGGGGGCAAATGGGGAGGTGATAACAAGTAGTGGTGATGTGAGAAGGAGATGAAGTGAGTGTTTTGAAGGTTTGTTGAATGTGTTTGATGATAGAGTGGCAGATATATGGTGTTTTAGTCAAGGTGGTGTGCAAAGTGAGAGCATTAGGGAGAATGATTTGGTAAACAGAGAAGAGGTAGTAAAAGCTTTGGGGAAGATGAAAGCCGGCAAGGCAGTGGGTTTGGACGGTATTGCAGTGGAGTTTATTAAAAAAGGGGATGACTGTATTGTTGACTGGTTGGTAAGGTTATTTAATGTATGTATGACTCATGGTGAGGTGCCTGAGGATTGGCAGAATGCTTCCATAGTGCCATTGTACAAAGGCAAAGGGGATGAAGGTGAGTGCTCAAATTACAAAGGTATAAGTTTGTTGAGTATTTCTGGGAAATTATATGGGAGGGTACTGATTGAGAGGGTGAAGGTATATACAGAGCATCAGATTGGGGAAGAGCAGTGTGGTTTCAGAAGTGGTAGAGGATGTGTGGATCAGGTGTTTGCTTTGAAGAATGTATTATTTATTTATTTTATTTATTTTGCTTTGTCGCTGTCTCCCGCGTTTGCGAGGTAGCGCAAGGAAACAGACGAAAGAAATGGCCCATCCCACAGAATGTGGGTTGGGCCATTTGGTTGAAGAATGTATGTGAGAAATAATTAGAAAAGCAAATGGATTTGTATATAGCATTTATGGATCTGGAGAAGGCATATGGTAGAGTTGATAGAGATGCTCTGTGGAGGTATTAAGAATATATGGTGTGGGAGGCAAGTTGTTAGAAGCAGTGAAAAGTTTTTATCGAGGATGTAAGGCATGTGTACGAGTAGGAAGAAAGGAAAGTGATTGGTCCTCAGTGAATGTTGGTTTGCGGCAGGAGTGCGTGATGTCTCCATGGTTGTTCAATTTGTTTATGGATGAGGTTGTTAGGGAGGTGAATGCAGGAGTTTTGGAAAGAGGGGCAAGTATGCAGTCAGTTGTGGATGAGAGGGCTTGGGAAGTGAGCCAGTTGTTGTTCGCTGATGATACAGCGCTGGTGGCTGATTCATGTGAGAAACTGCAGAAGTTGGTGACTGAGTTTGGTAAAGTGTGTGAAAGAAGAAAGCTGAGAGTAGATGTGAATAAGAGCAAGGTTATTAGGTACAGTAGGGTTGAGGGACAAGTTCACTGGGAGGTAAGTTTAAATGGAGAAAAACTGGAGGAAGTGAAGTGTTTAAGATATCTGGGAGTGGATTTTGCAGTGGATGGAACCATGGAAGTGGAAGTGAATCATATGGTGGGTGAGGGGGCAAAGGTTCTGGGAGTGTTGAAAAATGTGTGGAAGTCGAGAATGTTATCTTGGAAAGCAAAAATGGGTATGTTTGAAGGAATAGTGGTTCCAACAATGTTATATGGTAGCAAGGTGTAGGCTATAGATAGAGTTGTGGAGAGGAGGGTGGATGTGCTGGAAATGAGATGTTTGAGGATGATATGTGGTGTGGTGTGGTTTGATCGAGTAAGTAATGAAAGGATAAGAGAGATGTGTGGTAATAAAAAGAGTGTGGTTGAGAGAGCAGAAGAGGGTGTTTTGAAATGGTTTGGTCACATGGAGAGAATGAGTGAGGAAAGATTGACAAAGAGGATATATGTGTCAGAGGTGGAGGGAACGAGAAGTGGGAGACCAAATTGGAGGTGGAAAGATGGAGTGAGAAAGATTTTGAGTGATTGGGGCCTGAACATGCAGGAGGGTGAAAGGCATGCAAGGAAAAGAGTGAATTGGAATGATGTGGTATACCAGGGTCGATGTGCTGTGAATGGATTGAACCAGGGCATGTGAAGCGTCTGGGGTAAACCATTGAAAGTTTTGTGGGGCCTGGACATGGAAAGGGAGCTGTGGTTTCGGTGCATTATACATGACAGCTAAAGACTGAGTGTAAAGGAATGTGGCCTTTGTTGTCTTTTCTTAGCACTACCTTGCGCTTATGCGGGAGGTGGGGGTTGTCATTTCATGTGTGGCAGGGTGGCGATAGGAATGAATAAAGGGCAGACAGTATGAATTATATACATGTGTATATATGTACATGTCTGTGTGTGTATATATATGTATGCGTTGAGATGTATGTGTATGTATATGTGCATGTGTGTACGTGTATGTATATACATGTGTATGTGGGTGGGTTAGGCAATTCTTTCGTCTGTTTCTTTGCGCTACCTCACTAACGATTGAGACACTGACAAAGTATGATAATAATAGAAAAAAATATGTTGAAATGTATAGGTGTCTATATGTGCATATGTGTGCATTTTTGTATATACATGTGTATGTGGGTGGGTTGGGCCATTCTTTTGTCTGTTTCCTTGCGCTATCCCGCTGACGCGGGAGACCTGTTAAGAATAATAAAAAAGAGATAATGAAAGAATAGGATGTTCAAGAGATCAGGGGCCTCACGAGTGTAAAACTCCTTCACCGTTCAGTACTAACAGATGACTACAAATTGGTAATTGCTCATACCAGCCAGGAATAGCAGCTAGGAGTACCAGCCTTTTCCCTAAGATTTAGATGAAATACAGCTTTAAAGGCCTCTTTATACAAGGGCAGATTGTATGGTTAGATAACAGTAATATTGCAAAAAACATGTTCAAATCAAATGTTGAGAAGTGTCACTTAGTTCAGTAATCTAGAATCTAAATAATTGTTTATATAGATAATTTTTAACTAGAAGATTTTGTAAATGACTAACATAAAGTGAGTAAAGTTTATTCCACAGAAGAATTTCTAAAGAGGAATATGACACATGAAAAAAAAAGTATTTGTTACTAACAGACAGCTCTGCCAGCTGATGTGATACCAGACAGCAACTGAAAATTTTGTTTTTTAAGCCAAAAAGGTAATCAAATATTTTTCTCAAGTTAGTTGAGGGGAATAATCTAAGAACTTTAGCATTACATGAACCAAGCTTTCAGAGGTTCCTAAGTGAGGCCAGGAAAATTACCAGCCACTTAGACCAGATTAAGCTTAAGTTATGCCTGTTGTCAAGCACACACAACACCAACTTGTTCGCACCACTTTCAGTTTGATTCTATATCTGAAATTAATTCCAAGGGAAAGTATTAAGACCAGTCAGTTTCAACTAAATTTATGAGAAGGCAAGAGGAAGAAATAAGGATGAATTATTTTAGACCATGAATATGGGAAAATTGTTTGAAATTATTAAGAAATAGCATTAGAGCTTAAAAGAGTTGGGGGGGAGAGATATGGAAACTGAATAAAGGAATCAATCTGCCAATCAGTATCTTTTATGCTTTTTTTGCTCAAGGGCATGGCCACATACACACACATTCAGACACTCCTGTTCCAATTTTAAGAAATTTATTTAGTTGTAAGTTTTAGTATTCATACTGTGTATTTATGATTTTTTGGAGCCATATTCTGTTAGTGAGGAAGTGAAGCAGTCAAGGTAAACCAAAGTGCAGTCCATGGGGCTTAGCTGAAGATGAGAGGTCTGAGTTTTATGCATTAGATATGACAGCTAGAGTGGATTTTTGTGAGGTAGCTGGAAATTAAAAAGATTACTAGAAGGATGTAACCAATTTTGTATTGAATTTGTTTCAGAAAGGTATATACTTTAGAATGAAATCTTTCTAATATGATGAAACACATGGAAACTCTTTATTCCAGTTATATTTTACTTATCTAATGGAGGTTATCCTACATATGCACTAGATCAGTGAGGTCTGGCGGTATATGAATGTTATTTTTCTTCTCTTATAGTGACCAATATGTCATGGGCAAAACATTCCCCAATCAAAGGCCTTCTTGGTTGAAAGATATAAAGTTAGAGGAAAAGAGATTCGAAATTAATCAGGGCTTTGCATGTGTGTAGACCCAACTCTTAAAGGTTGAAAGTTTATATGAAGAAGGAAAGACAAAAAGAGAAAGAGAATTTCAAAGCTTAGTTGTTTGAGAGAAGAAGGATCATAATGCTTTATTTTTTGAGTGGCTAATCTCTATACAGAAACTATAGGAAGCAGCAGCTAATCATGTGCCTTGCATCAAAGCCATAGGAGTGGGGACAGATAGCTCTTGAGAGTACATGTCAAAGTAATATCATTAGAAAAGAGAGAGAGCAGCAACATTGCAGCATATAGGAAAGGATGGTTAAAAGGAGTCACTGCCAGGAGAATTAATGAGATGGAAGGCTTTTGATTCCACTCAGCAGAGAGTTGGAGGAAGAGGCATCCTATATGTGTAAGCGCTGGAGGAAGGGGCATTCCATATGTGTAAGCACTACTCATACTAGTGTGTAAAAAAAACCCTGTATATGTGAAATAGCTGCTCATAAGAAGAATTGTCATGGCACATATACGACACCTCAAGCTTATGAAAAGCAGACTTTGTGATGGTGATTATGTTAATTGTTGTTACCAGGATAGATTGGAAGATTTGGTTATGCCAAACATGCTATTATCATTGTGGGGTTGAATTCTGGTGTTTTAAAATTGACTTGAGGAAAAGGAAGGGCTACTTAGAGATAAAAAAAATTACATTTTACCACTATTGAGTTTACTAGGTTATTGCTTCCCCATTCTGCCCATTCTCAGATGCTGCACAGATCTGAATTGAAAGAGGATATATGTTTCACATGAGAAAGAGAACAAGTTTTAGAAGGATGGTAGGGAAAATGAGTTTAAGTATGGAAAGTGGAATTATTGACATAAGAGTGAATGAGGTTATAAGCAGAAGAGATATTATTTACAGAGAGTTTTTAAGAGATTTGGTTATTTGACAGAACCATGAGGAAAACTACTGTTGATAGAATAGGAAGGAGAAGATGCTTCATCATTGACTACTGTAGCGGAATAGCCAGACAGGAAACAATGCATAAGTGAACAGATGAAGCAGAAAAACCAAAGGAATGGATTTTTAAAAGCAAATACTTAAACCACACCTGTGAAGTACTTTCAAGATGTCAAGGCTATAACAAATGTTTAACCAGAATCCTTGAGGGATGAGGACTGGAAGTAAGTCATGTAGTAGAGAAGATCACCAGTAGACACAGCCCTACAAAATCCATACTGGGAATCAGAAAGAAGAGAATGGGACTTTTAGGGTGTAGGAATGCGAGAATTAAGGTGAGTTTCAAAGACCTTGAAGAAAGCAGAAGCGAGGGCAATGGAGCAATAGTTGCATGGGTTGGAGGGTCTCCTTTTTGGGGTTGAGCTACTAAAGGATACTTCCATGAGGAGGGAAAAGTTTGGGCAAAATGGGCGAGTGAGGGGGAGGAATTATCTCTGGGGCTCATTCCTTTAAGACTTGAGTAGTTGTCCCATCTGGGCCATACATCTTGTCCACCTGGAGCTGGGAGAGTACTTGGAAGACCTTGCATAAATAGAATATAGGAGGTAGCACAGGTTTAGTGGGAGAAGATGGAGGCACTGGATTGGGAAAAGAATCATCTAGAACTGAATTACATGAAAATAAGGTACCAAAAAAGTGGCTTTATCAGTTATAGAGTTAGCTGTAGATTGATCATATAAGAGAGGAGGAAAGGTTGAATTACAAAAGCTATTGAAGATGCTTTTGATTGAGAACCAGAAAGATTTGCATGTAGGATAAGAAACCAAATCATCATGCCATCCTTTTATGAAAGTGCACTTGACTTTACAAAGAACAGCTTTGCAGTGATTCTGAGCAGAAATGAAAGTGGAGTGAGTTTCAGGGGAAGTAAGGAGTTTCATTGCCTGGTATACTTTGTCCCTGATGTGACAGGTATCAGAGTAGGAGCTATCATATCACATCTGGGGGGAGCAAGATTTACTTGAAGATGGAACATAGTACTCCAACCCAGCCAAGATAACCTGTGCTATGAGTTCAACACGGCATGAGGCATCCTGGCCAGTGAAGCAGTACCAGTCTTGGAGAGTATCATTGAAGAAGCTACACAAGGATGATTGTTGAGCTCTCCCAAAGTGCCAAAGTTGGCATTTCAAGAGGCTTAGAGATTGGACATGACCACTTAGAAGAGATAGAAATGAGATGGTAGGTGGAGAAGCTATATGGTGCAGAAGTAATGTAGCTGTAGTAAGAGGACTCAAAAGTAGAAAAAGAGAATTGGAAGATTAGTTTCATGGTCAGGAACCTTTCTTGGATTTTTTATAATCTGTTCCAGATTGTTAAAGAGGGGAAAAGACGGTTTACTTAATAGTATTTCTTCATGAAAATTATGCTTAGTTTCAGTATTTTATTACACAGTATCATTATCAAAATGATGGTATTTTTAGAAGGAACTTTGATCAAAATTGCTCTGTGAGAAAGCTAGTGAAATGTGAATACTTTATTCCATTATATTTGATTTTTCTTTTCATATCATTATGATGTATGTTTGGTGTAGGTGAAATAAGTAGTATCAAAACTTGGCAATAGAAATTTTAGTGGGTGATTTTTATACATTCTTTTAGACCTCTATCTTAGGAAGTATTATCTCAAAATTATCTTTCTTTTTCAGTAGGATACATTATACAGTAAATACAGTATTATCTTATCTGATGTTTTCCTTGTAGCAAAGTGACACCTGTTATGCCTTTCTTTTCAGTCTTAAAGGAATTAGACCTTAGGGTCTTGCATAATTAGCTGCCTTTTGCACCATGTTTTGCATAAAAGGTCTTCCTTGTGACCACTTTTGCACATGAATCCCCTGAGTCCCAAACAAATCATTCATATCACATTATTATGTTGAGCAAAATGGAATAGATTATTACACAACGCAAGCAGCACAAGCTGGTAGTCTTTAAAACCCACTTTTGTCTCACCAGTCTGGTTGTATCAATACAATAAAATGCACCCATTTACTGCAAAGGGTCTCTTGTAAGATTATTCCATGCATTCTAGTTAAAAGGCTGCTCCACTATCATGTTATGAAGTACAAAATAACTGTACTTGGTGTGCCTTTTTGTGAACATCATAATGCTGCCATCTTTTATGGATCCTTAGAAATGTATAGACATAAGAATACATTTATGTTTGTAAGTAAATTACTGTACAAAAAACAGACTGTATTCTGTGCAAGCTTTAGAAATGCTATGAATAATTACCATTCATTGTTTTCTGTGATCTGCATAAATCTAGAAATTCATTCCAGGACAAACAGCATGAAAAGCTTAGAGCTTCTCTCAAGGAACGCAAGAAATTAAGGTATATTCTATGACTATACTGTTTGTTTGAATTCTTGCTTTCAGGATAAGATTTAATCAGAGCAAATAGAATTTTACCAAGGCTTCACCTTAATAGACCACAATATGAAAAGTTCTACTGTGGAAATGTATTATAATAAACATACAGTTTGTTGTTTTCCCTGTAGATTAGTAGGCTTATTTTTAAAGTGCATTTATGATTGATCTCTATTTAGCTCAGGTGTCCTTTAGCTTGTGAAAAACTTAAGGAGAGTACATCTCCAACTTCTGTTTCTTTTGACATGTGTAAAGGCAGTGCTATAGGATTTCAGTGTTGTGTAAACTTGAAATGATTCACTCTATTTGTCATTTGATCTTGGTAATAAAGGCTAATTCCAACATGCTTTTTTTTTCATATTTGCACCTGCACTATATTAATTTTGAAAGTTAAAAGACATAAAGTTATCACCTAGCTACCATGTCCAACAGTCATCTACGATGGTAGTATAAGCACCCCCTTATTGTTGAATTTTTCTTTCATCATGACACATAGCACTTATTTTTTCTTGTTAAAAGATATTTTGTGGCTAGATTTGTAGTGAACAAATTAAAAAAATTTTGTTTTGTTATAATGTTTCCTTGCATCTGTCTTGCATCATAATCGTATTAGTTTTGTTTAATGGTTTACATCCTTACTACGACAAAGGATATCAGAAAATTTTTCCCAGTGTCTTGTTGAAGTTATGCGCATATCTTTGCAGAAGCCAAGCTTTTAAAGGAACTGGCTCAGGTGAATCATCGTATTTATCAAGAAGAATTATGAGAGGTGGATGACTGTCTGTGCTTATGCACCTGTTAGCATGAAGATTGAGGGTGAGATGCGAGTCTGTGGGCAGTACGATATGAGTTTGTCAGCAGTTTAATGATGGGAGATTTTAATGAAAGATTGTGTGATGTGGCAGTTAAGGGCACAGTATGTTTGGGAGGCATGGGTCACCCAAAGTGAATGAAATTGTTGAACTGTTTGTCAAGTCATTTGCTGAAAAAACAATTAGTGATTGGGAATACTTGATGAGAAAAAGTGAGTGAGTTGGGTAAGGGTTCAATTGGCATTATTAGGTTTTGGATTAATTGATAGGCAGGCAAAGGAGAGACTATTAGATATAAGTGTGCTGAGAGGGGCTGCTGGTGAGATGTCTAAGCACTTTTGGTTGAAAGAATATCAGCAAACTTCAAGGAGAACAAGAAAATGATTTTAAAAGTGATAGATAGTAAGAAAATAACAAGAGAACAGGTAGGGGCATCAGTGAGAGAGCAGATAAAGAAATGGTAATAGGAAAAGAAGTAAAGCCAAGATAGAGTGTGTACTTTGATGGATTACTGTTTGAAATGCAAAGATATGTGGACTGAGGGAGTTTTGGTGAATGTTTGGTAAGAAACAGAGGTTTAATACCTTTTATTAGATGAAGTGTGACAAAGCGAATGGATTCGGTGGGACTGCAGTAGAATTTCTCAAGAAAGGGATGACATTGTTGATGATTGGTTTGTCAGAATTTTCTGAGCACATATGGCTTAAAGGGGATGCATAAGGACTGGCAGAATGCCTTTATAGTGCTTTTATATAAAAGCAGGGGAACAAAAAAGAATTCTCACATTATAGAGGTATAGGTATCTTGAATGTATACCTGGTTGATGTGTTGAAAATGAAATGCCTGAGGATGATATATGGTGTAAGGATGATTGATTGTGTCAGGAAAGACTGTGTAAGGGAAAGATGAGGTAGTAAGCGGAGTACGATTAAGAGAGCTGAACACGCTTTGCTGAAATGGTTTAAAAATATTGAGAGGATGAGTGAAAAGAAACTGAGAGGATATAGTTATCAGGAAGTATGGAGGAGGGAGATGCTGAGAAGTAGATGGAAGGATGGAGTGAATAAGACTTTAAGTTGTTAGGGATAGAAATTGCAGGAGGATGAGAGGTGTGTGTATGTGGGAGAGAGAGAGCTGGAGCAAAGTGGTTCACAGGGAGTGATGTGTTGTCAGTGAACTGAAGTAGGACGTACAAAATACTTAAGGAAAACCATATAAAGCTCTACTGGGGACTTGGCTGGGGATAGGGGGCTATGGTTTCATTGTGTTCTACATGACAGCTGTAAAGTGGATGAGAACAAATGAAGCTATTCTTTGTCTTTTCTTGGTGCTGTATCATTAATGTGGGGAACTGCAAAAGAGTTTGAAAGGAATGAAGGTTATGTAGCTGTCTTTGTTACAGTTCACCATGACATCATGAGTGTTATGTAGCCTTAAACTGCAAGAGCCCTTTGATGACAGTAGGGACATGATGATCGAGCCAGCCATGAGGAAGATGTCCCAGTTAGATGCAGTCTTGTATGTTCAATGTAACATTGCTTTGATGACCAGTTTTGTAGCATTAAGGACAGTAACTAGTTGCACGTAGACAATGGCTGAGATCTGTTGGTTTCTAGATAATGAAGATTTCATAGCAGTCATTGTTACAGTTCACCATGATGTCATGTGTGTTATACATCCATCAAGTTGCAAGAGCCATTTAACAGGGATACTGCAATTATAGCTTAGGAACATTTTATGAAATGGGGCTTGAAATTGTCTGATGATAATGATAACAATAATAGTAATAATAATAATAATGATAGCAATGATAATGATAATAATAATAATAATAATAACAATAATAATAATAATAATAATAATAATAATGATAATAATAATACAGGGCTTAAGTTTGTTGGGTATTCCTTGGAAATTATTTGGGAGGGTATTGATTGAGAGGGTAAAGGCATGGATAGAGCATCAGATTGAGGAAGAGCAGTGTGGTTTCAGAAGTGGTAAACGATGTGTGGATCAGGTGTGTGTTTTGAAGAATGTATGTGAGAAATACTTAGAAAAACAGATGGATATGTATATAGCATTTATGGATCTGGAGAAGGCGTATGATAGTGTGGATAGAGATGCTTTGTGGAGGGTTTTAAGAGTATATGGTGAGAAGTAAATGTGAATAAGAGCAAGGTTATTAGGTATAGTAGGGTTGAGGGACAAGTCAATTAGGAGGTAAGTTGGAATGGAGAAAAACTGGAGGAAGTGAAGTGTTTTAGATATCTGGGAGTGGATTTGGCAGCAGATGGAACCATGGAAGCGGAAGTAAATCATAGAGTGGGGGAGGGGGCAAAAGTTCTGAGAGCGTTGAAAAATGTGTGGAAGTCAAGAATGTTATCTTGGAAAGCAAAAATGGGTATGTTTGAAGGAATAGTGGTTCCAACAATGTTATATGGTTGCTAGGCGTGGGCTATAGATAGAGTTGTGCAGAGGAGGGTGGATTTGTTGGAAATGAGATGTTTGAGGATAATATGTAGTGTGAGGTGGTTTGACCGAGTAAGTAATGAAAGGGTAAGAGAGATGTGTGGTAGTAAAAAGAGTGTGGTTAAGAGAGCAGAAGAGGGTGTTTTGAAATGGTTTGGTCACATGGAGAGAATGAGTGAGGAAAGATTGACCAAGAGGATATATGTGTCAGAGGTGGAGGGAACATGGAGAAGTGGGAGACCAAATTGGAGGTGGAAAGATGGAGTGAGAAAGATTTTGAGTGATCGGGGCCTGAACATGCAGGAGGGTGAAAGGCGTGCAAGGAATAGAGTGAATTGGAACGATGTAGTATACTGGGGTCAACGTGCTGTCAATGGACTGAACCAGGGCATGTGAAGCATCTGGGGTAAACCATGGAAAGTTTTGTGGGGCCTGAATGTGGAAAGGGAGCTGTGGTTTCGGTGCATTATACATGACAGCTGGAGACTTAGTGTGAACGAATGGGGCCTTTGTTGTCTTTTCCTAGCGCTAATTCGTGCACATGCGGGGTGAGGGGGTTGTCATTTCATGTGGGGCAGGGTGTTGACGGGAATGAATAAGGGCAGACTATGAATTATATACATGAGTATATATGTATATGTCTGTGTGTGTGTGTGTGTATATGGATACATTAAGATGTATAGGTATGTATGTGTGCTGTGTGTGGACATGTATGTATATACATGTGTATGTGGGTGGTTTGGGCCATTCTTTCGTTTGTTTCCTTGTGCTCCCTTGTTAATGTGGGAGACAGTGACAAAGTATAATAAATATGAAAAAATAAATGGTATGGAAGATAAGTTGCTAGAAGCAGTGAAAAGTTTTTACCAAAGATGTAAGACATGTGTATGAGTAGGAAGAGAGGAGAGTGATTGGTTCCCAGTGAATGTTGGTTTGTGGCAGGGGTGTCTGATGTCTCCATGGTTATTTAATTTGTTTATGAGTGGGGTGGTTAGTGAGGAAAATGCAAGAGTTTTGGAGAGAGGCTCCAGAGAGAATGCAGTATGCTGTTGATGAGAGGGCCTGGGAAGTGAGTCAGTTGTTGTTTGCTGATATACAGCTCTAGTGGCTGATTTGGGTGAGAAACTGCAGATTGGTGACTGAGTTTGGAAAAGTATGTGAAAGGAAAAAGCTCAGAGTAAATGTGAATAAGAGCAAGGTTATTAGGTTCATTAGGGTTGAGGGACAAGTTGATTGTGATGTAAGTTTGAATGGAGAAAAATTGGAGGAAGTGAAGTGTTTTAGATATCCAGGAGTGGACTTAGCAGCAGATGGAACTATGATGGCGGGAGTGAGTCATGGTTGGGGAGGGGGCAATAAAGAATGTGTGGAAGGAGAGCGTTATCTTAGAGAGCAAAAATGGGTATGTTTGAAGGAATAGTAGTTCCAACAGTGTTATATGTTTGCGAGGCATGGGCTATAGATAGGGGTGTGTGGAGGAGGGTGGATGTGTTGTAAATGAAATGTTTGAAGACATTATGTGGTGTGAGGTGGTTTGAGTGAGTAAGTAATGAAAGGGTAAAAGAGATGTGTGGTAATAAAAAGAGTGTGGTTGAGAGTATAATGAATGAATATAAATGAATGAAAATAATAATAATAATAATAATAATAATAATAATAATAATAATAATCATTGTTATAATGATTTCTTTATTATTGTCATACATAATCACTGTTTCCTGCGTCAGTGAGGTAGCGCCAGGAAACAGACAAAGAACAACCCATCCACTCATATATATATATATAAACGCCCACATGCACACATATACATACATATATGCAGACATTACATACATACATGTGTACATATTCATACTTGCTTGCCTTCATCCATTCCTGTTGCTACCCTGCCCCACAGGAAAACAGCAACTATCTATCTATCTGTCTGTCTATCTATTCTATCTATCTATATCTCTAACCCCAATTCCTTCTGGGAACTCCCATCAAGAGGTGGCCATGGCAAAGAGTCTCCACTTATCCCTGTTCTTATTTGCCTTCCCCACATACACCATTCCACACATTTTTCCACTATTTCTCTCTCTCCAGTATTCCTTCACCCTGTTTGCCCATGTCACAGATGGTCTTCCACTCACACCAACACCTTTAATTGTACTATCATACACTTTCCTTGTAAACATCCAGTCTTGCATTCTCTCCATGTGCCCAAACCACCTCAAAGTATTACATTTCACTCATTCTACCACTCCATAGTTCACTCCCTTTGCATTCCCTGCCGCACCACATCTCTCATACACCCTTTCATTTCTTTCTTCATTCTATCTAGTCACACCATATGCTTTTCTCAAACAGCTCATTTTCACAGCCTGGATTCTTGACCTCTGTGACTCATTCCATGTCCATGTTTTGGCTGCATAGGTCTGGGTTGGAAGGGCTATGCTGTCCCTTAATCCTCTCTACGTTTCCATACTTACACCTCTACCCTTCGTTATTCTGTTAAGGAACCCAATGGCTCTTCTACCTTGTACTGTTCTCTTCCTTATCTCTCCTTCCTTATCACCACACTTACCCAAGACAGCTCCTAGATACTTAAATTCTCTCACTTCTTCCAGTCTTTATCCCCTCATATCCAAAGCACAATTTAGTACACTTTCTTCTTTCACTCTGTATGGTCTAAAAAAAACCTATACTTTTCCTTTCAAGCACCATATCTTTACTTTTACTTCTTGCATGTACACACATAATAAAACACACAACCTTTTGCAATTCCTCTTCACTCTCGGCAAACAACACAGTATCATCCGCAGACATGCTTGCCACTAGCCACCATATCTCACTGCCACACTCCATCTTTGCACCCCTTTTCCCTAGTTTTGCTTTCATCTCTCTTATCATTCCATCTTTATATATATCAAAAAGCCAGTGACATCACAGAGGTCTCACACCTACATGTATCCCAAAACTTTCGCTCAGCTCTCTATACACCCCTACACTTGCATTTGCTCCTCTATAGAAGGCTTTCACACCATCCAACAGTTCTCCCCTATACCATATAATGATAATGATGATAAGAATAATGATAACAGGAACAGACAAAGAAAGGCCACATCTGCTCACATCTGTTTTCTAGCTGTCATGTGTAATACACTGAAACCACAACTCCCTATCCATAATCCAGCCCCACAGACCTTTCCATGGTTTACCTCAGACACATCACAAGTCCTGGTTGATTCTATTGACAGCACTTTCACATATTGTCCCACAGCATTCCAATTCACTCTATCCCTTGCATGCCTTTCCCCCTCCTGCATGGTCAGACCCTGATCATTCAAAATCATCTATACTCCATCTTTCCATTTCCAATTGGGTGTCCCTGTTCTCCTTATTTCCTCCTTTTCTAACACTGTATATTCTCTTTGTTAATGTTTTATCTCTCATTTCCTCCATGTGTCCAAACCATTTAAGCAACCCTCTTCAGATTTCTCAACCACACTCTTTTTATTACCACACATCTGTCTTACCGTTTCATTACTTAATCAAACCACCTTACACCACATATTGTCCTTAAACATTTCATTTCCAACACATCTACCCTCTTGTGCACAACCTTACCCATATAGCCTATGCCTCACATCCATATGATATTGTCGGGACTACTACATCTTCAAACATATTCATTTTTGCCCTCCCAAGTAACGCTCTCTCTTTCCACACATTCTCCAGCACTCGCACAACCTTTGCCCCCTCACTCACCTTATAACTCACTTCTGCTTCCATGGTTCCATTTGTTGCCATGTCCACTCCCACATATCTAAAACACTTCACTTCCTCCAAGTTTTCTCCATTCAGACTCACACCTGAACTATCCTGTCCCTAAACCCTGTTAAACTTGATAACCCTGATTTATTCATGAATACTCTCAATTTCCTCCTTTCACTCACTCTTCTAAACTCAGCCACCAACCTCTGCAGCTTCTCACTCACATCCATCACCAGTGCTGTATCATCAGTAAGCAACTTACTTGCTAGGCCTTCTCATCGCTCTCAGACTGGATACTCACCCCTCTCCAAGACTCGCATTTACCTGCCTCACCACCCCAAATTAAACTATCGTGGTAGCCTCACATGTCCCTGCCACAGACCAACCTTCACTTGGAACCATTCATTCTCCTCTCATTCTATTTGTACACTTGCATTATACCCTTAAGAAAAACTTTCCATTGCTTCTAACAGCTATCCTCCCACACTGTATACTCTTAAGACCTTCCACAAGGCATCTCTATCAATCCTATAATATGCTTTCTCCAGATCCATAAATGCCACATACAAGTCCATCAGATTTTCCAAGTATTTCTCACACATTCCTAAAAGCAAATGGCTTAATCTAATGTTCTGTACATGCCTTTACCCCCTGAATCACCACCCTCTCATACAACTTACTAGGTACATTCAACAAACTTATACCTCTAGTTTGAACACTCACCTGTATCCCCTTTGTCTTAATACATTGTCACTATATATGCATTCCGCCAATCATACATTGAAAATCCTTAGCAATCAGTCAACAACACAGTCACCCCTTTTCTTAATAGAATCACCCACAATACCATTCATCTTATGTAAGGCTTTCACTACTACTTCTCTCTCCCCTAAACACTCTCCATGACTCTCTTACTTCAAATACCCACCCTGCATGACTCCTTCATCTCTTTCCCCTTTTAGAAAGTTGAAATACAAGGAGGGGAGAGTTTCTAGCCCCCCCCCCCCTGCTCCCGTCCCCTTTAGTTGCCTTCTACGACGTGTGGGGAATGCTTGGGAAGTATTCTTTCTCCCCTATCCCCAGGGATATATATATATATATATATATATATATATATATATATATATATATATATATATATATATATATATAAAACCATCCCCTCCTCGTATTTTAACTTTCTAAAAGGGGAAACAGGAGTCATGCGTGGAGTGCTCATCCTCCTCGAAGACTCAGATTGGGGGTTTATAAATGAGTGTGGATGTAACCAAGATGAGAAAAAAGGAGATAGGTAGTATGTTTAAGGAAAGGAACTTAGATGTTTTGGCTCTGAGTGAAACAAAGCTCAAGGGTAAAGGGGACGAGTGGTTTGGGAATGTTTTGGGAGTAAAGTCAGGGGTTAGTGAGAGGACAAGAGCAAAGGAAGGAGTAGCACTACTCCTGAAACAAGAGTGTTGGGAGTATGTGATAGAGTGTAAGAAAGTAAACTCTAGATTGATATGGGTAAAACTGAAAGTAGATGGAGAGAGATGGGTGATTATTGGTGCCTATGCACCTGGGCATGAGAAGAAAGATCATGAGAGGCAAGTGTTTTGGGAGGAGCTGAGTGAGTGTGTTAGCAGTTTTGATGCACGAGACCGAGTTATAGTGATGGGTGATTTGAATGCAAGGGTAAGTAATGTGGTAGTTGAGGGAATAATTGGTGTACATGGGGTGTTCAGTGTTGTAAATGGAAATGGTGAAGAGCTTGTAGATTTGTTTGCTGAAAAAGGACTTTTGATTGGGAATACCTGGTATAAAAAGAGAGATTTACATAAGTGTAGGTATGTAAGTAGGAGAGATGGCCAGAGAGCGTTATTGGAATACGTGTTGATTGATAGGATGTTACTGTGCTGAGAGGTGCAACTGGAGGGATGCCTTATCATTATCTTGTGGAGGTTAAGGTGAAGATTTGTATAGGATTTCAGAAAAGAAGAGAGAATGTTGGGGTGAAGAGATTGGTGAGAGTAAGTGAGCTTGGGAAGGAGACTTGTGTGAGGACGTACCAGGAGAGACTGAGTGCAGAATGGAAAAGGGTGAGAGCTAAGGAAGTAAGGGGAGGGGGGGAGGAATGGGATGTATTTAGGGAAGCAGTGATGGCTTGCACAAAAGGTGCTTGTGGCATGAGAATCATGGGAGGTGGGCAGATTAGAAAAGGTAGTGTGTGGTGGGATGAAGAAGTAAGATTGTTAGTGAAATAGAAGAGAGAGGCATTTGGACAATTTTTGCAGAGAAATAGTGCAAATGACTGTGAGATGTATAAAAGAAAGAGGGAGGAGGTCAAGAGAAAGGTGCAGGAGGTGAAAAAGAAGGCAAATGAGAGTTGGGGTGAAAGAGTATCATTAGATTTTAGGGAGAATGAAAAGATGTTCTGGAAGGAGGTAAATAGAATGCGTAAGACAAGAGAAGAAATAGGAACATCGGTGAAGGGGGCTAATGGGGCGGTAATAACAAGTAGTTTTGATGTAAGGAGATGGAGTAAGTATTTTGAAGGTTTGTTGAATGTGTTAGATGATAGAGTGGCAGATATAGGGTGTTTTGGTCGAGGTGGTGTGCTAAGTGAGAAGGTTATGGAGAATGATTTGGTAGACAGAGAAAAGGTAGTGAAAGCTTTGTGGAAGATGAAAGCCTGCAAGGCAGCGGGTTTGGATGGTATTGCAGTGGAATTTATTAAAAAAGGGGGTGACTGTGTTGTTGACTGGTTGGTGAGGATATTCAGTGTGTGTATGGCTTGTGGTGAAATGCCTGAGGATTGGCGGAATGCATGCACAGTGCCATTGTACAAAGGCAAAGGGGATAAAGGTGAGTGTTCCAATTACAGAGGTATAAGTTTGTTGAGTATTCCTGGGAAATTATATGGGAGGGTATTGATTGAAAGGGTGAAGACATGTACAGAGCATCAGATTGGGGAAGAGCAGTGTGGTTTTAAAAGTGGTAGAGGATATGTGGATCAGATGTTTGCTTTGAAGAATATATGTAAGAAATACTTAGAAAAACAAATGGATTTGCATGTAGCATTTATGGATCTAAAGAAGGCATATGATAGAGTTGATAGAGATGCTCTGTGGAAGGTATTAAGAGTATATGGTGTGGGAGGCAAGTTGCTTGAAGCAGTGAAAAGTTTTAATCGAGGATGTAAGGCATGTGTATGAGTAGGAAGAGAGGAAAGTGATTGGTTCTCAGTGAATGTCGGTTTGCGGCAGGGGTGTGTGATGTCTCCATGGTTGTTTAATTTGTTTATGGATGGGTTTGCTAGGGAGGTGAATGCAAGAGTTTTGGAAAGAGGGGCACGTATGCAGTCTGTTGTGGATGAGAGAGCTTGGGAAGTGAGTCAGTTGTTGTTTGCTGATGATACGGCGCTGGTGGCTGATTCAGGTGAGAAACTGCAGAAGCTGGTGGCTGAGTTTGGTAAAGTGTGTGAAAGAAGAAAGTTGAGAGTAAATGTGAATAAGAGCAAGGTTATTAGGTACGGTTCGGTTGAGGGATGAGTCAATTGGGAGGTGAGTTTGAATGGAGAAAAACTGGAGGAAGTGAAGTGTTTTAGATATCTGGGAGTGGATTTGGCAGTTGATGGAACCATGGAAGTGGAAATGAGTCACAGGGTGGGGGAGGGGGCGAAAGTTCTGAGAGTGTTCAAAAATGTGTGGAAGCCAAAAACAGTATCGGAATGCAAAAATGGGTATATTTTGAAGTTATGGTGGTTCCAACAATATTATATGGTTGCGAGGCATGGACTATAGATAGGGTTGTGTGTAGGAGAGTGGATGTGTTGGAAATGAGATGTTTTAGGACAATATGTGGTGTGAGGTGGTTTCATCGAGTAAGTAATGAAAGGGTAAGAGAGATGTGTGCTAATAAAAAGAGTGTGGTTGAAAGAGCAGAAGAGGGTGTATTGAAATGGTTTTGTTATATGGTGAGAATGAGTGAGGAAAGATTGAGAAAGATGATATATGTGTCAGAGGTGGAGGGAACGAGAAGAAGTGGGAGACCAAGTTGGAGGTGGAAGGATGGAGTGAAAAAGATTTTGAGCGATGGGGGCCTGAACATACAGGAGAGTGAAAGGCATGCTAGGAATAGAGTGAATTGGAATGATGTGGTATACTGGGGGTGATGTGCTGTCAATGGATTGAACCAGGGCATGTGAAGCGTCTTGGGAACCATGGAACGTTTTGTGGGGCCTGGATGTGGAAAGGGAGCTGTGGTTTCAGTGCCTTATACATGACAACTAGAGACTGAGTGTGAGTGAAAGAGGCCTTTGTTGTACTTTCCTGGCGCTACCTCGCATGCATGGGGGGAGAGGGGCATTTCATGAGTGGCAGGGTGGCGACGGGAATTAATAAAGGCAGCAAGTATGAATTATGTACATGTGTATATATGTATATGTCTGTGTATGTATATATATGTATACATTGAAATGTATAGGTATGTATATGTGTGTGTATGGATGTGTATGTATATACTTGTGTATGTGGGCGGGATAGGCCATTCTTTCGTCTGTTTCTTTGTGATACCTTCCTAACGCAGGAGACAGTGACAAAGTATAATAATATGATAAAATATATATATGTTTATTTATTTATTTATTTTACTTTGTTGCTGTCTCCTGCGTTAGTGAGGTAGCGCAAGGAAACAGATGAAAGAATGGCCCAAACAACCCTCATACACATGTATATACATACACCTCCACACATGCAAATATACATACCTATACATCTCAACGTATACATATATATACACACACAGACATGTACATATATACACATGTACTTAATTCATACTATCTGCCTTTATTCATTGCCATCACCACCCTATCACACATGAAATAACAACCCCCTCCCCCCGCATGTGCGCGAGGTAGCGCTAGGAAAAGACAACAAAGGCCACATTCATTCACACTCATTCTCTATCTGTCATGTAAACTACAGCTCCCTTTCCATATCCAGGCCCCACAGAACTTTCCATGGTTTACCCCAGATGCTTCACATGCCCTGGTTCAATCCATTGACACCATGTCGACCCCGGTATACCACATCGTTCCAATTCACTTTATTCTTTGCATGCCTTTCACCCTCCTGCATGTTCAGGCCCCGATCACTCAAAATCTTTTTCATCCCATCTTTCCACCTCCAATTTGGCCTCCCCTTTCTTGTTCCCTCCACCTCTGACACATATATCCTCTTGGTCAATCTTTCCTCTCTCATTCTATCCATGTGACCAAACCATTTCAAAACACCCTCTTCTGCTCTCTCAGCCACACTCTTTCTATTACCACACATCTCTCTTACCCTATTATTACTTACTCGATCAAACCACCTCACACCACATATTGTCCTCAAACATCTCATTTCCAGCACATCCACCCTCTTCCGCACAAGTCTATCTATAGCCCACACCACACATTGTCCTCAAACATCTCATTTCCAGCACATCCATCCTCCTGCGCACAACTCTATCCATAGCCCACGCCTCGCAACCATATAACATTGTTGGAACCACTATCCCTTCAAACGTACCCATTTTTGCTTTACGAGATAATGTTCTAGACTTCCACACATTCTTCAACGCTCCCAGAACTTTTGCCCCCTCCCCCACCTTATGATTCACTTCCGCTTCCATGGTTCCATCCGCTGGCAAATCCACTCCCAGATATCTAAAACACTCCATTCCAACAGTTTTTCTCCATTCAAACTTACCTCCCAATTGACTTGACCCTCAACCCTACTATACCTATAACCTTGCTCTTATTCACATTTACTCTCAGCTTTCTTCTTTCACACACTTTACCAAACTCAGTCACCAGCTTCTGCAGTTTCTCAACGAATCAGCCGCCAGCGCTGTATCATCAGCGAATAACAACTGACTCACTTCCCAAGCTCTTTCATCCACAACAGACTGCATGCTTGCCCCTCTTTCCAAAACTCTTGCATTCACCTCAGTAAAAACCCCATCCATAAACAAATTAAACAACCGTGGAGACATCATGCATCCCTGCCACAAACCTACATTCACTGAGAACCAATCACTTTCCTTTCTTCCTACACGTACACATGCCTTACATCCTCGATAAAAACCTTTCACTGCTTCTAACAACTTGCCTCCCACACCATTTATTCTTAATACCTTCCACAGAGCATCTCTATCAACTCTATCATATATGCCTTCTCCAGATCCATAAATGCTACATACAAATCCATTTGCTTTTCTAAGTATTTCTCACATACATTCTTCAAAGCAAACACCTGATCCACACATCCTCTACCACTTCTGAAACCACACTGCTCTTCTCCAATCTGATGCTCTGTACATGCTTTCACCCTCTCAATCAATACCCTCCCATATAATTTCCCAGGAATACTCAACAAACTTATACCTCTGTAATTTGAGCACTCACTTTTATCCCCTTTGCCTTTGTAGAATGGCACTATGCAAGCATTTCGCCAATCCTCAGGCACCTCGCCATGAGTCATACATACATTAAATAACCTTACCAACCAGTTAACAATACAGTCACCCCCTTTTTTAATAAATTCCACTGCAATACCATCCAAACCCACTGCCTTGCCAGCTTTCTTCTTCCGCAAAGCTTTTACCACCTCTTCTCTGTTTACCAAATCATTTTCCCTAACCCTCTCACTTTGCACACCACCTTGACCAAAACACCCTATATCTGCCACTCTATCATCAAATACATTAAACAAACCTTCAAAATACTCACTCCATCTCCTTCTCACATCACCATATATATATATATATATATATATATATATATATATATATATATATATAGATATCTGGGAGTGGATCTGGCAGCGGATGGAACCATGGAAGCGGAAGTGGATCATAGGGTGGGGGAGGGGGCGAAAATTTTGGGAGCCTTGAAAAATGTGTGGAAGTCGAGAACATTATCTCGGAAAGCAAAAATGGGTATGTTTGAAGGAATAGTGGTTCCAACAATGTTGTATGGTTGCGAGGCGTGGGCTATGGATAGAGATGTGCGCAGGAGGATGGATGTGCTGGAAATGAGATGTTTGAGGAAAATGTGTGGTGTGAGGTGGTTTGATCGAGTAAGTAACGTAAGGGTAAGAGAGATGTGTGGAAATAAAAAGAGCGTGGTTGAGAGAGCAGAAGAGGGTGTTTTGAAATGGTTTGGGCACATGGAGAGAATGAGTGAGGAAAGATTGACCAAGAGGATATATGTGTCGGAGGTGGAGGGAACGAGGAAAAGAGGGAGACCAAATTGGAGGTGGAAAGATGGAGTGAAAAAGATTTTGTGTGATCGGGGCCTGAACATGCAGGAGGGTGAAAGGAGGGCAAGGAATAGAGTGAATTGGAGCGATGTGGTATACAGGGGTTGACGTGCTGTCAGTGGATTGAATCAAGGCATGTGAAGCGTCTGGGGTAAACCATGGAAAGCTGTGTAGGTATGTATATTTGCGTGTGTGGACGTGTGTATGTACATGTGTATGGGGGGGGGGTTGGGCCATTTCTTTCGTCTGTTTCCTTGCGCTACCTCGCAAACGCGGGAGACAGCGACAAAGTATAAAAAAAAAAAAAAAAAATGTATGTATATGAGGATTGGCGGAATGCGTGCATAGTGCCATTGTACAAAGGCAAAGGGGATAAAAGTGAGTGCTCAAATTACAGAGGTATAAGTTTGTTGAGTATTCCTGGTAAATTATATGGGAGTGTATTGATTGAGAGGGTGAAGGCATGTACAGAGCATCAGCAGTGTTGTTTCAGAAGTGGTAGAGGATGTGTGGATCAAGTGTTTGCTTTGAAGAATGTATGTGAGAAATACTTAGAAAAGCAAATGGATTTGTATGTAGCATTTATGGATCTGGAGAAGGCATATGATAGAGTTGATAGAGATGCTCTGTGGAAGGTATTAAGAATATATGGTGTGGGAGGAAAGTTGTTAGAAGCAGTGAAAAGTTTTTATTGAGGATGTAAGGCATGTGTACGTGTAGGAAGAGAGGAAAGTGATTGGTTCTCGGTGAAAGTAGGTTTGCGGCAGGGGTGTGTGATGTCTCCGTGGTTGTTTACTTTGTTTATGGATGGGGTTGTTAGGGAGGTGAATGCAAGAGTTTTGGAAAGAGGGGCAAGTATGAAGGTCTGTTGGGGATGAGAGAGCTTGGGAAGTGAGTCAGTTGTTGTTCGCTGATGATACAGCGCTGGTGGCTGATTCATGTGAGAAACTGCAGAAGCTGGTGACTGAGTTTGGTAAAGTGTGTGAAAGAAGAAAGCTGAGAGTAAATGTGAATAAGAGCAAGGTTATTAGGTACAGTAGGGTTGAGGGTCAAGTCAATTAGGAGGTAAGTTTGAATGGAGAAAAACTGGAGGAAATAAAGTGTTTTAGATATCTGGGAGTGGATCTGGCAGCGGATGGAACCATGGAAGCGGAAGTTAATCATAGGGTGGGGGAGGGGGCGAAAATCCTGGGAGCCTTGAAGAATGTGTGGAAGTCGAGAACATTATCTCGGAAAGCAAAAATGGGTATGTTTGAAGGAATAGTGGTTCCAACAATGTTGTATGGTTGCGAGGTGTGGGCTATGGATAGAGTTGTGCGCAGGAGGGTGGATGTGCTGGAAATGAGATGTTTGAGGACAATGTGTGATGTGAGGTGGTTTGATCGAGTAAGTAATGTAAGGGTAAGAGAGATGTGTGGAAATAAAAAGAGTGTGGTTGAGAGAGCAGAAGAGGGTGCTTTGAAATGGTTTGGGCACATGGAGAGAATGATGAGGAAAGATTGACCAAGAGGATATATGTGTCGGAGGTGGAGGGAACAAGGAGAAGTGGGAGACCAAATTGGAGGTGGAAAGATGGAGTGAAAAAGATTTTGAGTGATCGGGGCCTGAACATGCAGGAGGTTGAAAGGCGGGCAAGGAATAGAGTGAATTGGATCGATGTGGTATACCGGGGTTGACGTGCTGTCAGTGGATTGAATCAGGTCATGTGAAGCGTCTGGGGTAAACCATGGAAAGTTGTGTGGGGCCTGGATGTGGAAATGGAGCTGTGGTTTCGGTGCATTATTGCATGACAGCTAGAGACTGAGTGTGAACGAATGGGGCCTTTGTTGTCTTTTCCTAGCGCTACTTCGCACACATGAGGGGGGAGGGGGATGGTATTCCATGTGTGGTGAGGTGGCGATGGGAATGAATAAAGGCAGACAGTGTGAATTGTGTGCATGGGCATATATGTATGTGTCTGTGTGTGTATATATATGTGTACATTGAGATGTATAGGTATGTATATTTGCGTGTGTGGACGTGTATGTATATACATGTGTATGGGGTGAGTTGGGCCATTTCTTTTGTCTGTTTCCTTGCGCTACCTCGCAAACGCGGGAGACAGCGACAAAGCAAGATAAGAATAAAATAAATAAAAATTTATATATGTGTGTGTGTGTGTGTGTGTGTGTGTGTGGTGTGATGTGGTTTGATCGAGTAAGTAATGAAAGGGTAAGAGAGAGAGCAGAGGAGGGTGTGTTGAAATGGTTTGGACATATGGATAGAATGAGTGAGGAAAGGTTGACAAAGAGGACATATGTGTCTCAGTTGGAGAGAATAAGAAGTTGGAGACCAAATTGGAGGTGAAAGGATGGAGTGAAAAAGATTTTGATCGATCAGGGCTTATACATGCAGGAGGATGAAAAGCTTTCTCAGAATAGAGTGAATTTGAATGATTTGGTATACTGGGGTTGACTTGTTGTCAGTGGACTGAACCAGAGCATATGAAGTGCCTAGGGAAACCGTAGAAAGGTCTCTGGAGCCTGGATGTAGTTAGGTTTGTGGTTTCAGTTTGTTACACATGACAGCCAGAGAATGAGTGTGAGTGGATGTGTCCTATTTTCGTTTTGTTTCCTCTCGCTACCTCTGACATGGAGGGTGGTGATGCTGTTTCCTGTGTAACAGGGTGGTGCCAGGAATGGATGAAGGCAAGCAAGTATGAATATGTGTCTGTGTATATATGTATGTGTATGTATATGTGTTTGTGTTGACATTATATATTTATATATGTATATTATTACATATGTATTTACATGCACATGTATGTGCATGTATGTGTATATATGTTTATATGAGTAGATGGGTCTCTCTTCATCTGTTTTTGTTGGCACTACATTGCTAACATGGAAAATGGCGATCACATATGATTATAATAGTAATAATGATATATATACATACATACATATACATATATACACATGTACATGGTCATACTTGCTTGCCTTTATCTATTTCTTCATCTGTTTCCTGGCACTACATTGCTAACATGGGAAATGGCGATCATGTATGATCATAATAGTAATAATGATATATATACATACATACACATACATATATACACATGTACATGATCATACTTGCTTGCCTTTATCCATTCCACCCCACCCCACAGGAAACAGCATCGCCAACCCTCTGCAACGGCAAGGTAGCATCAGGAAACATACAAAGAATGGCTACATATGCTCACATCCACTTTCTAGCTGTCATGTGTAATGCACCGAAACCACAGCTCCCTATCCCCATCCAGGCCCAGAGACCTTGCCATGGTTTACCCCAGATGTTTCACATGTCCTGCTTCAGTCAATTGATGGCATGTCAACCCCAGTATACCACATCATTCATATTTAGTCTATCCAAGCATGTCTTTCACCTACATGCATGTTCAAGCCTGGATCACTCAAAATCTTTTTCACTCCATCTTTCCACTTCCAATCTGGTCCCTCTCTTCTCCTTGTTCCCTTGACTTCTGACACATATATCCTCTTTTTCAACCTTTTCTCACTGATTCTCTCCATATATCCAAACCATTTCAACACACCTTCTGCTCTCTCAACCACTCTCTTTAGAATTATCACACATCTCTGTTACCCTTTCAATTACTTACTCGATCAAACCACCTCGCACCACATATTGCTCTCAAACACTTCATTTCCAACACATCCACCCTCCTTTGTACAACCCTGTCTATAGCCCATGCCTTGGAACCTAATGACATTGTTGGAACTACTATTCCTTCAAACCTACCTGTTATGGCTCTTTGGGATAATGTTCTCTCATTCCATCCACTCTTCATCACTCCTAGAACCTTCATCCCCTTCCCACCCTATGACTCTCCTGCTTCCATGGTTCCATTTGTTGCTAAGTCCACTCCCAGATATCTAAAACAATTCATTTCCTCCAATTTTCTCCATTCACCTTACATCCCAACTAACTTGTCAGTCAAACCTGCTGAACCTGGTAACCTTGCTTTTATTCACATGTACTTTCAACTCTTTCCTTTCACACTCTCATCCAAACTCAGTTACCACTTTCTGCAGTTTCTCTCTTGAATTAGCCACCAGTCCTGTATTACCAATGTACACAAATTAGCTCACTTCCCAGGCACTCTCATCCCCAACAGAGTGCATACTCTCCCCCCCTCTCCACCTTTTCATTTACCTCCCAAACCACTCCATCCTTCACTGGGACCAATCACTCTCCTCTATTCCTTCACATACACATGCCTTACACCCATGATAAAAACTTCTCACTGCTTCTGGTAGCTTACCTGCCACACCAAATATTCTGAAGTCCTTCCACAAAGCATCTCTGTCAACCCTATAATATGCCTTCTCCAGATCCATAAATGCCATTTACAAATCCATCTGTTTTTCTTAGTGTGTATTTCTCAAACATATTCTTCAAAGCAAACACCTGATCCACATATCCTCTACCACTCCTAAAACCACACTGCTCCTCCTCAATCTGATGCTCTGTACATGCCTTCATCCTCTCAATCAGTACCCTCCCATACAGTTTTCCAGGAATACTTAACACAGTTATGCCTCTCTAGTTTAAATACTCACCTCTATCCCCTTTACCTTTGTACAATAGCACTATGCATGCATTCTGCCAATCCTCAGACACTTCACCATCATCCATACATACACTGAATATCTTTACCAACCAATCAACAACACAGGCACCCCTTTCTTGATAATTTCAACTACCTTACAGTAAATCCACTCCCGCTGCCTTGTTGCATTTCATCTTCCACAAGTTTCACCACCTCTTCTTTCTTCCCCAAACCACTCTCCCTAACTCTCCCACTTCGCATACAACCCTAACCAAAACACACTACATTTGCCACTGTATCATCAAACATATTCAATAGCACTTCAAAATACTCACTCCATCTCTTCACTTCGTCACTACCTGTTATCACTTCCTCTTTTACCCCATCACTGATGTCCCCATTTGTTTTCTTGTGCTTCACTCACTATGTATCTCCTTCCAAATCTCCCTCCAAAACATCTTTTTATTCTCCCTAAAGTGGAATTATACTCTCATCCCAACTCTCATTTCCCACTTTCTCAACCCCTTCCTTAATGATACTCTCTCATCCCAACTCTCATTTCCCACTTTCTCAACCCATTCATCTTCCTGCTGCTTTCTCTTTTACATCCCCAATCATTTGTACTCCTTCCTTGTAAGTATCTCCCAAACACCTCTCTTTTCTCTTTCACTAGCAAATTTACTTCTTGATCCCACCACTTACTACCGTATCTAATCTGCCCACCTCTCACATGCCACATGCATCTCTCACACATGCCATCACAGCTTCCCTAAATACCTTCCATTCCTCACCCTCTCTCCTCACTTCATATGCTCTCATCTTTTGCCATTCTACACTTAATCTCTCTTGGTATTTCTTCACACAAGTCACCTTTCCAAGCTCACCTACTCTCACCACTCTCTTCTCCCCAACATTGTCTCCTCTTTTTTGAAAACTTCTACAAATCTTAACCCTCGTCTCTCCAAAATAGTGATTAGACAACCCTCTTGATGCCCCTTTCAGCACATTTACATCAAAAAGTCTCTTTTACCTGCCTGTCAATTAATATGTAATCTAATAATGCCCGTTGACCATCTCTCCCCTCACATATGTATACTTGTGTATCTCTCTAAACCAGGTATCCCAATCACCAGTCTTTTTTCTTCACATAACTCCCCAAGCTCTTCAACACTTCCACTCACAACATTGAATACTCCGTACACTACAATTATACCCTCAACTGCCACATTACTTAGATTTTCATTTAAATCACCCATCACTAATATCTCTGGTCACTGGAAGATGAATGTGCTTTTCTTTAAACTTTAATTCATTCCCATCATCTTTTGACATCCCTTATAGAACTAATCCCATCATCACATTATTATTTAAAGCTTCCTGCCTCTGTTTAAAATCCCAACTTACATTTGCATTAGCTTCCAGCTGTTATCCACAGATGTCACTAGCAGCTTCTGTCATCCATGGAGTATCAAAGAGAGTGGATATACCTCATCTGGGATTTATGCTAAATGTACATGCACACCACTGTAGTTAGTTTTAGAAGAGATGAAAATTGTGTGGTACAGGTTGTACCTCTCTAATCCGGCAACTTCCATGGTCCGGCACATTTTGAATCTGCCACCATTAGCTTCTGAATCTGCAATCAGAGCAGTGCTGTTAGAAGCGCTGAGGCGCCAATATCTATTTTCACTGCAGCTGAGATAATGAACAGTCCTGTTAATTTCTCATAATTAGTTTCTTGCTGGAAATGAAAGCCAGAAATGTTAAAAGTTTCAGAAGACTTTGAAAGGTGCTAGGAGTACAGAATTAGACAGTGCACTTGTAAAGTGGTTTAAGCTCCGACATAATGAAGGTGTAAGCTTTCCTGGGAAGATGTTTATTGAGCAGGCCACATTTTTTCATAGAGAAGTAAAGCTGGACTATGACTGTGAATACATAGTAATGGTTACATAAGTTTAAGATGTGGAATTTTAGCACATAGTGTGTGTGGAGAAAAGTTTAGTGTTGACACGGAACTTATAGTGTAAGGTCATATTAAAAGAATCAATAAAAATTCCAATTATCTATTAAGCAACCAACAGCAGTATGTACAGGGAGAGAGAGAGTGTACAAGCTGGCTAGGACTGACACAGTGCAGGCTGGCTGCCTTTACGATAACAATAAAACAACAATAGTAATAAGAGTCAACCAAAGCCAACTACCAACTTTGGTCGTTTGTTACGTTAACTACTCCTCACAAAGCTGCGACAAAGTTTGTGGATGAACTTGCACAATTAGTGGCAGCAGAAATCTTATCCCCCAGAACAAGGGTATAATGCTAATGAATGTGCCCTGTATTGGCATCATATGTGATGAAAAGCCCTTGCCCAAGATATTGAGGAGTCTCCATCTGAGGATACCTCTGATGTAAACTGATGTAACAATAAAAACCTTGTTTGAAAGATTTAATGGTTGTATTATTTCCTATCTTAAGCTTTGTTCTAAATTTGATAACACAACAATACGTATGTGGAATGATCTGGCAAGACTAGGGGTTGAGAATATGTTTACATAGGGGGCTCCTTTAGAGGTCGATTTCTGTTTTCTGGCATTTTCTGTGGTCCAGTAATGGCCAGGTCCTAAGATTGCCGAGTTAAAGAGGTTCAACCTGTGTTAGTGTTGATATTTTTGGTGCACAGAAAGTTATTTGCTCATTCAATCATGTTAACAAAGTTCTTTATGGATAAATAACATGTAAACATGTTAAAAGCATGTAAAATATGTAAAAGGTACATGGTATATGGAAAGATATCTAAAAGATATGTATTAGTAGAAAATCATATATTGTGTTACATGATCAGATGCTTATTAAAAAACCATCTTTATTGAATACTTATGGAATAGATAAGGGGGGTTTATGCCACCAGCATAAGCCCTGCTCCGGTGCACTCAACAGCCCCACCACACCAACATAGACAGGTAAGGGACACATGCTTAGTGAGAGTGTATGTTGTCTTGAAATTAATTTTAACACTTGATTAAGGAGTTAGAAATATTTTCGGTTTGTGGTTGTAGCTTGATGTTGATGACCTTAATGACACTTGTAGTTGATAGGCCTAAAGCCCAAAGTACCAACTGATATAGGGGAAAGGTTAGAAATTTTGGGGGTATTTCCTCTGATAATGTAAAGTTTAGAGATTTGCAAAGGTTGATTTTTTTTTCTTTTTTTATGCTGGTGGTGATGAACCAGGGAGGGAATATTGCTGTTTCAAATTAAACTTGCCAAATAGTTGCCAGATTGAATTTTTTTTATCAAGTCTTTCAAATGCCTTTTTGTTTCAAAACTCCATAGACAATTTTGAGTTTACTAACCATGAAAGCTTGATTCTAGGCTGTACACTACTCTTGCAGTGGCTTCTAATAATGAGACATTCCTTGCAGTTATGGACTATAAACAGAGTCCACATATGACTAATGTCCATGTATTGAATCATTTATGACTCTTCTTGTCTCTCTTGTTCATCCATGAAAATGCTCTGACTTTTATGCACTCCTCCAGTTAAAGAAGCTTGTTTTATGCACTTCTCCAGTTAAGTAACTATGCTTAGGTTTTAACAGGTTTAGTTAATCAGACGTGAAATAGTTGGCCAGGAAATTGATGGATGTGAACAGAGATGCCAATAGCTGATGCAAATCCTGGGTAAAGGTGCTGGGGACCCACTGTCACCCAAGGGAGAGGATAGATGGCAACAAATAATGATCTCGATAGGATTTATGTTTATTACTTATTCTTTGTCATTTTAGTGATAATCTTAGATTACATTTGCCTTCTGGGTTGCCAGAGGCCAGGGACTGGGGATTTTGCCCTAGTACTCCTACCATCATGGTGGGCCTGGATGTGAGTGAGTTCCTAAGCACTGTATGAAAGGTTGCAGTTTGCATTAGCTTATATCTTTAACAAGATTAAGAAATTCCATCCCTTCATAAGTAATCTATTAAGCTGGACTTGATAGGAAAGGGTTATGGGCATGCTCTTAAATGATTATCTAATTCGTATTAGCCCGCAATTGAAAAAGAAGTACAGGATGGAAGTTGGAGCTTCCACGGGAGGGCAGAATGATTACTAATTCTGCAAATTTGGCTTTCGATTACTTCTTTCCTGTTTTTAATCTAGAGGGCTGTGCACTTTAATACTCATGCATAGATGTCTCAATATATGTCCTCCATAATGCTTATGTTGTAATGCACTGGACACAACATGTATCCAAAGTTTTAAATGTTTCGGAAAATCCACTTTTGCATTAATAGGCATCTGTATCGTCTATATTCAGCTCCACTTTTGAGTTTAAAGGCACTTGATATGGTCTAAAGTGCATGCCAAACTTTTCCATGCTTGATTTAGCCATACTAACAATCAAGTTCAACATACCTTACAGCGGTAACTTTAATGCTCTCATGTGCAATAGTACATATTTCATGCGTCTTGCGACTCAGGTGTATTTGGTGGTGCATAATGTATGATATACTCAGTATGATGGAGGACTGATTTATAGAAAAGTAAGTAAAGATAGAGAGTATGTTAACCAGAAAATAAGCAAATAGCAGTCAGATGCATGAAAAGGATGGTGATACCTATACTGTAGTTATACTTTTGTGAAACTGTTTCTGATCATACATTTTATGTATGGGTATATTTTTGTAAATGATTGCTCTATGATGATATATACAGTAAATATGATACCAACATCACCTTTTTAAGGTAAGTTTGTTGATTACTGCTATAAATGTTTTTTGTGGCAATCAATAAACTTACCTATTAATGGTGATGTTGATACAAGTTTACTCTTTGGTGTATATAATAATGTAGAACAATGGTTTACAAACTAATGCAAGCAAAAGACTATGAATGTCCAAAATCAGCTTCACAAACTTAAATCATCATAATTACAAGCTAGCAGCTGTGGGCAAATTAACAGACTTAATTGATGTTGATGTAAGATTTACAGTTTAGTATATAGAGTATTACAGAGCAATCATTTATGAACTGATGCATAAAGCTAACGTAAGACCAAAGCCAGTATCACAATTTTGTAGTCATCATAAATATTTATGCATAGCTCACTGCTAGCTGTTAGGGCCATGCTCACCTTGATTGTGTCAAGAGGGCTCATCCTTGTGTTTGCAAATATCTGTATCTATACATGGCAAGAACTTTTCAACCAAAAAGATGTTTTAAGAGATCAAGTAGGGTAGGAAAAATGCTAACATACTAAGAAAATATTTTGAATAATCCTTATGAAGGATTTGCAGAACAGTTTTCTTCAAGGCCCTTTATAGGGATTCAATTAAGTTTAAGGTTCTGTTACTCCAAAAAGAAGCACCTGAGGGGGGAAAAGGCATAATTTTGAAGCATTTTCTTCAGGGTAATTACTCTAGGGCCACCAGTTTTAACAGATTTACATCATAGCTATTCAGCTATAGCCAAGAGTTGCAATTAAGAATTTTCAGCTTTGGAAGTTTGATATATGGGCCTTGTGTTGAGATGGGGTTTGAAACAGTCATGGAAAAACATTTTTACACTTTCATGGAAGTGAAACCAATTTATGACCTACCTTTTATATCCCATTGACTGGGGTTTCTCTAAATATTCAGTATGTCCTTGGTGTATCTGTTTTCAGTAAACATATTTTTTCACAACCTCTCAGTGCCTCAGGCAAGCCTTATCATGAAAGTTCTTTCATATGTGGAAGACCTTACAATCATGTCACAAAACCTCGTCACCAGAGTAACATCAAACATGAAGCATTATGCTACTTTTCTGAAACATTGGCTCACCCAAAACAGAATGTCTGCATCTCCATAAATTTCTTCAATTACATTTTTAACCCTAGATTGACACAAGTCCAGCTCACACCCTCCACTCACATTAAATGGACATACACTCTCACTGAACAAAACACCAACCATTCTAGTCATCACATATGACACAACATTAACTCCCATCATTAACATAAGCACAAAAGCAATGTACAATCTAATTGGCATGAGATTTGGACAAGAAAAAGAATCCTTCAACATCCACTCCATATAAAACTACCTCACTGCCTGCTCTACCAATCTCTCAAATGTTTCTTGCTGAAAATAAAACTGATACATTCATGAATAAATCCATTTTAGTACAGTCCTGGAAGAATTTTCCTCTATGGAACACCATGCTCCAAAACTTTTCTTGGTTTCCCTTAAAGTTACTTAGAACATTTGTTTGTTCTTGATGGTTCCTTTAAACCTTTAGCAGTAGGATAAATACAGAGTTGCATCAGGAAATTGGTTCTCCTTTGGGCAGTCGTGGTTGTCCACTAGTTGATTTCCATTTTCTTTCTTTGGTTTGATTCTTTGGCATTTTACATATACCTTTTGGTTATACCTTAGGTCTGGTTAACCTTCCATATGTGGCTTTGAGTAAGCCACCATCAGAAGAGCATGGTTCAGAAAAGGGGTCAGTTGTCATTAGGAGTAGATCTTTTATTTTTTTTGAGTTATCTCCTTCATATGGGTATGTTCTCAGTTTTCAGTAAGGTTCTTTCTATAGGAGGGAAATGAAAATTTTGAAAATGAAAAACATTTCACTAATGTAGGCAGACCCCTATGAGACTCCATTCATTTACCATTTCCTTTCTTCCCCTATTTCCTTTTTGAGAAAAAATTATTGGCTCTCGAGCACAACAGGCTCAAGGTAAAGTAACAAACAATAAGTGAATGAATATGGATGAGAGAATGCTACTAGGCCTTACCTTACCTCATCGCCATAGGTCTTTGAGCTTAGGTGGGTTGCCGTATGGCTAGTGAGTTGTATGAATAACTATCTGCTGTTCTCATATGTCTTATGATACCTCTACTCCTCATTTTTGGTGGTAAAACAGTTTTAGTCTTAATCCTCTACTGAGCAAGTGGTCCATTAGATACTCAAAGGGATCAGCTTGAGGTAGGGAAATGGTTTTTCAGTCCTCAGAACTTATATGATTTATGCCAAGTGTGTACACATTTAATGTTAAACTTTCAATATTAGCAGCAAAACACTGTAGTAGGCTGTTACTCCCACTTCCTTCTGCAACCTCAGCTTTTGCCAGTATTCTTGAGGATCCCACAAAGGAAATACTTGATTCTCAGTGCCTTATAAATGCTAGTCAGTACATTGTTAGACTATACGTACCTTACCTTTAGATACATTGATTACATAAACTGCTTACTTACAAGATGTTCAAGAGAATTTCACACTGTTTTCTTTAATGATGCTTATCTTGTAAATAATCATTGTTCTATGCATTTTTTACTTTTAGGGAGATTAAAGCTTTATTTCAATCCAGGCTTTCAGGTGTTTGATTTCAACATTATACAAATTAAAGTATATGGAGATCCCAGGCATTTTTAGTGTAGGGTTTGGGCACAAAGAATGCAGAAGGGGAAATGGGGAGGACAGCATGGATATTTAACCATAGCTGGGTCATAAACCTCAAAAAGAAAATAGAAGGTGAAGGTCTTGCCTAACTTTAATGTAGAATTAGGGTGCTGCTTGCCCAAGGATGGTAAAAGATAGGGTTGTACTGCTGTAGTAACTAAACAAGAAAGATTCAAATACTCAGCAAAAACCTACATTCACATATGCAGTCTCACAAAAGTTTCTTCTGTAAGATCCCAGTAATTTCCAGAAGCATTTCACAATAAACATATGATTATTAGCACAATACCATATAAATATTTGCCAGCTTTACAATATGTGATCAAAGCACAATGACTTATATCATGCAGAAACTTGTCAGATTTCAGTGTGATATTAAAATAGACATTTGACTGCTAGTGCTATGTAGATGCTAGGAATACATTTTCAGAGTATATGTATATTATATTCTTGCGAACTGTTTTTGTAAACCACAAACTAGCTTTCAGACAAAGTTCTCTGGTGTCTGGTTTAGAGCTGTTAGTTACTATATTCTGCCTGCATGAGGTTACACTGAGTGGAAAGTCACCTTACCTTTGTTGAGGTTGTGTCATCATCAGTAGATGTAAAGGATAACAGTCTCATCAAAGAACATCTTTCTCAAAAGTACACCATCATTTCCCTGCTACTGATTGTGCCACAACTTTGAAGCTGCAGGAGCCCTGTAAAAGTGATCCTGGGTTTATATAATTCAATTAGTTAATGAAATTCATTGTAGACAATGTGCAGACTTTGTTGATATTCATTATGTTCTGTTTATCATTTATATACAGCAGTGACTTTTTTCACCCCACCTGTGGAGTGCTTGCTTCAATCTATTACAGAAACCTTTTGAAATATTCATGATTATCAATAATGGAATAGAAAAATAACTTTAAAAGTATGTTACTTCTATTGCTGTCCTTCAAACAGCTAGGGATACATATTCTGGGTCCAGTAATGCATGTTATATGATACACTTTCCCCATCATAATTCATACTTAAACACAGAATAATGAAGTTGCATCAAAAGCATTTTTGATGTTATATATAGCCACTAGATTTTGACAGTTACTTTTATGAATAAACTTGGGGAAAAATATATTTGGTTTTATTATCTCTGTAGCTAATCCATTCTTATTGCTAAAAATGCTCTGGATATGGATATTTTATACCTAATTTTTACCTTTCCCTTCAAAGTTTCCCTGTGTATTTTCAGCAGTCTCAGTCAAAGGTAAAATTGCTCACCTCTTCATTTACAAAGGTTTAGGTAAAAATATGTCCTTTATATTACTTATGATGTCTGTATAATGTGTTTTGCACCATAAAGTACTGTACTATCAGCACCCAAGTGCCAGTATCTGTTTAGACTCTCTACTGTGGTTCTTTTAACTGTTGCGTATCATATATAGGTATACTTTGTAATGTAAGGCATCGAAATTATCCATATTAAGTTAGGGACATGAATGTAAGTAATACGCTAAAAGCTACCGGGTATTGTTATCTTTAAGAAATTTGTTTCAAGAGATGAATGGGGATATTAATGATAGCATTTAGTTACAGCTTATAATTCACCCTTGAAACGCTTTTGGTGTAAATTGGTACTGTGATTCTTAGTAGCTGAAGTTGTCTCTCTTTCAGACGAACATCGAGAACCATGCATGTCATCTATGAAGAGCCTGTGGGAGCGTGTGGGATGTACCAGACCCCATGACCCACGCCCAGACTACATGCCTGTTATAGTGTGACATGAGCTGTAACCAGGCTTGTGACACCTGTTATTTGGAGCCTCCCTTCTTTGTTGGACCTGATGAGAGGTGGCAACCTTAATCAGAAGAGATGGCCTTCTTGAACTGTTTTATGGTGAACCCAGTCAGTAGTGTACTGATGGTGATATGGTCATTATAAGGAAAAATGATATTTATTAGAAATGGTCTTTTGAAAAGCAAATTTGACCAACAAGGGCTGTAAACTGAAGTAATATGAAAAACATGAGATGAATACACTCTTAAGAAAGTATTAGATTAAAATAGCACTCTGTTAAAAGGAAATTTAGAATTTGACTAACCTTACTACATTGTTTGGAAAGTATTCACTTAAACCTCTTATGGTACTTGTTAGGTACAGTTTATTGGAATGATTCATTTACCATCAAAGATAGTGGTTGAGCCCTTGGAACATGTGTCTGTTGTGTTCATAGGAAAGGTAAAGAGAGATTTCTGTTTGATAAAGAACAATGGCCTTACTCTGTAAGACTAGCTTATTGACAGCTTTTATTAGGAAGTACGTAAACCAAAATTTGAAGATTCAGTTTAAGAAATATCAAGATGAAACCAATAATTGCAGTGATGATTTTTGCCTGATTGACCACATTTTTATGTTATAAGTAGATTCTAGTTAATTATATTTGTATAGGGTGAATAATATCAATTTACTTGAGATGAAGGGATTTCTGAAAGTAAATATAAGAAATGTATGAAGCTGAGCTGGTGTAAAGAACTGAATATGATTAACGAGTGCAAAAAGTATTAAAGACAGTTCAGAATTGGCTGTTGAAATAAAGTTTTGAGATATGATTACTGTAAAATAAATATATATATATATATATATATATATATATATATATATATATATATATATATATATATATATATATATATATATATATATAATCTACAATAAAACCTCTGTCATTCATAATTCGAGACAACGAAATGTTCAGACAAATGTATTTTTTTCAGTTTTGGTTAGCAACCTTCCAATATCAAACACTTCAAAAAATAAAAAAAGATGCATAAGAATATTTCAAATCATGCCCATACTATGCTGCAGAAATTAGACTAATCACCACCTAGTGTTTTGTGGCACTGGTTATTATTTACCATCTCCCATGTGCTTCCTGGCATGTTGTATACTGGTCTTGTACCTTTGTGGTTTGTGCACCCTTGAGTACTATCGATGACAATAGCCCCTTTCAAGCAACACCAGCAATTGCAAAGTCTTCTGTGTCTCACACAAAGTGCAAGAGTAATGTCTTCAGCCTTGAAAGGAAGTTGGAGTTGTACAAGAGGCTAACTAAGGGCCAGTTCAAGCCAGCACTTATGAAGAACTTCACAATCGGCATAATGACTATTTATGACATCATCAAGCAACAAAAGATCTTGTTATTCAGTAGTATTTATTTATGTATATTAGTACCTTCCCTATACAAAATATATGCAAATAGGTAAAATTGTTTAAAATGTGTGTGCAGTAGAAAAAGCACCTGAACTTCTGTGACGGTTGGCAGATGGAGTAAGCATGGGTTGTGAATGGAGTACACCATATTCCCACCTGCAGATTAGCCTCACTGTTACCACTGTTGTATGCAGATCTATGTGTGAGTTGAGTATACCTGCTGCTGTGATTTTCCTACAACCTGCTGTGTTTGTATTTGTAAATATAGCATCCAAACATCTAGCAACATCTCTAACCTAGAACCAGCAATTAAAGAGGAGAGAACCTCTCTGACCTTAGAAAACAAGCTAGAAATCTCACAATGCGCTGATATTGGTGAGGGAGTGTGAATGCAGCAGAAAGTGTGCCAAAACTTCAGTAAGGGATGGAGGGTGAAGTTAGCATTAGTTATGGATGGACCATGTCATGTTTCCACAAGTGGGTCACTCTCACAGTCTCCACGGTTATGAGCAGATCTGTGGTACATTTCCTGCTACCCACAGTGTTTGTGTTTATTGATATGGCATCCAGACATCCAGCAACATCTCTACCCCAGAACCAGCAGTTAAACGGACTCTGACCTTAGAAATGAAGCTAGAAATCTTACAGTCTGCTGATGCCTATGAGGGAGCATCAGCATTTGAGTGTGCTTACAACCTGGGTGAATCTACAGTCTGCAATATAAAAAGGAAATTCAAAGTGCTATGGTCCACTCTGCTCCACTGTTTGCCAAGGTAACCACTCATGGAGAAGATGGAGGAAATGCTCTCATTGTACCTAAAGCATTAGATGAAGAAGAAAGGTAGCCTTAGTAATCTTCAGCTCAAGTCTAAAGCTCTGAAGATTTATGAGTGTTTATGGAAAGAAGGCAGTGTAGTTGGGCCACAGCTATTTGAAGCAAGTAAATGTTTGTTAGATAAATTCATTCAGCATCAAAAGCTACATAATGCAGGCAAATCACTTTGGCAGGTGTACCTAAATTGCACAAGTAGCATAGATCTGCACACAACAGTGGTAACTGCGAAACAGACCCACTGGCAGGAACAAGTTTCACTCCACCTGGACCCACAACTACTCCACCTGCAAACCTCACAAAAGTTCTTGTGCACTTTCTACCACACACACCCACAAATTAGCAAAACTTGACCACATTAGGAATTGGTAGAAGTAAGTTTGTCACATAACAGCAAAAGCACATTTAGTGATCCTGCATAAAATGAGCACTAGTACTTGAAAAATTTTACCAATTTGTAATTATTTTACATGGAGGACATATTCATATATGTAAGCAGATAAGCACTACTAAATGCATGCATTGATCATCTGCTGCTTGGTGGTCATAAAAGCTGTCTTGCTGATGTTTAAGTCCTTCACAAGTACTGCCCTGAGCTAGCCCTTAGTCAGCCACTTGCACAACACCATCTTTTTTTCAAGGCTTTCAGTTTCTCTTTTTCTTTTATGTATAAGATGTAGATGATTTCAAGGAGCTGTCATGTAATTGTTGATGTTGCTTGAACGGGTTCATTGGGCTCAATAATTATACAGTGTGCACAAAATACACAGCTGTTCAGGACTTGCACATAACTGTGCCACAAAGCAAATGGGAGATGGTAAACTATCACCAATGCCTCAAAAAACTGGGTGGTGAAAACATTGATAGTTGTGGCATGTGATTTGAAATATTTCTACATAATTTTCTAATTTTTTGCAGCATAGTGCAATACTATGATGAACCCATTTCTGTTTAATATTGATAGATCATGATACAGACCTGCCTTTTCTCATTGTCTCCAATTTCTAATTGAAATGCTTTGTAAATTTGCAATTCCTGCATCACTTTTAGTTTACAAATGTAGCCAAAGAAAAATCCCAAAATGAAAACTGGAAAGATATGATGATATTTCAACCCAAGTAGGATCATTTTGAAGTCACCCTTATGAGTTAGAAAAGTTATTATTGGATTTATGTAATTATTTTGGTAAATCCATGGATAATCAAAAGTAGATACATTAAGACCATGAATGATCAAGGGTAGAAAGTGTGTAATTACCTGTTTGAACATCATGAGGAATGAGCTTTACACTCATGGAGACCTGTCTCTTGTACTTTTTGTACCATCAAGAAAAGTTTTAAATCTTTGCAAGTTTCCAGCATTTACAGTCTCCTTGTTTAGACTGTTCCAATCAAACATTACCCTTACTCTAAACCAGTATTTCAAAACATCCTTCTGAATTGTCATCTTTCTCAGCTCCTGGTCATGGTCTCTGATAACTCAAGTACTGCACAGCATGATGAATTTTAATTGTCAACAATATTCAGTTAATTCAGAAACTTAAAGGCTGTTATCAGGTCACCCCTCTCTCTCCTCTTCTTTAAGGTGGATAGTTGTGTTGCATTCAACTTTTGATTGTAGTTCAGCCCTCTGAATTCTGGTACCATCTTGGTTGCTCTTCTCTAGACCATCTCAATCATATCTTTGTGTGTATTTAGATGCAGTGACCAGACCTGACAGGCATATCCAATTTCAGTCTCATGTGAGTTGTGAATAGCTTACTAAACATTTTATCCATGTAACTGAATGCAATTTTAACATTTGCCAGTGACAGCTGACCTCTTTCACAGTTCTGGTTTAAAGCTCTGATGAGTAGTTAGGCACTGTGTCTACACCTATGTCTCTTTTGTGCATCAGTTCTTGTAGCTTATTTATTACTAAGTAGTTCAGTTTTTATACTGGAGCCTATATGCATGTGATTACAATCTGTACGTTAAGCAAAGCAAATAGAATTTTTCACTTGTGTTGTTCCATCTCTTAACCTTGTGTAAAACTGTTATATCTTTTACTCTTATATGTGTATACACATACACTGGCATAGACTAGAGTGTATGTGTCAGTGTGCAAATACATTTGAGTAAAATAAAAAGATATGTTACTGGGCAATACAAGTTTAAAACTCTCTGTAACACTGTAACAGACAAATAGTAATCATACTCTATCCACCATTCACCTGAAATAAGCTCCAGGCATTGAATGGGGTCAGTGTGCTGACAGTGGATTGAACCAGGGCATATGAAGCATCCAGGGTAAACCATGGAAAGGTCTGTCAGATCTGGTAGTGGAGAGGAAGATGTGGTTTCGGTACAGTACACATGAAAGCTAGAGAATGGATGCAAGCGGATGTGGCCTTTCTTCATCTGTTCCTGGTGCTACCTCACTAATGCAGGATATGACGATCAAGTATGAAGAATAGACATGTATGTATATTTTTTTTTGTTCTCTGTGGTCAGTTAGTTATTTCAGCCACAAAGTAACCAGATATTACATATTATGAAAGGAATGTTTTATCTTAGTAGATCATCCTAATTGTTGTTACATGTTACTATGGTTAAAAACATAAGTAGTCTTACACTGCATGGCCTTTTGATAAGATTGAGGGCTTTAGCTTCTTATTTTATGAAAGTCAACAACCTGAGTTTACTTAAGTGTAGAAAATACATCCCTTGAAAAATCTTAGTGTTACATGCATTTTTCAATAATTGTTTAAAGTTTGTCACTTGTGATGTCATTTATTCCTTTTTATGGCAAAGGCGAATTTATATTTACTCTTTCATGAATCTATATGTAGCCTTTGAATATAATTACTGTATTGTAGCAATTAAGCTAACAATGATATTTGCTGGTGGCACATTGTGCAATTTTCTCTGTTGCTGATTGTTTACTCTGTGGCTAACTTGCTGATTAAGCATTGATTATGTCACACTTTTGGTTTGCTTAAGTTAATCATTGATACATGTTGCAGGTAACAGTTTGACTAGAAAATAGGTGATTTGATGTATCACAAATTTATTCAGAGTTATTAACCAGATGTATGTAGACTTAAGATTGTTATACGGTGATTTAATGACAATAGGAACATGATCAAAAATACCTCATCATACAGCCGCTAGAACTTAATATTGATGCTAATAATGTCAGGAATGAGTTAAATGTTTCAACACTTTAGGAAGTCAAGAATTATAAGACAAAAGAACTCATGGAGAAAATGAATTGTAAGGAGAAGCATTAGTCCTAAAAGAAATAGGACACTAACATTTTATGACAAAATGAAGAGAATTCAAACCAAGCATAATAAGCCAAGATTAATTTCAGGACATTTTAAGAGACCTACCACCCATGTGAAAGATTGATAGCTCACTAACTGTAAGAGACACAAGTGACTTTATTAGGTGAAATATATCCTGAAAGACACTGAACACTGTAAAAACACAGAAAACTTATAAGATGTATAACTGAATGAGAAATGAGGGATGAAGTGATTGAATGAAACATAAGGGATCTATCGACTGCATAAGACAAAGATATATCTTTACTGTTGTGAGTCACTTGGAATTTATGGACCAGTATACATGGAGGTGTTACATTTTCTTAGTAATGCAAGTGACATTTAGGTTGACCATATCCTGAAAGACTTTTTGATTGTCTGTATGATGTGACACTGAAAGACATGGAATTTTTCAACATGAAAAGTTTATAAACTGTGTTATTCATGAAGGTGTCATGGTCTTTATGATGACATTAGGGTATGGGTCATGAGGGACTAATGGATTGAATGAGAAATGAGGGACTTAAAAGCCATACAGCAGGTTAAAATCATTTTGAAGCATAAATGATTCAGTAGTATAAGGCTTGATGATCTATTAGAGTTTCATTTGCTGTTAATTTTTAGGACAGAAAGTCAACTAAGTGTTGATTCTGTGTACTGTTGGATGATATGCAGCCTACTTTCACACACTTCGGGTTAAGCACAAGTTACAGATCACTGTGTTACATACATTACTTGTTCCATCTTTTGAGGAGTGACGTATCTCTGGTCTTACTATATCTTTTTCATATAAGGTATTTACCGTGAGATTAAGCTAATTACTGTTATTCTTGTATCTCATATAAATTCTGAAGGTTTTGTATTATATAATTTCAAAGTGTCATAACTAGTCACAAGTACCGCAGCACTAAATTTGGATAACTTTATATCCTGTAAGTGAACTAGAGACTCACATGGTAATACACTATTCTTAGTATTTCTTTAATGAATTGCTATTCTATGTACTTACATGAATCACCCTGTGCCTGCAGGGTAGCAAAGTATCTTGCATGGTAGCACAGTTCTGTGTAGAATAACAAAATCTTATAGGAGGTACTTACTGTTAAACCCAAATGCAGTACTCTTTATTTTAGCATCCTAGTTGTGTGAAACTCAAACACAGTACTCTATTTCAAGATCCTAGTATTTCATATGATTGAATTAACATCTCAGTTGGATATGTTTTTGCATTACTTTGACTCTATATCACAATTGAGCAACTTAATTCTTAGTTATCAACCATTTCACTTGAGCATCATAGCTTCTTCATAAGAAATTTAGCATTTCTGTAAGGCATCTTAATATTTCATCTGAGTAACTTGCTATCACACTTCTGGAAACATAGTGCCTCTGCGTGGTCACCTAAAGCATCTCAAGCAAGTGTCGTGATATCAAGCTACTTAGGGTCTCACTCATTTCTTTTCCCTTTTGATTGGCTTAGTATTTGACATTTCGACATCTTAATGTACTCTTTATATAACAACATATTTTACTTGGTATCTCACTTTGGTTACGTATCTCGTTTGGCTCCTTTTATTTCTTTCCAAGAAAGATAATTTAAGTTATGTGAAAGTAATATGGTCCAGGGCCAAAATATAGGTGATAGTAATAGGTTACATTTTACAAAGATGGAATGTAATAATATTAGCCACATTTTCCATGGTTAGTATCTTAGGACTATATATTTTCTCATGTTTTTACACCTTATCAAATTATTTGGACTGAAATGTGTCATATACTTTTCCTGCCTCAGCAATCTGTCCTGCCAGTATGGTACATTCCATGGGAAATTACAGGTCAGGAGCCTTGCAACCCTCATGATTCCAGCAAGTGAGGTGGCACCAGCCTTCACTTACCCTTTGTGAATGACCCTTGAGTGATTGTGGTTGCTTACTCATTAACTGGGCACTGTCTTTCAGCTGATTAGAGATTGCATCCAATCAAGATGCATTGTGTACTACTACTGCTATTAGCAGCATTGTTCATGATTGGTATCTTTTTCTTTTGTTTTATTTATAATATATTTTGATGTACACTGTATATTATACATACATTACCTTCCTGCTCCAGCAGTCCCTTCTGTCCTTATGAGGTTCCTACAGCACTTGGGAAGTTACCCAGATCCACTGGTTGGAACTACAAGTCATAAAATGTTATGATGCTATGTGTGCATCTATGTGCTGAAAGTTCAGGGCAGGTGAGTAGCAAGTGCTCAGTTGCTTCTTTATGATAGAAGCATTGTGAGCATGAGGGGTCTTGGGATATCTTGAAATGATGTTTGTAGGTTCTAATGATAGATGATGTCCAGAGTGTGACTCTTATTTGTGTAGGAACTGTTGTTTCTGATGGGTTGGAGTTGAGACTGAGTTGGAGGTCAGTATTTTAGTACTTGTCAAGTTATTTCAGTCTATATGTGTTTTGTCATTGTTATATATGTTGGAGTTGGTGGGAGGATCTGTGAGAAGAGGTTACTGAAGTGTGAGGCAGAGGTAAGCTTTTTATTTCTATTTTGAGTTGGAGGTCAGTTTTAGAATGGTTCAAGTGGGAAGAGTCCAGTGCTGTTGCATAGATATGCATGTTCAGTTCAGACTGTATTGGGAGGATCTTTGTTTCACTGTGAAGGTATTGAGTGTCTTAGATTGATAGACAGCCAGTGATTGTTCTGAGTGCACACTTTTGTGTGGCTTGCAGCTTTCTTATATCTGCTTTTGAGAGAGTGAAAGACCAAGCAGGTGAGGCATATTTTAAAGTGGAGCAGGTGAATTGTATATATTGGATGTTGAGGGATATACATATTTATGTATTTATTTATTATACTTGATTGTCATTTCCTGCATCAGCAAGTATACATATATCACTATATACATACATATACATACACAACAATATACATACATACACATGGACACATTCATACTTGCTTGCCTTAATTCATTCCCAATGCCACCCTGCCTCACAGGAAACAGCATCGCCACCAACTGCATCAGCAAGGTAGTGCCAGAAAAACAGACAAAAAAAAAGCCACATTAGTTTGTACATAGTCTCTAGCTGTCATGTATAATGCCCCAAAACCACAGCTCCCTATCCCACATCCAGGTCCCACAAACCTTTCCATGGTTTACTCCAGACGTTTCACATGCCGTGGTTCATTCCATTGATAGCACATCGACCCCAGAATACCACATTGTTCCAATTCTCACTATTCTTTGCAAATCTCTCACCTTCCTGCATGTTCAGGGTTTGATGGCTCAAACTCTTTTTCTCTCCATTTTATCCATTCAAACTTACATCCCAACTAACTTGTCCCTCAATCCTGTTTGGGGGGCGAAGGTTCTGGGAGCGATGAAGAATGAGTAAAAGGAGAAAACATTATCTCAGAGAGCAAAAATGGGTAAGGTTGAAGGAATACTAGTTCCATCAGTATTATATGGATGCAAGGTATGGGTTATGGATAGGGTTGTACATAGGAGGGTGGATGTGTTGGAAATGAAATGTTTAAAGACAATATGTGGTGTGAGGTGGTTTGATCAGGTAAGTAATGAAAGGGTTAGAGAGATGCATGGAAATAAAAAGTGTGGTTGAGAGAGCTGAAGAGGGTGTGTTGAAATAGGTGGGTTGATCCATTGCCTTTTGATACTTTGATGACTGGCAAATCTTATACCTGAAATAATATTACCATGATATAATGAATGACTGGGCCACCTCAAGGAATTAAGAAATTGAGGTAATGCCTTGCATGGCCAAAAGTTCTCCCATTATATGAAGGTTAAGTGAGAGCAAGTGAGCTTGGAAAGGAGACTTGTGTGAGGAAGAACCAGGAGAGATTGAGTGCAGAATAGAAGAAGGTGAGAGCAAATGATGTAATGGGAGTGAGGGAGGAATGGGATGTATTTAGGGAAGCAGTGATGGCTTGCTCAAAAGATGCTTGTGGCATGAGACAGGTGGGAGGTGGGCAGATTAGAAAGGGCAGTGAGAGGTGGGATGAAGTAAGATTGTTAGTGAAACAGAAGAAAGAGGCTTTTGGATGAATTTTGCAGGGAAATGGTGCAAATGACCAAGAGATGTATAAAAGAAAGAAGCAGGAGGTCAAGAGAAAGGTGCAAGATGGTGAAAAAGAGGGCAAGGGAGAGTTGGGGTGAGAGAGTGTCATTAGATTTTTAGGGAGCATAAAAAGATGTTTTGGAAGGAGGTAACTCAAGTGCGTAAGACAGGAGAACAAATGGGAACATCAGTGAAGAGGGCAAATGGGGAGGTAATAACAAGTAGTGGTGAAGTGGAAAGGGATGGAGTGAGTATTTTAAAGGTTTGTTGAATTTGTTTGATGTTAGAGTGGTAGATATAGGGTGTTTTGGTCAAGGTGGTGTGCGAAATGAGAGGGTCAAGGAGAATGGTTTGGTAAACAGAGAAGAGGTAGTGAAAACTTTGCAGAAGACGAAATCCGGCAAGGCGGCAGGTTTGGATGGTACTGCAGTGGAATTTATTAAAAAAGGTGGTGACGTGTTGTTAGTGGTCGGTAAGGATATTCAGTGTATGTATGCTTCATGGTGAAGTGCCTAAGGATTGGTGGAATGCATGCATAGTGCCATTGTACAAAGGCGAAGGGGATAAATGTGAGTGTTCAAATTACAGAGGTATAAGTTTGTTGAGTATTCCTGGGAAATTATATGGGAGGGTATTGATTGTGAGGGTAAAGGCATGTACATAGCATCTGACTGGGGAAGAGCAGTATGGTTTCAGAAGTGGTAGAGGATGTGTGGATCAGGTGTTTGCTTTGAAGAATGTTTTTTTTTCATTTTACTATACTTTGTCGCTGTCTCCCATGTTAGCGAGGTAGCGCAAGGAAACAGATGAAAGAATGGCCCAACCCATCCACATACACATGTATATCCATACACATCCACAAATGCATGTATACATACCTATACAATTCAATGTATACATATATATACATACACAGACTTTTTTTTTTAAACTATTTGCCATTTCCCGCGTTAGCGAGGTAGCGTTAAGAACAGAGGACTGGGCCTTTGTGGAATATCCTCACCTGGCCCCCCTCTGTTCCTTCTTTTGGAAAATTAAAAAAAAAAATGAGAGGGGAGGATTTCCAGCCTCCCGCTCCCTCCCCTTTTAGTCGCCTTCTACGACACGCAAGGAATACGTGGGAAGTATTCTTAATCCCCTATCCCCAGGGATAATTATGTACATGTGTATATATATATATACATATATATACACATGTATATATATATATTTTTTTTTTCTTTTTTTTTTTATACTTTGTCGCTGTCTCCCGCGTTTGCGAGGTAGCGCAAGGAAACAGACGAAAGAAATGGCCCAACCCCCCCCATACACATGTATATACATACGTCCACACACGCAAATATACATACCTACACAGCTTTCCATGGTTTACCCCAGACGCTTCACATGCCTTGATTCAATCCACTGACAGCACGTCAACCCCGGTATACCACATCGCTCCAATTCACTCTATTCCTTGCCCTCCTTTCACCCTCCTGCATGTTCAGGCCCCGATCACACAAAATCTTTTTCACTCCATCTTTCCACCTCCAATTTGGTCTCCCTCTTCTCCTTGCTCCCTCCACCTCCGACACATATATCCTCTTGGTCAATCTTTCCTCACTCATCCTCTCCATGTGCCCAAACCACTTCAAAACACCCTCTTCTGCTCTCTCAACCACTCTCTTTTTATTTCCACACATCTCTCTTACCCTTACGTTACTCACTCGATCAAACCACCTCACACCACACATTGTCCTCAAACATCTCATTTCCAGCACATCCATCCTCCTGCGCACAACTCTATCCATAGCCCACGCCTCGCAACCATACAACATTGTTGGAACCACTATTCCTTCAAACATACCCATTTTTGCTTTCCGAGATAATGTTCTCGACTTCCACACATTCTTCAAGGCCCCCAGAATTTTCACCCCCTCCCCCACCCTATGATCCACTTCCGCTTCCATGGTTCCATCCGCTGCCAGATCCACTCCCAGATATCTAAACCACTTCACTTCCTCCAGTTTTTCTCCATTCAAACTCACCTCCCAATTGACTTGACCCTCAACCCTACTGTACCTAATAACCTTGCTCTTATTCACATTTACTCTTAACTTTCTTCTTCCACACACTTTACCAAACTCAGTCACCAGCTTCTGCAGTTTCTCACATGAATCAGCCACCAGCGCTGTATCATCAGCGAACAACAACTGACTCACTTCCCAAGCTCTCTCATCCCCAACAGACTTCATACTTGCCCCTCTTTCCAAAACTCTTGCATTTACCTCCCTAACAACCCCATCCATAAACAAATTAAACAACCATGGAGACATCACACACCCCTGCCGCAAACCTACATTCACTGAGAACCAATTACTTTCCTCTCTTCCTACACGTACACATGCCTTACATCCTCGATAAAAACTTTTCACTGCTTCTAACAACTTGCCTCCCACACCATATATTCTTAATACCTTCCACAGAGCATCTCTATCAACTCTATCATATGCCTTCTCCAGATCCATAAATGCTACATACAAATCCATTTGCTTTTCTAAGTATTTCTCACATACATTCTTCAAAGCAAACACCTGATCCACACATCCTCTACCACTTCTGAAACCACACTGCTCTTCCCCAATCTGATGCTCTGTACATGCCTTCACACTCTCAATCAATACCCTCCCATATAATTTACCAGGAATACTCAACAAACTTATACCTCTGTAATTTGAGCACTCACTCTTATCCCCTTTGCCTTTGTACAATGGCACTATGCACGCATTCCGCCAATCCTCAAGCACCTCACCATGAGTCATACATACATTGAATAACCTTACCAACCAGTCAACAATACAGTCACCCCCTTTTTTAATAAATTCCACTGCAATACCATCCAAACCTGCTGCCTTGCCGGCTTTCATCTTCCGCAAAGCTTTCACTACCTCTTCTCTGTTAACCAAATCATTTTCCCTAACCCTCTCACTTTGCACACCACCTCGACCAAAACACCCTATATCTGCCACTCTATCATCAAACACATTCAACAAACCTTCAAAATACTCACTCCATCTCCTTCTCACATCACCACTACTTGTTATCACCTCCCCATTTGCGCCCTTCACTGAAGTTCCCATTTGCTCCCTTGTCTTACGCACTTTATTTACCTCCTTCCAGAACATCTTTTTATTCTCCCTAAAATTTAATGATACTCTCTCACCCCAACTCTCATTTGCCCTTTTTTTCACCTCTTGCACCTTTCTCTTGACCTCCTGTCTCTTTCTTTTATACATCTCCCACTCAATTGCATTTTTTCCCTGCAAAAATCGTCCAAATGCCTCTCTCTTCTCTTTCACTAATACTCTTACTTCTTCATCCCACCACTCACTACCCTTTCTAATCAACCCACCTCCCACTCTTCTCATGCCACAAGCATCTTTTGCGCAATCCATCACTGATTCCCTAAATACATCCCATTCATCCCCCACTCCCCCTGCTTCCATTGTTCTCACCTTTTTCCATTCTATACTCAGTCTCTCCTGGTACTTCCTCACACAGGTCTCCTTCTCAAGCTCACTTACTCTCACCAACCTCTTCACCCCAACATTCACTCTTCTTTTCTGAAAACCCATACAAATCTTCACCTTAGCCTCCACAAGATAATGATCAGACATCCCTCCAGTTGCACCTCTCAGCACATTAACATCCAAAAGTCTCTCCTTCGCACGCCTGTCAATTAACACGTAATCCAATAACGCTCTCTGGCCATCTCTCCTACTTACATAAGTATACTTATGTATATCTCGCTTTTTAAACCAGGTATTCCCAATCATCAGTCCTTTTTCAGCACATAAATCTACAAGCTCTTCACCACTTCCATTTACAACACTGAACACCCCATGTATACCAATTATTCCCTCAACTGCCACATTACTCACCTTTGCATTCAAATCACCCATCACTATAACCCGGTCTCGTGCATCAAAACCACTAACACACTCATTCAGCTGCTCCCAAAACACTTGTCTCTCTTGATCTTTCTTCTCATGCCCAGGTGCATATGCACCAATAATCACCCACCTCTCTCCATCAACTTTCAGTTTTACCCTTATTAATCGAGAATTTACTTTCTTACACTCTATCACATACTCCCACAACTCCTGTTTCAGGAGTATTGCTACTCCTTCCCTTGCTCTTGTCCTCTCACTGACCCCTGACTTTACTCCCCAGACATTCCCAAACCACTCTTCCCCTTTACCCTTGAGCTTCGTTTCACTCAGAGCCAAAACATCCAGGTTCCTTTCCTCAAACATACTACCTATCTCTCCTTTTTTTACATCTTGGTTACATCCACACACATTTAGGCACCCCACTCTGAGCCTTCGAGGAGGATGAGCATTCCCCGCGTGACTCCTTCTTCTGTTTCCCATTTTAGAAAGTTAATACAAGGAGGGGAGGATTTCTGGCCCCCCGCTCCCGTCCCCTCTAGTCGCTTTCTACGACACGCGAGGAATATGTGGGAAGTATTCTTTCACTCCTATCCCCATATATATATATATATATATATATATATATATATATATATATATATTTTTTTTTTTTTTTTTTTTATACTTTGTCGCTGTCTCCCGCGTCTGCGAGGTAGCGCAAGGAAACAGACGAAAGAAATGGCCCAACCCCCCCCCCCCCCCATACACATGTACATACACATGTCCACACACGTGTATACATACCTACACAGCTTTCCATGGTCCACCCCAGACGCCTCACATGCCTTGATTCACTCCACTGACAGCACGTCAACCCCTGTATACCACATCGCTCCAATTCAATCTATTCCTTGCCCTCCTTACACCCTCCTGCATGTTCAGGCCCCGATCACACAAAATCTTTTTCACTCCATCTTTCCACCTCCAATTTGGTCTCCCTCTTCTCCTCGTTCCCTCCACCTCCGACACATATATCCTCTTGGTCAATCTTTCCTCACTCATTCTCTCCATGTGCCCAAACCATTTCAAAACACCCTCTTCTGCTCTCTCAACCACGCTCTTTTTATTTCCACACATCTCTCTTACCCTTACGTTACTTACTCGATCAAACCACCTCACACCACACATTGTCCTCAAACATCTCATTTCCAGCACATCCATCCTCCTGCGCACAACTCTATCCATAGCCCACGCCTCGCAACCATACAACATTGTTGGAACCACTATTCCTTCAAACATACCCATTTTTGCTTTCCGAGATAATGTTCTCGACTTCCACACATTTTTCAAGGCTCCCAAAATTTTCGCCCCCTCCCCCACCCTATGATCCACTTCCGCTTCCATGGTTCCATCCGCTGACAGATCCACTCCCAGATATCTAAAACACTTCACTTCCTCCAGTTTTTCTCCATTCAAACTTACCTCCCAATTGACTTGACCCTCAACCCTACTGTACCTAATAACCTTGCTCTTATTCACATTTACTCTTAACTTTCTTCTTCCACACACTTTACCAAACTCAGTCACCAGCTTCTGCAGTTTCTCACATGAATCAGCCACCAGCGCTGTATCATCAGCGAGCAACAACTGACTCACTTCCCAGGCTCTCTCATCCCCAACAGACTTCATACTTGCCCCCTCTTTCCAAAACTCTTGCATTTACCTCCCTAACAACCCCATCCATAAACAAATTAAACAACCATGGAGACATCACACACCCCTGCCGCAAACCTACATTCACTGAGAACCAATTACTTTCCTCTCTTCCTACACGTACACATGCCTTACATCCTCGATAAAAACTTTTCACTGCTTCTAACAACTTTCCTCCCACACCATATATTCTTAATACCTTCCACAGAGCATCTCTATCAACTCTATCATATGCCTTCTCCAGATCCATAAATGCTACATACAAATCCATTTGCTTTTCTAAGTGTTTCTCACATACATTCTTCAAAGCAAACACCTGATCCACACATCCTCTACCACTTCTGAAACCACACTGCTCTTCCCCAATCTGATGCTCTGTACATGCCTTCACCCTCTCAATCAATACCCTCCCATATAATTTACCAGGAATACTCAACAAACTTATACCTCTGTAATTTGAGCACTCACTCTTATCCCCTTTGCCTTTGTACAGTGGCACTATGCACGCATTCCGCAATCCTCAGCACCTCACCATGAGTCATACATACATTAAATAACCTTACCAACCAGTCAACAATACAGTCACCCCCTTTTTTAATAAATTCCACTGCAATACCATCCAAACCTGCTGCCTTGCCGGCTTTCATCTTCCGCAAAGCTTTCACTACCTCTTCTCTGTTTACCAAATCATTTTCCCTAACCCTCTCACTTTGCACACCACCTCGATCAAAACACCCTATATCTGCCACTCTATCATCAAACACATTCAACAAACCTTCAAAATACTCACTCCATCTCCTTCTCACATCACCACTACTTGTTATCACCTCCCCATTTGCGCCCTTCACTGAAGTTCCCATTTGCTCCCTTGTCTTACGCACTTTATTTACCTCCTTCCAGAACATCTTTTTATTCTCCCTAAAATTTAATGATACTCTCTCACCCCAACTCTCATTTGCCCTTTTTTTCACCTCTTGCACCTTTCTCTTGACCTCCTGTCTCTTTCTTTTATACATCTCCCACTCAATTGCATTTTTTCCCTGCAAAAATCGTCCAAATGCCTCTCTCTTCTCTTTCACTAATACTCTTACTTCTTCAACCCACCACTCACTACCCTTTCTAATCAACCCACCTCCCACTCTTCTCATGCCACAAGCATCTTTTGCGCAATCCATCACTGATTCCCTAAATACATCCCATTCATCCCCCACTTCCCCTGCTTCCATTGTTCTCACCTTTTTCCATTCTATACTCAGTCTCTCCTGGTACTTCCTCACACAGGTCTCCTTCTCAAGCTCACTTACTCTCACCACCCTCTTCACCCCAACATTCACTCTTCTTTTCTGAAAACCCATACAAATCTTCACCTTAGCCTCCACAAGATAATGATCAGACATCCCTCCAGTTGCACCTCTCAGCACATTAACATCCAAAAGTCTCTCCTTCGCACGCCTGTCAATTAACACGTAATCCAATAACGCTCTCTGGCCATCTCTCCTACTTACATAAGTATACTTATGTATATCTCGCTTTTTAAATCAGGTATTCCCAATCATCAGTCCTTTTTCAGCACATAAATCTACAAGCTCTTCACCATTTCCATTTACAACACTGAACACCCCATGTATACCAATTATTCCCTCAACTGCCACATTACTCACCTTTGCATTCAAATCACCCATCACTATAACCCGGTCTCGTGCATCAAAACCACTAACACACTCATTCAGCTGCTCCCAAAACACTTGTCTCTCTTGATCTTTCTTCTCATGCCCAGGTGCATATGCACCAATAATCACCCACCTCTCTCCATCAACTTTCAGTTTTACCCATATTAATCGAGAATTTACTTTCTTACACTCTATCACATACTCCAACAACTCCTGTTTCAGGAGTATTGCTACTCCTTCCCTTGCTCTTGTCCTCTCACTGACCCCTGACTTTACTCCCCAGACATTCCCAAACCACTCTTCCCCTTTACCCTTGAGCTTCGTTTCACTCAGAGCCAAAACATCCAGGTTCCTTTCCTCAAACATACTACCTATCTCTCCTTTTTTTACATCTTGGTTACACCCACACACATTTAGGCACCCCACTCTGAGCCTTCGAGGAGGATGAGCATTCCCCGCGTGACTCCTTCTTCTGTTTCCCATTTTAGAAAGTTAATACAAGGAGGGGAGGATTTCTGGCCCCCCGCTCCCGTCCCCTCTAGTCGCTTTCTACGACACGCGAGTGAGTTAGCGCTAGGAAATGACAACAAAGGCCACATTCGCTCTTACTCAGTCTCTAGCTGTCATGTATAATGCACCGAAACCACAGCTCCCTTTCCACATCCAGGCCCCACAGAACTTTCCATGGTTCACCCCAGACACTTCATATGCCCTGGTTCAATCCATTGACAGCACGTCGACCCCAGTATACCACATCATTCCAATTCACTCTATTCCTTACACACCTTTCACCCTCCTGCATGTTCAGGCCCCGATCACTCTAAATCTTTTTTACTCCATCCCTCCACCTCCAATTTGGTCTTCCACTTCTCCTTGTTCCCTCCACCTCAGACACATGTATCCTCTTTCTCAATCTTTCCTCACTCATTCTCTCCATGTGACCGAACCATTTCAAAACATCCTCCTCTGCTCTCTCAACCACATTCTTTTTATTACCACACATCTCTTTTACCCTTTCATTACTTACGCGATCAAACCACTTCACGCAACATATTGTCCTCAAACATTTCATTTCCAATACATCCACCCTCCTCCGCACAACTCTATCTATAGCCCACACCTCGCAACCATATAACATTGTTGGAACCAGTATTCAAACATACCCATTTTTGCTTTCCGAGATAATGTTCTCGACTTCCACACATTCTTCAACGCTCCCAGAACTTTCGCGCCTTCCCCACCCCGTGACTCACTTTCGCTTCCATGGTTCCATCCGATGCCAAATCCACTCCCAGATATCTAAAACACTTCACTGCCTCCAGTTTTTCTCCATTCAAACTTACCTCCCAAATGACTTGTCCTTCAACCCTACTGTACCTAATAACCTTGCTCTTATTCACATTTACTCTCAGCTTTCTTCTTTCACACACTTTACCAAACTCAGTCACCAGCTTCTGCAGTTTCTCACCCGAATCAGCCACCAGCACTGTATCATCAGCAAACAACAACTGACTCACTTCCCAAGCCCTCTCATCCACAACAGACAACATACTTGCCCCTCTCTCCAAAACTCTTGCATTCACCTCCCTAACAACCCCATCCATAAACAAATTAAACAACCATGGAGACATCATGCACCCCTGCCACAAACCAACATTCACTGAGAACCAATCTTTTTCCTCTCTTCCTACACGTACACATGCCTTACATCCTCGATAAAAACTTTTCAATGCTTCTAGCAACTTGCCTCCCACACCATATATTCTTAATACCTTCCTCAGAGCATCTCTATCAACTCTATCATATGCCTTCTCCAGATCCATAAATGCTACATACAAATCCATTTCCTTTTCTAAGTATTTCTCACATACATTCCTCAAAGCAAACACCTGATCCACACATCCCCTATCACTTCTGAAACTACACTGGTCTTCCCTAATCTGTTGCTCTGTACATGCTTTCACCCTCTCAATCAATACCCTCTCATATAATTTCCCAGGAATTCTCAGCAAACTTATACCTCTTTAATTAGAGCACTCACCTTTATCCCCTTTGCCTTTGTACAATGGCACTATGCATGCATTTTGCCAATCCTCAGGCACCTCTCCATGAGTCATGCATACATTAAATATCCTTACCAACCAGTCAGCAACACAGTCACCCCATTTTTTGATAAATTCCACTGCAATACCATCCAAACTTGCTACCTTGCCAGCTTTCATCTTCCGCAAAGCTTTTACTACCTCTTCTATGTTTACTAAATCATTCTCCGTAACCCTCTCACTTTGCACACCACCTCGACCAAAACACCCTATATCTGCCACTCTATCATCAAACACATTCAACAAACCTTTAAAATACTCACTCCATCTCCTTCTCACATTACCACTACTTGTTATTACCTCCCCATTAGCCCCTTTCACCGATATTCCCATTTGTTCTCTTGTCTTACACACTTTATTTACCTCCTTCCAAAACATCTTTTTATTCTCCCTAAAATTTAATGATACTCTCCCACCCCAACTCTCATTTGCCCTCTTGCACCTTTCTCTTTACCTCCATCCTCTTTCTTTTATACATCTCCCAGTCATTTGCACTAATTCCCCGCAAAACTTGTCCAAATGCCTCTCTCTTCTCTTTCACTAATAATTTTACTTCTTCACCCCACCACTCATTGCCCTTTCTAATCTGCCCACCTCCCACGCTTTGAAGAATGTATGTGAGAAATACTTAGGAAAACAGATGGATTTGTATGTAGCATTTATGTATCTGGAGAAGGCATATGATAGAGTTGATAAGAGATGCTCTGTGGAAGGTATTAAGAGTATATGGTGTGGGAGATAAGTTGCTAGAAGCGGTGAAAAGTTTTCATCAAGGATGTAAGGCATGTATATGCATAGGAAGAGAGGAAAGTGATTGGTTCCCAGTGAATGTCGGTTTGTGGCAGGGGTGTGTGATGTCTCTATGGTTGTTTAATTGTTTAATTAGTGGATGAGAGGGCTTGGGAAGTGAGTCAGTTGTTGTTCGCTGATGATACAGCGCTGGTGGCTGATTCGGGTGAGAAACTGCAGAAGCTGGTGACTGAGTTTGGTAAAGTGAGTGAATGAAGAAAGCTGAGAGTAAATGTGAATAAGAGCAAGGGTATTACATTCAGTAGGGGTGAGGGAGAAGTTAATTGGGAAGGAAGTTTGAATGGAGAAAAACTGGAGGAAGTGAAGTGTTTTAGATATCTGGGAGTGGATTTAGCAGTGAATGGAACCATGAAAGCTGAAGTGAGTCACATGGTGGGGAAGGGGGCGAAGGTACTGGGAGCATTGAAGAATCTGTGGAAGGCGAGAATGTTATCTCGTAGAACAAAAATGGGTATGTTTGAAGGAATAGTGGTTCCAACAATGTTATATGGTTGTGAGGCATGGGCTCTAGATAAGGTTTTGCTGAGGAAGGTAGATGTGTTAGAAATGAAATGTTTGAGGACAATATGTGGTTTGAGGTGGTTTGATCGAGTAAGTAATGAAAGGGTAAGAGATATGTGTGGTAGTAAAAAGGATGTGGTTGAGAGAGCAGAAGAGTGTATTGAAATGGTTTGGCCACATGGAGAGAATGAGTGAGGAAAGATCGACAAAGAGGATATATGTGTCAGAGGTGGAGGGAACAAGGAGAAATGGGAGACCAAATTGGAGGTGGAAGGATTGAGCGAAAAAGATTTTGAGCGATTGGAGCCCAAACATACAGGAGGGTGAAAGGCATGGAAGGAATAGAGTGAATTGGAACGACGTGGTATACCGGGGTCGACGTGCTGTCAATGGATTGAACAAGGGCATGTGAAGCATCTGGGGTAAACCATGGAATTTTTGTGGGGCCTAGATTTGGAAAGGGAGCTGTGGTTTTGGTGCCTTACACATGACAGCTAGAGGCTGAGAGTGAACGAATGTGGCCTTTGTTGTCTTTTCCTGAGGCGTGCGCATGGTGGAAGGGGGGATGCCGTTTCATGTGTGGTAGGATGGCGATGGGAATGGATGAAGGCAGCAAGTATGAATATGTACATGTGTGTATATGTATATGCCTGTGTATGTATACGTTGAAATGTACAGGTATGTATTTGTGCCTGTGTGGGCGTGTATGTATATACATGTGTATGTGGGTGGGTTGGGCCATTCTTTCATCTGTTTCCTTGCGCTACTTTGCTAATCCGGGAGACAGCGACAAAGTATAATAGATAATAGATGAATAAATATACATATAATATGTAACAAAGTCCCTTTCCATGGCTGGTATACCAGTGATTCTCTTCTTAAGTGATCTTTTGGTCATGGTTGACCCTTACAAAGAGGATATGGGTCTACTCAACCTTGCCACCAAAATGCCAATGTTAGATAGCCATTTACACAAAATTATGGTGCAAAGACAAGATCTTTTCTTCAGTTCAGTGTATGACAAGATAACTCTGTTTCTAAACTCTTTACTGGGTCATACAATTATAAACTGACTACCTTCAGCACGATATCCCAAACTAACCTACTGATGATATATACCAGGGTTCGAATGAGGAAATTTATTATCATATGCTGTCTTTCAGTTCAGGTCCAATATCATGTATCAATCTTGTCTTTTAGATGCACTGAGGGTAATTCACCCTGATATTCAAGAGAACTAGTTTTTTCTACTTCTGAAGTAATAGATGATTTGGGCCTACAGCTGGGCTTGGCTGCTACTGGCTGTGAGTTTTTATCTGTTATTGGTATTGTTCATACTTTAGGCAGATGAAAAAAACAGTTCAGAGGAGGCATTCAGAAGTGCTAAAAAGCACTTTTGAGTGCCTCATCTCCTCTGTTTTTTCCATTTTATCTTTTTAATGATAGAGAAAAGGTACCTCCACACTGACTTACTTAGATAACCAGTTTACAGCATAACATTGTACTCTAAGGAAAAACGTTTTTTAGATCATTATTTCCTTTACCAGGGGATTTTGGCATCCCTCTGGATCAAGTATCTTTTATAACCAGACCAAAGTATGTAGTATTGCTAGTGAAGAGGGTCACAGTGTTGCTGATGACCCCATGTGAAGTATTCACCATGGCAACTGCACTTTTTGAAATACATCCTCTGTGAGGCATGATCTTTGTGTTGGAGGTAGTCTTTGATGCTTCTTTCTGATGGCACACTTTTTAGACAATGGCAGCATCATCAGTTTGCCTTATTAAGGGAAAATCTTTTGAGAGCCCTTCCATGTAACTTGAGTGGTAGGGTAGAGCTCACTTTTCGTGGACTCACTGAAAATCAATGCAGTACTTTGGAGTTGCATCTCTGGTCATGTTACCATTTGAGTATGCTCTTGGATCTTCCTCCAACCTGATTTGACTAGGCAGCCACATTTTGCCCCAGACAGGCCTAATCATTCTCTTTTCATTAGGTGCTCCCCTTTCCTAGCCTCTACTAACTTTTTAAATCCATCTGTAAGGTCATGATCATAGCAGATTTTTTTTTTGTGGGGAAGGGGCCATGATGCAGCTAAAAACACAAGAAAAAGAATGGTAAAATGAATGTAGTTACTGTGTGACTAGATGTCGAGAAAGAAGCATCTATATATATATATTCAAGGTAATTACAGACTTTGATGAGGGAAATAGTGGTGATCTGGGGTTTATGCCTTCCTAATAATACCAGTGTGTTGGACAAGAGATTTCATATATTAGATAGTTGGTCCTTCCTCCCTATCCTTGGAGACCATTTGCTGCCTGATGGTTTTAACGTGTATATCATTCACAGATGAAAGCTGGCAAGGCAGCAGGTTTGGATGGTATTGCAGTGGAATTTATTAAAAAAGGGGGTGACTGTATTGTTGACTGGTTGGTAAGGTTATTTAATGTATGTATGACTCATGGTGAGGTGCCTGAGGATTGGCGGAATGCGTGCATAGTGCCATTGTACAAAGGCAAAGGGGATAAGAGTGAGTGCTCAAATTACAGAGGTATAAGTTTGTTGAGTATTCCTGGTAAATTATATGGGAGGGTATTGATTGAGAGGGTGAAGGCATGTACAGAGCATCAGATTGGGGAAGAGCAGTGCGGTTTCAGAAGTGGTAGAGGATGTGTGGATCAGGTGTTTGCTTTGAAGAATGTATGTGAGAAATACTTAGAAAAGCAAATGGATTTGTATGTAGCATTTATGGATCTGGAGAAGGCATATGATAGAGTTGATAGAGATGCTCTGTGGAAGGTATTAAGAATATATGGTGTGGGAGGCAAGTTGTTAGAAGCAGTGAAAAGTTTTTATCGAGGATGTAAGGCATGTGTACGTGTAGGAAGAGAGGAAAGTGATTGGTTCTCAGTGAATGTAGGTTTGCGGCAGGGGTGTGTGATGTCTCCATGGTTGTTTAATTTGTTTATGGATGGGGTTGTTAGGGAGGTAAATGCAAGAGTCCTGGAAAGAGGGGCAAGTATGAAGTCTGTTGGGGATGAGAGAGCTTGGGAAGTGAGTCAGTTGTTGTTCGCTGATGATACAGCGCTGGTGGCTGATTCATGTGAGAAACTGCAGAAGCTGGTGACTGAGTTTGGTAAAGTGTGTGGAAGAAGAAAGTTAAGAGTAAATGTGAATAAGAGCAAGGTTATTAGGTACAGTAGGGTTGAGGGTCAAGTCAATTGGGAGGTGAGTTTGAATGGAGAAAAACTGGAGGAAGTGAAGTGTTTTAGATATCTGGGAGTGGATCTGTCAGCGGATGGAACCATGGAAGCGGAAGTGGATCATAGGGTGGGGGAGGGGGCGAAAATTTTGGGAGCCTTGAAAAATGTGTGGAAGTCGAGAACATTATCTCGGAAAGCAAAAATGGGTATGTTTGAAGGAATAGTGGTTCCAACAATGTTGTATGGTTGCGAGGCGTGGGCTATGGATAGAGTTGTGCGCAGGAGGATGGATGTGCTGGAAATGAGATGTTTGAGGACAATGTGTGGTGTGAGGTGGTTTGATCGAGTAAGTAACGTAAGGGTAAGAGAGATGTGTGGAAATAAAAAGAGCGTGGTTGAGAGAGCAGAAGAGGATGTTTTGAAATGGTTTGGGCACATGGAGAGAATGAGTGAGGAAAGATTGACCAAGAGGATATATGTGTCGGAGGTGGAGGGAACGAGGAGAAGAGGGAGACCAAATTGGAGGTGGAAAGATGGAGTGAAAAAGATTTTGTGTGATCGGGGCCTGAACATGCAGGAGGGTGAAAGGAGGGCAAGGAATAGAGTGAATTGGAGCGATGTGGTATACAGGGGTTGACATGCTGTCAGTGGATTGAATCAAGGCATGTGAAGCGTCTGGGGTAAACCATGGAAAGCTGTGTAGGTATGTATATTTGCGTGTGTGGACGTGTGTATGTACATGTGTATGGGGGGGGGGGGTTGGGCCATTTCTTTCGTCTGTTTCCTTGCGCTACCTCGCAAACGCGGGAGACAGCGACAAAGTATAAAAAAAAAAAAAAAAAAATCATTCACAGAGAGCTTGGAGATAGTTGTGGGTTACAAAGAGCCTTCTCTCTGAAATATATCCTGTTTAATGCTAACAAGCACTCACAGAAATGAAAAAGCCTGTGACATATTCCCTTGGAGGATTTTCTGGCTAATCCTTATGTTCTAGAATGCTGAGGACAGAGTCTCTCCTATACCAAAAATTTTAATATTACCTTTGTCATTTCTAAAGCTAAGTTTTGGTATTAGGAATGCTGAATCTCTTCACAATAGAAAATTAAACATTACCTTTATCCTTTCTAGAGCTAAACTTTGTTAGTGGGAATGCTGAAACTGTGTTGGACCTTCTCCAGAGTGCTAGTGGCCATAAGGTAAGATGGAGTCCCCATTTTGTAGATTGGACTGCATCTCCCCAGGCCTTGCCACTTGTATCATTCTGAGGAGTATTCTCTTACATTTTGCACTTTATGAATCCTTTCCCTCTGTGACAAAGTATTCATTCAACTAGAGCTCACTGGAAAAGTGCTGGGACTTGCCTCTAAACAACAGTCACTTTTATGCAAAGAGACATTTTGCAATCTCTCCTCAGTGCATACAACAGGCTGTAGCTTCTCTTTTCCTAAGTAACACTCTAGAGGATTTTTAAAACCATCATTGTTAAAAACTCTTGTTATTAAACTTGTCTCTTTGAAGGAAAATAGAGAAAGACAGTTAGATGGGGATGCTATTATTTTTAATCTGAAAAGGAGTAATTCAATAGGACTTCACTGCTCCTCCATTCTCCCTTTAGTGGGAAAATTTAGTGGGAAAACCATTACTGCATCTAAGTTCGACTTTGTCAGAGGAAGATGTGCCCTTTCAGGGGAAACATTTTGAGGCCATTAAGTTGGGTCTTCAGGCAGGTTTCCCGTGCCTGTTAGTGTTCATCTCAAGAACTTCAGAGTTTTATAAAAGTTTGATACTTTGGTGTATCTAGTGTTTAAGAGGTCTGGAATAGAACTGGAAATATATATCCCTGTTGAGGAAAAGTTTAGTACAGCCCTTGACTAAGCTATTATAGGAATACACTTTAGAGATGATCAACAAAGATGTCTTGAGCCTGAAGGGAGACCAGTTTCATCAACTTTTTTTTCAGTCCAAGAAAAGATTCAGACAGAAAAGAACAAACTTTTATCTGTCATTTCTAAACACCCAAATACTGAAGTACAGGTTCAAGATGACCACCTCTCAGAGAGTCTGGATGATCAGATTTTACTTAAAGGATGTTTACTAGCACTTTTTATAATCCTCAGGTGGGGAAGATTTTTAGCATTCAAACTGTTACATAAACTTGGTGGTTCTGAATGGCACTTCATAGTTCATGATGACCACCTTACAGAGCATCCACCATACCTCACACTTAAACACTGGAAATTTAGCCTAAATAAAGGATGCCTTCTAGCACTTTTTAGTAAATTCCAGTATGAGGAAATTTTACCATTCAAATGTACATGACTTGGCATTTCAGGGTGATTCCTTTCAGTTTATGACAGCTTTGCAGTTCATGGCTGTTTCGGCCTGAGCTTTAGTTATAGTAACGTCTACAACTTTGTAGGGAGGGGCTCAGCTCAAGGGAGAATGTGCCAGACGAGCTTTGAGTTGAGGACACCTTAGTTAACAGCCAGATCCTTAGATAGTTTGTAATAGATCGAAACACTTGAATTAGCATTCTTTGTCTTCCTGGAGACAAAGCTTGGAATTTCACTTTTGAGTGCTTCAAGGTTCCAGGCATGGTGTTTCAGTGTCAACTAAAACAATTTCTGGGTATATTTAAATTTGCAGCCCTGTCAATGGCAAGTGAGGCTGTACGCCAAATAGTCACTATCTAGGTTCATGTTTTTTCCTAAAGCTAGCAGAGATCTTTGAAAGTACATCCCCTGGAATCTCTCGAGTCTTTAGTTTGGTGAACCAGTATGGAAAACCTCCAAAAACCCAAACCTTGGAGAATTTTAGTAACTTCTCTGATCATTTAGGTGGATGCTTTAGAATGAGAGTGGGAATTTCACTTTTCAGGTCATTTAGGTGGGGACCCTTAGATGGTGTACAAGTCATGTCATGTCAACATTAAAGAACTATTGGTCACATGGGTTTTTTCATCTCCCAGAACATCGTGAGGTTGGGTTATGGAATTTATTTCTTATAGACAATACTGTAGCTGTTCAATGCCTGATGAACAAATGTTCTTGCATATCCTAACCTCTCTTATAGTTAGAGGAAAGATTTTCTGCCTGACTATGCCTGCAGCCTTTTTCTTCAAGCTTGTAATCCATAAGGAGTTTGTTGTGTCTGGGTAGATGCCTTATCAAGATCAGACAGAACATCAGCAGAGATATCAGTAGCAAAGGAGGCATTCAATTGGTTTCCTTTGCTTTTGTGGATAGATGCCTTATTGAGATCAGATGTGATGTCAACGGAGATGTCGAATAGGGGGAAGACTTAAGTGGTTTACTCTCCATGATAGGAGTGTCACTTTGGGTTGATCTCTTTGCCAACAGAACCAATGGGTTACCTCCAACATAAGTTTCTTCAGTTTTAAACATAAAGGCAGTTGGAACTGATGCTATGTCTTTAGTATGGATTTTTTGGAACCAAGTTTGTTTTCCACCAGTTTTTTGGTTCCTCTCAAACTACTTGGTTTTGGGATATAGTAATACTAGTTGCTCCTAAGTAAGATAAACCCTCTCCTACCACAGACTCCATTGCCTGTGTTGTGTCCCTCAGTTTATACCTTAGGTTTTTCTAAACCACCTCAGCTTTTTTGCTAGACCTTAACTTCAAGTCCTGCATTCTAGAATTAACATGTATGGATTTCCTCAAACCTTTTACTGGCTTAGGTTTGTAGTATGCCAAACAAATGACCTTATGTCTAAAGTTCTTCAGCCCTTATGACAACAAAAGCATGGTTATTACCTCTTAAGAGTGCAATTGAGATTCTCTTTCTCCAGTGATTGGATTTTCAAGCAGGACATATTTCGAATCAACTTTAGTCTTACTTTCAAGAACAGTTGCCACTTCCCCACATCCCAAGCAGGAACTTTCAAAAGTCTTAGACCTTTCAAAACCAAATGGTTTTCTAGCAGTTTTGCTCCTTAACAATGTATCTAAAACTTTTGTCCTTATTGGTTTGGGTTCTTGGAGGAATTTAGGAATTACACTTTATGCCCACACATAAGATATTCTTCTCTGTGATAACAGTCTCTTGCAAGTTTAGATGAACCCAAACCCCAGTTTTCAGCAAATTATGAAATTATCAGATCAGAAATAGCCCTTTTTTCATCCCCTCTAGGAAGTTTTCATCAATAGAGCATAATGTCCAATGCTTAGACTTACCATATATATTTGCACACCTTGGTTTTTTAAACCCTTCTCAGTGAGATATATCTCAACATGGATTATGAACTCTTTTTATTGGCCTGACCTGGGATTTATGCTGGAATACATGGTGTGGGAAAAATGGACTTTACATTGACCGTCCTCAGAAACCTTACATTGCTTTTGTCAGACAGTCTGGTTCAGACATTGTTGATAACCCTTGAGTGGCTATGGTGATTCCTGCCTAAGGAAAGCCAGATTCTAGTGTTTGTTCAACTCATTATGGTTTTTAGTTTTGTCTTGGGTTTAGTCTTATCTGGAAGTATTTCTCTAAACACTCTTCCTTCACGTAATTTCTTATTTGTGTTTTACAAGGAGAGAGTTTTTTACACTCGTGTTACACTGTCTTCTTAACCTTGCATATATATATATATACCATATCTTTACTCCTATATATTTACACACACACACACACACACACACACACACACACACACACACACACACACACACACACACACACACACACACACACATATACACACACACACACGCCTATGCCACATTACCATGTGGATATGCCCCCATGCTTATGGGACAAACTGCAAAGGAGAAGAATACAGTAGAGGTTATGAAAATTGAAAAACATTTTCTTTTTGACGCAATGTTCCTAAGGCATTTTTTTTCATCATGCTTTCCTTCTGTTTTTGATAAACATTTTCTCTGTACCTATTGTAACAACTTTGAGTTGGCACCTGTGATCTTCAAATTGTGAGCTCTCAGCATCTGGAAGGGAATGAATCAGTGATGACAGCATGGTTGTGGTTGCTGACTGGTTGAGGGCTGGCCTATAGAGCGAGTGAGCAGCTGTAATTACTCAAAGGTCATTCATAAAGGCTGAGCAAAGACTGGTGCCTCCTCACCAGAATCATGAGGGTTGGAAGGATCTTGACCCATGTATTTCCAGGGACTTTAAAAATGCTGACAGAGCACCACCTTAGAGAAGAAAGGTTATTGTTTTCAAAACCTGCCTTTTTAGTTGACAAATTTTAATTGATATTATTTTCTACAAAAATAGATGATGGGAATTAATCAGTGCTATAAAAAGATATGAAAATACATGAGTAGAAGCCTCACAAATATTCATGCACATATGTTAAATTTTTTTAATTTTCCAAAAGGAACAGAGAAAGGGGCTAGGTGAGGATGTTCCCTCAGAGGCCCGGTCCTCTGTTCTTAACGCTACCTCGCTGGCGCGGGAAATGGCGAATAGTTTAAAAGAAAAAAAAGATATTAACTCAAATTATATTGCACAAGAAATACTTAGATATTAGTTAGTGATGGCTTGTTAAATGATTCAAAATACATATCAGTATATTGTGCTGTTATCTTACATGTAAAAGCCGAAGTTTGAGGTTGGATAACAGCAACCTATGCAGCCTTTAGAATGTGGGACCATAGCTTTGGTTATTATCTTTGTGCTCCTCTAGTGTGCAGGACCATAGTTATGGCTGTGTTGCGACCTTTGTGCTGCCTCTAGTGTGCAAGACACAATCTGAATACGAACTAAATCTTAAGCTGTTTCTAGCATGCAGGACCATAGCCTGTGGTTATATTTCAACTACTTTGCTGCCTCTAACATGCAGGATTATAGTTTTACTATGTCTTGACTACTTGTACTGCCTCTTGTATTTGTGACCATAGTTCTTGCAACATTCTTGCTACATGTGCTGCCTCTAATGTTTGTGATTATAATTCTGGTTAAGGTCTGACTATTGTGCAGCCTCTAATATGCTGAACCATAATTGTAGCCTTATTTTACTCATTATCACCTCTGCTGGATCTGATGTGCAGAACCATAGTTCTAACATTTATCCAGTCTTTGCTGGTATGAGCAGTTTCTTGCTGGCCAGTAGTTACAAACAATGTATTCTTGTTGTCAATATGTTATAATGAAAATAGTGATGACAATAATAATAAAAACGAAATCTTAGTTTGTATTTTCCCCAAAGCAGGTGTATTTATGTATGTACAGTCACAGCCAAAGTTCCTAGACATTGGCAGAATATGGATACTACCAATGTGTTTAGTGAATGCTGGATCAGAATGGCATAACAATCTATAAAGAAAATCTTAAAAAGTTTGGGAGAAACAGACACTAATGGATAAATAATTGATTTAAGTAAAGTAGTTGATATTTAGCTTCTACAGATTTGTTAGGAGCCAGTGAAACAAAACAATGCAAGATGGTGCTTTTGCATGTTAGTTATTAAGCCTTGCAATTATGAAGTGACAAAAAAATCTAGAATACCTAGGACAGAGGAGTTGCTGGCTTCCATATCAATCTCCTGTGTGGTATGCCCCAAAAGCATGAGATATTCCTTAGGGATTATTGGGTCACGATCATTCCATCCCTCTTAAAATCAGTGAGGAAACTCTCTTTTGCTTACCCTCTTTTGTTGATCCTCAAATCATTAGGCCCTTTTCTCATCCAGCAAGTTTATCCCTGGGGATAGGGGAGAAAGAATACTTCCCACGTATTCCCTGCGTGTCGTAGAAGGCGACTAAAAGGGAAGGGAGTGGGGGGCTGGAAATCCTCCCCTCTCGTTTTTTTTTCTTTTTTAATTTTCCAAAAGAAGGAACAGAGAAGGGGGCCAGGTGAGGATATTCTCTCAAAGGCCCAGTCCTCTGTTCTTGACACTACCTCGCTATCGCGGGAAATGGCATGAGAAGCGTGGGAGGTGGGTTGATTAGAAAGGGTAGTGAGTGGTGGGATGAAGAAGTAAGATTATTAGTGAAAGAGAAGAGAGAGGCATTTGGACGATTTTTGCAGGGAAAAAATGCAATTGAGTGGGAGATGTATAAAAGAAAGAGACAGGAGGTTAAGAGAAAGGTGCAAGAGGTGAAAAAGAGGGCAAATGAGAGTTGGGGTGAGAGAGTATCATTAAATTTTAGGGAGAATAAAAAGATGTTCTGGAAGGAGGTAAATAAAGTGCGTAAGACAAGGGAGCAAATGGGAACTTCAGTGAAGGGCACTAATGGGGAGGTGATAACAAGTAGTGGTGATGTGAGAAGGAGATGGAGTGAGTATTTTGAAGGTTTGTCGAATGTGTTTGATAATAGAGTGGCAGATATAGTGTGTTTTGGTCGAGGTGGTGTGCAAAGTGAGAGGGTTAGGGAAAATGATTTGGTAAACAGAGAAGAGGTAGTAAAAGCTTTGTGGAAGATGAAAGCCGGCAAGGCAGCAGGTTTGGATGGTATTGCAGTGGAATCTATTAAAAAAGGGGGTGACTGTATTGTTGACTGGTTGGTAAGGTTATTTAATGTATGTATGACTCATGGCGAGGTGCCTGAGGATTGGCGGAATGGGTGCATAGTGCCATTGTACAAAGGCAAAGGGGATAAGAGTGAGTGCTCAAATTACAGAGGTATAAGTTTGTTGAGTATTCCTGGTGAATTATATGGGAGGGTATTGATTGAGAGGGTGAAGGCATGTACAGAGCATTAGATTGGGAAGAGCAGTTTGGTTTCAGAAGTGGTAGAGGATGTGTGGATCAGGTGTTTGCTTTGAAGAATGTATGTGAGAAACACTTAGAAAAGCACATGGATTTGTATGTAGCATTTATGGATCTGGAGAAGGCATATGATAGAGTTGATAGAGATGCTCTGTGGAAGGTATTAAGAATATATGGTGTGGGAGGCAAGTTGTTAGAAGCAGTGAAAAGTTTTTATCGAGGATGTAAGGCATGTGTACGTGTAGGAAGAGAGGAAAGTGATTGGTTCTCAGTGAATGTAGGTATGCGGCAGGGGTGTGTGATGTCTCCATGGTTGTTTAATTTGTTTATGGATGGGGTTGTTAGGTAAGTGAATGCAAGAGTTTTGGAAAGAGGGGCAAGTATGAAGTCTGTTGTGGATGAGAGAGCTTGGGAAGTGAGTCAGTTGTTGTTCACTGATGATACAGTGCTGGTGGCTGATTCATGTGAGAAACTGCAGAAGCTGGTGACTGAGTTTGGTAAAGTGTGTGAAAGAAGAAAGTTAAGAGTAAATGTGAATAAGAGCAAGGTTATTAGGTACAGTAGGGTTGAGGGTCAAGTCAATTGGGAGGTAGGTTTGAGTGGAGAAAACTGAAGGAAGTAAAGTGTTTTAGATATCTGGGAGTGGATCTGGCAGCGGATGGAACCATGGAAGCGGAAGTGAATCATAGGGTGGGGGAGGGCGCGAAAATCCTGGGAGCCTTGAAGAATGTGTGGAAGTCGAGAACATATCTCGGAAAGCAAAAATGGGTATGTTTGAAGGAATAGTGGTTCCAACAATGTTGTATGGTTGGGAGGTGTGGGCTATGGATAGAGTTGTGCGCAGGACGGTGGATGTGCTGGAAATGAGATGTTTGAGGACAATGTGTGGTGTGAGGTGGTTTGATCGAGTAAGTAATGTAAGGGTAAGAGAAATGTGTGGAAATAAAAAGAGCGTGGTTGAGAGAGCAGAAGAGGGTGTTTTGAAATGGTTTGGGCACATGGAGAGAATGAGTGAGGAAAGATTGACCAAGAGGATATATGTGTCGGAGGTGGAGGGAACAAAGAGAAGTGGGAGACCAAATTGGAGGTGGAAAGATGGAGTGAAAAAGATTTTGAGTGATCGGGACCTGAACATGAAGGAGGGTGAAAGGCGGGCAAGGAATAGAGTGAATTGGATCGATGTTGTATACTGGGGTTGACGTGCTGTCAGTGGATTGAATCAGGGCATGTGAAGCGTCTGGGGTAAACCATGGAAAGTTGTGTGGGGCCTAGATGTGGAAAGGGAGCTGTGGTTTCGGGCATTATTGCATGACAGCTAGAGACTGAGTTTGAATGAATGGGGCCTTTGTTGTCTTTTCCAAGCACTACCTCGCACACATGAGGGGGGAGGGGGATGGTATTCCATGTGTGGCGAGGTGGCGATGGGAATGAATAAAGGCAGACAGTGTGTATTGTGTGCATATGTATATATGTATGTGTCTGTGTGTGTATATTTATGTGTACATTGAGATGTATAGGTAGGTATATTTGTGTGTGTGGACGTGTATGTATATACATGTGTATGGGGGTGGGTTGGGCCATTTCTTTCGTCTGTTTCCTTTCACCCTCCTGCATGTTCAGGCCCCGATCACACAAAATCTTTTTCACTCCATCTTTCCACCTCCAATTTGGTCTCCCTCTTCTCCTCGTTCCCTCCACCTCCGACACATATATCCTCTTGGTCAATCTTTCCTCACTCATTCTCTCCATGTGACCAAACCATTTCAAAACACCCTCTTCTGCTCTCTCAACCACGCTCTTTTTATTTCCACACATCTCTCTTACCCTTACGTTACTTACTCGATCAAACCACCTCACACCACACAGTGTCCTCAAACATCTCATTTCCAGCACATCCATCCTCCTGCGCACAACTCTATCCATAGTCCATGCCTCGCAACCATACAACATTGTTGGAACCACTATTCCTTCAAACATACCCATTTTTGCTTTCCGAGATAATGTTCTCGACTTCCACACATTCTTCAAGGCTCCCAGAATTTTCGCCCCCTCCCCCACCCTATGATCCACTTCCGCTTCCATGGTTCCATCCACTGCCAGATCCACTCCCAGATATCTAAAACACTTCACTTCCTCTAGTTTTTCTCCATTCAAACTCACCTCCCAATTGAATTGACCCTCAACCCTACTGTACCTAATAACCTTGCTCTTATTCACAATTACTCTTAACTTTCTTCTTTCACACACTTTACCAAACTCAGTCACCAGCTTCTGCAGTTTCTCACATGAATCAGCCACCAGCGCTGTATCATCAGCGAACAACAACTGACTCACTTCCCAAGCTCTCTCATCCCCAACAGACTTCATACTTGCCCCTCTTTCCAAAACTCTTGCATTCACCTCCCTAACAACCCCATCCATAAACAAATTAAACAACCATGGAGACATCACACACCCCTGCCGCATACCTACATTCACTGAAAACCAATCACTTTCCTCTCTTCCTACACGTACACATGCCTTACATCCTCGATAAAAACTTTTCACTGCTTCTAACAACTTGCCTCCCACACCATATATTCTTAATACCTTCCACAGAGCATCTCTATCAACTCTATCATATGCCTTCTCCAGATCCATAAATGCTACATACAAATCCATTTGCTTTTCTAAGTATTTCTCACATACATTCTTCAAAGCAAACACCTGATCCACACATCCTCTACCACTTCTGAAACCACACTGCTCTTCCCCAATCTGATGCTCTGTACATGCCTTCACCCTCTCAATCAATACCCTCCCATATAATTTGCCAGGAATACTCAACAAACTTATACCTCTGTAATTTGAGCACTCACTCTTATCCCCTTTGCCTTTGTACAATGGCACTATGCACGCATTCTGCCAATCCTCAGGCACCTCACCATGAGTCATACATACATTAAATAACCTTACCAACCAGTCAACAATACAGTCACCCCCTTTTTTAATAAATTCCACTGCAATACCATCCAAACCTGCTGCCTTGCTGGCTTTCATCTTCCGCAAAGCTTTCACTACCTCTTCTCTGTTTACCAACTCATTTTCCCTAACCCTCGCACTTTGCACACCACCTCGACCAAAACACCCTATATCTGCCACTCTATCATCAAACACATTCAACAAACCTTCAAAATACTCACTCCATCTCCTTCTCACATCACCATATATATATATATATATATATATATATATATATATATTATCCCTGGGGATAGGGGAGAAAGAATACTTCCCACGTATTCCCTGCGTGTCGTAGAAGGCGACTAAAAGGGGAGGGAGCGGGGGGCTGGAAATCCTCCCCTCTCGTTTTTTTTTTAGTTTTCCAAAAGAAGGAACAGAGAATTGGGCCAGGTGAGGGTATTCCCTCAAGGCCCAGTCCTCTGTTCTTAACGCTACCTCGCTAATGCGGGAAATGGCGAATAGTTTGAAAGAAAGAAAAGATATATATATATATATATATATATGTTTGCTTTGAAGAATGTATGTGATAAATACTTAGAAAAGCAAATGGATTTGTATGTAGCATTTATGGATCTGGAGAAGGCATATGATAGAGTTGATAGAGATGCTCTGTGGAAGGTATTAAGAATATATGGTGTGGGAGGCAAGTTGTTAGAAGCAGTGAAAAGTTTTTATCGAGGATGTAAGGCATGTGTACGTGTAGGAAGAGAGGAAAGTGATTGGTTCTCAGTGAATGTAGGTTTGCGGCAGGGGTGTGTGATGTCTCCATGGTTGTTTAATTTGTTTATGGATGGGGTTGTTAGGGAGGTAAATGCAAGAGTTTTGGAAAGAGGGGCAAGTATGAAGTCTGTTGGGGATGAGAGAGCTTGGGAAGTGAGTCAGTTGTTGTTCGCTGATGATACAGCGCTGGTGGCTGATTCATGTGAGAAACTGCAGAAGCTGGTGACTGAGTTTGGTAAAGTGTGTGGAAGAAGAAAGTTAAGAGTAAATGTGAATAAGAGCAAGGTTATTAGGTACAGTAGGGTTGAGGGTCAAGTCAATTGGGTGGTGAGTTTGAATGGAGAAAAACTAGAGGAAGTGAAGTGTTTTAGATATCTGGGAGTGGATCTGGCAGCGGATGGAACCATGGCAGCGGAAGTGGATCATAGGGTGGGGGAGGGGGCGAAAATTCTGGGGGCCTTGAAGAATGTGTGGAAGTCGAGAACATTATCTCGGAAAGCAAAAATGGGTATGTTTGAAGGAATAGTGGTTCCAACAATGTTATATGGTTGCGAGGCGTGGGCTATGGATAGAGTTGTGCGCTGGAGGATGGATGTGCTGGAAATGAGATGTTTGAGGACAATGTGTGGTGTGAGGTGGTTTGATCGAGTGAGTAACGTAAGGGTAAGAGAGATGTGTGGAAATAAAAAGAGCGTGGTTGAGAGAGCAGAAGAGGGTGTTTTGAAGTGGTTTGGGCACATGGAGAGGATGAGTGAGGAAAGATTGACCAAGAGGATATATGTGTCGGAGGTGGAGGGAGCAAGGAGAAGAGGGAGACCAAATTGGAGGTGGAAAGATGGAGTGAAAAAGATTTTGTGTGATCGGGGCCTGAACATGCAGGAGGGTGAAATGAGGGCAAGGAATAGAGTGAATTGGAGCGATGTGGTATACCGGGGTTGACGTGCTGTCAGTGGATTGAATCAAGGCATGTGAAGCATCTGGGGTAAACCATGGAAAGCTGTGTAGGTATGTATATTTGCGTGTGTGGACGTATGTATATACATGTGTATGCGGGGGGGTTGGGCCATTTCTTTCGTCTGTTTCCTTGCGCTACCTCGCAAACGCGGGAGACAGCGACAAAGTATGAAAAAAAAAAAATATATATATATATATTTGTGTAAATGAATTATACATTTCCCTTTTCCATAGCCAGAGGTCGAACCATTATGTGGCATTCATTTTTTCATTTCATTTCAAGCTAGAAGTTTCAGTTTTCTAAATTATTTCTTACATTTTTCATATGTATATATATGTATATGTGTGTGTGTGTGTATATGTGCGTATGTATGTGTATGTATGTATATATGTATATATATATATATATATATTATCCCTAGGGATAGGGGTGAAAGAATACTTCCCACGCATTCCTCGTGTGACGTAGAAGGCGACTAGAGGGGACGGGAGCGGGGGGCCAGAAATTCTCCCCTCCTTGTATTTTTTCAACTTTCTAAAATGGGAAACAGAAGAAGGAGTCACGCTGGGAGTGCTCATCCTCCTCGAAGGCTCAGACTGTGGTGTCTAAATGTGTGTGTATGTAACCAAGATGTGAAAAAAGGAGAGATAGGTAGTATGTTTGAGGAAAGGAACCTGGATGTTTTGGCTCTGAGTGAAACGAAGCTCAAGGGTAAAGGGGAAGAGTGGTTTAGGAATGTCTTGGGAGTAAAGTCAGGGGTTAGTGAGAGGACAAGAGCAATCGAAGGAGTAGCAGTACTCCTGAAACAGGAGTTGTGGGAGTATGTGATAGAATGTAAGAAAGTAAATTCTCGATTAATATGGGTAAAACTGAAAGTTGATGGAGAGAGATGGGTGATTATTGGTGCATATGCACCTGGGCATGAGAAGAAAGATCATGAGAGGCAAGTGTTTTGGGAGCAGCTGAATGAGTGTGTTAGTGGTTTTGATGCACGAGACCGGGTTATAGTGATGGGTGATTTGAATGCAAAGGTGAGTAATGTGGCAGTTGAGGGAATAATTGGTATACATGGGGTGTTCAGTGTTGTAAATGGAAATGGTGAAGAGCTTGTAGATTTATGTGCTGAAAAAGGACTGGTGATTGGGAATACCTGGTTTAAAAAGCGAGATATACATAAGTATACTTATGTAAGTAGGAGAGATGGCCAGAGAGCGTTATTGGATTACGTGTTAATTGACAGGCGCGCGAAAGAGAGACTTTTGGATGTTAATGTGCTGAGAGGTGCAACTGGAGGGATGTCTGATCATTATCTTGTGGAGGCTAAGGTGAAGATTTGTATGGGTTTTCAGAAAAGAAGAGTGAATGTTGGGGTGAAGAGGGTGGTGAGAGTAAGTGAGCTTGGGAAGGAGACTTGTGTGAGGAAGTACCAGGAGAGACTGAGTACAGAATGGAAAAAGGTGAGAACAATGGAAGTAAGGGGAGTGGGGGAGGAATGGAATGTATTTAGGGAATCAGTGATGGATTGCGCAAAAGATGCTTGTGGCATGAGAAGAGTGGGAGGTGGGTTGATTAGAAAGGGTAGTGAGTGGTGGGATGAAGAAGTAAGATTATTAGTGAAAGAGAAGAGAGAGGCATTTGGACAATTTTTGCAGGGAAAAAATGCAATTGAGTGGTAGATGTATAAAAGAAAGAGACAGGAGGTCAAGAGAAAGGTGCAAGAGGTGAAAAATGGTTTACCCCAGACGCTTCACATGCCCTGGTTCAATCCATTAACAGCACGTTGACCCCGGTATACCACATTGTTCCAATTCACTCTATTCCTTGCACGCCTTTCACCCTCTTGCATGTTCAGGCCCCAATCACTCAAAATCTTTTTCAATCCATCTTTCCACCTCCAATTTGGTCTCCCACTTCTCCTTGTTCCCTCCACCTCTGACACATATATCCTCTTGGTCAATCTTTCCTCACTCATTCTCTCTATATCACCAAACCATTTCAAAACACCCTCTTCTGCTCTCTCAACCACACTCTTTTTATTACCTCACATGTATACATGTATATATACATGTATATATATTTATATTTATTCATTTTGCTTTGTCGCTGTCTCCTGCGTTTGCAAGGTAGCGTAAGGAAACAAATGAAAGAAATGGCCCAACCCACCCCCATACACAATGTATATACATACACGTCCACACACGCAAATATACATACCTATACATCTCAATGTATGCATATATATACACACACAGACACATACATATATACCCATGCACACAATTCACACTGTCTGCCTTTATTCATTCCCATCGCCACCTCGCCACACATGGAATACCATCCCCCTCCTCCCTCATGTGTGCAAGGTAGCACTAGGAAAAGACAGCAAAGGCCCCATTCGTTCACACTCAGTCTCTAGCTGTCATGCAATAATGCCCGAAACCACAGCTCCCTTTCCACATCCAGGCCCCACACAACTTTCCATGGTTTACCCCAGACGCTTCACATGCCCTGATTCAATCCACTGACGGCACATCAACCCCAGTATACCACATCGATCCAATTCACTCTATTCCTTGCCCTCCTTTCAAGCTCCTTCATGTTCAGGCCCCGATCACACAAAATCTTTTTCACTCCATCTTTCCACCTCCAATTTGGTCTCCCACTTCTCCTCGTTCCCTCCACCTCCGACACATATATCCTCTCGGTCAATCTTTCCTCACTCATTCTCTCCATGTGCCCAAACCATTTCAAAACACCCTCTTCTGCTCTCTCAACCACGCTCTTTTTATTTCCACACATTTCTCTTACCCTTACATTACTTACTCGATCAAACCACCTCACACCACACATTGTCCTCAAACATCTCATTTCCAGCACATCCATCCTCCTGCTCACAACTCTATCCATAGCCCACACCTCGCAACCATACAACATTGTTGGAACCACTATTCCTTCAAACATACCCATTTTTGCTTTCCGAGATAATGTTCTCGACTTCCACACATTCTTCAAGGCTCCTGGGATTTTCGCCTCCTCCCCCACCCTATGATTCACTTCCGCTTCCATGGTTCCATCCGCTGCCAGATCCACTCCCAGATATCTAAAACACTTTACTTCCTCCAGTTTTTCTCCATTCAAACTTACCTCCCAATTGACTTGACCCTCAACCCTAATGTACCTAATAACCTTGCTCTTCACATTTACTCTTAACTTTCTTCTTTCACACACTTTACCAAACTCAGTCACCAGCTTCTGCAGTTTCTCACATGAATCAGCCACCAGCGCTGTATCATCAGCGAACAACAACTGACTTACTTCCCAAGCTCTCTCATCCCCAACAGACTTCATACTTGCCCCTCTTTCCAAAACTCTTGCATTCACCTCCCTAACAACCCCATCCATAAACAAATTAAACAACCATGGAGACATCACACACCCCTGCCGCATACCTACATTCACTGAAAACCAATCACTTTCCTCTCTTCCTACACGTACACATGCCTTACATCCTCGATAAAAACTTTTCACTGCTTCTAACAACTTGCCTCCCACACCATATATTCTTAATACCTTCCACAGAGCATCTCTATCAACTCTATCATATGCCTTCTCCAGATCCATAAATGCTACATACAAATCCATTTGCTTTTCTAAGTATTTCTCACATACATTCTTCAAAGCAAACACCTGATCCACACATCCTCTACCACTTCTGAAACCACACTGCTCTTCCCCAATCTGATGCTCTGTACATGCCTTCACCCTCTCAATCAATACCCTCCCATATAATTTGCCAGGAATACTCAACAAACTTATAGCTCTGTAATTTGAGCACTCACTCTTATCCCCTTTGCCTTTGTACAATGGCACTATGCACGCATTCCGCCAATCCTCAGGCACCTCACCATGAGTCATACATACATTAAATAACCTTACCAACCAGTCAACAATACAGTCACCCCCTTTTTTAATAAATTCCACTGCAATACCATCCAAACCTGCTGCCTTGCCGGCTTTTATCTTCCGCAAAGCTTTTACTACCTCTTCTCTGTTTACCAACTCATTTTCCCTAACCCTCGCACTTTGCACACCACCTCGACCATAAGCACCCTATATCTGCCACTCTATCATCAAACACATTCAACAAACCTTCAAAATACTCACTCCATCTCCTTCTCACATCACCACTACTTGTTATCACCTCCCCATTTGCGCCCTTCACTGAAGTTCCCATTTGCTCCCTTGTCTTACGCACTTTATTTACCTCCCTCCAGAACATCTTTTTATTCTCCCTAAAATTTAATGATACTCTCTCACCCCAACTCTCATTTGCCCTTTTTTTCACCTCTTGCACCTTTCTCTTGACCTCCTGTCTCTTTCTTTTATACGTCTCCCACTCAATTTCATTTTTTCCCTGCAAAAATCGTCCAAATGCCTCTCTCTTCTCTTTCACTAATACTCTTACTTCTTCATCCTACCACTCACTACCCTTTCTAATCAACCCACCTCCCACTCTTCTCATGCCACAAGCATCTTTTGCGCAATCCATCACTGATTCCCTAAATACATCCCATTCCTCCCCCACTCCCCTTACTTCCATTGTTCTCACCTTTTTCCATTCTGTACTCAGTCTCTCCTGGTACTTCCTCACACAAGTCTCTTTCCCAAGCTCACTTACTCTCACCACCCTCTTCACCCCAACATTCACTCTTCTTTTCTGAAAACCCATACAAATCTTCACCTAAGCCTCCACAAGATAATGATCAGACATCCCTCCATTTGCACCTCTCAGCACATTAACATCCAAAAGTCTCTCTTTCGTGCGCCTGTCAATTAACACGTAATCCAATAACGCTCTCTGGCCATCTCTCCTACTTACATAAGTATACTTATGTATATCTCGCTTTTTAAACCAGGTATTCCCAATCATCAGTCCTTTTTCAGCACATAAATCTACAAGCTCTTCACCATTTCCATTTACAACACTGAACACCCCATGTATACCAATTATTCCCTCAACTGCCACATTACTCACCTTTGCATTCAAATCACCCAACACTATAACCCGGTCTCGTGCATCAAAACCACTAATACACTCATTCAGCTGCTCCCAAAACACTTGCCTCTCATGATCTTTCTTCTCATGCCCAGGTGCATATGCACCAATAATCACCCATCTCTCTCCATCAACTTTCAGTTTTACCCATATTAATCGAGAATTTACTTTCTTACATTCTATCACATACTTCCACAACTCCTGTTTCAGGAGTACTGCTACTCCTTCCCTTGCTCTTGTCCTCTCACTAACCCCTGACTTTACTCCCAAGACATTCCCAAACCACTCTTCCCCTTTACCCTTGAGCTTCGTTTCACTCAGAGCCAAAACATCCAGGTTCCTTTCCTCAAACATACTACCTATCTCTCCTTTTTTCACATCTTGGTTACATCCACACACATTTAGGCACCCCAATCTGAGCCTTCGAGGAGGATGAGCACTCCCCGCGTGACTCCTTCTTCTGTTTCCCATTTTAGAAAGTTAAAAAAAATACAAGGAGGGGAGGATTTCTGGCCCCCCGCTCCCGTCCCCTCTAGTCGTTTTCTACGACACGCGAGGAATGCGTGGGAAGTATTCTTTCACCCCTATCCCCAGGGATAATATACATATATATATATACACATACACACACATACACACACACACGCACATATATACACACACACACACACATATATATATACATGTGAAAAATGTAAGAAACAATTTAGAAAACTGAAACTTCTAGCTTGAAATGAAATGAAAAAATGAATGTCACATAATGGTTCAACCTCTGGCTATGGAAAGGAAATGTTTAATTTATTTACACAAACGTCAATAGTAGTTCTCATCAATTTAACCACTGTATCAATAAGCTTCAATGTCTAAGCTACATTCTTTCCAATTTCACTATTTTCTTGTCAAAGCACCATGTATGAAAACTATCACTCCAGTAACACAACTATAAATATTTACTTCCCCTTTAAAATATGTATGAAAAGAATATATTACAAGGTATTTGACACCGTCCCCCAACATATCTTCAAACGAAAAATACGTGACAGTGTCCCTTACAAGCCAATTTCCTAGTTGACTGCCATGCCCAAGTCACTGACAGTGACTTCATCTTTGAAAGTTCTTTCTCTAATTCCCTTCAATCTCTTCCCAAATGACCCAACTTCATGCAAACCTCAGTACAAAGGTCCTTTCATATTCAGATGACCTCATAATCACATCACCCTGACACCACAGTAACAATAACAGACATGCAGCTTTAAGTTACACAGGTGGAACAATAACTCACCTACAACAGAAATTTTCAATTACTTTTTCAACCCTAAGCAGACATGAATCCAGTTCACTCCCTCTGAACAAAATGTCACCCATTATAGGTTTCACTTACAACACTTGACGTTTAATGCCCACAGTGATAACATGAACACAAAAGCAACAAATAACCTAAATGTCTCCTGAACACTGTCACCAGATTTGAAAAAAAAAAACATCCTATTCAAAAAATTCATCCGCTTCACTTTAAAGTATGCCTTCAGCCTGGTCTTACACCCTCTGAAAAGCAAAAACAGTATAACGAAGCTGCTAACCACGCAGAATAGTGAACCCAGAACAATAACTGACTGCCTGGCTACTATAAGCAATCATCACCTTCACAATGAAAGGTGTGTCCTCCCAATACTTTTCCACCTCAACCTATGAAACAGCACTAGACCCCTTCCAACCTAACTACTTTATAACTAACCAAGTAGAGATAAAAAGCTTACTACTACTGCCTTGCACTTCAGTAATCTCCACTCACAGATACCCTCACTCCAACAATTAGAACACTGACAAATCACATACACACCAAAATAACAAGGCAAGCACTAAACTGACTCTCAACTCACTCCTATACTCCAACCCACCAGACACTCATCAGAAACCACACTCCCCAGACAAACACAAGTCACACTCTTGCATATGCTTGCGATCTCGCCCAACACTACAGATAACTTTACAAACATCGTTCAACATATCCCAAGAGCCTTTCCTTTGTTAGAATACTTGTTTAAGAAACTCTCAGCCATTCTTTCATCAGGCTCTGTAAACTTCCAGTGTTCTGCTGTAATACATAATCTGATAACACAGGAGTCTACATGATTGTGTGACTGAGGATCTATTCAACTGAATCTATACCATACAAATGTTTTAGATTTCTCATGATTGAAATATTTATTTAAAATTGCAGCACCTTGAACCAGTTATATACTACAGAAGTCCCTTGCCTACCATGATTTCACCAACCATAGTTTTGAGAATACACACTTAGAATAATGTACATCATCTTGCCAACCACAACATCAAGTTTTGAGTATCCATAGTATTTCATGACTCCACTAAAATTTTATCCATGCACTGGGTGTGTCATCTGGCCTTGGGCTACTTTAAATCCTACATGAGAGATTACCATTACTAAAGGGAGGTAGAAGTGCCAGAACCAGCACCATTGCTGGTGTGTGTCGAAATAGCCTTTTGTGGGACGTAACTGCATGGCTGCCTTGTAGGAGCGAAGGTATGGCTGTGAAGGTCTATACCATGTCAGTATATCATTTATCTCAGTCTCATCAACTTTAGGATGAGTATGATTAGATATCACAGCATGTACATAATACACTCATGATAATAATACGAAGCAGAATGGGTGTGAATTTGTGGATTGAATTTTAGCAACCTGTGTGAGGCAAAAAGAGCAAACATCAGTTACATGTGTCATAGAGTCTAGGTTTTTCTTTCAAAAGAGGACAGTCTGCTCCTGAGATGGATGATCATACTGATGAACTGGAAGGGTCTGTAACCAGATGGAAGCTAAGCATGTCACAGAAGTTAAAAAGATAGCTGTGCAGGTTACAATTGGTGTAGATATCATCAGCAACAGTTTGGATGCAAATGCTTTTGGCAGGGGACTCAACCCTCCTCCCCATTCCAAATAATACAAGTTACAGTTCTCCAGACACCAGGTGAACAAGGGGACTGGCTTGCTAATTTCTCTGAGGAACATGAGAATATACTGCTTTGACGTAGGATTACTGGGAAGACAATTATTGCACTTATGAAATGACCCCAATACAATATCATTGGCCACTTAGGTAGGAAACATACACAAAGAATAGCTTGTTAAACTCATGTTACTTCAGGATGTAATGAAGATGAAGGCCAGTTTTAACAGCTTTCCAGTTTATTTGTCATTACAACTAATTAGAACCTTTCATCTGGGTTAGGCGATATGTGGTTGATGGTAGAAAGAAGAATCATGTGACAGATCTCTGGGAGGGGTAGTCACAGCAGAAGTTTTACATTCCTGGCTGTTTCTCCTCCAGGGTGGAAACAGTCAGTGATGTGGCCACAGAACCTGTCAACTTGTCAGTTTGACTCACACACCAAGTGTGATATCTGCAGTGGACACATGACTCAACTGTGAGGGACTCACAATGCCTGGTCACTGCTTATCCCAGAAGGCCTGGATGGGAACCTTGAGTAGACCACCATCAATCACCAGGGAACTGACAAGGTCAATCAGACTTTCATTACTATGGAAGAATAACTCTGGCAGGACACAATGGAAAGACAGTGGTTTGGTGAGATGTAAACTGGAGACACAACAGAAAAATAGTGATGCGTTGACCAGCGAGCTGAAGACACAACATGAGCTTTAAGTCCAAGGAAACAATGATTGCCAGTTACTTGAGTTACATGGTACTGCTGTTATACATTCATCCCGAACACGCTCGGGTACAGACAGACATCCTTCTTGATAGCCAGGTGACTCAACTGGAGATATTAGAAACTTACATCGAGGAACGAGTTGTGACCTTAGAACCCAACGCAACTCATTTCTGCTATTAGCTCCTTATGTACAGCATAATACTATGTGACGTTCCTTCTAGAAGTTCCCAAGATGATCTGTCAATACGATCATTTGTAAGCTGTCAGCAAGTTACCTATCCATTCCTGGCTTGTCACTGGCAAGGCTGGACAGTGAATAGATAACTATATGGGATGCTGGGTATGGGACATTGGGTGGTGTTTTAAACCATAACCTATAGTTGTTAACTCCGTAAAAACTATTTCATCTACCAAACCTATGCTACTTCAGAGAATCTGATCCATGAAACCCAAGACCGTAAGTGGTTATACTGTTATTTAATTGGAAAGTTACCATTTTCGACATCTCCTCGAAAGCCTCCCATATGTAATTACTTCTTTGTACTGTCAGGTTAGGGAGTTTTTCATGGGACCCCATCTCTTAAACACTCTCTCCAGTCATACAATCTCTTGAATTTACGAATGCTGTCTGGTTTAACTATGATCTCAATCACTGTGTTCCAATCATCCACCACTTTTATACTATAATTCTTTACATCCTTATTTACAAGTTTCTTACTTAATTTTATGTTATGCACTCTGGTAGCTCAATCCTGCAACTCTGACAGAACAGTCGACTTCATTGATCTCTTTGAAAACTGAAGGGTTGTGATCAGGTCACCCCTCTGTCTTTTTTCTTCTGAGGTAGGTAAATATAAGCCTCCCACCTTTCCCCATAGTTTAGCTCTCATAATTTTGGTAAAATCTTTGTTGCCTTCTTTAGGTGTGGTGACCAATCTTGAGAAGCATATTTTGATTTGGCTTAATGTATGATAAGAACAGCTTGCTAAATATTTCCTTATCCATACACTTAAAAACTATTCTTATATTTGCCAGCAGACAGTTTGTCTCCTTAACTATTCTTCTAATATGAGATTCTGACAACAGGTTTGGGATGATGTCTGCTCCAAAGTCCTTCTCACACACAGAATCCTGAAGATTCTTTCTTAATAGGTAATAATCATACTGAGGCTATCTCTCTCTTTGTCCTATCCTCATTAATTTACTTTTGCTCCAGTTAGAAGTCATCAACAATGTTTCAACCAACTTTGAGTTTGTTTGGGTCTCTTTGTAAGCTGATGTACTTCTTGCTTTTCACTTTCCTTATGACCTTTGCATCATCTGCAAGCATATTCAGGTAGAATTCCATACTTTCAGGTAAGTCATTAATGTAGGTCAGAAAGAGATATGGTTCCAAAATCAAACACTGTGGCCATCCGCTGGTCACCTCAACCCACTTAAAAAAGGCTTCTCTGTCATGCGTCCTTTGTTTCCTCCCTCCGAGATAATGTATCCATTATAGGAGTTTCCCTTTATTCCAGCTTCTTAATCAGTCACCTATATGGGACAGCCTTCTAGCACTTCAAATACAGACAGTCCATCCAGCCTTCCCTTTAGTTCAGGAGTAAGTTTGCTCTCTTGCAGTACTCTAAGAGTTTACTTATACATGACCTCCTTTTCCTAAAACCATGATGTCTCACACTTAGGAAATTCCTCAACGGAAAGTCATCCACTTGCTTTCTAATAATCTTTTCTAGAGCCTTATGCACCACACTCATTGGTTGGACCACTAGTCTGCAGTTCAGTGCATATTCCCAGTCTCCTTTCTTTTACATAGGTATGATGTTTGCCCCTTTTCCATTCCCTTGGTACTAAGCCACTCTCCAGTGATGTCTAGAACAGTAATTCATAAGGTTCATCCAGAAAATTTGCACACCTCTTCAACATATATGATGAAAGTTCATCAGGACCATGACCCTTGTATGGGTCAAGTCCTTTTAGTATTCTGTTAAGATCTTTTCTAGATATCCCAATGATTTCCTAAACCTTTTGCCCATTCCCTCTCACTACTGTTAGAACCATAGTATGCTCCACTGTGAAAACACTATTGAATTTGTTATTCAGTTCCTGGCATATCCTCATATCACTCTCAACAATTTTTCCCTGTGAATCCCATAACCTGTTTACCTACTCCTTAACTGATGACTTACTCCAAATGAATTTATGGAGAAATTTTGTAATTCCACCAACCTTGTCCAAAATATTGTTTTTAGTTTCTATGTTCCTTTTTCCCTATCTTGCTAAACTTGTTTCTTGCTCTCTTATATCTTGCAAGTTGGCTAGTGTGCCATTTATATATTGAACAGTGCACATCTTTAAGCTTCTTTCCTTTATGACATCTTTTATTAAACCATTCCCTTCTCTTTCTTGCCATTTCCTCTGTGTTTGAAGCTCACAAAAATTTCAGCAAAAAGTCCTGATTCCTAACTACTGAATTCCATTTTCCCATCTATTTCCATAAAGATTGTTAAGGTTTGTGTAATTTCTGCAATTATATCTCTTTGCTTCTTGTCTAACCTCTGCCTTTTTTATATCTTTTTTTTTACCACATTTTCAAATTTGAGCATTACATGATCACTTCCAGCTGGTGTATTGTATATAATGTCAATATCCATGCCAGTATAAGTGAAGATAAAATCTAATACTGATGGTTTATTATTCCCTCTCATCACTGTATGCTCTGTGACATGTTAGTATAGGAAATTTTCCTGTAAGCATTCTATAAAAATGTATCTTCATGACCCTATCACCATGAGAATCCAAAATCTCTCAATCTGTACCCTTATAATTGAAATTCCCCATTATCATTGCTTTGCCATCTCTAAGAAGTGGGTGATTCACTGCTTCATGTACTACCCTGATTGGCCCTTCATTATCGTTGTCTATTTGATCCAGTTCACTGCAATTCTTAGGAGGATTTTATACTAGTAACACCACCATGTTCTTCCTACAATTACTATTCTCTTTACGTATTGACTGAATCGGGCCATCTTCCACTATTTTCTGAAACTTCAGCTCTGTTTTATAAAGAGTGCTAATCCTCTCCCTTCTTTACCTTTTTTTTCCTTTCTTGCTGTCATGTACCCTTCTGGAGAGAACAGGTGAGAGCTTATTTCTTTGGTAAGCTCAATTTCCACAACTTTGATAATATCAGGTGCACTTTCCTTAATACAATCCTTAAATTTCAGTTCTTTACCGGTGACTCTTAGTCTGATATTAACATTTCCTAATATTCCTGTCCTTTCTACATTTCTAGTAGGGCTTTTCCATCCTCTTGCCACCTGTGGCACCTCCAGATTTTTTTCTTCTGACTGTACTCTTTCAATTTCTTCCTGTTTCCCTTATATTCATCACTGGATAAATATCTCACTGAATTCCACATTGTCTTTCAGATTCTAGGCTTTTCTAAGTACTTTCTGGCTTGACAACCCTAAGTTGAACATAACCATAACTGGTCGTCCCCTTATGTGTTGATTATAACCTCCTATTCTTTTCCTTTCTTTTACCTGGAAATCACTTCCAGCATTCCCATAACTTCCAGCACTCTTTTATATGAATTTTTTCCTTGTAACTCCCTTACTTTCTTGTTTGGTGTATGATTTTTCAAGCCAAAAATAATCAGAGATTTTTCTATCAACCTCCTGCTTTACTAATCTTTCTAATATTGGTGCCAACCACTATTAATCTAGACCCCTCACTACAGCAGTGTCAGCCTCTGTATCCTGCGGTGGTTGGGATTTCGAAATATGGAGAGGGCTATTTGTAACCTAATGAGTGCACTGAACAATACCCAGGTAGTTAGTATTAATATGGTGTCAAAATACTCTGCTGGAACTGACTTCAATACATTGTTTTCAAGAAACTTAAGACATTGGCTCATGTTGTGTTTACCTCTGAACTTTTAAGGAGTCCCTTTTAATGCTGGTTTTTCACTTGTAAATGCTATTCAAGTATATCCTGTCACATTGTGTTCTTTCTATAATCTAGACTGGTTTTCTACTTTCATGGGAAAATATTTTCATGGGTATGGTGACTAGTTCCTTTCATTACTTACTGAACTGTTCTTATTAGCTACTAAGCTTGCATACATCATAAGAGGATATCTCCTGTTGCATCTGGTATTACTATGATGCGTGCAACTCACCACATTGTGGATGGTGACTTTTTCTCTTGCAAATAGAATTTTGAAATCACCCTAAGTCTGATTTTGGCCAGGATTAGGTACTTGATATATGACAGTGCAGGGTTACTGTGTTCCTGGCACTTACCTTTCCAATACCCAAGCAGTGAGACTTGCCATGAAGGTTATGTGCATAAAACAACAAAGACTTCTGGATCACTTTCTTGGACTTAAGGTCCCAGTTGTACCAATGTTTGCACCCTTCTAAAGTTTTGAATCATCTTCTCCCAGTTCAGTATTTGCATTACCTTTCTATATATCTTTTATATTTCACCTTAGCCTAAGACCTAAATGCTTTTGGCATCAGCATTACCCATTGTTGTCTACTTGTGAATCATTCACTTTCAAGATCTAAAGGACCATAGATTTCAGTATTTGCATTCTTTACATTTCTAATAACCTAAGAGCCCATGTGTTCTAACAAGCTGCATCATCCTTATGCTTTTCTGGTTTTTCCCTTTTCAAGAACTCAGTATTATATTGTAGGCACTCTTCTATACTTCTAGATCTAACATTGTCTCTTCAGAGATATTGTTCAAGAGAGTTATTTCTTGCCTGTGTGTATCAACTAATATCCACCCACCCCTTCGCCTATTGTACTATGTATTTTTCAAAAAATGCTTTTGGTACATGAATTGTTTCCTTAATGTCATCTTTAGTAGTTAGCATGCTTGAAAGGCACACTACAAGTAACTCATGACTCATCATTCAAGTCTCTATACCCCATAAGAATGTGACACTTGGCATCTACAATGATATTTTTGTAACTACAAAACAAAAAATTGAGGATTTGTTTTCTCTACATGTCTAATTACTATTCTGAAAGAAAAAACTAGCTATTACTTTTGCTAAAAGGGAAAGTGACCAGTTTGCATTTCCGATGATTTGACTGAGAAAGTTGTAACGTACTCGCATTTGGACAGAGGCCACTAATGACAGAAAAAGTCGACTTTGGGGTACTATATGCTACCAAAACGTCTGGGCTGTAATATCACTTTCTTAACCATTAAACTGAATTTGTTTTATGAGCAAAGTTTTGAAAAAAATGTTTTATATAATGATTATAAGTAAATAAAGAGAAGCTTTGGAGAAATTAAACGAATTCATGTTACAATGCAATATTTGCATCCTTAATGCAGCAGAGGAACGATTAGGTAAGTTATACATTTCCGTTTTCTGTTATTCTGAAAGTAAAAAAAACAGAAAACTTAAAATTATGTAAGTTGAAAGGTAAACTTAAATTAATTTTACATAATATTTGTATGTTTTATGCTGGGGTTCATTGCAACACCAGTAGTATTCATGGCAGTCAGGAGATGCATTTCAAAGGAAAAAGAATTATGGTTGATTTTCAAAAGACAGTACTGTACCATGTCATGAACATATGAACGAACGAGTATGCTTCTATAAGAAATACAAAATGTGTTCACAAGTAGAAATGTGTAAAGATTACTTGACAGATGTCTCTTGCCAGCAGTCAAAATATGTTGAAATCCATGAATAACAAACAACCATGATGAAGAAATAGGTAAGTTGAAGACATGTGGTAAACTGTAGGAGAACTGTACATTTAAATAAAGATTTCTAAGACATATTAATTCACCCATTTACTCATGTAAAGTTTCGTGTTTCTGCGATATTCCTTAATGAAAGAAGGGACAAGACTTAACGTAACTATCATATTTGTTTCTTTAAACTAATCTGTAACGAATTTAGCATTTATTTATTTCTAGCACCATACCGTTTAACATACTATCACAAGGTATTCGCACAGAAAGTGAGTCCATTATGTGTAATGGTAACGTTAACAACAGTACTCATTCTTACTTGAAACAAAATTTGTCATTGGCATTTATCTCTTAAGGTCCAAACACAGCACTTTCATGTCTGTGGTTCTCCAGCTCTCCCTTATCTTCATCCATCCTTTTCTGTTTGCCATGAAGTTACAACCCTCTTTTTTGTTCTAGAGGAATTATTTCATCTGCTCTCGTGAGTTGCTTGACTGTGTCCCTGTCACCAAGCCTTGGATCTGTGGCACATCTTGGCTGAGGCTGAGTGGAAACAACAAATTGTAGAATACTTTTCCTTCTTCTTTTTCCTCCATTCCTTTAACCTTCAAGAGATGGGTCTGAAAATACTTAAGGATCTGTAATTCAGTTATTTTTATTTAAAAAAAAATCGGTTTCTATATTTTTCTATGGGTGTTCGAAGTTTGCATACTGTAATTTTCTTTATCCTTGTGTCTTTTGCTATTCACTTGAAATTTACATAAAGAAAAATATTCAATGACAATGATAATAACATTAATGACCCATGAGGATTTATTGTATATATCTCGCTTCCAAATTAATTCACCATATAGTTCGTCTCTTGATAAGACTTTAGCATATAATATAGAAAGAGAACAAAAATGATTTGTCATTAATCTAAAGAAAAAAAATATAAATGAATGTTGCTTTAAATGTACATGTATAAGAAACGCACTTTCTAGTCCTATGGGATTAACTTACTACCGTGCCCAGAAGTTACCACTGAAACGTGTTGAAAAAATACAGCATATTCTGTAATATAAACTAAAATTATATTGTAATGCTGTCCTGCTGGGTATTAATAGCTTTTCATCCCTTCCACCTGAATTCAGTATTGCAATAGGAATACACCGTTTCCCCTTGTTCAGATACCTCATTTTCCTTTAATAAGCTAATAAACAATTACCTTAAATGACAATCGTTCTAAACAAGATGATAATTCTTTCTTTAATAAGTGTTAGTGACAGATAGGTTGATATAGGTGAAAATATAATAGAATGTTACTAACGACATCATTAATCTGAAGTTTGTACCAGATGGGATGCACGGATCAGCTGACGACCCTCAACAAACGGCATGGCTGCGTTACTTAGATCTGGTGGTTTTCTTAGACTTTTTAGTGGTTTTAGGCAGTCGTGGACCTCCAACGTTCCCCGATGTGAGGCTCTTACACTTCAGAAGCTTCATATCACCCAGGGACACGCGTCCATCACCAGGTATGTTCCATAATGTGACTGAAAGACGTCTAAACAATACCGGCGTGGTTTGTTTTGATGCGTCGTCTGCAGATACGTAACTCCTCCAGGTACATCCTGTATTTCGTAACATAAATTAATAGAATTATATTCATAGCATGTAGTGTTTATATAAGCCTTTAATTTCTTACATATAAAGAAGTGAGGGTAAAGCAGATTGTTTTGATTTTGGCATGAAAGGAAAAGATTATGTAAATGCTTTCGTTTTTTTCATGTAGGGAAATTTGAATATTAGGGAAATGATTCAGTGGGAGAGTATAAGATATATGTCTGGGAAATTCAGTCAGGCATCAACCTGTATCTGAGTGGAGAATAAGTTGTGAGCTCTGGTGCAGTCTGCTCCACCTAGCTGTAACAGGGTTTCTGTATTATTTCTGTGAGCTGTCAGCCTTAGCAGAGTTCCTGTCGGTTTTGATGACCAGTACCTCATTTTCTCACAAATTCGCGGTTGCTCAGCCCTCCCCATCTGTAATAGGCACAATTTATTCATATCAGGGGGTTAGGTACCAATTTAGCCCTGCTACACTATGATATGGATTTGGTTGAAAGTGGTATCAACCCATTCCTTTGGTGAAATTATATAAACGCACTACATTATTTCGATTATCATTTTATCCCAAATTGATATATATATATATATATATATATATATATATATATATATATATATATATATATATATATATATATATATTTTTTTTTTAAACTTTCGCATTAAGATCAGAGGACTGGTCCTTTGAGGGAATATCCTCATCTGGCCCCCTTCTCTGTTCCTTCTTTTGAAAAATTAAAAAAAAAGAGGGGAGGATTTGCAGCCCCCCACTCCCCCCTCTTGTAGTTGCTTTTTACGACACGCAGGGAATATTTGGGAAGTATTCTTTCTCCCCTATCCTCAGGGATAATATATATATATATTTTTATTTTTGATTTTCCAAAAGGAGGAACAGAGAAGGGGGCCAGGTGAGGATATTCTCTCAAAGGCCCAGTCCTCTGTTCTTAACGCTACCTCACTGATGCGGGAAATGGCAAATAGTATGAAAGAAAAAGAATATATATATATATATATATATATATATATATTTATGTGTGTGTGTGTGTGTGTATGTATATATACAAAGGCAAAGGGGATGAAGGTGTGTTCAAATTACAGAGTTATAAGTTTGTTGAGTATTCCTGGGTAATTAATTATATGGGAGGGTATTGATTGAGGGGGTGAAAGCATGTACAGAGCATCAGATTGGGGAAGAGCAGTGTGGTTTCAAAAGTGGTAGAGGATGTGTAGATCAGGTGTTTGCTTTGAAGAATGTGAGAAATACTTAAAAAACGAATGGACTTTTATGTAGCATTTATGGATCTGGAGGAGGCATATGATAAAGTCGATAGAGATGCTCTGTGGAAGGTATTAAGAGCATATGGTGTGGGAGGTAAGCTGCTAGAAGCAGTGAAAAGTTTTTATCAAGGATGTAAGGCATGTGTACGAGCAGGAAGAGAGGAAAGTGATTGGTTTTCGGTGAATGTTGGTTTGCGGCAGGGGTGCATGATGTCTCCATAGTTGTTTAGTCTGTTTATGGATGGGGTTCTTAGAGAGGTGAATGTAAGAGTTTTGGATAGAGGGGCAAGAATGCAGCCTGTTGTGGATGAGAGGGCCTGGGAAGTGAGTCAGTTGTTGTTCGCTGATGATACAGCACTGGTGGCTGATTCATGTGAGAAACTGCAGAAGTTGGTGACATAGTTTGGTAAGGTGTGTGAAAGAAGAAAGCTTAGAGTAGAAGAGAATAAGAGCAAGATTATTAGGTTCAGTAGGGTTGAGGGACAAGTCAGTTGGGATGTAAGTTTGAATATAGAAAAACTGGAGGAAGGGAAGTTTTAGATATCTGGGAGTGGATTTGTCAGTTAATGGAACCATGGAAGTGGATGTGGGTCACAGGGTGGGGGAGGGAGTGGGGGTTCTGGGAGCGGTGAGGAATGTGTGGAAGGGGAAAACATTGTTTCAGAGAGTGGAAGTGGGTATCTTCGAAGGAATAGTGGTTTCTACAATTTATACGGGTACGAGGCATGGGCTATAGATAGAGTTGTGTGGAGGAGGGTGGATGTGTTGGAAATGACATGTTTGAGGACAGTATGTGGTGTGAGGTGGTTTTATCGAGTAAGTAATGAACATGCAGGAGGGTGAAAGGCGTGCAAGGTATAGAGTGAATTGGAGCGATGTGGTATACTTGGGTCGATGTACTGTCAATGGATTGAACCAAAGCATGTGAAGTGTCTGGGGTAAACCATGGAAAGTTTTGTGGTTCCTGGATGTGGAAAGGGAGCTGTGGTTTCAGTGTATTATACATGAGAGCTAGAGACTGAGTGTGAACAAATGTGGCCTTTGTTTTCTTTTCCTAGCACTACCTCATGCGCATGCAGGGGAAGGGGATAGTCATTTTATGTGTGGCGAGATGGCGATGGGAATGAATAAAGGCAGCAAGTATGAATTATGTACATGTGTATATATGTATATGTCTGTGTATGTATATATATGTATATGTTGAAATGTATAGGTATGTATATGTGCGTGTGTGGACGTGTATGTATATACATGTGTATGTGGGTGGGTTGGACCATTCTTTCGTCTGTTTCCTTGTGCTACCTTGCTAATGCGGGAGACGGTGACAAAGTATAATAATGAATATATAAAAATATATATTTCCCATCATCTGTAGACTCCCGTTGCTCACATATTATCAGCGATCATAGCCTAGTGGTAGCACTCCCACCTGTTGCACAGGGGTCCCGGGTTCGACCCTGGTTGTTGGAGGTTTGTATGTTCTATGAAGATGCGTGTGCATATGCACTTTGTTCGTATATATATATATATATATATATATATATATATATATATATATATATATATATATATATATATATATATATATATTTTTTTTTTTTTTTACTTTGTCGCTGTCTCCCGCGTTTGCGAGGTAGCGCAAGGAAACAGACGAAAGAAATGGCCCACCCCCCCCACATACACACGTATATACATACGTCCACACACGCAAATATACATACCTACACAGCTTTCCATGGTTTACCCCAGACGCTTCACATGCCTTGATTCAATCCACTGACAGCACGTCAACCCCGGTATACCACATCGATCCAATCACTCTATTCCTTGCCCTCCTTTCACCCTCCTGCATGTTCAGGCCCCGATCACACAAAATCTTTTTCACTCCATCTTTCCACCTTCAATTTGGTCTCCCACTTCTCCTCGTTCCCTCCACCTGCGACACATATATCCTCTTGGTCAATCTTTCCTCACTCATTCTCTCCATGTGCCCAAACCATTTCAAAACATCCTCTTCTGCTCTCTCAACCACGCTCTTTTTATTTCCACACATCTCTCTTACCCTTACGTTATTTACTTGATCAAACCACCTCACACCACACACATTGTCCTCAAACATCTCATTTCTAGCACATCCATCCTCCTGCGCACAACTCTATCCATAGCCTACGCCTCGCAACCATACAACATTGTTGGAACCACTATTCCTTCAAACATACCCATTTTTGCTTTCCGAGATAATGTTCTTGACTTCCACACATTCTTCAAGGCTCCCAGAATTTTCGCCCCCTCCCCCACCCTATGATCCACTTCCGCTTCCATGGTTCCATCCGCTGCCAGATCCGCTCCCAGATATCTAAAACACTTTACTTCCTCCAGTTTTCCTCCATTCAAACTTACCTCCCAATTGACTTTACCCTCAACCCTACTGTACCTAATAACCTTGCTCTTATTCACATTAACTCTTAACTTTCTTCTTTCACACACTTTACCAAACTCAGTCACCAGCATATATATATATTTTTTTTTTATTATACTTTGTCGCTGTCTCCCGCGTTTGCGAGGTAGCGCAAGGAAACAGACGAAAGAAATGGCCCAACCCCCCCCCATACACATGTATATACATACGTCCACACACGCAAATATACATACCTACACAGCTTTCCATGGCTTACCCCAGACGCTTCACATGCCTTGATTCAATCCACTGACAGCACGTCAACCCCGGCATACCACATCGCTCCAATTTACTCTATTCCTTGCCCTCCTTTCACCCTCCTGCATGTTCAGGCCCCGATCACACAAAATCTTTTTCACTCCATCTTTCCACCTCCAATTTGGTCTCCCTCTTCTCCTCGTTCCCTCCACCTCCGACACATATATCCTCTTGGTCAATCTTTCCTCACTCATTCTCTCCATGTGCCCAAACCACTTCAAAACACCCTCTTCTGCTCTCTCAACCACACTCTTTTTATTTCCACACATCTCTCTTACCCCTACGTTACTCACTTGATCAAACCACCTCACACCACACATTGTCCTCAAACATCTCATTTCCAGCACATCCATCCTCCTGCGCACAACTCTATCCATAGCCCACGCCTCGCAACCATACAACATTGTTGGAACCACCATTCCTTCAAACATACCCATTTTTGCTTTCCGAGATAATGTTCTCGACTTCCACACATTCTTCAAGGCCCCCAGAATTTTCGCCCCCTCCCCCACCCTATGATCCACTTCTGCTTCCATGGTTCCATCCGCTGCCAGATCCACTCCCAGATATCTAAAACACTTCACTTCCTCCAGTTTTTCTCCATTCAAACTTACCTCCCAATTGACTTGACCCTCAACCCTACTGTACCTAATAACCTTGCTCTTATTCACATTTACTCTTAACTTTCTTCTTCCACACACTTTACCAAACTCAGTCACCAGCTTCTGCAGTTTCTCACATGAATCAGCCACCAGCGCTGTATCATCAGCGAACTACAACTGACTCACTTCCCAAGCTCTCTCATCCCCAACAGACTTCATACTTGCCCCTCTTTCCAAAACTCTTGCATTTACCTCCCTAACAACCCCATCCATAAACAAGTTAAACAACCATGGAGACATCACACACCCCTGCCGCAAACCTACATTCACTGAGAACCAATCACTTTCCTCTCTTCCTACACGTACACATGCCTTACATCCTCGATAAAAACTTTTCACTGCTTCTAACAACTTTCCTCCCACACCATTTATTCTTAATACCTTCCACAGAGCATCTCTATCAACTCTATCATATGCCTTCTCCAGATCCATAAATGCTACATACAAATCCATTTGCTTTTCTAAGTATTTCTCACATACATTCTTCAAAGCAAACACCTGATCCACACATCCTCTACCACTTCTGAAACCACACTGCTCTTCCCCAATCTGATGCTCTGTACATGCCTTCACCCTCTCAATCAATACCCTCCCATATAATTTACCAGGAATACTCAACAAACTTATACCTCTGTAATTTGAGCACTCACTCTTATCCCCTTTGCCTTTGTACAATGGCACTATGCACGCATTCCGCCAATCCTCAGGCACCTCACCATGAGTCATACATACATTAAATAACCTTACCAACCAGTCAACAATACAGTCACCCCCTTTTTTAATAAATTCCACTGCAATACCATCCAAACCTGCTGCCTTGCCGGCTTTCATCTTCCGCAAAGCTTTCACTACCTCTTCTCTGTTTACCAAATCATTTTCCCTAACCCTCTCACTTTGCACACCACCTCGACCAAAACACCCTATATCTGCCACTCTATCATCAAACACATTCAACAAACCTTCAAAATACTCACTCCATCTCCTTCTCACATCACCACTACTTGTTATCACCTCCCCATTTGCGCCCTTCACTGAAGTTCCCATTTGCTCCCTTGTCTTACGCACTTTATTTACCTCCTTCCAGAACATCTTTTTATTCTCCCTAAAATTTAATGATACTCTTTCACCCCAACTCTCATTTGCCCTTTTTTTCACCTCTTGCACCTTTCTCTTGACCTCCTGTCTCTCTCTTTTATACATCTCCCACTCAATTGCATTTTTTCCCTGCAAAAATCGTCCAAATGCCTCTCTCTTCTCTTTCACTAATACTCTTACTTCTTCATCCCACCACTCACTACCCTTTCTAATCAACCCACCTCCCACTCTTCTCATGCCACAAGCATCTTTTACGCAATCCATCACTGACTCCCTAAATACATCCCATTCCTCCCCCACTCCCCTTACTTCCATTGTTCTCACCTTTTTCCATTCTGTACTCAGTCTCTCCTGGTACTTCCTCACACAGGTCTCCTTCCCAAGCTCACTTACTCTCACCACCCTCTTCACCCCAACATTCACTCTTCTTTTCTGAAAACCCATACAAATCTTCACCTTAGCCTCCACAAGATAATGATCAGACATCCCTCCAGTTGCACCTCTCAGCACATTAACATCCAAAAGTCTCTCTTTCGCACGCCTGTCAATTAACACGTAATCCAATAACGCTCTCTGGCCATCTCTCCTACTTACATAAGTATACTTATGTATATCTCGCTTTTTAAACCAGGTATTCCCAATCATCAGTCCTTTTTCAGCACATAAATCTACAAGCTCTTCACCATTTCCATTTACAACACTGAACACCCCATGTATACCAATTATTCCCTCAACTGCCACATTACTCACCTTTGCATTCAAATCACCCATCACTATAACCCGGTCTCGTGCATCAAAACCACTAACACACTCATTCAGCTGCTCCCAAAACACTTGCCTCTCATGATCTTTCTTCTCATGCCCAGGTGCATATGCACCAATAATCACCCACCTCTCTCCATCAACTTTCAGTTTTACCCATATTAATCGAGAATTTACTTTCTTACATTCTATCACATACTCCCACAACTCCTGTTTCAGGAGTATTGCTACTCCTTCCCTTGCTCTTGTCCTCTCACTAACCCCTGACTTTACTCCCCAGACATTCCCAAACCACTGTTCCCCTTTACCCTTGAGCTTCGTTTCACTCAGAGCCAAAACATCCAGGTTCCTTTCCTCAAACATACTACCTATCTCTCCTTTTTTCACATCTTGGTTACATCCACACACATTTAGGCACCCCACTCTGAGCCTTCGAGGAGGATAAGCACTCCCCGCATGACTCCTTCTTCTGTTTCCCATTTTAGAAAGTTAATACAAGGAGGGGAGGATTTCTGGCCCCCCGCTCCCGTCCCCTCTAGTCGCTTTCTACGACACGCGAGGAATACGTGGGAAGTATTCTTTCACCCCTTTCCCCAGGGATGATATACATATATATATACATATACACATACACACACATACACATACATACGCACATATACACACACACACACATACATATATATACATATGAAAAATGTAAGAAACAATTTAGAAAACTGAAACTTCTAGCTTGAAATGAATGAAAAAATGAATGTCACATAATGGTTCAACCTCTGGCTATGGAAAAAGGAAATGTATAATTTATTTACACAAACGTCAATAGCAGTTTTCATCAATTTAACCACTGTATCAATAAGCTTCAATTTCAATGTCTAAGCTACATTTTTCTCCAATTTCACTATTTTCTTGTCAAAACACCATGTATGAAAAACTATCACTCCAGTAATATTTCACATATATAGGCCTATTATGAACCATGCTTTGCCACTGTATACAGTGCACAATGGAATTCTTACAGTTGAAAAAGAAGAATTATTGCATCTGGGTACTAATTGCTTAGCATCTCATTTGTACTGCCATTCCTAGTTCTTCATAAAACTCATGAACAGGGTCATATCAAAATTACTTCTCATTTTCACATCCACAAAAAAGGTTGTCAGAAACATATATATATATATATATATATATATATATATATGTGTGTGTGTGTGTGTGTATGTGCGTATGTATGTGTATGTATATATATATATGTATATATAACAATAACAGCAGCAGATTTAAGAGAACTGATTTTCAGGGAAAGGCCAGAGGCTAGAAATTTGCCCACCAAGGAAGAGAAAACAGTAGGGGGGTGAACTAATCACCACCTTTAAGCTTTTAAAACAGGTTGATGTAGCTGGTGAACAGATCTTCAAGAGCTGTAGGAATGGTTAAACCAGTGAACATAACATGAAATTAAGATAGAAACATGTTTAAAAAGATAGAATGAAGTAGTTTTATAGCATGAGTGGTGAATGAATGTAACAGAATGACAGGACATGTTTAATGTAGACGACATACGTGAAATTAAGAAGTTGTATGAAAGTAGAGATTGTACAACAGATGGGGCCCCTTGAAGGTAGCACTGTCTCTTTACAGTACAAATACTGTATGTAATTAGGAATAGGTAATTATATAGTGTGCATGGACAGGATGGGACACAGTGAAGCCTTGGCGATATTATTACCTGGTAGGGGCTGGAGGATAGGGGAGAAAGAATACTTCCCACGTATTCCCTGCGTGTCGTAGAAGGCGACTAAAAGGGGAGGGAGCGGGGGGCTGGAAATCCTCCCCTCTCGTTTTTTTTTTTATTTTCCAAAAGAAGGAACAGAGAAGGGGGCCAGGTGAGGATATTCCCTCTAAGGCCCAGTCCTCTGTTCTTAACGCTACCTCGCTAATGCGGGAAATGGCGAATAGTATGAAAGAAAGAAAAAAAAGTATATATATATATATATATATATATATATATATATATATATATATATGTATATATATATATATATATGTATATATATATATATATATGTGTATGTATAAATATATATGTATATATATATATATATATATATATATATATATATATATATATATATATATATATATATATATATATATTATCCCTGGGGATAGGGGTGAAAGAATACTTCCCACGCATTCCTCCCGTGTCGTAGAAGGCGACTAGAGGGGAAGGGAGCGGGGGGCCAGACATCCTCCCCTCCTTGTATTTTTTTAACTTTCTAAAATGGGAAACAGAAGAAGGAGTCACGCGGGGAGTACTCATCCTCCTCGAAGGCTCAGACTGGGGTGTCTAAATGTGTGTGGATGTAACCAAGATGTGAAAAAAGGAGAGATGGGTAGTATGTTTGAGGAAAGGAACCTGGATGTTTTGGCTCTGAGTGAAACGAAGCTCAAGGGTAAAGGGGAAGAGTGGTTTGGGAATGTCTTGGGAGTAAAGTCAGGGGTTAGTGAGAGGACAAGAGCAAGGGAAGGAGTAGCAGTACTCGTGAAACAGGAGTTGTGGGAGTATGTGATTGAATGTAAGAAAGTAAATTCTCGATTAATATGGGTAAAACTGAAAGTTGATGGAGAGAGATGGGTGATTGTTGGTGCATATGCACCTGGGCATGAGAAGAAAGATCATGAGAGGCAAGTGTTATGGGAGCAGCTGAATGAGTGTGTTAGTGGTTTTGATGCATGAGACCAGGTTATAGTTATGGGTGATTTGAATGCAAAGGTGAGTAATGTGGCAGTTGAGGGAATAATTGGTATACATGGGGTGTTCAGTGTTGTAAATGGAAATGGTGAAGAGCTTGTAGATTTATGTGCTGAAAAAGGACTGGTGATTGGGAATACCTGGTTTAGAAAGCGAGATATACATAAATATACGCATGTAAGTAGGAGAGATGGCCAGAGAGCGCTATTGGATTACGTGTTAATTGACAGGCGCGCGAAAGAGAGACTTTTGGATGTTAATGTGCTGAGAGGTGCAACTGGAGGGATGTCTGATCATTATCTTGTGGAGGCTAAGGTGAAGATTTGTATGGGTTTTCAGAAAAGAGGAGTGAATGTTGGGGTGAAGAGGGTGGTGAGAGTAAGTGAGCTTGGGAAAGAGACTTGTGTGAGGAAGTACCAGGAGAGACTGAGTACAGAATGGAAAAAGGTGAGAACAATGGAAGTAAGGGGAGTGGGGGAGGAATGGGATGTATTTAGGGAATCAGTGATGGATTGCGCAAAAGATGCTTGTGGCATGAGAAGAGTGGGAGGTGGGTTGATTAGAAAGGGTAGTGAGTGGTGGGATGAAGAAGTAAGATTATTAGTGAAAGAGAAGAGAGAGGCATTTGGACGATTTTTGCAGGGAAAAAATGCAATTGAGTGGGAGATGTATAAAAGAAAGAGACAGGAGGTCAAGAGAAAGGTTCAAGAGGTGAAAAAGAGGGCAAATGAGAGTTGGGGTGAGAGAGTATCATTAAATTTTAGGGAGAATAAAAAGATGTTCTAGAAGGAGGTAAATAAAGTGCGTAAGACAAGGGAGCAAATGGGAACTTCAGTGATGGGCGCAAATGGGGAGGTGATAACAAGTAGTGGTGATGTGAGAAGGAGATGGAGTGAGTATTTTGAAGGTTTGTTGAATGTGTTTGATGATAGAGTGGCAGATATAGGGTGTTTTGGTCGAGGTGGTGTACAAAGTGAGAGAGTTAGGGAAAATGATTTGGTAAACAGAGAAGAGGTAGTGAAAGCTTTGCGGAAGATGAAAGCCGGCAAGGCAGCAGGTTTGGATGGTATTGCAGTGGAATTTATTAAAAAAGGGGGTGACTGTATTATTGACTGGTTGGTAAGGTTATTTAATGTATGTATGACTCATGGTGAGGTTTCTGAGGATTGGCGGAATGCGTGCATAGTGCCATTGTACAAAGGCAAAGGGGATAAGAGTGAATGCTCAAATTACAGAGGTATAAGTTTGTTGAGTATTCCTGGTAAATTATATGGGAGGGTATTGATTAAGAGGGTGAAGGCATGTACAGAGCATCAGATTGGGGAAGAGCAGTGTGGTTTCAGAAGTGGTAGAGGATGTGTGGATCAGGTGTTTGCTTTGAAGAATGTATGTGAGAAATACCTAGAAAAGCAAATGGATTTGTATGTAGCATTTATGGATCTGGAGAAGGCATATGATAGAGTTGATAGAGATGCTCTGTGGAAGGTATTAAGAATATATGGTGTGGGAGGCAAGTTGTTAGAAGCAGTGAAAAGTTTTTATCGAGGATGTAAGGCATGTGTACGTGTAGGAAGAGAGGAAAGTGATTGGTTCTCAGTGAATGTATGCGGTAGGGGTGTGTGATGTCTCCATGGTTGTTTAATTTGTTTATGGATGGGGTTGTTAGGGAGGTGAATGCAAGAGTTTTGGAAAGAGGGGCAAGTATGAAGTCTGTTGGGGATGAGAGAGCTTGGGAAGTGAGTCAGTTGTTGTTCGCTGATGATACAGCACTGGTGGCTGATTCATGTGAGAAACTGCAGAAGCTGGTGACTGAGTTTGGTAAAGTGTGTGAAAGAAGAAAGTTAAGAGTAAATGTGAATAAGAGCAAGGTTATTAGGTACAGTAGGGTTGAGGGTCAAGTCAATTGGGAGGTAAGTTTGAATTGAGCAAAACTGGAGGAAGTAAAGTGTTTTAGATATCTGGGAGTGGATCTGGCAGCGGATGGAACCATGGAAGCGGAAGTGGATCATAGGGTGGCGGAGGGGGTGAAAATTCTGGGAGCCTTAAAGAATGTGTGGAAGTCGAGAACATTATCTCGGAAGGCAAAAATGGGTATGTTTGAAGGAATAGTGGTTCCAACAATGTTGTATGGTTGCGAGGCATGGGCTATGGATAGAGTTGTGCACAGGAGGATGGATGTGCTGGAAATGAGATGTTTGAGGACAATGTGTGGTGTGAGGTGGTTTGATCGAGTAAGTAACGTAAGGGTAAGAGAGATGTGTGGAAATAAAAAGAGCGTGGTTGAGAGAGCAGAAGAGGATGTTTTGAAATGGTTTGGGCACATGGAGAGAATGAGTGAGGAAAGATTGACCAAGAGGATATATGTGTCGGAGGTGGAGGGAACGAGAAGTGGGAGACCAAATTGGAGGTGGAAAGATGGAGTGAAAAAGATTTTGTGTGATCGAGGCCTGAACATGCAGGAGGGTGAAAGGAGGGCAAGGAATAGAGTGAATTGGATTGATGTGGTATACCGGGGTTGACGTGCTGTCATTGGATTGAATCAGGGCATGTGAAGCGTCTGGGGTAAACCATGGAAAGCTGTGTAGGTATGTATATTTGCGTGTGTGGACGTATGTATATACATGTGTATGGGGGTGGGTTGGGCCATTTCTTTCATCTGTTTCCTTGCGCTACCTCGCAAACGCGGGAGACCGGAAAAAAAAATTATTATTCATTTTTATACTTAACCGCTGTCTCCCGTGTTAGTGAGGTAGTACAAGGAATTAGACAATGAATCGCCCAACCCACCCACACACACACATATATACATAAACACCCACACACACACAGACACATATACAGTTCAATTTATACATATATATACACAGACATTTACATATATACACATGTACATATCCATACTTGCTGCCTTCATCCATTCCTTTCACCACCCCACCACACACAAAATAGCATCCCCTCCCCCTCCAGCGAGGCAGCACCAGGAACAGACAAAAAAAGGCCACATTCGCTCACACTCGGTCTTTAGTTGTCGTGTAATGCACCGAAACCGCAGCTCCCTTTCCGCATCCAGGCCCCACAGACCTTTCCATGGTTTACCCCATGCTTCTCATGCCCTGTTTCAGTCCATTGACAGCATGTTGACCCCGGTATACCACATTGTTCCAATTCCCTCTATTCCTTGCATACCTTTCACCCTCCTGCATGTTCATTCCCCGATCGCTCAAAATCTTTTTCACTTCATCCTGCCACCTCCAGTTTGATCTCTCACTTCTCCTTCTTCCCTTGACCTCTGACACATATATCCTCTTTGTCAATCTTTCCTCACTCATTCTTTCCATGTGTCCAAACCATTTCAACACACCCTCTCCTGCTCTCTCAGCCACACTCTTTTTATTACCACACATCTCTCTTACCCTTTCATTACTTAGTCACACCACCTCACATCACATATTGTCCTCAAACATATCATTTCCAACACATCTACCCTTCTCCACACAGCCCTTTCTATAGCCCATGCCTCACAACTATATAACATTGTTGGAACCACTATTCCTTCAAACATACCCATTTTTGCTCTTCGAGATAACGTTCTTGCCATCCACACATTCTTCAACGCTCCCAGAACCTTCACTCCTTCCCGTACCCTGTGACTCACTTCCGCTTCCATGGCTCCACCCACTGCTAAGTCCACTACCAGATATCTAAAACACTTCACCTCCAGTTTTTCTCCATTCAAACTTATATCCCAATTAACTTTTCCCTCAACCCTACTGAACCTAATAACCTTGCTCTCATTCACATTTACTCTCAACTTTGTCCTTTCACTCACTTTACCAAACTCAGTCACCAACTTCTGCAGTTTCTCCCACAAATTAGCCATTAGAGCTGTATTATCTGCAAACAACATCTGACTTACTTCCCCAGCCTTCTCATCCCCAAAAGACTGCATACTTGCCCCTCTCTCCAAAACTCCTGCATTTACCTCCCTAACTACCCCATCCATAAACAAATTGAAGAACCATGTAATTGTGTTGTTGTGTGTGTGTTAGGTTGTATTATACTGTATAGACTTAGTGTTGTGAAACAAGTCCATGTCTGTGGCTTAGGTTGTGGGAGCGAAGACGATGTGCAGTCAGGTGTGAAGTGGTGTGATAGCTGGTAGGCAACCATGAGTCAGTCATATGATGTCATCGCTCACTTATGTCAGAGCTGTGTTTAGTGATGACTTACATGTTTCTTGTTCTCAGTTTCTAGCCACAGTAGAGATGTGCGCCTGCCCAGCCGACAGCAGTATATCATTTGCTTTTATCTCTTTGTCAACCAATTAGAACTGACCCTGTTTAGTTAATTCTTCCTGTGAATACCCTTAGAGGTGCTGTGTTGTTGATTCTTTTTAGCTGATGGTCCCATTGAGTAATGTAATTTTCTTTTGCCTGATTCATACTATATGGTTCATCTTTGTATGGCTTTTGTACACAAATTATTTCTACTTAGAAATCAGTGGGGCTGTTCACACTATACGTTCTGTTTATTGTTTGTCTTTCATATGGTTTTCACTCATATGGATTGGACGTGTTTGGAAATCTATGATGAACGAAACACATATGTACGGAAACATTCTGTACCTCCACTGGTAAGTGTGAACATCGATATGTATCAGTTATATTGTGTTTACAGACAAGAGGAGACGCTTCTGAACTTCAGTCTGTTGCTAGTTCTGGCCATGAGCTACGAACAGTCAAGAGTGACAAGCAGTTGATAGATATCATCATAGGCTATCTCTTAACATCCTATTCATTACTATTTGTAGGCTATCTCTCAACATTTTATTTGTTACTATTTATAATCTATCTCTCAACATCCTGTTCATTTATACAATAGCACTATACATGCATTCATCCAATCCTCAGGCACTTCATCATGATCTGTACATAAATTGAACATCACCAACCAATCACCGATACAGTCACCCCTTCTTAATGAATTCCCTCCACCTTGCTTAATTTCATAGTCCACATTTACATATTCATACTTGCTCGCCTTCATCCATTACTAGCGCCATGCTGCCCCACTTGAAACAGCAGTCATCACCCCAGGCCCCACAGACCTTTCCATGGTTTAACCCGGACATTTCACATGCCCTGATTTTGTATTGATATGTATGGAATATGTATGTATGTGTGTTAGTGGTTTTGATGCACAAGACCGGGTTATAGTGATGGGTGATTTGAATACAAAGGTGAGGAATGTGGCAGTTGAGGGAATAATTGGTATACATAGGGTGTTCAGTGTTGGAAATGGAAATGGTGAAGAGCTTGTAGATTTATGTGCTGAAAAAGGACTGGTGATTGGGAATACCTGGTTTAAAAAGCGAGATATACATAAGTATACGTATGTAAGTAAGAGAGATGGCCAGAGAGCGTTATTGGATTACGTGTTAATTGACAGGCGCGCGAGAGAGAGACTTTTGGATGTTAATGTGCTGAAAGGTGCAACTGGAGGGATGTCTGATCATTATCTTGTGGAGGCGAAGGTGAAGATTTGTATGGGTTTTCAGAAAAGAAGAGAGAATGTTGGGGAAAAGAGGGTGGTGAGAGTAAGTGAGCTTGGGAAGGAGACTTGTGTGAGGAAGTACCAGGAGAGACTGAGTACGGAATGGAAAAAGGTGAGAACAAAGGAGGTGAGGGGAGTGGGGGAGGAATGGGATGTATTTAGGGAAGCAGTGATGGCTTGCACAAAAGATGCTTGTGGCTTGAGAAGAGTGGGAGGTGGGTTGATTAGAAAGGGTAGTGAGTGGTGGGATGAAGAAGTAAGATAATTAGTGAAAGAGAAGAGAGGGGCATTTGGACAATTTTTGCAGGGAAAAAATGCAAATGAGTGGGAGATGTATAAAAGAAAGAGACAGGAGGTCAAGAGAAAGGTGCAAGAGGTGAAAAAGATGGCAAATGAGAGTTGGGGTGAGAGAGTATCATTAAATTTATATAAAAAGATGTTCTGGAAGGAGTTAGATAAAGTGCGTAAGACAAGGGAGCAAATGGGAACTTCAGTGAAGGGGGCTAATGGGGAGGTGATAACAAGTAGTGGTGATGTGAGAAGGAGATGGAGTGAGTATTTTGAAGGTTTGTTGAATGTGTTTGATGATAGAGTGGCAGATATAGGGTGTTTTGGTCAGGGTGTTGTGCAAAGTGAGAGGGTTAGGAAAAATGACTTGGTAAACAGAGAAGAGGTAGTAAAAGCTTTGCGGAAGATGAAAGCCAGCAAGGCAGCAGGTTTGGATGGTATTGCAGTGGAATTTATTAAAAAAGGGGGTGACTGTATTGTTGACTGGTTGGTAAGGTTATTTAATGTATGTATGACTCATGGTGAGGTGCCTGAGGATTGGCGAAATGCGTGCGTAGTGCCATTGTATAAAGGCAAAGGGGATAAGAGTGAGTGCTCAAATTACAGAGGTATAAGTTTGTTGAGTATTCCTGGTTAATTATATGGGAGGGTATTGATTAAGAGGGTGAAGGCATGTACAGAGCATCAGATTGGGGAAGAGCAGTGTGGTTTCATAAGTGGTAGAGGATGTGTGGATCAGGTGTTTGCTTTGAAGAATGTATGTGAGAAATACTTAGAAAAGCAAATGGATTTGTATGTAGCATTTATGGATCTGGAGAAGGCATATGATAGAGATGCTCTGTGGAATTTATTAAGAATATATGGTGTGGGAGGCAAGTTGTTAGAAGCAGTGAAAAGTTTTTATCGAGGATGTAAGGCATGTGTACGTGTAGGAAGAGAGGAAAGTGATTGGTTCTCAGTGAATGTAGGTTTGTGGCAGGGGTGTGTGATGTCTCCATGGTTGTTAGGGAGGTGAATGCAAGAGTTTTGGAAAGAGGGGCAAGTATGCAGTTTGTTGGGGATGAGAGAGTTTGGGAAGTGAGTCAGTTGTTGTTCGCTGATGATACAGTGCTGGTGGCTGATTCATGTGAGAAACTGCAGAAGCTGGTGACTGAGTTTGGTAAAGTGTGTGAAAGAAGAAAGTTAAGAGTAAATGTGAATAAGAGTTTGGTAAAGTGTGTGAAAGAAGAAAGTTAAGAGTAAATGTGAATAAGAGTTTGGTAAAGTGTGTGAAAGAAGAAAGTTAAGAGTAAATGTGAATAAGGTACAGTAGGGTTGAGGGTCAAGTCAATTGGGAGGTAAGTTTGAAAGGAGAAATACTGGAGGAAGTAAAGTGTTTTAGATATCTGGGAGTGGATCTGGCAGCGGATGGAACCATGGAAGCGGAAGTGAATCATAGGGTGGGGGAGGGGGCGAAAATCCTGGGAGCCTTGAAGAATGTGTGGAAGTCGAGAACATTATCTCGGAAAGCAAAAATGGGTATGTTTGAAGGAATAGTGGTTCCAACAATGTTGTATGGTTGCGAGGCATGGGCTATGGATAGAGTTGTGCGCAGGAGGATGGATGTGCTGGAAATGAGATGTTTGAGGACAATGTGTGGTGTGAGGTGGTTTGATTGAGTAAGTAATGTAAGGGTAAGAGAGATGTTTGGAAATAAGAAGAGCGTGGTTGAGAGAGCAGAAGAGGGTGTTTTGAAATGGTTTGGGCACATGGAGAGAATGAGTGAGGAAAGATTGACCAAGAGGATATATGTGTCGGAGGTGGAGGGAACGAGGAGAAGTGGGAGACCAAATTGGAGGTGGAAAAATGGAGTGAAAAAGATTTTGTGTGATCGGGGCCTGAACATGCAGGAGGGTGAAAGGCGTGCAAGGAATAGAGTAAATTGGATCGATGTGGTATACCTGGGTCGACGTGCTGTCAATGGATTGAATCAGGGCATGTGAAGCGTCTGGGGTAAACCATGGAAAGTTGTGTGGGGCCTGGATGTGGAAAGGGAGCTGTGTTTTCGGGCATTATTGCATGACAGCTAGAGACTGAGTGTGAACGAATGGGGCCTTTGTTGTCTTTTCCTAGCGCTACCTCGCACACATGAGGGGGGAGGGGGATGTTATTCCGTGTGTGGCGAGGTGGCGATGGGAATGAATAAAGGCAGACAGTGTGAATTGTGTGCATGTGCATATATGTATATGTCTGTGTGTGTATATATATGTGTACATTGAGATGATTAGGTATGTATATTTGCATGTGGGGACGTGTATGTATATACATGTGTATGGTGGTGGGTTGGGCCATTTCTTTCGTCTGTTTCCTTGCACTACCTCACAAACGCAGGAGACAGCGACAAAGCAAAATAAATAAATAAATATGTATAGAAAGTCCATAGTTGCAGTACTGTTAGATATGTACATATAACATCAAATATGCAGAAATATCAATGAAAGTTTAAGGTCACTGGTTTATTTAACTCAACTAGCTTTTAGCTGAAGTAGCAGATTTTACTGTATGCTCTATGATACAGTTTGATGTATCTTGATAATGTAATTTTAGTGTTTTAAGGCCATATTCGTGCAGATTTGTAGAATTTTATGTCTCATTTAATGAGGCCCAGTTTAGTTATAACAGAATGCTGTACCAAATATGTGTTATGTGTATTGCATTGGAGGAAAAGTACAGTACAGTGCCAGTTCCCAATCATTGTATTTATTTGTTTGAAATAGTCATGATTATGTCTTTTTCACGACTTCTGAAATGTTGAAATGTTCCTAAGATTTCTTGTTATAGTTTGTGTGCCCTTATGTCTGTTTATTCATATACCTTTGTCTTTTTTGTTGCATTTTATGCTGAAGCCTAAAGGAAATGTGTTCAACGTATATTGTTTAGCTATATATGTTTCTTCATTTTACTTTTTTTTTTTTTAGCCATGAGCACTTTTGATGAAATGAATACACTCAGCATTGAATAGGTAATTTAGAAAGCATACAGAAGCTTAAGAAATTGTATGATAGTAGGAAAAATGTACTAGATGGTGCCCATGAATGTTAATCTCATTCCCCATACAGTACAAATAGGTAATAGAAATTAGCTGTACCTAAAGGGAATTGTTTAAGGTGAAACTCAAATTGCCATGCATAGAGTGTTACCCCAAAGCCACGGTAGTCATTGAAACAAGAGCAAAGATTTTGCAGTAAGAGGTATAGCAGACTGAAGAGGTATACATGCAACAGTAGTAACAGTGATTGTAAAGGGCTTCATTGTTTGGAGATGCTGTTTAGGCCACCCACTTTTGCTGCTGATGAATTGTACTATTTATTTTTTGAACAGTCTTAACAGTCTTAATTTGTTTGGGTAGATGTACAGTATGTCTTTTTCATTTTTTCTTACTTGAGTGATCCTATTTATTTGAAGTATAATATTTGCAGAAATGAAGCATGAATTCTGAATGATTTAAGACAGAAATCTGCATTTTTGCATCTGCTTTTTCCATGAGAATATTAATGGTATTACTTATTTGATAGAGAATGCAGTGTGAGATGCTTTTTATTCTTTAAGGAGGAAGAATAGTGAAGAATGCTGTATAAACATTTTTTTCCTTAGCTTGATGCAAATATTCTTTCAGATTGCTAACTGCACAAAAACATGCAGAAAATGTTAAAGTTGGACAAGCTTCAGTGCAAGGCATTGATAAAGCTCTATACCGAATCGACACTGACATACGAAGGACTGGACGCATATACAAGAAGGATATTGAAGAAATTTTTGGAGAAATTAAAGCCCTAAGTAAGCTTATCTGATACTTATGCTTTTGCTGTAGCTATAGTTTGTGCTAATATACCATAGAATTTTTATTGGTCAGAAAGTTACGTAACACCACACTTGGCTCACCTGAAGTATCAAGATTCAGATATGATTTTATAATGCTATTGTGCATGCTCCTTGCCTGCTGTGCATGTTATTCATTTGTTGAATCATTACCCTGGAAAGATCTTTGAAATTTGTTACCTGTTGACTGTCTATTTATCTATATCTCTGATGCCTGTTCCCTTCTGGAACTTCCTCATGGAGGTGATCATGGCAGTGGAGTCTCCGTAACCAGTGACTCCAGTGCTACTTCTTAGCTTTCAGTTCTTCACCTTTAACAGGCCACTGGCAAAGGGCAAGTTTCGCACAGTGTTTACAGAGGCTCCCACCTAATGTTCTTACTGACTTCCTCTACCTAATGCTCCTGTTTCTACTTAAATGTTCCTTCCTGTTACTTCTATCTAATGCTCCTACCATTTGTCAAAAGGAAGGGCTAGCACATAGCATTCACCACAGGAAAATCTTGAGCTATGAAGAAAATTTATTTTTTAAAGAAATAATCTTTTTATTTATTCAAACATTTGAATTGAATTCTTAAAGTGGAACAGTTTGAATGATGGAAGTCCATTTTTCTTAATTTTGTAGAGTTCCAGAATCTGTGGTCCAGACCATTCAAGATTGTAACCAGTGTGAAGCATTAATATGTAGAGTTGGCCCATGTCACCATTGTTTTTGCTGTTTGAATTTGTAAAACTCATTTTTTTTTTATTTGTATTATACAGTATTTTCATATATTCTGCCCTTAGAATGGTATTGAAGCAATGAAAAAGTATCCAATTGATACTGCTAGATGTAGTGTTGCAGAGAGAAAACAATGTCCTTTACATTTTGAAAAAAAATTAGATAATGGCACATCTGTGTGACACATGAGTGAGACTTACAGTGCTGGTAACACAATTCATTATATGTGACACCTAATCATTATTGTACATTAGAAGTGTGCCCCTAGAAAACAACTTGTTAGAATCACTGAATCGTGGCACCAATTTTTCCATAGGATTTATTAGGATGAGAGAGAGAGAGAGAGAGAGAGAGAGAGAGAGAGAGTACTATCTTGGGGGAGATCTCTTAGCCCAATTTCGCATTAGAATTTTGATAAAATGCCCGGACACTTACAGTACATTACAACTGTATTATTAATCTAAGCATTTATATAAGGAATTCAGCTTTGATAATATTGTTAAGTAGAACTGCCGCACAGTAAGTGGAGGCATTTGCTCTATGTTCTCCATAATTTCTCCTTGAGCATGAGTGATCTTAATTGCATGTAAAGGTGTATATTATGTTTGAAGAATACTGCCTTAGCATATCAAGATTTACATTAACTGTTCTCATGTATATAGTGAGCAAGCAAAGAGCTCAGGAGATATCAACACCAAGTTGCCAATCATTGGCATTTAATCTTGTTTTACTGATACCATATGAGCAGAAACGTGAATAGTGAGGTAACAGATAATAATAATGAGTCAGTTGTTGTTCGCTGATGATACAGCGCTGGTGGCTGATTCATGTGAGAAACTGCAGAAGCTGGTGACTGAGTTTGGTAAAGTGTGTGAAAGAAGAAAGTTAAGAGTAAATGTGAATAAGAGCAAGGTTATTAGGTACAGTAGGGTTGAGGGTCAAGTCAATTGGGAGGTGAGTTTGAATGGAGAAAAACTGGAGGAAGTAAAGTGTTTTAGATATCTGGGAGTGGATCTGGCAGCGGATGGAACCATGGAAGCGGAAGTGGATCATAGGATGGGGGAGGGGGCGAAAATTCTGGGAGCCTTGAAGAATGTGTGGAAGTCGAGAACATTATCTTGGAAAGCAAAAATGGGTATGTTTGAAGGAATAGTGGTTCCAACAATGTTGTATGGTTGCGAGGTGTGGGCTATGGATAGAGTGGTGCGCAGGAGGATGGATGTGCTGGAAATGAGATGTTTGAGGACAATGTGTGGTGTGAGGTGGTTTGATCGAGTAAGTAACGTAAGGGTAAGAGAGATGTGTGGAAATAAAAAGAGCGTGGTTGAGAGAGCAGAAGAGGGTGTTTTGAAATGGTTTGGGCACATGGAGAGAATGAGTGAGGAAAGATTGACTAAGAGGATATATGTGTCGGAGGTGGAGGGAACGAGGAGAAGAGGGAGACCAAATTGGAGGTGGAAAGATGGAGTGAAAAAGATTTTGTGTGATTGGGGCCTGAACATGCAGGAGGGTGAAAGGAGGGCAAGGAATAGAGTGAATTGGAGCGATGTGGTTTACCGGGGTTGACGTGCTGTCAGTGGATTGAATCAGGGCATGTGAAGCGTCTGGGGTAAACCATGGAAAGCTGTGTAGGTATGTATATTTGCGTGTGTGGACGTATGTATATACATGTGTATGGGGGTGGGTGGGCCATTTTCTTTCGTCTGTTTCCTTGCGCTACCTCGCAAACGCGGGAGACAGCGACAAAAAAAAAAATATATATATATATATATATATGATATGTTTATTATATACAGTAAACCCTCGATTTGACAGACTGATAGAGGGGATAGGGTGTCTGCTATTGCTGAAAGTCTGTTAAATCAAATGTAACTTATTTCTGTGCCACATTTAAGTTCACACTTCCTTTTAACTCCTCTATCACTGTAGGGTTTAGTGTGTGGTACGATAGTTGGGCAGCGGGCACCTGGCAGGACGGGAACACCCACTGGGCAGTTGGAGGCAGAAGTCAGACTGAGATAGAGTTGATGCCACCCCTGTCCTGTGAAAGGATACTTCTTTATGATAAAGTGAGGATGAACTACCTGCTTTCTTTGTACCTCTCAAGTGGTGCAGTGAGTAGGATTCGAACCTATGTGGGAAAATCCCAAGTTATGGCAAGGCTGCTCACCTTCTTCAAGAGGAGATGGAAGCTTTCTACAAAAAATGGGGAATCATGGCTTGCATCTCCCCAGCCCACTTCCCCAGTCCAATGGACATGCGACAGCATTATCAGAGGCAGCCAAATGGGTGTTAAGGGGCAACATAGGTGTTGGAGGTAGCCTGAACAACAGGAAAGTGACTCAGGCTATGATCTAATATCTGAACAGTCCCATCAATCGCACAGCTGGCAGCAGGAAGACAGTTGTGAGATGGTGTCCCGGTGCCCTGGCAACATTATCTGATAAACAGGCAATGGAGACTGCTCTAGAAAACAGGCAATGGAGAACTGCTGTGGGAAACAGGGAGCAGGCCATAGTAGAGAGCCAGGCTCTCATGCAGGGCGGCCTAGCAGATGAAACTGCCACGTTGCCCCAGCCGCGTGCAGAACGTTATTGCAATGGTATGGGACAGGTTGGGTGTGGTAGTGGAGGTGAAGCCACATAGACAAAACTCAGTGAAGCTGGTTGGAAGTGGCCGCCTGTCTTTGAGAAACCGATATCATGCTCCTGGTTTTTGCCAATCCCCATGACACTTGTGGGTCAAGGAGAGTACCTACCAGCAGTGCCTCCGCTCCTTGTTGTGGCACACCCAGCCTAAGGTGGCAGCGCCCTCACCATGTGAGACACTGCCCTACACACTTGCAAGATTATGTTTGTGGTGGCTCCTGTGAAGAGTGAACACACTGATTTGTTGTCTTATTTGTTCTGCTCGCATGTAAAGAAAGTGTATTGTTGCTGAGCATTGATTTATGTTTATGTTTGCTTTATGCTATGTTGAATTGTAATTTCAATTTTTTTTGTTTTGTTTTGTTTTTAGTTTGTTGTAACAAAGTATCACATTTAGATACCAAAATCTCATGGGGGGGGTGTAGGAGTTAGTGTGTGGTACGATAGTTGGGTGGCGGGCACCGGGCAGGATGGGAACGCTTGCCAAGCTGGATAGTTGGAGGCAAGAGCCAGATTGAGATAGAGGTGATGAGACCCCTCTCCTGTGAAAGGATACTTCTTTATAATAAAGTGAGGACACACTACTTGCTTTCATTGCACCTCTTACAATCCTCGATGCCATTTTGAATTGTAAGGAATGCAGAATTATTTAATGAATATCAGAATTCTGAAATAACTGAAACACTTTGTATACGTCCTGACCACCACACAATAGCTTGAGGCAGACTGAGACTAAAACAAAGTGAGTCTACCTCACGCAACGAAAAACAAGTGCAATATGAAATGGGCATGTTGCAGCATTGACATTTTTAGAATTTTCTATTGATGTATATTGTTTATATTTATTATACTTGATTGCTGTTTCCCTCGTCAACAAGGTAGCGCAAGGAAACATATGAAGAATGGCCCATCCACTTATATACACACACACACTCATATATATATATATATTTTTATATTTATTTATTTATTTTGCTTTGTCGCTGTCTCCCGCATTTGCGAGGTAGCGCAAGGAAACAGACGAAAGAAATGGCCCAACCCACCCCCATACACAATGTATATACATACACGTCCACACACGCAAATATACATACCTATACATCTCAATGTACACATATATATACACACACAGACACATACATATATACCCATGCACACAATTCACACTGTCTGCCTTTATTCATTCCCATCGCCACCTCGCCACACATGGAATACCATCCCCCTCCCCCCTCATGTGTGCGAGGTAGCACTAGGAGAAGACAACAAAGGCCCCATTCGTTCACACTCAGTCTCTAGCTGTCATGCAGTAATGCCCGAAACCACAGCTCCCTTTCCACATCCAGGCCCCACACAACTTTCGATGGTTTACCCCAGACGCTTCACATGCCCTGATTCAATCCACTGACAGCACATCAACCCCGGTATACCACATCGATCGAATTCACTCTATTCCTTGCCCTCCTTTCACCCTCCTGCATGTTCAGGCCCCGATCACACAAAATCTTTTTCACTTCATCTTTCCACCTCCAATTTGGTCTCCCACTTCTTGTTCCCTCCACCTCCGACACATATATCCTCTCGGTCAATCTTTCCTCACTCATTCTCTCCATATGCCCAAACCATTTCAAAACACCCTCTTCTGCTCTCTCAACCACGCTCTTTTTATTTCCACACATCTCTCTTACCCTTACATTACTTACTCGATCAAACCACCTCACACCACACATTGTCCTCAAACATCTCATTTCCAGCACATCCATCCTCCTGCGCACAACTCTATCCATAGCCCACACCTCGCAACCATACAACATTGTTGGAACCACTATTCCTTCAAACATACCCATTTTTGCTTTCCGAGATAATGTTCTCGACTTCCACACATTCTTCAAGGCTCCCAGGATTTTCGCCCCCCCTCCCCCACCCTATGATTCACTTCCGCTTCCATGGTTCCATCCGCTGCCAGATCCACTCCCAGATATCTAAAACACTTTACTTCCTCCAGTTTTTCTCCATTCAAACTTACCTCCCAATTGACTTGACCCTCAACCCTACTGTACCTAATAACCTTGCTCTTATTCACATTTACTCTTAACTTTCTTCTTTCACACACTTTACCAAACTCAGTCACCAGCTTCTGCAGTTTCTCACATGAATCAGCCACAAGCGCTGTATCATCAGCGAACAACAACTGACTCACTTCCCAAGCTCTCTCATCCCCAACAGACTTCATACTTGCCCCTCTTTCCAAAACTCTTGCATTCACCTCCCTAACAACCCCATCCATAAACAAATTAAACAACCATGGAGACATCACACACCCCTGCCGCAAACCTACATTCACAGAGAACCAATCACTTTCCTCTCTTCCTACATGTACACATGCCTTACATCCTCGATAAAAACTTTTCACTGCTTCTAACAACTTGCCTCCCACACCATATATTCTTAATACCTTCCACAGAGCATCTCTATCAACTCTATCATATGCCTTCTCCAGATCCATAAATGCTACATACAAATCCATTTGCTTTTCTAAGTATTTCTCACATACATTCTTCAAAGCAAACACCTGATCCACACATCCTCTACCACTTCTGAAACGACACTGCTCTTCCCCAATCTGATGCTCTGTACATGCCTTCACCCTCTCAATCAATACCCTCCCATATAATTTACCAGGAATACTCAACAAACTTATGCCTCTGTAATTTGAGCACTCACTCTTATCCGCTTTGCCTTTGTACAGTGGCACTATGCACGCATTCCGCCAATCCTCAGGCACCTCACCATGAGTCATACATACATTAAATAACCTTACCAACCAGTCAACAATACAGTCACCCCCTTTTTTAATGAATTCCACTGCAATACCATCCAAACCTGCTGCCTTGCCGGCTTTCATCTTCCGTAAAGCTTTTACTACCTCTTCTCTGTTTACCAAATCATTTTCCCTAACCCTCTCACTTTGCACACCACCTCGACCAAAACACCCTATATCTGCCACTCTATCATCAAACACATTCAACAAACCTTCAAAATACTCAATCCATCTCCTTCTCACATCACCACTACTTGTTATCACCTCCCCATTTGTGCTCTTCACTGAAGTTCCCATTTGCTCCCTTGTCTTACGCTCTTTATTTACCTCCTTCCAGAACATCTTTTTATTCTCCCTAAAATTTAATGATACTCTCTCACCCCAACTCTCATTTGCCCTCTTTTTCACCTCTTGCACCTTTCTCTTGACCTCCTGTCTCTTTCTTTTAAACATCTCCCACTCAATTGCATTTTTTCCCTGCAAAAATTGTCCAAATGCCTCTCTCTTCTCTTTCACTAATAATCTTACTTCTTCATCCCACCACTCACTACCCTTTCCAATCAACCCACCTCCCACTCTTCTCATGCCACAAGCATCTTTTGCGCAATCCATCACTGATTCCCTGAATACATCCCATTCCTCCCCCACTCCCCTTACTTCCATTGTTCTCACCTTTTTCCATTCTGTACTCAGTCTCTCCTGGTACTTCCTCACACAAGTCTCCTTCCCAAGCTCACTTACTCTCACCACCCTCTTCACCCCCACATTCACTCTTCTTTTCTGAAAACCCATACAAATCTTCACCTTAGCCTCCACAAGATAATGATCAGACATCCCTCCAGTTGCACCTCTCAGCACATTAACATCCAAAAGTCTCTCTTTCGCGCGCCTGTCAATTAACAAGTAATCCAATAACGCTCTCTGGCTATCTCTCCTACTTACATACGTATACTTATGTATATCTCGCTTTTTAAACCAGGTATTCCCAATCACCAGTCCTTTTTCAGCACATAAATCTACAAGCTCTTCACCATTTCCATTTACAACACTGAACACCCCATGTATACCAATTATTCCCTCAACTGCCACATTACTCACCTTTGCATTCAAATCACCCATCACTGTAACCCGGTCTCGTGCATCAAAACCACTAACACACTCATTCAGCTGCTCCCAAAACACTTGCCTCTCATGATCTTTCTTCTCATGCCCAGGTGCATATGCACCAATAATCACCCATCCCTCTCCATCAACTTTCAGTTTTACCCATATTAATCGAGAATTTACTTTCTTACATTCTATCACATACTCCCACAACTCCTGTTTCAGGAGTACTGCTACTCCTTCGATTGCTCTTGTCCTCTCACTAACCCCTGACTTTACTCCCAAGACATTCCCAAACCACTCTTCCCCTTTACCCTTGAGCTTCGTTTCACTCAGAGCCAAAACATCCAGGTTCCTTTCCTCAAACATACTACCTATCTCTCCTTTTTTCACATCTTGGTTACATCCACACACATTTAGACACCCCAGTCTGAGCCTTCGAGGAGGATGAGCACTCCCCGCGTGACTCCTTCTTCTGTTTCCCATTTTAGGAAGTTAAAAATACAAGGAGGGAAGGATATATATATATATATATATATATATATATATATATATATATATATATATATATATATATATATATATATATATATATTTTTTGCTTTGTCGCTGTCTCCTGCCTTTGCGAGTTAGCGCAAGGAAACAGACGAAAGAAATGGCCCAACCCACCCCCATACACATGTATATACATACGTCCACATACACAAATATACATACCTACACAGCTTTCCATGGTTTACCCCAGACGCTTCACATGCCCTGATTCAATCCACTGACAGCACTTCAACCCCGGTATACCACATCGATCCAATTCACTCTATTCCTTGCCCTCCTTTCACCCTCCTGCATGTTCAGGCCCCGATCACACAAAATCTTTTTCACTCCATCTTTCCACCTCCAATTTGGTCTCCCACTTCTCCTCGTTCCCTCCACCTCCGACACATATATCCTCTTGGTCAATCTTTCCTCACTCATTCTCTCCATGTGCCCAAACCATTTCAAAACACCCTCTTTTGCTCTCTCAACCACGCTCTTTTTATTTCCACACATCTCTCTTACCCTTACGATACTTACTCGATCAAACCACCTCACACCACACATTGTCCTCAAACATCTCATTTCCAGCACATCCATCCTCCTGCGCACAACTCTATCCATAGCCCACGCCTCGCAACCATACAACATTGTTGGAACCACTATTCCTTCAAACATACCCATTTTTGCTTTCCGAGATAATGTTCTCGACTTCCACACATTCTTCAAGGCTCCCAGAATTTACGCCCCCTCCGCCACCCTATGATCCACTTCCGCTTCCATGGTTCCAACTGCTGCCAGATCCACTCCCAGATATCTAAAACACTTCACTTCCTCCAGTTTTTCTCCATTCAAACTTACCTCCCAATTGACTTGACCCTCAACCCTACTGTACCTAATAACCTTGCTCTTATTCACATTTACTCTTAACTTTCTTCTTTCACACACTTTACCAAACTCAGTCACCAGCTTCTGCAGTTTCTCACATGAATCAGCCACCAGCGCTGTATCATCAGCGAACAACAACTGACTCACTTCCCAAGCTCTCTCATCCCCAACAGACTTCATACTTGCCCCTCTTTCCAAAACTCTTGCATTCACCTCCCTAACAACCCCATCCATAAACAAATTCAACAAACATGGAGACATCACACACCGCTGCCGCAAACCTACATTCACTGAGAACCAATCACTTTCCTCTCTTCCTACACGTACACATGCCTTACATCCTCGATAAAAACTTTTCACTGCTTCTAACAACTTGCCTCCCACACCATATATTCTTAATACCTTCCATAGAGCATCTCTATCAACTCTTATCATATGCCTTCTCCAGATCCATAAATGCTACATACAAATCCATTTGCTTTTCTAAGTATTTCTCACATACATTCTTCAAAGCAAACACCTGATCCACACATCCTCTACCACTTCTGAAACGACACTGCTCTTCCCCATTCTGATGCTCTGTACATGCCTTCACCCTCTCAATCAATACCCTCCCATATAATTTACCAGGAATACTCAACAAACTTATACCTCTGTAATTTGAGCACTCACTCTTATCCCCTTTGCCTTTGTACAATGGCAATATATATATATATATATATATATATATATATATTTTTTTTTTTCATTTTTTATTATACTTTGTCGCTGTCTCCCGTGTTTCCGAGGTAGCGCAAGGAAACAGACGAAAGAAATGGCCCAACCCCTCCCATACACATGTATATACATACGTCCACACACGCAAATATACATACCTAATCAGCTTTCCATGGTTTACCCCAGACGCTTCACATGCCTTGATTCAATCCACTGACAGCACGTCAACCCCGGTATACCACATCGCTCCAATTCACTCTATTCCTTGCCCTCCTTTCACCCTCCTGCATGTTCAGGCCCCTTTCACACAAAATCTTTTTCACTCCATCTTTCCACCTCCAATTTGGTCTCCCTCTTCTCCTCGTTCCCTCCACCTCCGACACATATATCCTCTTGGTCAATCTTTCCTCACTCATTCTCTCCATGTGCCCAAACCACTTCAAAACACCCTCTTCTGCTCTCTCAACCACGCTCTTTTTATTTCCACACATCTCTCTTACCCTTACGATACTCACTCGATGAAACCATCTCACACCACACATTGTCCTCAAACATCTCATTTCCAGCACATCCATCCTCTTGCGCACAACTCTATCCATAGCCCACGCCTCGCAACCATACAACATTGTTGGAACCACTATTCCTTCAAACATACCCATTTTTGCTTTCCGAGATAATGTTCTCGACTTCCACACATTCTTCAAGGCCCCCAGAATTTTCGCCCCCTCCCCCACCCTATGATCCACTTCCGCTTCCATGGTTCCATCCGCTGCCAGATCCACTCCCAGATATCTAAAACACTTCACTTCCTCCAGTTTTTCTCCATTCAAACTCACCTCCCAATTGACTTGACCCTCAACCCTACTGTACCTAATAACCTTGCTCTTATTCACATTTACTCTTAACTTTCTTCTTCCACACACTTTACCAAACTCAGTCACCAGCTTCTGCAGTTTCTCACATGAATCAGCCACCAGCGCTGTATCATCAGCGAACAACAACTGATTCACTTTCCAAGCTCTCTCATCCCCAACAGACTTCATACTTGCCCCTCTTTCCAAAACTCTTGCATTTACCTCCCTAACAACCCCATCCATAAACAAATTAAACAACCATGGAGACATCACACACCCCTGCCGCAAACCTACATTCACTGAGAACCAATCACTTTCCTCTCTTCCTACATGTACACATGCCTTACATCCTCGATAAAAACTTTTCACTGCTTCTAACAACTTTCCTCCCACACCATATATTCTTAATACCTTCCACAGACCATCTCTATCAACTCTATCATATGCCTTCTCCAGATCCATAAGTGCTACATACAAATCCATTTGCTTTTCTAAGTATTTCTCACATACATTCTTCAAAGCAAACACCTGATCCACTCATCCTCTACCACTTCTGAAACCACACTGCTCTTCCCCAATCTGATGCTCTGTACATGCCTTCACCCTCTCAATCAATACCCTCCCATATAATTTACCGGGAATACTCAACAAACTTATACCTCTGTAATTTGAGCATTCACTCTTATCCCCTTTGCCTTTGTACAATGGCACTATGCACGCATTCCGCCAATCCTCAGGCACCTCACCATGAGTCATACATACACTAAATACCCTACTAACCAGTCAACAATACAGTCACCCCCTTTTTTAATAAATTCCACTGCAATACCATCCAAACCTGCTGCCTTGCCGGCTTTCATCTTCCGCAAAGCTTTCACTACCTCTTCTCTGTTTACCAAATCATTTTCCCTAACCCTCTCACTTTGCACACCACCATATATATATATATATATATATATATATATATATATATATATATATATATATATATATATATATATGTATACATATATTTTTTGTTTTTTTTGCTTTGTCGCTGTCTCCCGCGTTTGCGAGGTAGTGCAAGGAAACAGACGAAAGAAATGGCCCAACCCACCCCCATACACATGTATATACATACGTCCACACACGCAAATATACATACCTACACCGCTTTCCATGGTTTACCCCAGACGCTTCACATGCCTTGATTCAATCCACTGACAGCACGTCAACCCCGGTATACCACATCGCTCCATTTCACTCCATTCCTTGCCCTCCTTTCACCCTCCTGCATGTTCATGCCCTGATCACTCAAAATCTTTTTCACTCCATCTTTCCACCTCCAATTTGGTCTCCCACTTCTCCTCGTTCCCTCCACCTCCGACACATATATCCTCTTGGTCAATCTTTCCTCATTCATTCTCTCCATGTGCCCAAACCATTTCAAAACACCCTCTTCTGCTCTCTCAACCACGCTCTTTTTATTTCCACACATCACTCTTACCCTTACATTACTTACTCGATATAACCACCTCACACCGCATATTGTCCTCAAACATCTCATTTCCAGCACATCCACCCTCCTGCGCACTACTCCATCCATAACCCACGCCTCACAACCGTACAACATTTTTGGAACCACTATTCCTTCAAACATAGCCAATTTTGCTTTTGGAGATAATGTTCTCGACTTCCACATATTCTTCAAGCCTCCCAGGATTTTCGCCCCCTCCCCCACCCTATGATTCACTTCCGCCTCCATGGTTCCATCTGCTGCCAGATCCACTCCCAGATATCTAAAACACTTTACTTCCTCCAGTTTTGCTCCATTCAAACTTACCTCCCAATTGACTTGACCCTCAACCCTACTGTACCTAATAACCTTGCTCTTATTCACATTTACTCTTAACTTTCTTCTTTCACACATTTTTCAAAACTCAGTCACCAGCTTCTGCAGTTTCTCACATGAATCAGCCACCAGCGCTGTATCATCAGCGAACAACAACTGACTCACTTCCCAAGCTCTCTCATCCACAACAGACTTCATACCTGCCCCTCTTTCCAAAACTCTTGCATTCACCTCCCTAACAACCCCATCCATAAACAAATTAAACAACCATGGAGACATCATACACCCCTGCCGCAAACCTGCATTCACTGAGAACCAATTACTTTCCTCTCTTCCTACACGTACACATGCCTTACATCCTCGATAAAAACTTTTCACTGCTTCTAACAACTTGCCTCCCACACCATATATTCTTAATACCTTCCACAGAGCATCTCTATCAGCTCTTATCATATGCCTTCTCCAGATCCATATATATATATATATATATATATATATATATATATATATATATATATATATATATATATATATATATATGTATATATATATATATGAAAAAGGAGAGATAGTTAGTATGTTTGAGGAAAGGAACCTGGATGTTTTGGCTCTGAGTGAAACGAAGCTCAAGGGTAAAGGGGAAGAGTGGTTTGGGAATGTCTTGGGAGTAAAGTCAGGGGTTAGTGAGAAGACAAGAGCAAGGGAAGGAGTAGCAATACTCCTGAAACAGGAGTTGTGGGAGTATGTGATAGAATGTAAGAAAGTAAATTCTCGATTAATATGGGTAAAACTGAAAGTTGATGGAGAGAGATGGGTGATTATTGGTGCATATGCACCTGGGCATGAGAAGAAAGATCATGAGAGGCAAGTGTTTTGGGAGCAGCTGAATGAGTGTGTCAGTGGTTTTGATGCACGAGACCGGGTTATAGTGATGGGTGATTCGAATGCAAAGGTGAGTAATGTGGCAGTTGAGGGAATAATTGGTATAACTGGGGTGTTCAGTGTTGTAAATGGAAATGGTGAAGAGCTTGTAGATTTATGTGCTGAAAAAGGACTGATGATTGGGAATACCTGGTTTAAAAAGCGAGATATACATAAGTATACTTATATAAGTAGGAGAGATGGCCAGAGAGTGTTATTGGATTACGTGTTAATTGACAGGCGCGCGAAAGAGAGACTTTTGGATGTTAATGTGCTGAGAGGTGCAACTGGAGGGATGTCTGATCATTATCTTGTGGAGGCTAAGGTGAAGTTTTGTATGGGTTTTCAGAAAAGAAGAGTGAATGTTGGGGTGAAGAGGGTGGTGAGAGTAAGTGAGCTTGGGAAGGAGACTTGTGTGAGGAAGTACCAGGAGAGACTGAGTACAGAATGGAAAAAGGTGAGAACAATGGAAGTAAGGGGAGTGGGGGAGGAATGGGATGTATTTAGGGAATCAGTGATGGATTGCGCAAAAGATGCTTGTGGCATGAGAAGAGTGGGAGGTGGGTTGATTAGAAAGGGTAGTGAGTGGTGGGATGAAGAAGTGAGAGTATTAGTGAAAGAGAAGAGAGAGGCATTTGGACGATTTTTGCAGGGAAAAAATGAAATTGAGTGGGAGATGTATAAAAGAAAGAGACAGGAGGTCAAGAGAAAGGTGCAAGAGGTGAAAAAAAGGGCAAATGAGAGTTGGGGTGAGAGAGTATCATTAAATTTTAGGGAAAATAAAAAGATGTTCTGGAAGGAGGTAAATAAAGTACGTAAGACAAGGGAGCAAATGGGAACTTCAGTGAAGGGCGCAAATGGGGAGGTGATGATAAGTAGTGGTGATGTGAGAAGGAGATGGAGTGAGTATTTTGAAGGTTTGTTGAATGTGTTTGATGATAGAGTGGCAGATATAGGGTGTTTTGGTCGAGGTGGTGTGCAAAGTGAGAGGGTTAGGGAAGATGATTTGGTAAACAGAGAAGAGGTAGTAAAAGCTTTGCGGAAGATGAAAGCCGGCAAGGCAGCAGGTTTGGATGGTATTGCAGTGGAATTTATTAAAAAAGGGGGTGACTGTATTATTGACTGGTTGGTAAGGTTATTTAATGTATGTATGACTCATGGTGAGGTGCCTGAGGATTGGCGGAATGCGTGCATAGTGCCATTGTACAAAGGCAAAGGGGATTAGAGTGAGTGCTCAAATTACGGAGGTATAAGTTTGTTGAGTATTCCTGGTAAATTATATGGGAGGGTATTGATTGAGAGGGTGAAGGCATGTACAGAGCATCAGATTGGGGAAGAGCAATGTGGTTTCAGAAGTGGTAGAGGCTGTGTGGATCAGGTGTTTGCTTTGAAGAATGTATGTGAGAAATACTTAGTAAAGCAAATGGATTTATATGTAGCATTTATGGATCTGGAGAAGGCATATGATAGAGTTGATAGAGATGCTCTGTGGAAGGTATTAAGAATATATGGTGCAGGAGGCAAGTTGTTAGAAGCAGTGAAAAGTTTTTATCGAGGATGTAAGTCATGTGTACGTGTAGATAGAGAGGAAAGTGATTGGTTCTCAGTGAATGTAGGTTTGCGGCAGGGATGTGTGATGTCTCCATGGTTGTTTAATTTGTTTATGGATGGGGTTGTTAGGGAGGTGAATGCAAGAGTTTTGGAAAGAGAGGCAAGTATGAAGTCTGTTGGGGATGAGAGAGCTTGGGAAGTGAGTCAGTTGTTGTTCGCTGATGATACAGCGCTGGTGGCTGATTCATGTGAGAAACTGCAGAAGCTGGTGACTGAGTTTGGTAAAGTGTGTGAAAGAAGAAAGTTAAGAGTAAATGTGAATAAGAGCAAGGTTATTAGGTACAGTAGGGTTGAGGGTCAAGTCAATTGGGAGGTAAGTTTGAATGGAGAGAAACTGGAGGAAGTAAAGTGTTTTAGATATCTGGGAGTGGATCTGGCAGTGGATGGAACCATGGAAGCGGAAGTGGATCATAGGGTGGGGGAGGGGGTGAAAATCCTGGGAGCCTTGAAGAATGTGTGGAAGTCGAGAACATTATCTCGGAAAGCAGAAATGGGTATGTTTGAAGGAATAGTGGTTCAAACAATGTTTTATGGTTGCGAGGCGTTGTCTATGGATAGAGTTGTGCGCAGGAGGATGGATGTGCTGGAAATGAGATGTTTGAGGACAATGTGTGGTGTGAGGTGGTTTGATCGAGTAAGTAACGTAAGGGTAAGAGAGATGTGTGGAAATAAAAAGAGCGTGGTTGAGAGAGCAAAAGAGGGTGTTTTGAAATGGTTTGGGCACATGGAGAGAATGAGTGAGGAAAGATTGACCAAGAGGATATATGTGTCGGAGGTGGAGGGAACGAGAAGTGGGCGACCAAATTGGAGGTGGAAAGATGGAGTGAAAAAGATTTTGTGTGATCGGGGCCTGAACATGCAGGAGGGTGAAAGGAGGGCAAGGAATAGAGTGAATTGGATCGATGTGGTATACCGGGGTTGACGTGCTGTCAGTGGATTAAACCAGTGCATGTGAAGCGTCTGGGGTAAACCATGGAAAGCTGTGTAGGTATGTATATTTGCGTGTGTTGACGTATGTATATTCATGTGTATGGGGGGGGTTGGGCCATTTCTTTCGTCTGTTTCCTTGCGCTACCTCGCAAACGTGGGAGACAGCGACAAAGTATAATAAAAAATATAATAATATATATATTGTTGGTATTTCATGTAAAGAACATTTACTCAGCCTTGGCATTTGTTATAACTTTTTATATTGTTTCTTATTATTCATAATGATTTCCTAACCATAATTTATACTTTGGTTATTCTTTGATATTTCTCCCTTATAAGGAAAACCCTCAAAATCTCTATCCAGTCGCTTTCTAACTGATGTTTCATCCTTATGGTTATGATAGCAAGTTTACCATTTCTCATTCCATTTTTGTTTTATTTGGTTTTCAGCTTAGCTTGGTTTGTGTTCATACTAAATCCACTGAGTTTTGAGCATAAAATTGATCACAACCTTCACACACATAAAACTTCAACACTTTTCACTCAGTGAAACTTCTGTCTTTTCACAGCCAGTTCACGTACTATGAATAATAGGATTTAATCGAATAAGATTTTGAATAAGGTCAAGCAGGTTTTGAGAGTTACCTCTGTTGCTTATAAGCAATAAAGAATTGCCTTATTTACTATGTTACATTACTGTGTAAAGTTTTGTTCTGCAAAATTAATTCACTTAATCCCAGATGTTCTCCTCCTTCCTGTTAATGATTGTTATGGAATGGCTACTAGAAATATCAACATAAAATACTTTGCATTTTCATCAGTATGATGGTTTTGATTTCTCTTCTGGTTCACATCCAGTGCTCTCTTTATACCTCATGCAGCCACAGTGAAATAGCATCTCTTAAAGATACGCCATTCAGGGTCCCACATGGTACCTACTCCCTACCCAACTTTATACTGTAGTCTTGTTGAAGCTTTTTATCTGTAACTGATTAGCCAGCATGGCATAAGCAAAAACTTGCTTCATTCATGGTCATCTCAGATGAAACAAAAACTAAAGAGTACGGGAAAAAAGAATGTAGAGGAGATTAATCTAAGCTCTTTAGTTATGTGTACACCTCACTTGAAGGTGAAGAAGTTAAAGAAATAGGAAAAATCAAAAGCTGGAAGAGAATTCCACAGTTTTGGTGTTTGAAGAAAGTAAGTATCACAAAAGTCAGTCCTCCTGTGGTTTGTGTCCATGCAGAGAATGTGGGAAGCAGCAGCAAGCCATGGGCTACAACTCTCTTATTCAAAAGATGGTACTGGATCCTCCTGACTGGTCTGACTTTTTTTTCCCATGGGTTTCTCATGTTCATGAAGATGATGTTGGTACTAAATGATATACTGTATTTATTTGTGGCAAAGAATTTCATTATATGGTTAAATTCCCCAGCTAGTTGGTTTCATTTTGATACTTCATATCATACCCCATGCAGTTGTATTCTCTACAAGTGGGTAATTGTTTGCAGGGTAATCATCCATGCACCAAATGTATTTTCATATCATTACTTTAGTAAGTGTTAAAATAAATGAGGAAGCCTATCTTCTGAGTGATATGTCTCTTACTTGATGCCAATGGTATTCACAGCTTAGAAAACTTTGCAATTGCTCTTTCAATACAGATGAGCATGGAAGTTCTTGAGAAGTTTTTGAAAGTGTCATAATTAAACATATATAGTTATGATTCATTATATTCATTATATGGTTAAATTATCCCTGGGGATAGGGGAGAAAGAATACTTCCCACGTATTCCCTGCGTGTTGTAGAAGGCGACTAAAAGGGGAGGGAGCGGATGGCTGGAAATCCTCCCCTCTCGTTTTTTTTTTTCAATTTTCCAAAAGAAGGAACAGAGAAGGGGGCAAGGTGAGGATATTCCCTCAGTGGCCCAGTCCTCTGTTCATAACGCTACCTCGCTAACGCGGGAAATTGCGAATAGTATGAAAGAAAAATATATATATATATATATATATATATATATATATATATATATATATATATATATATTGGAACGATGTGGTATACCGGGGTCGACGTGCTGTCAATGGATTGAACCAGGGCATGTGAAGCGTCTGGGGTAAACCATGGAAAGTTCTGGGGGGCCTGGATGTGAAAAAGGGAGCTGTGGTTTCTGTGCATTATTAGATGACAGCCTTTGTTGTCTTTTCCTAGCGCTACCTCGCACACATGAGGGGGGAGGGGGATGTTATTCCATGTGTGGCGAGGTGGCGATGGGAATAAATAAAGGCAGACAGTATGAATTATGTACATTCTTTTTAGTTCCGCACATCTCTCTTACCCCTTTCATCACTTACTTGGTCAAACCATATCACACCACATATTGTCCTCAAACATTTCATTTCCAAGGTATCCACCCTTCTCTGTACAATGCCATTTATAGCCCATGCCTTGCAACCATGTAACATTGTTGGAACTACTATTCTTCAAACATACCCATTTGTGCTTTGAGATAATGCTCTCTCCTTCCACACATTCTTCATTGCTCCCAGAACCTTTGAACCCTCCCTCACCCTGTGACTCACTTTTGCTTAAATGGTTTCATTCACTGCTAAGTTGACTCCCAGATATCTATAACACTTCACTTCCTCCAATTTTTTGTCCATTCAAACTTACCTCCCAATTAACTTATCCCTCAACCCTACTAAACCTAATAACCTTGATCTTACATTTACTCTCATCTTTCTCCTTTCACACACTTTTCCAGACTCAATCACCGATCTCTGCAGTTTCTCACTCAAATCAGCCACCAGCACTGTATCATTGGCGAACAACAACCGACTCACTTCCCAGGCCCTCTCATCCCCACTTGACTGCATATTCTTCCCTCTCTCCAAAACTATTGCATTTACCTCCCTAATAACCGCATCCATAATCAAATTAAACAACTTTGGGGACATCACACACCTCTGCTGCAGACTGACCTTCACTGGGAACCAATCACTCTCCTCTCTTCCTATTTTTACACATACCTTACATCCTTAGTAAAAACTTTTCACTGCTTCCAGCAACTTCCCTCCCACACTATATACTCTTAAGACCTTCCACAAAGCATCTCTATCTACCCTATCATATGCCTTCTCCATCTGTTTTTCTAAGTATTTCTCACAAACATTCTTCAAAGCAAACACCTGATCCACACATCCTTTACCACTTCTGAAACCACACTGCTCTTCCCCCATCTGATGATCTGTACATGTCTTCATCTTCTCAATCAATACCCTCATATATAATTTCCCAGGAATACTCAACAGACTTGTGCCTCTGTAGTTTGAACTCTCACCTTTATCCCCATTGCCTTTGTACAGTGGCACTATGCATGCATTCCCCCAATCCTCAGGCACTTTCAACATATCCATACATAAATTGGAAATCCCTGCCGGTGATTCAACATCACCGTCACCCTCTTTCTTAATAAATTCTACTGCAGCACGATCCAAACCCTCTGCCTTGCTGGATTTCATCTTCTGCATAGCTTTCACCACCTCTTCTCTCTTAACCAAACCAATTCCCCTGACCCCTCTCACTTCGTACACCACCCTGATCAAAACGCTGTATATGTGCCACTTTGTCATCAAACACATTCAACAAAACTTCAAAATAGTCTCTCCATCTCCTCACTTCATCCTTACCTGTTATTATTTCCCCACTTATCCCCTTCACTGACGTTCCCATTTGTTTTGTTGTCTTATGTATGTTATTTACCTCTTTCCAAAACATCTTTTTATTGTACCTACAGTTTAATGATTCTCTCTCCCCAATTCTCATATGCCCCCTTTTTCAACCCCTGCACCTTTCTCATGACCTCCTGCTGCTTTCTTTTATACATTTATACATCTCCCATGCATTTGCACTCCTTCCTTGTATGTATCATTCTGTATTTATTATTATTATTTGTCCATTAAATCTGAAATGCATTACATTGGGGTCTGTTAACTTGAGTTTTACTGTATTTTACAATTTGTGCTACTTGGCACTGTGTGGAAAAAATGGTTGTTAGAAATAAGGTTTTACGGCATACCAAAGTGGGCATTGTTGGCTTTCAAATGGCCTTCACAGCTACCTTAGAAAAATTGAAAATTGTGGTCACTTCTGAGTTTAGGAGTACAATGAAGCTGTAATAACTTTAACCCTTTAGATATGACCTCTTTATGCCTTTGAGGCCATACCTTGGTACCCTGAATCCTCTCTTTGATCCTGAGGTACCTTTATGATACTTTTAGGCTGCTAGTTTGCCTATTTAAAAAAGTTCAGTGAACCAGGTCTGATCTTTAAGGATGGGATGGTCTTTAGTGGCCTCAAAACATATTCAAGCAGTAGCCCAAACTTGCCCAGAATCTCAAGTACATACATAAAAAATGTAAGGGCTCTAGAAGCAATGTGAAGCTGTAGTAAGTGAAATTTAAAAGGTGGCCTATAAATGGCTTTTAAGGCCAGGCTCTGGTACCCTTGTCTTTGATCCTTAGGTACTTTTGTTGTAATTTGAGGCTGTTATGATTCTTACTATGAATGAGTGAGTGAACTAAGTGTAATCTATAAAGCTACAGTGGCCTGAAATTGGACTTCGTTGATGATAGGCAGTGATGTAGAATGTTGCCCAGTTTCTGAAGTGCTTACACCCAAAATTTAGGGCCTCAAGGTGCTTCATGGAACTGCAGCAAGTGTGAAAAGTGAAAGGTGGCCTTTAAAGCCAGGTTATGATACCCTTGGATCCTGAGGTATTTTCATTATGATCTGAGATGGCTAGGTTTCATATTTTGAACAAATGCTGTAAAGTAAGTGTAATCTATAAAGCAGGGGTTGCTTTTGTTGGCCTTTAGTGGTCTGAAAATAGCCTTCAAGGCCAGTGTGCAGCAATGAAAATGTGGCCTTGATTATGAAATATGTACACACTCAATTATGGGCTATTATATGTTATAGTTTGGTCTCAAAAAAGTTGTGCACAAATGGACAAATACATGAAGCTTTATTGAGCTATAGCATATATTTATATATACAACCATCCTTTGCTTTATGCAGTGGTTATGTTCTATGAAAACCTCGCCCAAAAGAAATTGCATATAGTGAACCAATAGACATACAAAGAAAGATGGGAGTTTTGGCACACTCATGCATAGTATCGAATTTTGACTACATATAAAGGGGGATTGGTAGAACTAGGTTCCTTGAAGAGTGGAAAAATTGCAAATAGTGATCCTGCATAAAGTGAGGACTTGGAGTGCTTGAAAAAATGTTTGGGACTTGAATTAGGTGAACACAGTCTGTAAGTTATGATAGACCTAAAATCTCTAGCCTATATGACTGGAATCCATAAAAACCTGAATCCACATTTTTTGTTCTAAGTATATTCTTTTTGTTATATTAAGCAAAACTGTATCTATTCTTAGAGAAACTTATGTTTCTGCATGTGATTCAGGAACTGTACTTCCTGCATTGATATAAACTGAATAAGAAATAATACTGTGTTTTGTCTTCCTTCGCATATATACAGATTAGGGATGGCACAAGTGAATCATAGTGTTACCTGAAATTTGCATGCATATCATTAATTGGGTAAGTATATTATATTAAGAAGCTCTACAGTCATTCTGCATTCTTTAGTGATGAGCTGAACTATTTCTAGTAACCACTCTCATTGTTTACAAACATTTTCTCTCTCAGAACATGCTTCAAGCACGCAGAGTCTGCTGTTGCTTCGATGCTGTGGAAGTCTAGTCCCAGAAGAACTGCCTGAAGTCAGGAATAAGTTGGTCCAAGAAATATGGGATACATTGCATGAATTACGTAAGTGAAACAGGTGTGGAGTGGACGTAGAAAGTGTGTATGGAAGCATGCAAAAGTGGTTTGTTGCTTTAATAACTAGATGATGGCAATAATTGTTCCTCTGTATCAAGGAAAGGGGAGTGAAAGTGATTTTATGAATTGTTTAGGAATAAGAGTCATGCATCTCTAGTGCTAAGAGTTCCACAGTTGGAAGCAGAGGCTAATGTACCTTCTCTATGGCTCCATCGAATTTCTTTCTTTAGAATATGGTATTCTTGTGACCAGGATGAGAAACACACCTGCTTGTTGCCTCATCCAACAATTTGAACAGTTTATCAACTGAGTTGTCAGGCCCTAGGCCCTAAGAATACACTTCCCCAGTAAAAGCTTTGGTTTTAAAGTGAAAGAAATGGATAGGCTGGTTGGCAACAGGTGGCTACTTGGAGGCAATGCCATTTCAGGGCTATGAACTGGATGTGTGTAAGAAAAGGTGATGCACCTGAGGGTGAGGAATACCAGTGCTGTACAAGTATCTCATACTTAGTTATCACATGTCCACTTCTACACATATGGCTCCAGAACAGATGACTGTGTGAGTGTAGGTGTGTGGTCTGTTTAATGTTCTGTCTGGTACCATTTGCTAGATCAAACATGTCTTTTTTTTCTGCTTGATTGTTTGCCATTGACAAATGACCTTACAGGTAATTCACTTCATATTGGAGCAGTAATTGTTTGTAGATTCACTCTCTTGCTCTTCAGGCAGTAACTTCTTGCAGTACAAAGTATAGTGAAATACAATCAAGATTATTAATAAGCTTAATTTATATCCAAAAGATATCTTGATTTGGGTGCCTGGTCATTATAACATTCTTAGCAGTGAAGAGGCAGACCTGTTGGCTAAGTTCACCTCAGAACTCGAGAAGGTCTTTTTGATCCCTGGGGAGCTGATCCTGGATTTCTTTGTAACTGTCTTCTCTGGGGCAAAACCATTTGACCAGCTAGACCCCCCACCAATTAATTCAAATCCCTAATAGTGGAAGTCATGCTGGTCTGCTGAAGGACAAATCAGTTACTGTAATCAAATATATTCATTTTTTTTTTTTGCCGCTGTCTCCCGTGTTTGCGAGGTAGCGCAAGGAAACAGACGAAAGAAATGGCCCAACCCACCCCCATACACATGTATATACATACGTCCACACACGCAAATATACATACCTACACAGCTTTCCATGGTTTACCCCAGATGCTTCACATGCCCTGATTCAATCCACTGACAGCACGTCAACCCCGGTATACCACATCGATCCAATTCACTCTATTCCTTGCCCTCCTTTCACCCTCCTGCATGTTCAGGCCCCGATCACACAAAATCTTTTTCACTCCATCTTTCCACCTCCAATTTGGTCTCCCACTTCTCCTCGTTCCCTCCACCTCCAACACATATATCCTCTTGGTCAATCTTCCCTCACTCATTCTGTCCATGTGCCCAAACCATTTCAAAACACCCTCTTCTGCTCTCTCAACCACGCTCTTTTTATTTCCACACATCTCTCTTACCCTTACATTACTTACTCGATCAAACCACCTCACACCACACATTGTCCTCAAACATCTCATTTCCAGCACATCCATCCTTCAATGTATGATCCAAAGGATATGAAGATATGCATATCTTTCACAAGAAACTTCAGGCATTTAGACTCCTCTCTTATATTATGTATCGTTAGAAAGGTGGGCAGATTAGAAAGGGTAGTGAGTGGTGGGGTGAAGTAAGATTATTAGTGAAAGAGAAGAGAGAGGCATTTGGACGATTTTTGCAGGGGAATAATGCAAATGAGTGGGAGATGTATAAAAGAAAGAGGCAGGAGGTCAAGAGAAAGATGCAAGAGGTAAAAAAGAGGACAAATGAGAGTTGGGGTGAGAGAGTATCATTAGATTTTAGGGAGAATAAAAAGATAGTGCCATTGTACAAAGGCAAAGGGGATAAGAGTGAGTGCTCAAATTACAGAGGTATAAGTTTGTTGAGTATTCCTGGTAAATTATATGGGAGGGTATTGATTGAGAGGGTGAAGGCATGTACAGAGCATCAGATTGGGGAAGAGCAGTGTGGTTTCAGAAGTGGTAGAGGATGTGTGGATCAGGTGTTTGCTTTGAAGAATGTATGTGAGAAATACTTAGAAAAGCAAATGGATTTGTATGTAGCATTTATGGATCTGGAGAAGGCATATGATAGAGTTGATAGAGATGCTCTGTGGAAGGTATTAAGAATATATGGTGTGGGAGGCAAGTTGTTAGAAGCAGTGAAAAGTTTTTATCGAGGATGTAAGGCATGTGTACGTGTAGGAAGAGAGGAAAGTGATTGGTTCTCAGTGAATGTAGGTTTGCGGCAGGGGTGTGTGATGTCTCCATGGTTGTTTAATTTGTTTATGGATGGGGTTGTTAGGGAGGTGAATGCGAGAGTTTTGGAAAGAGGGGCAAGTATGAAGTCTGTTGGGGATGAGAGAGCTTGGGAAGTGAGTCAGTTGTTGTTCGCTGATGATACAGCGCTGGTGGCTGATTCATGTGAGAACTGCAGAAGCTGGTGACTGAGTTTGGTAAAGTGTGTGAAAGAAGAAAGTTAAGAGTAAATGTGAATAAGAGCAAGGTTATTAGGTACAGTAGGGTTGAGGGTCAAGTCAGTTGGGAGGTAAGTTTGAATGGAGAAAAACTGGAGGAAGTGAAGTGTTTTAGATATCTGGGAGTGGATCTGGCAGCGGATGGAACCATGGAAGCGGAAGTGGATCATAGGGTGGGGGAGGGGGCGAAAATTCTGGGAGCCTTGAAGAATGTGTGGAAGTCGAGAACATTATCTCGGAAAGCAAAAATGGGTATGTTTGAAGGAATAGTGGTTCCAACAATGTTGTATGGTTGCGAGGCGTAGGCTATGGATAGAGTTGTGCGCAGGAGGATGGATGTGCTGGAAATGAGATGTTTGAGGACAATGTGTGGTGTGAGGTGGTTTGATCGAGTAAGTAACGTAAGGGTAAGAGAGATGTGTGGAAATAAAAAGAGCGTGGTTGAGAGAGCAGAAGAGGGTGTTTTGAAATGGTTTGGGCACATGGAGAGAATGAGTGAGGAAAGATTGACCAAGAGGATATATGTTTCGGAGGTGGAGGGAACGAGGAGAAGAGGGAGACCAAATTGGAGGTGGAAAGATGGAGTGAAGAAGATTTTGTTTGATCGGGGCCTGAACATGCAGGAGGGTGAAAGGAGGGCAAGGAATAGAGTGAATTGGATCGATGTGGTATACCGGGGTTGACGTGCTGTCAGTGGATTGAATCAGGGCATGTGAAGCGTCTGGGGTAAACCATGGAAAGATGTGTAGGTATGTATATTTGCATGTGTAGACGTATGTATATACATGTGTATGGGGGTGGGTTGGGCCATTTCTTTCGTCTGTTTCCTTGCGCTACCTCGCAAACGCAGGAGACAGCGAAAAAAAAAGAAAAAAAAGGAAAAGAAGATGTTTTGGAAGGAGGTAAATAAAGTGTGTAAGACAAGAGAACAAATGGGAATATCGGTGAAGGGGGCTAATGGGGAGGTAATAACAAGTATTGGTGATGTGAGAAGGAGATGGAGTGAGTATTTTGAAGGTTTGTTGAATGTGTTTGATGATAGAGTGGCAGATATAGGGTGCTTTTGGTCGAGGTGGTGTGCAAAGTGAGAGGGTTGGGGAGAATGATTTGGTAAACAGAGAAGAGGTAGTAAAAGCTTTGTGGAAGATGAAAGCCGGCAAGGCAGTGGGTTTGGATGGTATTACAAAGGAATTTATTTAAAAATGGGGTGACTGTATTGTTGACTGGTTGGTAAGGTTATTTAATGTGTGTATGACTCATGGCAAGGTGTCTGAGGATTGGCGGAATGCTTGCATAGTGCCATTGTACAAAGGCGAAGGGGATGAAAGTGAGTGCTCAAATTACAGAGGTATATGTTTGTTGAGTATTCCTGGTAAATTATATGGGAGGGTATTGATTGAGAGGGTGAAGGCATGTACAGAGCATCAGATTGGGGAAGAGGAGTGTGGTTTCAGAAGTGGTAGAGGATGTGTGGATCAGGTGTTTGCTTTGAAGAATGTTTCCAGCCCCCAGCTCCCGTCCCCTTTAGTCGCCTTCTACGACACGTGAGGAATGCGTTGGAAGTATTCTTTCTCCCCTGTCCTCCCCTGCATGTAAATGAGTGGATGGGCCATTCTTCGTCTGTTTCCTGGCACTACTTTGCTGACATGGGAAACAGCGATTATGCATGATAGTATAAATGATGATAATGAAAATTATTATTATTATTATTATTATTATTATTATTATTATTATTATTATTATCATCTCAAGACCAATTTCTATAAAGGAGTTATGATGTTGCCTAGGACCTTTTTAAAGGTTCCTGAAGCCCCTGGCTACACTACTTCCAGTAGCAGGGAAGAGAAAGATAGACTCCTTTGAAGTGAGAAGTTCTTTGACAAGACAGTACTTCCAATGACACAGCTTTGGCCAAAATTGTCTTTTCAGTCACTGTACCCTTGTGTAAGTGTAGTTCTGTAACACTTGATAGTAGTTTAAGAAACAGTATATACCTCAGCCACCCAAAGGAAATGGGAACAGAGTTTGTGATGATAGATAGATAGATTGAATGATAATATGCATCTTACACATTTTTTTCATGTTGCAGGTATTCCTCTAGATATCAGCCACTATAACACGTTGCTTCGTGTTTACCTGGAGAATGAGCACAAATTCTCACCAACAGAATTCTTGGCCGATCTTGAGAAAAGTGGTATAGAACCAAACAGAGTAACTTATCAGCGCCTCCTGTCACGTTACTGCCAGGTAAAACATGTTTTTGTGCACAATATGGATGTTTGTCATATGCTTTTGAAGGTGTGTAGTGATTAGTGACTGGGGAGGTACTCTATTGCATGAATACTATTGTGAGAAATTGCATCAAGAATATGCATTAATAGGGAAGGTTCATTTCACTTACATTATTACATAATAGTCATATTTATATGAAGCAATTCATACACATACATGGACATACAAAGACATATGTATAGATACACTTGTACATATTCATACTTTCTTGCCTTCATCCATTCCTGGCACTACCCTGCCCCACAGGAAAGAGCATCACTACCCCATGCTACAGTGAGGTAGCAGAAGGAAAAACAGACAAAAAAGGACACATTTGTTCACAGTCCATAGCTGTCATTGTAATGCATTGAAACCACCACTCCCTATCCACATCCAGGCCCCATGGACCTAACCATGGTTTACCCAGACGTTTCACATGCCTTGGGTCAGTCCATTTACAGCACGATGACACCAGTGCACCACATCATTCCAGTTCACTTTATTCCTTGCACTCCTGTCACCCTCATATATGTTCAGGCCCTGATTGCTCAGAATCTTTTTCACTCGATCCCTCTACCTCCAATTTGGTCTCCTGCTTCTCCTTGTTTCCTCCATCTCTGACACATATATCCTCTTTGTCAACCTTTTCTTACTCATTCTCTCCATATGTCCAAACCATTTCAACACACACTCTTCTGCTTTAACCCATGCTCTTTTTATTTTCACACATCTCTCATACCCTTTCATTACTTACTCGATCAAACCACCTCACACCACATATTGTCCTTGATCACAGATTTCATTTCCAACACATCCACCCTCCTCCGTAAAACCCTATCTGTAGCCCATGCCTCGCAACCATTTAACATTGTTGGCACTACTATTCCCATTTTTGCCCTCCGAGATAGCTTTCTCTCCGTTCACACATTCTTCATCACTCCCAGAACCTCCGCCCCTCCCCCACCCTGTGACTCACTTATGCTTCCATGGTTCCATTTGCTGCTAAGTCCAATCCCAGATATCTAGAACACTTCACTTCTTCCAATTTTTCTCCATTCGAACTTACATCCCAATTGACTTGTCCCTCAACCCTACTGAACCTAATAACCTTGCTGTTATTCACATTTACTCTCAGCTTTCTCTTTTCAAACACTTTTCCAACTTCTGCAGTTTCTCACTCAAATCAGCCACCAGAGCTGTATCATCAGCGAACAACAACTGACTCACTTCCCAAACCCTCTCATCCCCTATAGACTGCATCCTTGCCCCTCTCTCCAAAACTCTTGCATTTACCTCCCTAACCACCCCATCCATAAACAAATTAAATAACCATGGGGATATCACATACCCCTGCTGCAGACCGACCTTCACTGGGAGCCAAACACTCTTCTCTCTTCCTACTCGTACACAAGCCTTACATCCTTGATAAAACTTTTCACTGCTTCTAGCAACTTACTTCCCACACCATATGCTCTTAAGACCTTCCACAAAGCATCTCTGTTGACCCTATCATATATTCCTTCTCCAGACCCATAAATGCTAAATACACATCCATTTGTTTTTCTAAGTATTTCTCATACATCCTTCAAAGCAAACATCTGATCCACACACCCTCTACCACTTCTGAAACCACACTGCTCTTCCCATCTGATGCTGTATACATGCCTTCACCCTTTCAATCAATATCCTCCCATACAATTTCCCAGGAATACTCATCAAACTTATGCTTCTGTAGTTTGAATATTTGCCTTTATCCCATTTTCCTTTGTACAATGGCACTATGCATGCACTCTGCCAATCCTCAGGCACCTCACCATGATCCTTACATACATTGAATAGCCTTACCAACCACTCAATAACACAGTCACTCCCTTTCATAATAAATTCTATTGCATTACCATCCAAACCTGCTTCTTGCCAGATTTCATCTTCCACATGGCTTTCACTACCACTTCTCTCTTAACCAAACCATCCTCCTGACCCTTTCACTTTGCACACCACCCTGACCAAACACCCTATATCTGCCACTCTATCATCAAACACATTCAGCAAACCACAAAATACTCCATCTCCTTCTCACTTCATCCCTACCTGTTATTACTTCCCCATTTGCTCCCTTCACCGATGTTCCCACTTGTTTCTCTTGTTTTATGTTCCCACTTGTTCTCTTGTTTTATGCACGTTATTTACCTCCTTCCAAAACATCTTTTTATTCTTCCTGAAGTTAATGATACTTTCTCACCCCAACTCTCATTTGCCCTCTTTTTCAACTCTTGCACCTTCCTCTTGATCTCCTGACTCTTTCTTTTATACGTCTCCAAGTCATTTGCATTCCTTCCTTGTAAGTATCATCCAAACGCCTCTCTTTTTTCTTTCACTAATTGCTTTACTTCTTCATCCCACTACTCACTACCCTTTCTAATCTGCCCACCTCCCACCTTTCTCATGCCACATGCATCTTTTGCGCATGCCATCACTGCTTCCCTAAATACATCCCATTCCTCACCCACTCCCCTCACTTCATTTGCACTCACATTTTGCCATTCTACTCTCAGTCTCTCCTGGTACTTCCTTACACAAGTCTCCTTTCCAAGCTCACCTACTCTCACCACTCTCTTCCCCCAACAATCTTCTTTTCAGAAAACCTTCACATACCTTCACCTTCACAAGATAGGCATTAGACATCCCTCCAGCTGCCCCGCTCAGCACATTAACATTCCAAAAGTCTCTCTTTTACATGCCTGTCAATTAACATGTGATCCATGCTTTGACCATGTCTCCTACTAACATACATATTCTTTTGTATATCTCTCTTTTTAAACCAGGTATTCCCAATCACCATTCTTTTTTCAGCACACAAATCCACAAGCTCTTCACCATTTCCATTTACAACACTGAATAGCCCATGTACACCAATTATACCCTCAACTGCCACATTACTCACCTTCATATTTAAATCACCCATCACAAATACCTGGTCTTGTACACCAAAGCTGCTGACATACTCACTCAGCTGCACCTAAAACACTTGCCTCTCATGATCTTTCTTCTCATTACCAGGTGCATAAGCACCAATAATTTCCCCATCTCTCTCCATTTACTCTCAGTTTTGCCCATATTAATCTAGAATTTAATTTCTTACACTCTATCACACACTTCCACAGATCCTGCTTCAGGAGTAGTGCTGCCCCTTCCTTAGCTCTTCTCCTCTCACCAACCCTTGACTTTACTCCCAAGAGTTTTCCAAAGCACTCTTCCCCTTTACCCTTGAGCTTCGTTTCACTCAGAGCCAGAACATCCAGGTTTCTTTCCTCAAACATACTACCTATCTCTCCTTTCTTCTCATCTTCTTTACATCCACACATATTCTGACACCTCAATCTGAGCTTTTGAGAGGATGAGGACTGCCTGCATGACTCCTTCTTTTGTTTTCCCTTTTAGAAAGTTGAAATACAAGGAGTGGAGGGTTTCCAGCCCCCTGCTTCTGCCTCTTTAGTCACCTTCTGTGACACGGAGGGAATATGTGGGAATTATTCTTTCTCCCCTATCCCCAGGGATTGGGGAGAAAGAATTGGAAATAAAAGGTAAAAAGAAACTACCTGATCATATGATAACCCTGGATGATAAAAAAACGAGATAATCTTGATAGAAATTGAGTAGGATAAAAGAATGTTGTACAGGTATACGAATTCTACATGCCATGGGGACGTATGTTTGACTTATGTCCATTTTGAGATCTGACCGATCGGTCAGAAAAGATTTTGGACATGTGGGGTGAAGGGCTGTATATATATCATTCATTTATTTTTTCTTTTCTCTCAAACTATTCGCCATTTCCCGCATTAGCAAGGTAGCGTTAAGAACAGAGGACTGGGCCTCTGAGGGAATATCCTCACCTGGCCCCCTTCTCTGTTCCTTCTTTTGGAAAATTAAAAAAAAAACGAGGGGAGGATTTCCAGCCCCCCCCGCTCCCTCCCCTTTTAGTCGCCTTCTACAACACGCAGGGAATACGTGGGAAGTATTCTTTCTCCCCTATCCCCAGGGATATATTTATATTATACTTTGTCGTCGTCTCCTGCGTTAGCGAGGTAGTGCAAGGAAACAGATGAAAGAATGGTCCAACCAACCCACATACACATGTATATACATACACGTCCACACACGCACATATATATACCTATACATTTCACCGTATACACATATATACATACACAGACATATACATATATACACATGTACATGATTTATACTTGCCGCCTTTGTTCATTCCCATCGCCACCCTGCCACACATGAAATGACATCCCCTCCCCCAGCACGTGTGCGAGGTAGCGCTAGGAAAAGACGACAAAGGCCTTATTTGCTCACACTCAATCTTTGGCTGTTATGTATAATGCACTGAAACCACAGCTCCCTTTTCACATCCATGCCCCACAAAACTTTCCATGGTTTACCCCAGATGCTTCACATACCCCCGCTGACAGCAAGTCGACCCCAGTATGCCACATCATTCCAATTCACTCTATTCCTTGCACTCCTTTCACCCTTCTGCATGTTCAGGCCCAGATCATTCAAAATCTTTTTCACTACATCCTTCCACCTCCAATTTGGCCCCCACTTCTCCTCGTTCCCTTCACCTCTGACACATATATCCTCTTTGTCAATCTTTCCTCACTCATTCTCTCCATGTGACCAAACCATTTCAATACACCCTCTTCTGCTTTCTCAACGACACTCTTTTTATTACCACACATCTCTCTTACCCTTTCATTACTTACTCCATCAAACCACCTCACTTCGAATATTGTCCTCAAACATCTCATTTCCAGCACATCTACCCTCCTCTGCACAACCCTATCTATAGCCCATGCCTTGCAACCATATAACATTGTTGGAACCACTATTCCCTCAAACATACCCATTTTTGCTTTCCGAGATAATGTTCTCGCCTGCCACACATTTTCAACGCTCCCAGAATTTTTGCCCTCTCCCCCACCCTGTGGCTCACTTCCGCTTCCATGGTTCCATTTGATACCAAATCCACTCCCAGATATCTAAAACACTTCACTTCCTCAGTTTTTCTCCATTCAAACTTACCTCCCAGTTGACTTGTCCCTCAACCCTACTGTACCTAATAACCTTGCTCTTATTCACATTTACTCTCAGGTTTCTTCTTTCACACACTTTACCAAACTCAGTCACCAGCTCCTGCAGTTTCTCACCCGAATCAGCACCAGCGCTGTATCATCAGCGAACAACAACTGACTCACTTCCCAAGCCCTCTCATCCACATTGGCTGCATACTTGCCCCTCTCTCTAAAACTCTTGCATTCACCTCCCTAACAACCCCATCCATTAACAAATCAAACAACCATTGAGACATCACGCACCCCAGATGTAAACCAACACTCACTGAGAACCAGTCACTTTCCTCTCTTCCTACTCATACACATGCCTTACATCCTTGATAAAACTTTTCATTGCTTCAAGCAACTTGCCTCCTACACTATATACTCTTAATACCTTCCACAGAGCATCTCTATCAACTCTTATCATATTCCTTCACCAGATCCATAAATGCTACATACAAATCCATTTGTTTTCTAAATATTTCTCACATACATTCTTCAAAGCAAACACCTGATCCACACATCCTCTACCATTTCTGAAACCACACTCCTCTTCCCCAATCTGATGTTCTGTGCATGTCTTCACCCTCTCAATCAATTTCCCAGGAATACTCATCAAACTTATACCTCTGTAATTTGTACACTCACCTTTATCCCCTTTGCCTTTGTACAATGGCACTATGCATGCATTCTGCCAATCCTCAGGCACTTCACCTTGAGCCATACATACATTTGATATCCTCACCAACCAATCAAAAACACAGTCACCCCCTTTTTTGATAAATTCCACTGCAATACCATCCAAACCCGCTGCCTCGCTGGCTTTCATCTTTCGTAAAGCTTTCACTACCTCTTCTCTGTTTACCAAATCATTTTCCCTGACTCTCTCACTTCGCACACCACCTCAACCAAAACAACCTATATCTGCCATTCTATCATCTAACACATTCAACAAACCTTCAAAATCTCACTCTGTCTCCTTCTCATATCACCACTACTTGTTATTACCTCCCCATTAGCCCCCTTCACCGATGTTCCCATTTCTTCTCTTGTCTTATGCACTTTATTTACCTCTTTCCAAAACATATTTTTATCCTTCCTAAAATTTAATGATACTTCTCACCCCAACTCTCATTTGCCTTCTTTTTCACCTCTCACACCTTTTTCTTAACCTGCCTCTTTCTTTTATACATCTCCAGTCATTTTCACTATTTCCCTGCAAAAATTGTCCAAATGCCTCTCTCTTCTCTTTCACTAATTCATTGTACAAAGGCAAAGGGGATAAGAGTGAGTGCTCAAATTACAGAGGTATAAGTTTGTTGAGTATTCCTGGTAAATTATATGGGAGGGTATTGATTGAGAGGGTGAAGGCGTGTACAGAGCATCAGATTGGGGAAGAGCAGTGTGGTTTCAGAAGTGGTAGAGGATGTGTGGATCAGGTGTTTGCTTTGAAGAATGTATGTGAGAAATACTTAGAAAAGCAAATGGATTTGTATGTAGCATTTATGGATCTGGAGAAGGCATATGATAGAGTTGATAGAGATGCTCTGTGGAAGGTATTAAGAATATATGGTGTGGGAGGAAAGTTGTTAGAAGCAGTGAAAAGTTTTTATCGAGGATGTAAGGCATGTGTACATGTAGGAAGAGAGGAAAGTGATTGGTTCTCAGTGAATGTAGGTTTGTGGCAGGGGTGTGTGATGTCTCCATGGTTGTTTAATTTGTTTATGGATGGGGTTGTTAGGGAGGTAAATGCAAGAGTTTTGGAAAGAGGGGCAAGTATGAAGTCTGTTGGGGATGAGAGAGCTTGGAAAGTGAGTCAGTTGTTGTTCGCTGATGATACAGCGCTGGTGGCTGATTCATGTGAGAAACTGCAGAAGCTGGTGACTGAGTTTGGTAAAGTGTGTGGAAGAAGAAAGTTAAGAGTAAATGTGAATGAGAGCAAGGTTATTAGGTACAGTAGGGTTGAGGGTCAAGTCAATTGGGAGGTGAGTTTGAATGGAGAAAAACTGGAGGAAGTGAAGTGTTTTAGATATCTGGGAGTGGATCTGGCAGCGGATGGAACCATGGAAGCGGAAGTGGATCATAGGGTGGGGGAGGGGGCGAAAATTCTGGGGGCCTTGAAGAATGTGTGGAAGTCGAGAACATTATCTCGGAAAGCAAAAATGGGTATGTTTGAAGGAATAGTGGTTCCAACAATGTTGTATGGTTGCGAGGCGTGGGCTATGGATAGAGTTGTGCGCAGGAGGATGGATGTGCTGGAAATGAGATGTTTGAGGACAATGTGTGGTGTGAGGTGGTTTGATCGAGTGAGTAACGTAAGGGTAAGAGAGATGTGTGGAAATAAAAAGAGCGTGGTTGAGAGAGCAAAAGAGGGTGTTTTGAAGTGGTTTGGGCCATGGAGAGGATGAGTGAGGAAAGATTGACCAAGAGGATATATGTGTTGGAGGTGGAGGGAACGAGGAGAAGAGGGAGACCAAATTGGAGGTGGAAAGATGGAGTGAAAAAGATTTTGTGTGATCGGGGCCTGAACATGCAGGAGGGTGAAAGGAGGGCAAGGAATAGAGTGAATTGGAGCGATGTGGTATACCGGGGTTGACATGCTGTCAGTGGATTGAATCAAGGCATGTGAAGCGTCTGGGGTAAGCCATGGAAAGCTGTGTAGGTATGTATATTTGCGTGTGTGGACGTATGTATATACATGTGTATGGGGGGGGTTGGGCCATTTCTTTCGTCTTTTTCCTTGCGCTACCTCGCAAACGCGGGAGACAGCGACAAAGTATAATAAATAAAAATATAAATACTTAATGGCTGTTTCCTGAGTCTGCGAGGTAGTGCCAGGAAATGGACGAAGATTGGCCTATCCACTCCTGTGCACATATATATACATAAATGCCCATACATGCACATATACATACATATACATGTACATATCAACAGACACACATATACATACAATAGAAAGACATATACATATATACACATGATAATATTCATACTTGCTTGCCTTCATCCGCTCCTTGTGCTTACCCCTCCCACAGGAAACAGCATCGCTACCCCCAGTTTCATTGAGTTAGCGCCAGGAAAACAGACAAAAAAGGCCGCATTTGTTCACACTCGGTCTCAAGCTGTTGTGTAATGCACCGAAACTACAGTTCCCTATCCTCGTCCAGGCTCCACAGACCTTTCCATGATTTACCCCAGATGTTTCACATGCCCTGGTTCAGTCCATTGACAAGGCTATGCTGAAATTGCTCAGACACATAGAACATTGTTTACATGAATTGTCATGAGAAAGACAGACAATAGTAGGCCTGATTGGCTCATGACTGGGTTGTCTGAAAAAAAAAAAAAAGGAGTTTAACTTAACAAGAAAATGTAATTCTGCTCAGCCGTTTTTTAAGCCATCACCGACTTCCTGCTCTTGCACATTAGCCCTCTAGTGCCTCTGTCACTGCTGTCATTTGTGCAGATTATTTCTGACGTTTTTTCTCAGAGTATAAGTGAATTTATAAAGTATTTATCTAAACGACTTTTAAAGGTATTTATAGTCTTTGCATTCACTATGTCTGACAGTAACTTATTCCAGTGCTCAACACACCCATACGGAAAAGAAGCTTTTCCCATGTCCATACTTCATCTCTTAGCTTTGAGTTTTATTCCATTTGTCCTGGTAACTGTATTTTCTTGTATTTCAAAAAGATGTTCATAATATACCTTATCGAATTTGTTCAGAATTTTGAACACTTGGATTAAGTCACTGCAAAGTCTATGTTTTTTAAGGGAGGAGAGATCCAATAGTTTTAGCCTCTCTTTGTATGCCAGATTTCTAAGGGATAAGATCAGTTTTGTCATGCATCTTTGTACATGCTCTTCATTTTTCCTCATCTTTTTTTATAGTTTGGTTACCAAAACTGGACTGCATATTGATGTGGTCTTACTAGAGAATTATAAAAGTGTGAGAATTGTCTTTAGTGTCTTGTAATCTATGTTCCTGGCTATGAACCCTAACATTTGGTTGCCTATTTTACTTGCTGCTTGACACTTTAGTGTACTTCAGGTTGTTGCTAATGACAACTCCAAGGCCCTTTTCTTTATTTACTTTAGTTGGAAAGTTTATGAGTAGTTTGTAGTTGTAACATATATTCTTGTCTCCAAAGTGCATAACGTTACACTTGTCTGCATTAAACTTCATTTGCCATCTGTCTTACCTTTCTGCTAGTAAGTTAAGATCTCTTTGAATCAGTTTGCATTTCTGCTTGTTTACAACTCTACCTCTTAGTTTAGTAATGTCAGCAAATTTTGAAATCTTAAATTTGACTGAGTTCTAGTTCATTAATATATATTTGAAAAGAATTGAGCCAAGGACCGACCCCGTGGCACACCAGTCATTACATGTAGCTAATTTAAGGCTTTGGTGTTTAAGGTTACATGCTGCTTTCTTCCAGTAAGCCATTCTCTGATCCATGTACAGAGTTCTTCTCTGATTCAGTGTGCTTTGAGTTATAAAAGTCTCTTGTGAGGTACTTTATTGAAAGTCTTCTGGAAATCTAGATATACTACATCAGATGTTACTTTTTCGTCCTAACTGTGATAAATAACATTAAAAGAATTCCAGCAAATTTGTTCAGGTAGGATCTTCTATTGCAGATACCTTGTTGGTTGTCCAATATAATTTTGTGTTCTAGAAACGTGGCAGTGTTATCATATTATTTTTTTCATCGTTTTACTTAACACACACGTAGGGCCAATTGGCTTTTTTTGTGTCTTTTTTATACATAAGAGTAACATTTGCTAGTTTCCAGTCTCTTGGCACCTGACCATCTGATAGAGATTTGTTGAATATATTTTTATGGGGTAAATCATCTGGCTCCTGACTTCATAAAAATCTTGGAGATAAGTTATCTGGGCTGTTGGGATTAGTTAGGATTTTAGTTAAGTAGTTCAGAGCTCTTTATTTTCTAACCTTCAACGCTTCTTCATCAGATCCTTGAAGCATTTTCATTGGTTGCGGTATTCAAGATGTTTCTTCAGTTGTGAATATGGAATTAAAGGAATAATTTGGTATGGTAGCTATTTCCCTGTCGTCAGTAGTTATTGTGTCATGTTTGCTTCATAATGGTCCAATTCCTTCTCTTACTGTCTTCCTTTGTCTTATATATTTGAAGAATTTCTTAGGATTATTCTTAACTTTCAAGGAAATTCTTTTTTCTTCCTCATGTTTACTCTGTCTTATGACCTTACATTCTCTTTGGATTTTTATTAATTCCTGGCGATTATCATCGGTTCCCATTGATTTGAATTTTTCATGTTTTCTTGTTTTAATGGATTAGTCCCATCCTCCTATTCATACATGATGGTTTTGAAATATTGCAAGTTCTCTTCATAATTCATGGAATATGATTATTTTTACTTTCAACTAGTGCATTTTAGAATTATTCCATAATTCTTCTACAGTGTGAAAGTCAAGAAGTTTTGTCCAATTGGTACTGTGAATTTTGTGTTTATTATTTTCAAAATTTGCTCTCCGGTAATCTAGGATCAAGAGTTTGTTGTCATTTATTTCATAATCTAAATTTATCTCTAATCTAATCAAACTGTGATTGCTGTTTCACAAACTCTTGCTTACTTTGCAAGAGTTGATTAAGTTTGTGTCATTGATGAGGACAGGATCAAGAATGTTTTTTCCTGTTGTTGGTTTCTTAATTAACTCTTCTAGAAAACCTCTTTACTGTTTACTGAAGTTTTGATTCATTGTATAACATCTTATCATTGTCTTCTTTTTGCTTAGGAGGTCTGTAGATAATGCCAAGACAGTTTACTTCTGAACTTGTCAGTAGTGTCAATATAGAGAGTTGTATGTGTGTGTGTCTACTTTGCTTATCTTATTAGGACTTAGATTGTCATCATTGTAGATCAAAACCCCACCACCTACCCTGTATAAGCGATCTTTTGTAAATAGTTCATATCCAGGTATTGGTAACTCAGCGATTAAGTATTTGTTCTCAGAGTTTACCCACGTTTCTGAGATTGCATTAATGTTTCATTTTTGAGTTACTGCATAGGATATAAGTTTGTCGTGTTTCATAATGATGTTCCTGGCATTTGTGTATATTAACTTCAGTTGTCCAATATTACACACATTACAAACACAACCTTCTGCAACTCCTTACTCAGCAAACAACAGTTTCATCCACAAACAGGCTTGTCACTAGCCATCACATCTCACTGAAACACTCCATCTCTGCACCCCCTTTCCCTAGTTCTGCTCTCACCTTTCTTATCACTCCATTCATATTCATGTTAAGAAATTCAGCTATCATGCCACATATCAATTTAGCAAAGCTTTCTCCCTCTTTTATCTTTTCAAACCACTTGCTAGGATTCATTCACTTTGCATACCTCCCAGACTCAAACGTCCTGTGTCTGCCATCCTATCATTAAGAACGTTCAACAATTCTTCAAAATGCTCACTCCGTGTCCTTGCCCCTCCTCACTGCCTATCACCATTTCCCCACTGCCTCTTTCACCGATATTCTCATTTGTTCAGATTTTCCTCACACTTTTTACCTTCCCAAATTCTTATTTTCCCTGAAATTTGCTGATACTCACTCCAGCTTTAATTTTCCTTCTTTTTCAGCCCCTGCATCTTCCTCTTGACCTGCTGCTATTTTCTCTTTAAATCTTCCAATTATTCACACTACATCCCTCTGAGTAATACCCATACATCTCTTTTCTCTTTGTTTGGCAACTTTACATCGACATCCCACCATTCACCCACCTCCCATCTTATTCATGCCTTGCACTTTTCTCACAGATGCCTGCACTTTTTCCAAAATACCTTCCATTCCTTATCTACTCCCTTACCTTTGCCATTCTACACTCAATATCTCTAGGTATTTCTTCATGCATGTCTCTTTTCCAAGTTCACTTGCTTTCACCACCTCCTCAGTCATATGATTTCCTCTTTTCTGAAAACTTTTACAAATCTTCACCCTACCCTTCACAAGGTAATGATGATCACATCCCACTGGCTGCCCTTTTCAGCACATTCACATCCGAGTCCCCCATTTGCATGCCTGTCAATTAGTATTTGATCTGGTAATACCCTTTTACCATCTTTTCTACCCACCCATTTATAATTATATATAGCCCTCTTTTTAAACAAGGTATTCCCAGTCACCAGTCCTTTTTTGGCACATGTACGTGTAGGAAGAGAGGAAAGTGATTGGTTCTCAGTGAATGTAGGTTTGCGGCAGGGGTGTGTGATGTCTCCATGGTTGTTTAATTTGTTTATGGATGGGGTTGTTAGGGAGGTAAATGCAAGAGTCTTGGAAAGAGGGGCAAATATGAAGTCTGTTGGGGATGAGAGAGCTTGGGAAGTGAGTCAGTTGTTGTTCGCTGATGATACAGCGCTGGTGGCGGATTCATGTGAGAAACTGCAGAAGCTGGTGACGGAGTTTGGTAAAGTGTATGGAAGAAGAAAGTTAAGAGTAAATGTGAATAAGAGCAAGGTTATTAGGTACAGTAGGGTTGAGGGTCAAGTCAATTGGGAGGTGAGTTTGAATGGAGAAAAACTGGAGGAAGTGAAGTGTTTTAGATATCTGGGAGTGGATCTGTCATCGGATGGAACTATGGAAGCGGAAGTGGATCATAGGGTGGGGGAGGGGGCGAAAATTTTGGGAGCCTTGAAAAATGTGTGGAAGTCGAGAACATTATCCCGGAAAGCAAAAATGGGTATGTTTGAAGGAATAGTAGTTCCAACAATGTTGTATGGTTGCGAGGCGTGGGCTATGGATAGAGTTGTGCGCAGGAGGATGGATGTGCTGGAAATGAGATGTTTGAGGACAATGTGTGGTGTGAGGTGGTTTGATCGAGTAAGTAACGTAAGGGTAAGAGAGAGCTCCACAAACTGTCCTCCTTATTATACCCTCATTTGCCACATTATTTACTCATGCATTTAAATCACCCATCACTAAAACCTGATCACCTGCATCAACTGCCACTCTCACTCAGCTGCTTCCATAACACTAGCCTCTCTTTATCTTTCTTCTTATGACTAAGTGCATTATTTATTATTTATTTATTTATGTATTTATTTTATTATACTATGTCGCTGTCTCCGGCATTAGCGAGGTAGCGCAAGGAAACAGACGAAAGAATAGCTCTACCCACCCACATACATATGTATATACCTACACGTCCTTACACGCACATATACATACCTATACATCTCAGCATATACATATGTATACACACAGGCATATACATATATACACATGTACATAATTCATACTGTCTTCCCTTATTCATTCCCGTCGCCATCCCGCCACCCATGAAATGACAACCCCCTCCCCCCACATGTGCGTGAGGTAGCACTAGGAAAAGACAACAAGGGTCACATTCGTTCACAGTCTCTAGCTGTCATGTATAATTTATTATTTATTTTATTATATTTTACTTTGTTGCTGTCTCCCACGTCAGCGAGGTAGTTCAAGGAAACAGATGAAAGAATGACCCAACCCACCCACACACACATGCTTATACATACACGTCCACTCGCGCACTTATACGTATAATACCCATACATTTCAGCGTATACATATATATACATACACAGACATGTACATATATACACATGTACATAATTCATACTTGCTGTGTTTATTCATTCCTGTTGCCACCCCACCACACATGCAGTGACACCCCCCTCCCCCCGCATATGCGCGAGGTAGGCTAAGTGCATAAGCACTAATATTCACCCTTGTCTTATAATCCAATTCAATTTTTACCCACATCTCTGGGGTTTATTTCCTTACACTTTTTCTTTTTATACATTTTGCAATTCATGCTTCATTAGTAGTGCTACCCTTACATTAGCTTTTGCCCTCCTACCCCTAACTTTGTCCTCCCTTACCCTTAAGCTTTGTTTCGCTCTGTGTGAGAATATCAAGGTTCCTTTTCTCAAACATCCTACCTATCTCCTCTTTCCTCTCATCTTAGTTACATTCAAACACATTCAGACACTGTTAGCTTGAGGTTTTTGGAGGATGAGCACTTTTTTCATGATGCTTTCTATTCCATTGTCTAGAAACTGAAATACAAGAAGGGGAGGGTTTCCACCCCTTCAGTCTTGCTTGTCTTGTTGCCTTTAATTACACACAGGCAATGTGGGAATAGAATTCTTTTTCCCCTACTCCGGGGATAATATGTTGATATGTCAGTCTATTTCTTTGAATCAATTCCTCTCACCTATTAGTATCATAGTTTTTAACTGTACCATTGGACAAGTATGGATTGGTGAGTTGGTTGATTATTATGGTAATAAGACAAGCTTAATATATGGTATTGTACATGGCTGTCAGGGGACAGATGTTTTGTTTCAGTCAGACTTGTATTGAATTGGTTTTCTTCATGGTAAGTGCCATTCAGCATAAAGACATTCAGTTTTTTGCTTTTGAATATATATATAGAAGAATAAGAAAAATTTTATCTTGGGAAAATACATGCATCAAAATTTGGTTTTGACACATTACAAATATAATGGATAGATATGTTTATAATGCTGAAATTTATTTTTCTTTTGGATTTTATCAGGATGGAGATATAGAGGGAGCCACTAAAATTCTAGAGTTCATGAAGGAAAAACAATTGCCTGTTGGTGAGAACATTTTCAATTCTCTTATCATGGGCCATGCCAGAGCAAAGTAAGTGATTTGTATTGTTGTTGATATGGATAGAGTTGTGCGCAGGAGGGTGGATGTGCTGGAAATGAGATGTTTGAGGAAAATATATGGTGTGAGGTGGTTAGATCGAGTAAGTAATGTAAGGGTAAGAGTGATGTGTGGAAATAAAAAGAGCGTGGTTGAGAGAGCAGAAGAGGGTGTTTTGAAATGGTTTGGGCACATGGAGAGAATGAGTGAGGAAAGATTGACCAAGAGGATATATGTGTCAGAGGTGGAGGGAACGAGGAGAGGTGGGAGACCAAATTGGAGGTTGAAAGATGGAGTGAAAAAGATTTTGTGTGATCGGGGCCTGAACATGCAGGAGGGTGAAAGGAGGGCAAGGAATAGAGTGAATTGGATTGATGTGGTATACCGGGGTTGACGTGCTGTCATTGGATTGAATCAGGGCATGTGAAACGTCTGGGGTAAACCATGGAAAGTTGTGTGGGGCCTGGATGTGGAAAGGGAGCTGTGGTTTCGGGCATTATTGCATGACAGCTAGAGACTGAGTGTGAACGAATGGGGCCTTTGTTGTCTTTTCCTAGTGCTACCTCGCACACATGAGGGGGGAGGGGGATGGTATTCCATGTGTGGCGAGGTGGCGATGGGAATGAATAAAGGCAGACAGTGTGAATTGTGTGCATGGGTATATATGTATGTGTCTGTGTGTGTATATATATGTGTACATTGAGATGTATAGGTATGTATATTTGCGTGTGGGGACGTGTATGTATATACATTGTGTATGGGGGTGGGTTGGGCCATTTCTTTCGTCTGATTCCTTGCGCTACCTCGCAAACGCGGGAGACAGCGACAAAGCAAAATGAATAAATATAAATATAGTATGAATTATGTACATGTGTATATATGTATATGTCTGTGTGTGTATATATATGTGTACATTGAGATGTATGGGTATGTATATTTGCGTGTGTGGACGTGTATGTATATACATGTGTATATATCTCTGATGCCTGTTCCACTGGTACTCCTTCAAAGGGTGGCCACAACAATAGTTACCTTAACTCATGAAACTCCAGTGCTGCTTCTTAGCCTTTAGTGCCTCACCCTTAACAGGCCTCTGGCAGAAGGCAACTTTAGCACAGTGTTTGCAGATGCTCCTACCAAATGTTCATACTGACTACTTCTACCTAATGTTGCAGCCTGATGCTCCTGCCTAAATGTTCCAACCTACTCTTCAATCTACTGCACCTACCAGATTGAAGAATGTGTGTGAGAAATTCTTAGAAAAACAGATGGATTTGTATGTAGCATTTATGGATATGGGGAAGGCATATGACAGAGTTGATAGAGAAGCTTTGTGGAAGGTGTTAAGAGTATATGGTGTGGGAGGTAAGTTGCTAGAAGTAGTGAAAAGTTTTTGCCAACAATGTAAGGCGTGTGTACGAGTAGGAAGAGAGGAGAGAGAGTGTTCCCAGTGAAGGTTGGTTGGCGGCAGGTGTGTGTGATACCACCATAGTTGTTTAATTTGTGTATGGATTGGGTGGTTAGGGAGGTAAATGCAAGAGTTTTGGAGAGAGGGGCAAGTATGCAGTCTGTTGTGGATGAAAGGGCATGGGAAGTGAGTCAGTTGTTGTTTGCCAATGATACAGCTCTAGTGGCTGATTTGAGTGAGAAACAGCAGAAGTTGGTGACTATGTTTGGAAAAGTGTGTGAAAGGAAAAAGTTGAGAGTGAATGTGAATAAGAGCGAGGTTATTAGGTTCAGTAGGGTTGAGGGACATGGAAACGGAAGTGAGTCATAGGATGGGGGAGGGGGCAAAGCTTCTAGGAGCGATAAAGAATGTTTGGGAGGAAAAAATGTTATCTTAGAGAGCAAAAATGGGTATATTTGAAGGAATAGTAGTTCCCCACAATGTTATATGGTTGCGAGGCATGGGATATAGATAGGGTTGTATGGAGGAGGGTTGATATGTTGGAAATGAAATGTTTGAGGACATTCTATGGTGTGAGGTGATTTGATCGAGTAAGTAATGTAAGGATAAGAGAGATGTGTGGAAATAAAAAGAGTATAGTGGAGAGAGCAGAAGGGGGTGTGTTGAAATGGTTTGGACATACTGAGAGAATGAGTGAGGAAAAATTGACAAAGAGGATATACGTGTCAGAAGTGGAGGGAACAAGAAGCAGGAGACCAAATTGGAGGTGGAAGGATGGAGTGAAGAAGATTTTGAGCAATCTGGGCCTGAATATACATGAGGGTGAGAGGTGTGCAAGGAATAGAATGAATTGGAATGATGTGGTATACCAGGGTCAATGTGCTGTCAGTGGTTTGAACCAGGGCATGTGAAGCATCTGGGGTAAACCATGGAAAGGTCTGATTGACCTGGATGTGGATAGGGAGCTGTGGTTTTGTTCATTACATTTGACAGCTAGAGACTGAGGGTGAACGAATGGGGCCTTTTTGTCTTTGTTCCTGATGCGTCCTTGCTGAAGCAGGGGATAGCGATGTTTTCCTGTGGGGCAGGGTAGCAACAGGAATGGATGAAGGCAAGCAAATATGAATATGTTCATGTGTATATATGTAATGTCTCCATATGTGTATGTATATGTTGATATGTATATGTATGTTTTTGTGTGTATGTGGGCGTTTATGTTTATATATGTGTATATGAGTGGATGGGCCATCCTTCATCTGTTTCCTGGTGCTACCTTGCTGACATGGGAAACAGTGGTTATGCATTTAGAAGGCTGGCCTTGTCCTCCTGTGAGCACCATTGGTCATAGAGTGTTGTGTTGTTGTGTGGGTGTCTGTATGCTGATAATGCAGGACAAATGAGTTATAAGTGTTCACTGTGTTCTGTATGATAGTTGCATCTTGAGCACGAAAGGTCATGGGGTGTGTTGAAAGGTAGTCTGTAGTGTTGTTGTATTGGGTGATATCCATATCATAAGCAGGAGAACATGACTCAAGTTTGATTTTCCTGTGTAGTTTCTGATGGATGTATGTCTAATGGGTTGGATTTTAAGACTGAGGTGGGAGACTGGTTGTTTAGTGCCTGTTAGATTAGTTCAGTGTGTATGGGTTTTGTTAGTGTTATATTCATTTGAGATGGTGGGATTTGTAATTAGAGGTTACTGAAGTGTGAGAGAGGAGTAGGGTTTTTATTTCTACTTGAGGGTGAATGGTTACTTATAGAGTGCTTTGGGTGGGAGGAGTATAGTGATGTTATATAGAATTGGGTGCTGAGCATGTTGAGGTAGGTCTATATTATGAGGATCTTGTTTCATTGTGAAGATGAGTGTTTGTTGTTCTTAGAGAGCCAGTGATTGCTCTGAGGACACTATTTTGTGTGGGGTGTTGCTTCTTTATATCAGTGTTTAAGAAGATGGAAGACCTGGCAGGTGGGCATAGTCTAAAGTGAAGTTGATGAATTGTTTGTATAAGATGTTGAGAGACTCATTTTCTTGTCCAAATCTGGTGCCAGATAGTGTTCTGAGGGTATTTGATTTGTGTTTTACTTTTTTGTTGGTGTTGGGAGTGAATGTCACGTGTATGTCATGTGTGATGCCTAGAATGATTGGTGTTTTGTTTAGAGGGAGAGACTGTTCATCCAAGGTGAGCTGGTTTCATGTCTGTCTGGAGTTGAAAGAGGTATTAAAGACTTCTGTGGAGATGCGGACATTTTGCTGTGTGTGAGTCAATGTTCCAGTTTTCTACTATGATGTTAGGGTTTTGTGTTTTGATTGTTAGGCTGTCTACATGCAAAAGGACCTTCATGTTGAGGTTTGCTTGAGGTAATGGGATATCATGTAGGAAGAGATTGAAAATATTTGGAGAAAGAACCACTACTTGGTAACTCCATTGAAGTGTTTATTGTTTTAGAGGTAAAGCCATTGTAAGTCTGTTATGGCAGCCAGCTATGAAACTAGCCAACCACTTTGTCATTGTTGTGGAGGGTTGTGCCAATTATAATTTGTGTGAGGATGTGCTGGAAGACAGTGTCAATTTCTTTGTTAATGTCCATTGCTACTATTGTGTTGGAGGAGGCTATGGTTGGTTGAACCCATCTAGGATATGTTGTGTGAGCTCAGTTTGTAGTGTCGTAGCATAGCGTTTGGGTTTGAAGTCATGCTCTTTTAGAGAGAGTGGGATGTTTTGTTTGATCTGATGTAGATCATTTTTTGCAGAGATTGTATCCTGAGGATGAGAATTGTGAAGGGCAGCATATACAGGAGTTTATAAGGTTTTGGGACTGGTATTATGTTGCTAAGTTTCCAAATGTTAGGGATTTTTTAGTGTAGCTAGGAATAGTTGAAGATATAAGTGCTTGGATTGCAAGTAGGCCATAGAATTGAATGGGAAGGGCTGATATGTTGTTAGGCCTGTGGCAGGAGGTTTTAATTGTATTGCTTGTATCAGTGGGAGTAAGTGGTGGGTGGGTAGCTATTGCTGGATGGATCTTGTTGGTCTTTCATGACTCCTGACTGGAGATGGGATTGGTTTATGGCTGATTTTTAGTAGTATCTTTTGAGTGTGTTTGTGTTTTCTTTGGGAGAAGGGAATATATTACAATGTATTTGCTGGAAAATAAGTTTATGATATGGTACTCAATCAAAAACTCATTTTCCAGCACGAATTGATTGAGATTTCTGAAAATCTATCATATGACTTAGAATCTTGTATATTTACTGTACAAATTAGAGGTCCTGCAGTACTTTTCATTCACCAATGAATGTACTGCCAGTAGTAGTTTCAATAGTAAGTGAAAGTATGATGATTGGGATGACTAGCAATTGAAATAGTATGCAAAAGGACATTGTTCTGTAGAGGTATGGGCTGATGCAAAGAATGGGCATTGAATGGAATCATAATTGAAAGTTTGAGGAATAAGGTGGAAATAACTGTTGGTGGAAAAATGAGATGATGTAGAAGGATTGATGAGCTAGTGTAGATGAAGAAGAACATGTTTAGAGAAATGTAAGATTTGTCCTGACTGCAGTTTTGAGGACATTTTTTTTAGGCACCCTTCAAATGAAAGAATAGGAATATATTTGTCTTTACTTTATCCATTTATTCCTCAAGTGACCTGCCCTTTTCCCAAGCCTTTACACATTTAATTGCATGTAAACAGGTTGAAACATCAAATTTTATCTGAAAACTAAGATGATATTCCTCTTCATATTACAGTGACATGGAAAGTGCACATAAAGTATTAGATGTAATGAAAGAGTCAGGTTTAGAGCCAAGCCCAGAGACTTACACTATGTTAATGGTAAGCTGTGCTGAACAAGGAGATATTGAGGGCCTCAACTCAGTCCTAGAAGAATGTGCAGCTGCTGATCTTCACCCTCACGATCGTGATTTAATGGAAGTGATCTTAGCGTTGTCAGTTAAAGGCCACAAACAACATGTGCCACAGGCATGTATCATTACTTTCCTTTAGTTCTTTTATTTTCACTCATTATTCTTAAGCTCTGTGTAAACACTATATGAAGGGTTCATAATGGTGAAAAAATGGACGCTGAAAAGTTTGTGGGGTGTTGTTAGATCATTGAGTGACAAATTGTCGAATATTCTTTGGAGCTCTATAAGAACGATAGAGCAGTTTGAAATGTGTGATCAAAAGTGTGAGGTAGATCAGTGAAGATATTTGGAGGTTAATCAAGAATTAATGTAGTTTAGGAAGTATATACAAACAGTATTGTTTACATGGAGAAAGGTAGGGATAAATCTGGATAAGTGTAAGATGGTTCCTTTTGAATGAATTTACTAAGGGGAAGTCCTTCACAGGATAATACTTTTACTGTACCTCTTTTAGTTTGTTTTTATTTGTCTCCTTGCAGACATGTGGAAAGTTCACATATGTATTTTTTAACTATTTGTGGAACTTTAGCCAGAGTTTTGGGATATTCCTGTTTTCAGCATCCCCATTTGCTTGGTAGAATGCTGTGAATTTGAGGCAGAATTAGTTTGACAAAAAATTTTGGCTTTTAGCTATAAATGCCTTATGTAAATGAGATGTTTGAATAATAAGTATGGTTTGTTTGCAGATCATAGACAAGCTTCAAAAAGTGCAGGGTTACCAGCAAGATGTCATGAACATTGTTTTCCGTCTGTTGAATGCTGGCTGTCATGAAGTGGCATATCAGATGTTCTCCACCATGACATTGCCCCAGAATGCTGAAGGGCAAACAGCTCCAGTTGGCTTTTTCTTTATCAGGCACCTTGTGAAAAGTGGCACGGTAAGAACACTGTAGGCTGTGTATTCATGTGCTAGATTGCTTATGAATTTTCTTTGCTGAATAGAGTGATTAATATTTTGATGGTGATGTAGAAGTCGACTAAAGGGGCTGGGAGTGGGGGCTGGAAACCCACCCCTTCTTTTATTTTAATTTCTAAAAGAGGAAACTGAAGAATGAGGCAAATGAGGAGTGCTCATCCTCCTTGAAGGCTCAGACTGGGGTGTCTGAATGTGTGTGGATGTAACTAAGATGAGGAGAAAGGAGAGATAGGTAGTGTGTTTGAGGAAAGAAACCTGGATGCTCTGGCTCTGAGTGAAATGAAGCTCAAGGGTAAAGTGGAAGAATGGTTTGGAAATGTTTTGGGAGTAAAGTCAGGGATTGGTGAGAGGACAAAAGCTAAGGAAGGAGTAGCACTACCTTTGAAGCAGGAATTATGGGATAGTGTGATAGAGTGTAAGAAAGTAAATCCTAGATTGATGTGAGTAAAACTGAAAGTGGATGGCGAGAGATGGGTGATTACTGGTACTTATGCACCTGGCCATGAGTGAGTGTCAGCAGTTTTGGTGCACGAGACTGGGTAATAGTGATGGTTTAAATGTGATAGTAAGTAATGTGGCATTTAAGGGCATAATTGGTGCACTTGATGTATTAAATGTTATGAATAGAAATGGTGAAGAGATTGAGGGGTTGTGTGCTAAAAAAAAGACTGGTGATTAGGAAAACTTGGTTTGAAAAGAGAGAGATGTATAGATGTATACAAATGTGAGTAGGAGAGATGGTCAGCGGGCATTATTAGATTACATATTAATTGATAGGCATGTAAATTTGAGAGTTTTGGATTTGAATGTGCCTCAAGGGGCAGTTGGTGGGATGTCAGATCACTAACTTGTGGAGGCGAGGGTGAAGATTTGTAGGAATTCTCGAAAAAGAGAAGACAATGTTGGGGAAAAGAGAGTGGTGAGAGTAGGTGAGCTTAGAAAGGAGACTTGTGTGAAGAAATAATAGGAAAGATTGAGTGTAGAATGGCAAAAGGTGAGCGCAGATGAAGTGAGGAGTGGAAGATATATAGGGAAGTTGTGATGGCACGTGCAACAGATGCATGTGGCATGAGAAAGGTGGGAGGTGGGCAGATTAAACAGGGTAGTGAGTGGTGGGATGAAGAAGTAAAGTTGTTAGTGAAAGAGGGAAAAGAGGTATTTGGGTGATATTTACAGGGAAGGAGTGCAGATGATTGAGAGATGTATAATGGATAGCAGCAGGAGGTCAAGAAGAAGGTGCAGGAGTTGAAAAAGAGAGCAAATGAGAGTTTGGGTGAGAGAATATTATTAAAGTTTAGGGATAATAAAAAGATATTTTGGAAGGAGGTAAGTAATATGCAAAAGACAAGAACAAATGGGGACATTGGTGAATGGAGCAAAAGGGGAAGTGATAACAGGTAGTTATGGAGTGAGGAGATGGAGTGAGTATTTTAAAAGATTGTTAAATGTGTTTGATGATAGATTGGCAGATGTAGGGTGTTTAGATCAGGGTGGTATGCGAAGTGGGAGAGTCAGGGAGAGTGGTCTGGTAGAGAGAGGAGTTGGTGAAAGATTTGTGGAAGATGAAATGAGGCAAGACGGCTGGATTGGATGGTATTGTAGTTGGATTTATAAAGAAAAGGGGTGACTGTGTTGTTGACTGATTGGTACGAATGTATATAGAACTTATAGGGGAATAAGTCTTTTTAGTATACCAAGAAAAGTGACAGAGTGATGGAAGTGACTGAATGCAGAATAGGTGAAGATCAAGATGGTTTTAGGAAAGGTAGGGAATGTGTGGATCAGATTTTTGTCGTAGAGATGACCTGGAAAAGTATTTAGTGAAAGGTAAGAAGTTGTGTGCAGCTTTTATGGATCTAGAGAAAACGTATGGCAGCTGAGTGGAATGCTTTGTGGGATGTGTTAGGGATGTGTGGTATAGGTGGACAACTGTTGGATGATGTAAAAGCCTTCTATAGAGAAGCAAATGCATGTGTAAGATTGGATGGAGAGCTAAGCGAAAGTTTTGGGATACATGTAGGTATGAGACAGGGCTGTGTGATGTCACCATGGCTCTTTAGTATGTATATGGACAGAGTGATAAGAGAGATGAAAGCTGAACTAGGGAAAGCGGGTGCAGAGATGGGGTGTGGTGGTGAGATATGGTGGCTAGTGGCAAACCTGTTTGTGGATGATACTGTATTGTTTGCGGAGAGTGAAGAGGAGTTGCAGAAGGTTGTAAGTATGATGTATGATGTAAGTGTAGGGGATTGAAGGTAAGTGCAAGCAAAAGTAAAGTAATGGTGTTTGACAGGAAACAGAGTGAAAGTATAGATTTTTTAGACCATATAGAGTGAAAGAAGAAGTTTACTGAATTTTACTATGGATATGGGGGTGGAAAGACTGGAAAAGTGAGGGAATTTAAGTATCTGGAAGCTGTCTTGAGTGAGTGTGGTGATACAGAAGGAGAGATAAGGGAGAGAGCAGTACAGGGTATAAGAGTCATTGGTTCCCTTAATAGAATAATGAAGGGTAGAGGTGTGAGTATAGAAGTCAAGAGAGGATTAAGGGACAGCATAGTTCTCCCAACCCTGACCTATGTAGCTGAAACCTGGACATGGAATGAGGCACAGAGGTCAAGAATCCAGGCTGTGGAAATGAGTTATTTTAGAGGGGCATGTGGTGTAACTAGATGGAATGAAGAAAGAAATGAAAGGGTGTATGAGAGAGAGATGTGGTATGGCAGGGAATGCAAAGGGAATGAATTGTGGAGTGGTAAAATAGGTGAAATGTAATACTTTGAGGTGGTTTGGGCATGTGAAAAGAATGTAAGACTGAGAGTTTACAGGGAGAGTGTATGATAGCACAATTAAAGGAGTTGGTGTGAGTGGAAAGAATGAGAGTTTACAGGGCGAGTGTGTGATGATACAGTTAAAGGAGTTGGTGTGAGTGGAAGAACACCTGTAACATGGGTAAATAGGGTGGAGAAATACTGGAGGGAGAGAGATATTGGACGAATGTGTGAAATGGTGTATGTGAGGGAGGCATGTAAGGACAGCGATAAGTGGAGACTCTTTTGCTGTGGCCAACCCTTGTTGGGAGTTCCCAGAGGGAACAGTAGTCAGAGATATAGATAGACAGATAGATAGATAGTGTGGATCATGGTAAAGTACCTGAGGATTGGAGGAATGCATGTATAGTGCCATTTTATAAAGGCAAAGAGGAGAAAGGTGAGTTTTCAAATTAGAGAGGCATAAGTTTGTTGAGTATACCTGGAAAATTATATGGGGGTATTGATTGAGAGGGTGAAGGCATATACAGAGCATTAGACTAGAGAGGAGCAATGTGGTTTCAGAATTGGTAGAGGTTGTTTGGTCAGGTGATTGAAGAATGTGTGTGAGAAACACTTCAAAAAACAGATGGATTTGTTTATGGCATTTATGGATATGGAGAAGGCATATGATAGGGTTGGTAGAGATGATTTGAGGAAGGTCTTAAGAATATATGATGTGGAGGGTATGCTGCTAGAAGCAGTGAAAAGTTTTTTTTGATGGTGTGAGGCATGTGTATGAGTAGGAAGAGAGTGAATGGTTCCCAGTAAAGATGGGTCTGTGGCAAGAGTGTGTGATGGCACCATGGATGTTTAATTTGTTCATGGATGGGCTGGTGAGGGAGGTAAATACAAGAGTTTTGGAGAGTGGGGCGAGTATGCAGTCTGTTGGGGATGTGAAGGCCTGGGAAATGAGTGAGTTATTGTTCACTGATGATACAGCACTGGTAGCTGATTCGAGTGAGAAACTGCTGAAGTTGTTGACTTTGTTTGATGAGTATGTGAAAGAAGAAAGTTGAGAGTAAATTTGAATAAAAGCAAGGTTATTAGGTTCAGCAGGATTGAGGGACAGGTTAGTTGAGATGTAAGTTTGAATGGAGAAATATTGGATTAAGTGAAGTGTTTTAGATATCTGGGAGTGGACTTGGCAGTGAATGGAACCATAGAAGTGGAAGTGAGTCATAGGGTAAGGGAGGGGGCAAAGGTTCTGGGAATGATGAAGACTGTGTGGTAAGAGGGAATGTTATCTCGGAGTGCAAAAATGGGTAAGTTTGAAGGAATAGTAGTCCCAAAAATATTATATGGATGTGAGGCATGGGCTATAGATAGGGTTGTGCAGAGGAGGGTGGATGTGTGGTTTGATTAAGTAATGAAAGGGTAAGAGAGATGTGTGGTAATAAAAAGAGTGTGGTTGAGAGAGCAGAAGAGGGTATGTTGAATTGGCTTGGACATATGGAGAGAATGAGTGAGGAAAGGTTGACAAAGAGGATGTATGTGTCAGAGTTAGAGGGAACAAGGAGAAGCAGGAGACCAAATTTGAGGTGGAAGGATGGAGTGAAAAAGATTTTGAGTGATCTGGGCCTGAACATACGGGAGGGTGAGATGCGTGCGTAGAATAGAGTCAATGGACTGAACCAGGGCGTGTGAACCATCTGGGGTAAACCATGGTAAGGTGTGTGGGGCCTGGATGTGGATAGAGAGCTGTGGTTTTGGTGCATTACACATGACAGCTAGAGACTGAATGTGAACGAATGTGGTCTTTTTGTCTATAGTCCTAGTGCTACCTCGCTGAAGCAGGAGATAGCGATGCTGTTTTCCTGTTGGGCAGGATAGCGACAGGAATGGATGAAGGCAAGCACGTATGAATATGTACATGTGCATGTATGTCATGTTTGTGTATGTGTATGTATATATATGTATATGTTGATATGTATATGTATGTATATGTGCATGTGCATATGTGGGCATTTATGGGGGTCTCCAAAGGTCAAATCTCATCAGGCTCACACGACCAGCAAAGAGCATTTTACAGAACCTAACTGTACAACATGAAGGTATGTATATATGAATATAGTGCTGTCAGTGGACTGATCCAGGGCATGTGAAATGTCTGGGGTAAACCATAGATCAGTCCATTGACAGCACTATGTTCATATATTCATACTGTTGTGTTGTACAGTTATGTTCTGTAAAATGCTATTTGCTGGTTGTGTGAGCCTAATGAGATTTGACCGTTGGAGACCCCCATAAATGCCCACATATGCACTTATACATACATATACATATATATACATACACATACACAAACATGACATACATACACATGTACATATTCATACTTGCTTGCCTTCATCCATTCCTGTCGCTACCCTGCCCAACAGGAAAACAGCATTGCTATCTCCTGCTTCAGCGAGGTAGCGCTAGGACTACAGACAAAAAGACCACATTCATTCGCATTCAGTCTCTAGCTGTCATGTGTAATGCACCAAAACCACAGCTCTCTATCCACATCCAGGCCCCACACACCTTACCATGGTTTACCCCAGATGCTTCACATGCCCTGGTTCAATCCATTGACTCTATTCCTCACACGCATCTCACCCTCCTGTATGTTCAGGCCCAGATTACTCAAAATCTTTTTCACTCCATCCTTCCACCTCCAATTTGGTCTCCTGCTTCTCCTTGTTCCCTCTAACTCTGACACATACATCCTCTTTGTCAACCTTTCCTCACTCATATATACCTCCGTGTTGTACAGTTAGGTTCTGTAAAATGCTATCTGCAGGTTATGTGAGCCTGATGGGATTTGACCAGTGGAGACCCCATTGCTCACCAACATGAGAAGAAAGGGTATTCGATTACATAGTATTCGAACAGTCATTTTCCTATTATGGGCAATCATAGCCTGGCGATAGCACTCCCACCTGTCCCGCAGCGGTCCCATGTTCGATCCTGGCTATTGGAGGATTGTATGTTATTTGGAAGTGTGCGTTCATATGCACTACATTCATGAATATTATTACATTATTGTTATACATAATCGCTGTTTCCGGCATCAGCAAAGAAGTGCCAGGAAACAGATGAAGAACGGCCCATCCATTCACATACACATAGTAGTAGTGCCTCTTCTTATATATTGTAATCATTGCATCAATCCACTTTGGCATATTACTGTCCTATTCTTCCATGGAATCACAATATTTGCATTGAGTCTTGTATGTACTACATTGAATTTATCCCTCACCGTCACCATGACCTTTGGTTGCAGTGAAGAATTGCCTCTGTGTTCTTAAAGTTTCTTTATTCTTATTTCACAGCCTTTGTCAGTTGTAGTGCAATATTGTCAGGAGCTGAAGAAACAAGGCATGAATATGTATGCCTTAGAGTGTGCCCTTGGTACTGCGCTAACAAATGGTCTTCCACAAGCAGCCATGTTCATTTTAAGAGTGATGAATGAAGATGGAGCACCACTGAGGGCACATTACTTCTGGCCAATCATTGCACATTTTGCAAAATTGGGTGAAACTGAAAGTGAGTATTAATTGCTTTACAGTCTTAATAAAGATTTAGATGTAAAACAAAGATTTTGTATTTTTTTTTAGGATTTTATTTTTATCTTTGATTAAGGATATTTCCATTGGAGATGCTAGAGGAATGATTGGAGACGGATATAGTGAAAGAAGTTTGTGTATAGAGGTGATGTGATTGGAGATTTAGATTTCTCTTGATAGATCAACTAGGAGTATAGAATGAAAAAGTAAGAAGCACTTTTATAATTGGAAAGTTGTTTCTGTTGAACACACTGAACATGGGTTGAGGATATATATTAGTGATTTGAGAGACTGTATGTACCTGATTGATCCAGTAGACCTAGGAATGAAATTAATGAAGTTTCATATGTATTTTTTATGCCTAAGTAACCTTTATGCCTTCATTGTGTCACTTCAGGAAGAGACAAACAAATGGTCTTATTGCTCATGTTCAGTCCTTAGCTGTCATTTATAATGTACTGAAGTCAGAATCTAGACAAACAGAAAGATTTTTTATTAAACCATACATACATTTTGGAGATTTCTACATATTTATAATGAATTATTAAAGATAGTCACTTGGCAATTACTTTGATCATATTAGCTTTTGGAGATTATTTGGAAATGTGGTGCTGGCATTAGATTTATTCTCCATCTCAGAGTTGGGGTTATGCTGTTTTCTAACATCTCTTGTTAGAGTTTATCTTTTGTTTCTAATATCATATCCTACATTCCAGAGGTTTATGATACTGTGAAGGAGATGGTAGCCCTAGAAACTCCCTTAACCATAGAAACATTTAAGCAGTATGTCATCCCAGCAGTCATTGACCAAAGTGATGAAGATGTTATTATCGCACAACTGAAGGATGCAGGAATGTCCGTTCCATCAATAGTTAATAGACTTGTTGCCTACCATCTGGAGAATGGTGATGTTTTGGCTGCCTCAAAGATAGGTAAATGAGACAGAGCTTTGAATTTGAATGACATTGTTATTTTTTTATGATAATTTTTTCATACCAGGACTCTTTCAGTCATATTTATTGCAAACTTAGACTCAAGAAGTTGCTTTGGTTTTGCCTGGTAATGAAATTGATGGTGAGACACAAAATGGTTGTCAGATAATTTGCTTAGGAATGAATAGGAAATGGTAAGCGTGTTATCCATAGCAACAAATGAATAAAAGATAGAAAGGAAAACTGAAAACAAGTCACATATGTATTGTCCTCAACTAGTTTTATTAAATCTGTACCAGGAGAATAGTGATGCAATGTGACTGGTAGAAACACTTATGAATTAAACTATTGGATCATGAACTGGATGCTGAGAAGAGTTGTTGCTTAATTGATTATTACTGGTGCTCACTTGTTTAAACTGGCCAATCACAGATTTCCGTTTCTGCCACTACTTTAACCTTGGTGAAGCTTCCTGCTTTAGTGGTATTGTTTCTTTTAACTGCAATATGAGCAGCTTCCAATGATCTCCTTGACTGCTTGTCTACTCCTTGGTGTAGAATCTTTACATCCCTTCATCTTGGCAAGTGTCCCACCTCGTCCACATCTGCCACCAAAGTAGTGATATTTTATGGCAACTTTGTTCCTGCAGCCTCACCTGTAAGTTCCACACACTCTCTTTGTAATAATTTCTTTCACACCTGCTGCATGGAATCTCATATATTGTACTGATATGTTGTTCTCTGTTTTTTTCTTATTCTAACGTATGTCTCATATATTCATTCCAAGTTTTGTCACTGTATCCATAAATGTTGTACGTAAATTTCTTCTGATATTTGTAGCTTTCTGTGAGTTATGTACCACAAGGCATCTCATTCTTCCATTGTTATTCTTATCATTGTTGCTATATCTTCTGTCCAAAATCCTGTGATTTTCCTTTGAGTTTGATTAACAAGCCCTTGAGGTAACCTAGTTTCATGAATGATTCCCCATTGTGTTCATATTCATTCTCTAGAAACTCCAGGCTACATAATCTAAGAGCCCTCAGAAAAAGTCCAATAACTGCTCCAGACTTGGTCCTGGGACTGTGTGCTGATATACACTGAATGAATTTATCCTTATTGTTGGATTCTCTGTAAATTGAGTTCCTCTTTCCTTCACTTGTTCTGTGTATCACTGTGTCAAGAAAAGGCAGATGGTTATCTAAACTGAATTCTGGAGTGCACTTTGTTTAGTTGTAGAATGCCATGTCGGCCAGTCCTGGATGTGACTACAAGTATGTGATCAACATCTATGAGCCTCATTATCCCTCTTTTCAAGATTATCTTATAATGATCCTTGACCAATGTTTTCATGTAAAGGCAGACCAGGATATTACTAAGTGGGATGCCCATGGCCTGTTCAGTGTGCTGATGGTACTCCATCTATTGAATATGATTAGTCCAGCCTTAACACACAGCATGACCAGCTTATAGTCATCTTTTGGCTGGGAAATCTTGTATGCGTATATACCATGTAATGCCCTCTCCTTGTCTGTACTGACTCCTTCAGTGGGATGATTTTTTCATACATTTTTTTTTTCATTTTGCTATGTCGCTGTCTCCCGCGTTAGGAGGTAGCGCAAGGAAACAGAAGAAAGAAATGGCCCAACCCACCCTCATACACAATGTATACACACACACGTCCACACACGCAAATATACATACCTATACATCTCAATGTACACATATATATACATACACAGACACAATACATATATACCCATGCACACAATTCACACTGTCTGCCCCCATTTACTCCCATCGCCACCTCGCCACACATGGAATACCATTCCCCTCCCCCCTCATGTGTGCGAGGTAGCACTAGGAAAAGACAAAAAAGGCCCCATTCATTTACACTCAGTCTCTAACTGCCACGCAATAATGCCCGAAACCACAACTCCCTTTCCACATCCAGGCCCCACACAACTTTCCATGGTTTACTCCAGACGCTTCACATGCCCTGATTCAATCCACTGACAGCACGTCAACCCAGGTATACCACATCGATCCAATTCACTCTATTCCTTGCCCTCCTTTCACCCTCCTGCATGTTCAGGCCCCGATCACACAAAATCTTTTTCACTCCATCTTTCCACCTCCAATTTGGTCTCCCACTTCTCCTCGTTCCCTCCACCTCCGACACATATATCCTCTTGGTTAATCTTTCCTCATTCATTCTCTCCATGTGCCCAGACCATTTCAAAACACCCTCTTCTGCTCTCTCAACCACGCTCTTTTTATTTCCACACATCTCTCTTACCCTTACATTACTTACTCGATCAAACCACCTCACACCACACATTGTCCTCAAACATCTCATTTCCAGCACATCCACCCTCCTGCACACCACTCTATCCATAGCCCATGCCTCGCAACCATACAACATTGTTGGAACCACTATTCCTTCAAACATACCCATTTTTGCTTTCCGAGATAATGTTCTCGACTTCCACACATTCTTCAAGGCTCCTAGGATTTTCGCCTGCTCCCCCACCCTATGATTCACTTCTGCTTCCATGGTTCCATCCACTGCCAGATCCACTCCCAGATATCTAAAACACTTTACTTCCTCCAGTTTTTCTCCATTCAAACTTACCTCCCAATTGACTTGACCCTCAACCCTACTGTACCTAATAACCTTGCTCTTATTCACATTTACTCTTAACTTTCTTCTTTCACACACTTTACCAAACTCAGTCACCAGCTTCTGCAGTTTCTTACATGAATCAGCCACCAGCGCTGTATCATCAGCGAACAACAACTGACTCACTTCCCAAGCTCTCTCATCCACAACAGACTTCATACTTGCCCCTCTTTCCAAAACTCTTGCATTCACCTCCTTAACAACCCCATCCATAAACAAATTAAACAACCATGGAGACATCACACATCCCTGCCGCAAACCTACATTCACTGAGAACCAATCACTTTCCTCTCTTCTTACACGTACACATGCCTTACATCCTCGATAAAAACTTTTCACTGCTTCTAACAACTTGCCTCCCGCACCATATATTCTTAATACCTTCCACAGAGCATCTCTGTCAACTCTATCATATGCCTTCTCCAGATCCATAAATGCTACATACAAATCCATTTGCTTTTCTAAGTATTTCTCACATACATTCTTCAAAGCAAACACCTGATCCACACATCCTCTACCACTTCTGAAACCACACTGCTCTTCCCCAATCTGATGCTCTGTACATGCCTTCACCCTCTCAATCAATACCCTCCCATATAATTTACCAGGAATACTCAACAAACTTATACCTCTGTAATTTGAGCATTCACTCTTATCCCCTTTGCCTTTGTACAATGGCACTATGCACGCATTCTGCCAATCCTCAGGCACCTCACCATGAGTCATACATACATTAAATAACCTTACCAACCAGTCAACAATACAGTCACCTGCCTTTTTTTAATAAATTCCTCTGCAATACCATCCAAACCTGCTGCCTTGCCGGCTTTCATCTTCCGCAAAGCTTTTACTACCTCTTCTCTGTTTACCAAATCATTTTCCCTAACCCTCTCACTTTGCACACCACCTCGACCAAAACACCCTATATCTGCCACTCTATCATCAAACACATTCAACAAACCTTCAAAATACTCACTCCATCTCCTCACATCACTACTTGTTATCACCTCCCCATTTGCGCCCTTCACTGAAGTTCCCATTTGCTCCCTTGTCTTACGCACTTTATTTACCTCCTTCCAGAGCATCTTTTTATTCTCCCTAGAATTTAATGATACTCCCTCACCCCAACTCTCATTTGCCCTCTTTTTCACCTCTTGCACCTTTCTCTTGACCTCCTGTCTCTTTCTTTTATACATCTCCCACTCAATTTCATTTTTTCCCTGCAAAAATCGTCCAAATGCCTCTCTCTTCTCTTTCACTAATAATCTTCCTTCTTCATCCCACCACTCACTACCCTTTCTAATCAACCCACCTCCCACTCTTCTCATGCCACAAGCATCTTTTGCGCAGTCCATCACTGATTCCCTAAATACATCCCATTCCTCCCCCACTCCCCTTACTTCCATTGTTCTCACCTTTTTCCATTCTGTACTCAGTCTCTCCTGGTACTTCCTCACACAAGTCTCCTTCCCAAGCTCACTTACTCTCACCACCCTCTTCACCCCAACATTCACACTTCTTTTCTGAAAACTCATACAAATCTTCACCTTAGCCTCCATAAGATAATGATCAGACATCCCTCCAGTTGCACCTCTCAGCACATTAACATCCAAAAGTCTCTCTTTCGCGCGCCTGTCAATTAACACGTAATCCAATAACGCTCTCTGGCCATCTCTCCTACTTATATAAGTATACTTATGTATATCTCGCTTTTTAAACCAGGTATTCCCAATCACCAGTCCTTTTTCAGCACATAAATCTACAAGCTCTTCACCATTTCCATTTACAACACTGAACACCCCATGTATACCAATTATTCCCTCAACTGCCACATTACTCACCTTTGCATTCAAATCACCCATCACTATAACCCGGTCTTGTGCATCAAAACCACTAACACACTCATTCAGCTGCTCCCAAAACACTTGCCTCTCATGATCTTTCTTCTCATGCCCAGGTGCATATGCACCAATAATCACCCATCTCTCTCCATCAACTTTCAGTTTTACCCATATTAATCGAGAATTTACTTTCTTACATTCTATCACATACTCCCACAACTCCTGTTTCAGGAGTACTGCTACTCCTTCCCTTGCTCTTGTCCTCTCACTAACCCCTGACTTTACTCCCCAGACATTCCCAAACCACTCTTCCCCTTTACCCTTGAGCTTTGTTTCACTCGGAGCCAAAACATCCAGGTTCCTTTCCTCAAACATACTACCTATCTCTCCTTTTTTCACATCTTGGTTACATCCACACACATTTAGACACCCCAGTCTGAGCCTTCGAGGAGGATGAGCACTCCCCGCATGACTCCTTCTTCTGTTTCCCATTTTAGAAAGTTAAAAATACAAGGAGGGGAGTATTTTTGGCCCCCTGCTCCCGTCTTCTATATATTTGTAAAAATGGGTATGTTTGAAGGAATAATAGTTCCAACAATGTTATGTGGTTGTGATGCATGGGCTATAGATAGGGTTGTACAGAGGAGGGTGGGTGTGTTTGAAATGAGATGTTTGAGGACAGTGTATGGTGTGAGGTGGTTTGATTGGGTAAGTAATGAAAGGGTAAGAGAGATGTGTGGTAATAAAAAGAGTGTGGTTGAGAGAGCAGAAGAGTGTTTGTTGAAATTGCTTGGACATATGGAGAGAATGAGTGAGGAAAGATTGACAAAGAGGATATATGTGTCAGAGGTGGAGGGAAGAAGGAGAAGCAGGAGACTAAATTGGAGGTGGAAGGATGGAGCGAAAAAGATTTTGAGTGATCGGGGCCTGAACAAGCGGGAGGATGAGAGGCATGCAAGAAATAGAGTGAATTGGAACGATGAACCAGGGCATGTGAAACATCTGGGGTAAACCATGGAAAGGTCTGTGGGGCCTGGATGTGGATAGGGATCTGTGGTTTCTTTGCATTACACATGACAGCTAGAGAGTGAGTGTGAATGAATGTGGCCTTTATTTTGTCTGTTTTCATGGCGCTACCTTGCTGAAGAGGAGTTATGCAGTTGCTGTTTCCTGTGGGGCAGGGTGGCACCGGGAATGGATTGAAGGCAGGCTAGTATGAGTATGTACATGTATATATATATGTATATGTCTGTGTATATGTATGTATATTTGTATAAGTTGATATATATATGTGTATGTATGTGTATGGGCATTTATGTATATATATATATATTATTTTATTTATTATTATACTTTGTCGCTGTCTCCCGCGTTTGCGAGGTAGCGCAAGGAAACAGACAAAAGAAATGGCCCAACCCCCCCCCCATACACATGTATATACATACGTCCACACACGCAAATATACATACCTACACAGCTTTCCATGGTTTACCCCAGACGCTTCACATGCCTTGCTTCAATCCACTGACAGCACGTCAACCCCGGTATACCACATCGCTCCAATTCACTCTATTCCTTGCCCTCCTTTCACCCTCCTCCATGTTCAGGCCCCGATCACACAAAATCTTTTTCACTCCATCTTTCCACCTCCAATTTGGTCTCCCTCTTCTCCTTGTTCCCTCCACCTCCGACACATATATCCTCTTGGTCAATCTTTCCTCACTCATCCTCTCCATGTGCCCAAACCACTTCAAAACACCCTCTTCTGCTCTCTCAACCACGCTCTTTTTATTTCCACACATCTCTCTTACCCTTACGTTACTCACTCGATCAAACCACCTCACACCACACATTGTCCTCAAACATCTCATTTCCAGCACATCCATCCTCCTGCACACAACTCTATCCATAGCCCATGCCTCGCAACCATACAACATTGTTGGAACCACTATTCCTTCAAACATACCCATTTTTGCTTTCCGAGATAATGTTCTCGACTTCCACACATTCTTCAAGGCCCCCAGGATTTTCGCCCCCTCCCCCACCCTATGATCCACTTCCGCTTCCATGGTTCCATCCGCTGCCAGATCCACTCCCAGATATCTAAAACACTTCACTTCCTCCAGTTTTTCTCCATTCAAACTCACCTCCCAATTGACTTGACCCTCAACCCTACTGTACCTAATAACCTTGCTTTTATTCACATTTACTCTTAACTTTCTTCTTCCACAGACTTTTCCAAACTCAGTCACCATGAGTCATACATACATTAAATAACCTTACCAACCAGTCAACAATACAGTCACCTGCCTTTTTTAATAAATTCCTCTGCAATACCATCCAAACCTGCTGCCTTGCCGGCTTTCATCTTCCGCAAAGCTTTTACTACCTCTTCTCTGTTTACCAAATCATTTTCCCTAACCCTCTCACTTTGCACACCACCTCGACCAAAACACCCTATATCTGCCAATCTATCATCAAACACATTCAACAAACCTTCAAAATACTCACTCCATCTCCTCACATCACCACTACTTGTTATCACCTCCCCATTTGCGCCCTTCACTGAAGTTCCCATTTGCTCCCTTGTCTTACGCACTTTATTTACCTCCTTCCAGAGCATCTTTTTATTCTCCCTAGAATTTAATGATACTCCCTCACCCCAACTCTCATTTGCCCTCTTTTTCACCTCTTGCACCTTTCTCTTGACCTCCTGTCTCTTTCTTTTATACATCTCCCACTCAATTGCATTTTTTCCCTGCAAAAATCGTCCAAATGCCTCTCTCTTCTCTTTCACTAATAATCTTCCTTCTTCATCCCACCACTCACTACCCTTTCTAATCAACCCACCTCCCACTCTTCTCATGCCACAAGCATCTTTTGTGCAATCCATCACTGATTCCCTAAATACATCCCATTCCTCCCCCACTCCCCTTACTTCCATTGTTCTCACCTTTTTCCATTCTGTACTCAGTCTCTCCTGGTACTTCCTCACACAAGTCTCCTTCCCAAGCTCACTTACTCTCACCACCCTCTTCACCCCAACATTCACACTTCTTTTCTGAAAACTCATACAAATCTTCACCTTAGCCTCCATAAGATAATGATCAGACATCCCTCCAGTTGCACCTCTCAGCACATTAACATCCAAAAGTCTCTCTTTCGCGCGCCTGTCAATTAACACGTAATCCAATAACGCTCTCTGGCCATCTCTCCTACTTATATAAGTATACTTATGTATATCTCGCTTTTTAAACCAGGTATTCCCAATCACCAGTCCTTTTTCAGCACATAAATCTACAAGCTCTTCACCATTTCCATTTACAACACTGAACACCCCATGTATACCAATTATTCCCTCAACTGCCACATTACTCACCTTTGCATTCAAATCACCCATCACTATAACCCGGTCTTGTGCATCAAAACCACTAACACACTCATTCAGCTTCTCCCAAAACACTTGCCTCTCATGATCTTTCTTCTCATGCCCAGGTGCATATGCACCAATAATCACCCATCTCTCTCCATCAACTTTCAGTTTTACCCATATTAATCGAGAATTTACTTTCTTACATTCTATTACATACTCCCACAACTCCTGTTTCAGGAGTACTGCTACTCCTTCCCTTGCTCTTGTCCTCTCACTAACCCCTGACTTTACTCCCAAGACATTCCCAAACCACTCTTCCCCTTTACCCTTGAGCTTTGTTTCACTCGGAGCCAAAACATCCAGGTTCCTTTCCTCAAACATACTACCTATCTCTCCTTTTTTCACATCTTGGTTACATCCACACACATATAGACACCCCAGTCTGAGCCTTCGAGGAGGATGAGCATTCCCCGCATGACTCCTTCTTCTGTTTCCCATTTTAGAAAGTTAAAAATACAAGGAGGGGAGTATTTTTGGCCCCCTGCTCCCGTCTCCTATATATTTGTAAAAATGGGTATGTTTGAAGGAATAATAGTTCCAACAATGTTATGTGGTTGTGATGCATGGGCTATAGATAGGGTTGTACAGAGGAGGGTGGGTGTGTTTGAAATGAGATGTTTGAGGACAGTGTATGGTGTGAGGTGGTTTGATTGGGTAAGTAATGAAAGGGTAAGAGAGATGTGTGGTAATAAAAAGAGTGTGGTTGAGAGAGCAGAAGAGTGTTTGTTGAAATTGCTTGGACATATGGAGAGAATGAGTGAGGAAAGATTGACAAAGAGGATATATGTGTCAGAGGTGGAGGGAAGAAGGAGAAGCAGGAGACTAAATTGGAGGTGGAAGGATGGAGCGAAAAAGATTTTGAGTGATCGGGGCGTGAACAAGCGGGAGGATGAGAGGCATGCAAGAAATAGAGTGAATTGGAACGATGAACCAGGGCATGTGAAACATCTGGGGTAAACCATGGAAAGGTCTGTGGGGCCTGGATGTGGATAGGGATCTGTGGTTTCTTTGCATTACACATGACAGCTAGAGAGTGAGTGTGAATGAATGTGGCCTTTATTTTGTCTGTTTTCATGGCGCTACCTTGCTGAAGAGGAGTTATGCAATTGCTGTTTCCTGTGGGGCAGGGTGGCACCAGGAATGGATTGAAGGCAGGCTAGTATGAGTATGTACATGTATATATATATGTATATGTCTGTGTATATGTATGTATATTTGTATAAGTTGATATATATATGTGTATGTATGTGTATGGTTTGTTGAATGTGTTTGATGATAGAGTGGCAGATATAGGGTGTTTTGGTCGAGGTGGTGTGCAAAGTGAGAGGGTTAGGGAAAATGATTTGGTAAACAGAGAAGAGGTAGTGAAAGCTTTGCGGAAGATGAAAGCCGGCAAGGCAGCAGGTTTGGATGGTATTGCAGTGGAATTTATTAAAAAAGGGGGTGACTGTATTGTTGACTGGTTGGTAAGGTTATTTAATGTATGTATGACTCATGGTGAGGTGCCTGAGGATTGGTGGAATGCGTGCATAGTGCCATTGTATAAAGGCAAAGGGGATAAGAGTGAATGCTCAAATTACAGAGGTATAAGTTTGTTGAGTATTCCTGGTAAATTATATGGGAGGGTATTGATTGAGAGGGTGAAGGCATGTACAGAGCATCAGATTGGGGAAGAGCAGTGTGGTTTCAGAAGTGGTAGAGGATGTGTGGATCAGGTGTTTGCTTTGAAGAATGTATGTGAGAAATACTTAGAAAAGCAAATGGATTTGTATGTAGCATTTATGGATCTGGAGAAGGCATATGATAGAGTTGATAGAGATGGTCTGTGGAAGGTATTAAGAATATATGGTGTGGGAGGAAAGTTGTTAGAAGCAGTGAAAAGTTTTTATCGAGGATGTAAGGCATGTGTACGTGTAGGAAGAGAGGAAAGTGATTGGTTCTCAGTGAATGTAGGTTTGCGGCAGGGGTGTGTGATGTCTCCATGGTTGTTTAATTTGTTTATGGATGGGGTTGTTAGGGAGGTAAATGCAAGAGTTTTGGAAAGAGGGGCAAGTATGAAGTCTGTTGGGGATGAGAGAGCTTGGGAAGTGAGTCAGTTGTTGTTCGCTGATGATACAGCGCTGGTGGATGATTCATGTGAGAAACTGCAGAAGCTGGTGACTGAGTTTGGTAAAGTGTGTGGAAGAAGAAAGTTAAGAGTAAATGTGAATAAGAGCAAGGTTATTAGGTACAGTAGGGTTGAGGGTCAAGTCAATTGGGAGGTGAGTTTGAATGGAGAAAAACTGGAGGAAGTGAAGTGTTTTAGATATCTGGGAGTGGATCTGGCAGCGGATGGAACCATGGAAGCGGAAGTGGATCATAGGGTGGGGGAGGGGGCGAAAATTCTGGGGGCCCTGAAGAATGTGTGGAAGTCGAGAACATTATCTCGGAAAGCAAAAATGGGTATGTTTGAAGGAATAGTGGTTCCAACAATGTTGTATGGTTGTGAGGCGTGGGCTATGGATAGAGTTGTGCGCAGGAGGATGGATGTGCTGGAAATGAGATGTTTGAGGACAATGTGTGGTGTGAGGTGGTTTGATCGAGTGAGTAACGTAAGGGTAAGAGAGATGTGTGGAAATAAAAAGAGCGTGGTTGAGAGAGCAGAAGAGGGTGTTTTGAAGTGGTTTGGGCACATGGAGAGAATGAGTGAGGAAAGATTGACCAAGAGGATATATGTGTCGGAGGTGGAGGGAACGAGGAGAAGAGGGAGACCAAATTGGAGGTGGAAAGATGGAGTGAAAAAGATTTTGTGTGATCGGGGCCTGAACATGCAGGAGGGTGAAAGGAGGGCAAGGAATAGAGTGAATTGGATCGATGTGGTATACCGGGGTTGACGTGCTGTCAGTGGATTGAATCAAGGCATGTGAAGCGTCTGGGGTAAACCATGGAAAGCTGTGTAGGTATGTATATTTGCGTGTGTGGACGTATGTATATACATGTGTATGGGGGGGGTTGGGCCATTTCTTTCGTCTGTTTCCTTGCGCTACCTCGCAAATGCGGGAGACAGCGACAAAGTATAGAAAAAGAAAAAAAAAAAAATATATATATATATATATATGTATATATATGTATATATATATATATATATATATATATATATGGTGTGGGAGGCAAGTTGTTAGAAGCAGTGAAAAGTTTTTATCGAGGATGTAAGGCATGTGTACATGTAGGAAGAGAGGAAAGTGATTGGTTCTCAGTGAATGTAGGTTTGCGGCAGGGGTGTGTGATGTCTCCATGGTTGTTTAATTTGTTTATGGATGGGGTTGTTAGGGAGGTGAATGCAAGAGTTTTGGAAAGAGGGGCAAGTATGAAGTCTGTTCTGGATGAGAGAGCTTGAGAAGTGAGTCAGTTGTTGTTCGCTGATGATACAGTGCTGGTGGCTGATTCATGTGAGAAACTGCAGAAGCTGGTGACTGAGTTTGGTAAAGTGTGTGAAAGAAGAAAGTTAAGAGTAAATGTGAATAAGAGCAAGGTTATTAGGTACAGTAGGGTTGAGGGTCAAGTCAATTGGGAGGTAAGTTTGAATGGAGAAAAACTGGAGGAAGTAAAGTGTTTTAGATATCTGGGAGTGGGTATGGCAGTGAATGGAACCATGGAAGCGGAAGTGAATCATAGGGTGGGGGAGGGGGTGAAAATCCTGGGAGCCTTGAAGAATGTTTGGAAGTCGAGAACATTATCTCGGAAAGCAAAAATGGGTATGTTTGAAGGAATAGTGGTTCCAACAATGTTGTATGTTTGCGAGGCATGGGCTATGGATAGAGTTGTGTGCAGGAGGGTGGATGTGCTGGAAATGAGATGTTTGAGGACAATGTGTGGTGTGAGGTGGTTTGATCGAGTAAGTAACGTAAGGGTAAGAGAGATGTGTGGAAATAAAAAGAGCGTGGTTGAGAGAGCAGAAGAGGGTGTTTTGAAATGGTTTGGGCACATGGAGAGAATGAGTGAGGAAAGGTTGAACAAGAGGATATATGTGTCGGAGGTGGAGGGAACGAGGAGAAGTGGGAGACCAAATTGGAGGTGGAAAGATGGAGTGAAAAAGATTTTGAGTGATCGGGGCCTGAACATGCAGGAGGGTGAAAGGAGGGCAAGGAATAGAGTGAATTGGATCGATGTGGTATACCAGGGTTGACATGCTGTCAGTGGATTGAATCAGGGCATGTGAAGCATCTGGGGTAAACCATGGAAAGTTGTGTGGGGCCTGGATGTGGAAAGGGAGCTGTGGTTTCGCGCATTATTGCATGACAGCTAGAGACTGAGTGTGAACGAATGGGGCCTTTGTTTTCTTTTCCTAGTGCTACCTCGCACACATGAGGGGGGAGGGGGATGGTATTCCATGTGTGGCGAGGTGGCGATGGGAATGAATAAAGGCTGACAGTGTGAATTGTGTGCATGGGTATATATGTATGTGTCTGTGTGTGTATATATATGTGTACATTGAGATGTATAGGTATGTATATTTGTGTGTGTGGACGTGTATGTATATACATGTGTATGGGGGTGGGTTGGGCCATTTCTTTCGTCTGTTTCCTTGCGCTACCTCGCAAACGCGGGAGACAGCGACAAAGCAAAATAAAAAATATGATAAAAAAATAATATATGTATATGAGTAGACGGATTATTCTTCATCTGTTTCCTGTCACCACCTCGCTGATGTGGGAAACGGCAATCTAGTTTAATGAAAACATGAAATTAAATGAAATGTTTACATATTCATACTTGCTTGCCTTCATCCGTTCCTGATGCTATCTTGCCTCACAGGAAACAGCATTGTTACCCCCTGCTTCATAGAGGTAGTGCCAGGAAAACAGTCAAAAAAGGCCACATTTGTTCACACCCAGTCTATATCTGTCATGTGCAGTGCATGAAAACCACAGCTCCCCATCCACACTCAGGCTCCACACCCAAAGCCCACCCCAGACGTCCCACACACCCTGCACGTTTACCTCGGTATACCACTCTGCTCCAACTCACTCATTAACCACATGCCTCTTGCCGTCCTGCATGTTCAAGCCCTGATTGCTGAAAATCCTTTTCACTCCCTCCTTCCACCTCCTGTTTCTTAATCCTACAAATTCTTCTGATTAGATGGATTGAATTGATTAATTATGCTTTAGTAATGGAGCCTAGGATCCTGCATTAGGGTTTGGGAAACTGCTAAACTAATCTGTGTAGGGCACTTCCTATGCTGGAGATGATCAGTTATATAGGATTGCCAGGTTTATGCGCCTTGGTAAGTCTCTTCATTGTGGGTATACGAGATGTAGTAGTCTCCTACTATTGTCAGATCTCATTATGATGTTTTGTTCTCTTTTTGTCAATAACTTGGCCTTCTTGGTGTGTTTTCTGATGTTTTCTAGTTTATATTGCGTTGTTCAACAGTAAGGCATTCATGAAACCATTATTATCACTCTTCCTCTTTGTTCTGCCTGGAAGACCTTGGGGAGAAGTGACCTTACTGATTTTTCATCTAAACAATTTAAAAGCACAAAATTGGAAGTACTGTTGCAGGGACTCATGAGTGGACAAACAGGGACATGGATAAAGGTTTTAAGCAATGAGTCATGGCTTGTTAAAGGCCTTGGCTTCATCCCAGCAGAAGGCTTTACAAAGGCAATGTACCAAGACTTTATCAAACCTGGTAAAAGACAGCAACATCATTATGACCGAGGCTGACAAGGAAGGTACCTTCGTGAACCCCTCCTTGTACCCACAGTGAAGGGGCTGCCCAAGTGCATGAGACTGGCGTTCATACATGTACAATCACCTCAGGGATATCAAGTGCCACATGTAGGCCCTGGGTTCTGTTAGTGGAGCTCACTTAATTATAAGACTGTGGAATTTGAAAAGAAAATATTGGTCATCTTTGATGTTAAGGTACTTAACTCCAACATTCCGTTGGAGGGAGCAGTACATGTGATGAGGTGTGTCGTGGATGGCACGGATACGGATGATTTTTCCCTTGCCCAGAGATGACTACATGGAGGTGGTCATGCTGTGTGTCAAGTTTTGGTCCATCACATTCAGTGAGGAGGAGTACCAGCACCTCAGTGGACTGGCCATGGGCTCCCCACTTAGTGATGTGTTTTTGGTGTGCCTTATAACTTTATAAGGGGGCACTGGAGAAGATCATTATAAATATATCTTGAATGTATATAACTACTCAGAATATCTGAGCTACATAGCATTCTGCAACAAGTCAACAGTGTACATCATGGGATCCAGATAAGATAGATAAAGATAGCCATCTGCCTTTTGTGGACATCATAAGACAATTCAATACACCTAATCAGAAGAATTTGTAGGATTAAGAAACAGGAGTTGGAAGGATGGAGTGAAAAGGATTTTCAGCAATCAGGGCCAGAACATGCAGGAGGGCAAATGAAGAAAACCCATAAGGATAATTTTATTCAATGTCTGTCAGTGCAATGTGACAGGAGCAAGTCTTAGAGTAGTTATTGGAATTTTTCTGAGGGTCCTTAGAATGTGTTGCCCAGAGTTCCTAAAGGATGAATGTGAACGCATTGTGGAACATTCACAAAACTGGGTTACCTCAAAGACCTGTAATTAAACTCAAAGGAAAGGCACAGGGGATTATGGATAGAAGGTCTTGCGATGACAGTAGGAATGATAATGGCAATAAGTGATGGATAGTGATACCTAACTCAGAGCAACATATTACATTGACAGTTTTTACAAATGACTCCCATGAACACATTGACAACTTCAAGAATAAAAATAGGAGAAATTGTTAGGACTAAGAAAAAGACAGAACAAAAATGCTATGGTATGGGTGTGAGAGAAATGATTATGACAAGAGTAGTTGTAGCCTACAGATGAGACTGCAAGAGCACTGGAGATGCATGTGGACATGCTGGGACACTTGCCAAGATGGAGGGTGTAAAGATTTTTGCACCAAGGAGAAGAAGAGAAGGCAAAGGAAACACTGGAATATACCCATATTGTTGTTTAAAGAATTAATAACACGAAAGCAAGTAGCCTCAGCTGGGCTAAAGTTATGGCAGAAATGGGGCTTTGTGATTGGCCAGTTTATGGCCTGCAAGCACCAGTGACAGATCAATCAAGTGGCAACCCTTCAGTGTTCAATTCCTTGAAACACCAGTTTTGTATATAAGCTTGTGCACCTGTTGAGATATATCATTTTTCTCCTGAAGGAGAGTTTGTTGAAACAAGTTGAGAAAAATATATTCCTGATTTTTGCTCTCAGTTTTCCTTGCTGTCTTTTACCCATTATGATGAAGTTGTTTATGTGGATGAATCTGTATTTAGAAGTGTAAATAAAGGGGAAGACTTAGTTTTGGAAGAATATAAAAGGATTTGATGTATTTAGGAGTAAAAGTAGATATATCCAAAGTTTGGCAGATAAAGAATATATTCCTGTAAGTACTGTAAAGAAGCAGCATATGAAAAGAATCTTCAATAGATTTGTAAATTTAAGAGAAAAAAAGATGGGATTGTTTAATTGATAAGTTGTAACTGTGAAATTTTGTGGAATATGTTTCATAGTAAATTGCATTTTAGCTTCTCACCTTATTATACAGTGATTTTGTATATCAGTGTCCAAGTACCAAGTACGTTTGACGAATGTACTTCGACGTGAGTTGGCAGATGCATATGTGAAAACTGGAGAGTCATTGGCAACAACAATCATCTTAGGTCAGATGATAAACCTCAACCAGGAACCAGGTAAAGTGATGCTTATTTTCTGTCAAAGAAAAGAATAAGTAGCAATTTTTAATGATGTTCGTAGGATAGGTGAGTAATTCTACTACTTGTCATTGTACTGTTGTGAAAAACTTGACTAAAGAGAATTAGATATTTATGCAACAGCAAAAGGTTTTTTTTTTTAAAAGATAAGCTAGAGTGTGAGACATTGTTAGGATGTAAAGTAGATGGAGTTATTATAACAGTCTAGATAACTGGTTGTTACGTTTGGCAAGGTAACTAAAGTAGATGAAATACTAGAGCTTGGAAGGGCAAATGAAGTGCCACAATTATAAAGGAACATTATAGAAAAAAGATGCTTGAGTCATTAGTGTAACATAGTTTATGTGTAGATTAACCCTCATTAATCCATTAGCTGTCACAGTAACAGCTGCATCTCTTATCTGCTGTGTTGAACAAGTTTTGAAAAAAGGTACGTTGTGAATGTAGTAAGAATGAATATCAAAAAAGAAGTACAGTGCAAAATAGTGTCATTAGAAATAATCATTTTTAGTGTGAGATCACTCCATAATAAATATCATGAAGTGTTTAATGTGGTTAGGTGTATATAGAATGCAATCACACTTAGAAAGAACTCATGATTATTGTATGCAGTATTTACATAGATGAGGGACATCAGTGCTCTCCCCATCCACTCAACACTTTCCAACACCAAGATAGGAGAAAATATAAAATGTATGGTTATATCCTGTAATAGTTTGATATGAACAAATTCTGAAAAAGAAAAAATGTGGATTGTATATGGATGAAGCATGGAGGTAATGAAGGTAAGACTTTCAAAATATGAATAGCGTGGGATCAAGCAGTGTTCAGATTTTAGAAAAATTTTGACTTCCTCTCTGTACACATAAATGAATGGCTGATGTAGGTTAAACATTGTTCTACTAGCTCATTTAAGCACATATTAGGCAATTTTGATGACATAAACTGCATTATTCTTGTATATTTTAGCTATTTGGATTTATATTTGAACCTAGGAAATTGAATTCTTACTTAGCTCCTACACCCCTTCGTTTGAAAGCATTCAGCATATAATTGATAAAATGATTTGGTAAGATATATTTTCAGACAGTATTTTGTTTACAGTCATCTTCAGTAGGCTGTTACTAGATGCTTAGATTGATGATTATATACATATGAAATCATAGGATAAACTAGGTGATCTTGATGGATGTTATACCTTATACCAGTTATTGATTTTATTAATTTCATAACATTGAATTAATGATTTATAAAATCATGTGGTGTACACTAGTACCTTGATTAGCACTTGGGACATGTTCCTGGAATATGGAATGCTAAGCAAAACCCCTTTCTTTGAGGTCATTAACACTTCATGTATGGAGATGCATTCATGATGACTGTTTTTTACCTGTGAGATATATTCATTATTGTATAGGAAGGTCACAGGTATAGATAGACACACATATTACACTAACATTTTGGTACTAATTAATGAATATCTATCTATCTCTCTGATGCCTCTATTACAGTAACATTTTGGTACTAATTAATGAATATCTGTCTATCTCTCTGATGCCTTTTCCCTTCAGGAATTCCCTCAGGTAGGTGGCCATGGCCGTAGAGTCTTCATAAATAGTGAACTCCAGTGCCACTTCTTAGCCTTTAATGCCTCACCCTTTACAGGCCATTGGGAGAGGACCAGTCTAACGCAGTGTTTGCAGAGGCTCCTACCTAATGTTCCTACTGACTACTACAACCCAATGATCTTGCCTACTACTTCTACCTAATGTTTCTTCCTAATAGACCTACCTATTGCTTCTATCTATTGTTTCTGCCATTTTGCAAAAAGTCAGGGCTTGCACATAGTACTCACCACAGGAAATTTAAAGTTAAGAATAATGAGCTATGTGAGTTAAGTGTTGTCAGATGTTATGTATGACAAAAAGAAATTGTGTTTGTGGATGGGATGCCAGCAGTCCATGTGTAGGTGAGACAGAAAGAAAAGACAGCTACCTATCAATCTAGAGTTTGCTTTCTTACACTCTGTTACATACTTCAGGAGTAGTGCTCCTCCTTCCTTTCAAAGGAGTGTAACTTGATAACCTTTGAAGTGCTGGCTCTCTATGCAGCCGTCGCTAACCTACCAGCAGATAAATAATATAAAATGTTGTGCATGATTGACCGTCATTTGATGAATAATGACAGTCACGGTAGAATGACTGAGAGAGAGGCAGCTTGTCGGTGAGACATGGTGGGAGGGAGGCAGTAGGTAGGAACAGCTTTGCTCTGGCTAAAGCTAATCTATCTCTGTATCACTGAAATTTTGATTTAGGTCGTGATAATAAAGATAGTGGTGATGATGGAGTTGGTTGTGGTGGTGGTGTTAGGGAGGGAGATTGTGGTAAGTGTTGAGGTCATGCGCCTGTTGATTTATTTGGTAACACTGTCCTTAACACTGCCACGTGCTGTTGAACAGCGGATGTCTATAAGTATAATTGAGCAACAGTGTATATGTTGCATTACATAACATTTGAAATATGGAGTGATTATAGAGGTGGTGGAAGGATGTGATGACATGCATTGAGTGTGTTGCCAGACACTCCTTATTTAGCTAAGCTTTGCTTAGCCTACCTTCTGTGTTTTCTAGCATACTGCTCCTTGAATGAGTTGCCTTTTTTGGGGTTAACTTTATGATCTTCATGGCAGAACTTTTTTTATATCTTGTATGCATTCTTGATAATGGTTCTGACTGTCGATGTAGCCAATTTGGAAGCATGACTGACATCAGCCAGACATTCACCAGCTTCCAACTGCCTCAGTGCTTGTGATTTTACATCCAAGGAGAGGCTTTTCTGAGGCACTTTAGATGTGCTAACAGCACAAGCACTTACATGATGGGTAGAAAATAGTCATTATGATATCGAAAAGTCAGCGAGTCAGCAAGAATGTGTGCACAGTAAGAATGTGTCAATATTTTTTCTGTACAGATAGAGGTGAGCTCTTGTTGCTGATTGTATGTGAGTATATGTGTGTGTGGCATTTTGATTGGCCAAGTTAGTATAAGGAAAGAAAGCTGCTTTTGGTGTGTTGTGATTGTTTGGACCTCTCACTTTTGATTTTTTTCATGGATTTCATCATTCGTTTTTCCTAATAAAACTAGAGCTTCAAGATGCAAGCAAGAGCCCTATAATGAAAAAGCACTCTGAGGAGAAGCATAACTGTGGTATTGGTGTATTATGATCATCAAATATTTTTCTACATAACTCTTGATGACTGAATAGATGAACATCTACATTTTGATTACTGTTTCCTGCATTAGTGAGGTAGCACCAGGAAACACATGAAGAAAGGCAAATCTGCTCACATACACATATGAATACATTTACTCACATCCGCGTACATATATTAATTTTTGTTTTTATTTTATTATACTTAATCACTGTTTCCCACGTCAGTGAGGTAGCACTAGGAAACAGATGAAGAATGGCCCATCCAATCATATACACACATATGTTGGGGTGAAGAGGGTGGTGAGAGTAAGTGAGCTTGAGAAGGAGACCTGTGTGAGGAAGTACCAGGAGAGACTGTGTACAGAATGGAAAAAGGTGAGAACAATGGAAGTAAGGGGAGTGGGGGAGGAATGGGATGTATTTAGGGAATCAGTGATGGATTGCGCAAAAGATGCTTGTGGCATGAGAAGAGTGGGAGGTGGGTTGATTAGAAAGGGTAGTGAGTGGTGGGATGAAGAAGTAAGAGTATTAGTGAAAGAGAAGAGAGAGGCATTTGGACGATTTTTGCAGGGAAAAAATGCAATTGAGTGGGAGATGTATAAAAGAAAGAGACAGGAGGTCAAGAGAAAGGTGCAAGAGGTGAAAAAAAGGGCAAATGAGAGTTGGGGTGAAAGAGTATCATTAAATTTTAGGGAGAATAAAAAGATGTTCTGGAAGGAGGTAAATAAAGTGCGTAAGACAAGGGAGCAAATGGGAACTTCAGTGAAGGGCGCAAATGGGGAGGTGATAACAAGTAGTGGTGATGTGAGAAGGAGATGGAGTGAGTATTTCGAAGGTTTGTTGAATGTGTTTGATGATAGAGTGGCAGATATAGGGTGTTTTGGTCGAGGTGGTGTGCAAAGTGAGAGGGTTAGGGAAAATGATTTGGTAAACAGAGAAGAGGTAGTGAAAGCTTTGCGGAAGATGAAAGCTGGCAAGGCAGCAGGTTTGGATGGTATTGCAGTGGAATTTATTAAAAAAGGGGGTGACTGTATTGTTGACTGGTTGGTAAGGTTATTTAATGTATGTATGACTCATGGTGAGGTGCCTGAGGATTGGCGGAATGCGTGCATAGTGCCATTGTACAAAGGCAAAGGGGATAAGAGTGAATGCTCAAATTACAGAGGTATAAGTTTGTTGAGTATTCCTGGTAAATTATATGGGAGGGTATTGATTGAGAGGGTGAAGGCATGTACAGAGCATCAGATTGGGGAAGAGCAGTGTGGTTTCAGAAGTGGTAGAGAATGTGTGGATCATGTGTTTGCTTTGAAGAATGTATGTGAGAAATACTTAGAAAAGCAAATGGATTTGTATGTAGCATTTATGGATCTGGAGAAGGCATTTGATAGAGTTGATAGAGATGCTCTGTGGAAGGTATTAAGAATATATGGTGTGGGAGGAAAGTTGTTAGAAGCAGTGAAAAGTTTTTATCGAGGATGTAAGGCATGTGTACGTGTAGGAAGAGAGGAAAGTGATTGGTTCTCAGTGAATGTAGGTTTGCGGCAGGGGTGTGTGATGTCTCCATGGTTGTTTAATTTGTTTATGGATGGGGTTGTTAGGGAGGTAAATGCAAGAGTTTTGGAAAGAGGGGCAAGTATGAAGTCTGTTGGGGATGAGAGAGCTTGGGAAGTGAGTCAGTTGTTGTTCGCTGATGACACAGCGCTGGTGGCTGATTCATGTGAGAAACTGCAGAAGCTGGTGACTGAGTTTGGTAAAGTGTGTGAAAGAAGAAAGTTAAGAGTAAATGTGAATAAGAGCAAGGTTATTAGGTACAGTAGGGTTGAGGGTCAAGTCAATTGGGAGGTGAGTTTGAATGGAGAAAAACTGGAGGAAGTGAAGTGTTTTAGATATCTGGGAGTGGATCTGGCAGCGGATGGAACCATGGAAGCGGAAGTGGATCATAGGGTGGGGGAGGGGGCGAAAATTCTGGGGGCCTTGAAGAATGTGTGGAAGTCGAGAACATTATCTCGGAAAGCAAAAATGGGTATGTTTGAAGGAATAGTGGTTCCAACAATGTTGTATGGTTGCGAGGCGTGGGCTGTGGATAGAGTTGTGCGCAGGAGGATGGATGTGCTGGAAATGAGATGTTTGAGGACAATTTGTGGTGTGAGGTGGTTTGATCGAGTGAGTAACGTAAGGGTAAGAGAGATGTGTGGAAATAAAAAGAGCGTGGTTGAGAGAGCAGAAGAGGGTGTTTTGAAGTGGTTTGGGCACATGGAGAGGATGAGTGAGGAAAGATTGACCAAGAGGATATATGTGTCGGAGGTGGAGGGAACAAGGAGAAGAGGGAGACCAAATTGGAGGTGGAAAGATGGAGTGAAAAAGATTTTGTGTGATCGGGGCCTGAACATGCAGGAGGGTGAAAGGAGGGCAAGGAATAGAGTGAATTGGAGCGATGTGGTATACCGGGGCTGACGTGCTGTCAGTGGATTGAATCAAGGCATGTGAAGCGTCTGGGGTAAACCATGGAAAGCTGTGTAGGTATGTATATTTGCGTGTGTGGACGTAAGTATATACATGTGTATGGGGGGGGGTTTAGCCATTTCTTTCGTCTGTTTCCTTGCGCTACCTCGCAAACGCGGGAGACAGCGACAAAGTATAAAAAAAAAAAAAATATATGCATAGACGCCCATACACGCACATATACATATGAACATATACATACATATACATACACAGACATATACATATATATACATGTACATATTCATACTTGCTTGCCTTCATCCATTCCTGTTGCTATCATGCTACACAGGAAATAGCTTCCCCCTCAGCAAGGTAGCACCAGGAAAAGACAAAAAAGGCCACATTCGTTCACACTCAGTCTCTAGCTGTCATGTGTAATGCACAGAAAGCACAGCTCCCTATCCACATCCAGGCCCCATAGACCTTTCCATGGTTTACCCCAGATGCTTCACATGCCCTGGTTCAGTCTATTGACAGCACGTCAACCCCAGTAAACCTCTTCGTTCCAATTCATTCTATTCCTTGCATGCCTTTCACCCTCCTGTGTGTTCAGGCCTGATTGCTCAAAATCTTTTTCACTCCATCCTTCCAACTCTAATTTGGTTTCCTGCTTCTCCTTGTTCCCTCCACCTCTGACACATATATCCTCTTTGTCAATCTTTCCTCACTCATTCTCTCCATATGTCTGAACCATTTTGACATACCCTCCTTTGCTCTTTTGACCACACTCATTTTATTACCGCGTGTCTCTTACCCTTTCATTACTTACTCGATCAGACCACCTCACACAGCATATTGTCCTCAAACATTTCATTTTCACCATGTCCACCCTCCTCCGTACATACATATATTCTAGCTCCATATTCCCTGTATGTTGTAGAAGGCGACTGAAGGGGGGCAGGAGTGAGGGGCTAGAAACCGTGCCTTTCTTTAATTTCAGTTTCTAAAAGAGAAAAAAGGAGTCAAGCGAGGAGTGTTCATCCTCTTTGAAGGCTCAGATTGGGATGTCTGAATGTGTGTGGATGTAACCAAGGTGAGAAGAAGGAGAAATAGGTATTATGTTTGAGGAAAGAAACTTCAAAGTTCTAGGTCTGAGTGAAATGACTCTCAAGGGTTAAAGGAGAAGAATGGTTTAGAAATATCATGGGAGAGAAGTCAGGGTTGGTGACAGGACAAAAGCTGGGGAAGGAGTAGCTCTACTTCTGAAGCTGGAGTTGTGGAAGTGTGTGATAGAGTGTAAGAAAGTAAATTCTAGATTGACATGGGTAAAACTGAAAGTGGATGGAGAGAGATGGGTGATTACTGGTGCTTATGCACCTGGTGATAAGAAGAAAGATCATGAGGCAAATGTTTTGGGAGCAGTTGAGTGAGTGTCAGTTTTGGTGCATGAGACTGGGTATTAGTGATGGGTGATTTAAATGCAGTTGTAATGTGATAGTTAAGGGTATAGTTGGTGTGTATGGGGAATTCAGTGTTATGAATGGAAATGGTGAAGGGCTTGTGGATTTGCATGCTGAAAATATACTGGTGATTGGGAATACCTAGTTAAAAAAGAGAGATATACACAAGTATTCATATGTGAGTAGGAGAGATGGTTAATGGGCATTATTAGATTATGTATTAATTGATAGGCATGTAAAAGAGACTTTTTGGATGTAAATGTTCTGTGAGGGGCAGCTGGTGTGATTTTTGATCACTGTCTTGTGGAGATGAAGGTGAAGATTTGTAGAGGTTTTTGAAAAAGAGGAGACATTGTGAGGGAGCAGAAAGAGGTGAGATTAAGTGAGCTTAGAAAAGACGTGTGAAGAAATACCAGGGGAGATTGAGAGTAGAATGGCAAAAGGTGAAAGAAAATGAAGTTAGGTGAGTGGGTGAGGAATGGGAGGTATTTAGGGAAGCAGTGATGGCATTTGCAAGAGTTGCATGTGATGTACGAAAGGTAGGGAGTGGGCAGATTAGAAAGGGTAGTGAGTGGTGGGATGAAGAAGTAAAGTTGCTAGTGAAAGAGAAAAGAGAGGTGTTTGGGTGGTTCTTACAAGGAAGAGGTGCAAATGATTGAAAGATGTAATAAAGTGGCAGGAGGCAAATGAAAGTTGGGGTAAAAGAGTATTGTTTAAGTTTAGGGAGAATAAAAAGATTTTTAGGAGGAGGTACATAATGTGTGAAAGATAAGAGAACAAATAGGGACATCATTGAATGGAGAAAAAGTGGAAGTGATAACAGGTAGTGATGGAGTGAATATTTTGAAGGATTGTTGAATGTGTTTGATGATAGAGTGGTAGTTGTAGGGTGTTTTGGTCAGGGTGGTATGCAAAGTGAGAGTCATGGAAAGTGGTTTGGTGAAGAGTAAAGAGGTGGTGAAAGCCTTGCCTAAGATGAAATGCAGCAAAGCAGCAGGAGTGGATAGTATTGCAGTTAGATTTATGAATAAAGTGGGTGAGTTTGTCATTGATTGGTTGGGAACAACATTGATTGTCTGTATGGATCATGATGAAATGCTTGAGGATTGGTGGAATGCATGTATTGTGCCATTTTATAAAGGCAAAAGGGATAGAGGTGTGCTCACTTGGCATACCATCCTGACCTAAACAGCCTACATCTGCTACTCTTATTATCAAAGACATTAAGTTCTTCAAAATACTAACTCCATCTCCTCACTTCATTACTACCTGTTATCACTTCCCCTTTTTCCCCCTTCACCGATTTTCTCATTTGTTCTCTTGTTCCTTGCACATTATTTACATCCTTCCAAAACATCTTTTTATTCCTTAAGTTTAATGATACTCTCTCACCCCAACTCTGATTTGCCTTCATTTTCAATTCCTGCACCTTCCTCTTGACATGTGACTTTCTCTTATACATCTCACACTCATTTATACTCCTTCCCTGTAAGTACTACCAAAATGCCTCTATTTTTTCTTAACAGCTACTTTATTTCTTCATCACATCACTCACTATCCTTTCTAACCTGCCCACCTCCCACCTTTCGCATGCCACATGCCTCTCTTGCACATGCCATCACTGCTTCCCAAAATTCCTCCCATCCTCACCCACTTCTCTCACTTCATTCACTATTACCTTTTGCCATTCAACACTCAATCTCTGCTTGTGTTTCTTCACGCAAGTCTTCTTTCGAAGCTTACTCTCATCACTCTTCTTGACATTGTTTCCTCTTTTTTGAAAAGCTTTACAAATCATAACCCTCACCTCCACAGGTAGTGATCGGACATCCCACTAACTGCCCATCTCATCACATTTCTATCCAAAAGTCTTTCATTTACATGCTTATCAATTATCATGTAATCCAGTAATGCATATTTGAATAGATATCAAGGATGATAAGTGTAGGAGATGGGTATGCATTGGTAAGATATCTTTACAAATGTACTCTCACCATAGGATTTTTTCTTGTTTCTTCCTGGGTATGTTGAGGACTGTATTAGTTGTTTCTTGGTTGCTTTATAATTCTTGTATGATGTTCTTTCATTTCATATAATGCTCTTTCATTTCATGTTCTTTCATTTCATATAATGCTCTTTCATTTCAGTATTTAACTTTTTGGTATTTAAGATGTGTTTTTGTGTTTGGGAGGCTTATCTGGTATGAGAATTAGTGCAATATAATTTTGTTCTTGAATTGATTGTGAATAAAGTTTTCATATTTTGTGTCAAGCATTGTTTTACTAGCTCACCCCAACACAAATTAGGCAGTTTTAATGGTACGCACTGTATTCTTTTGGTATATTTTGGCTGGGGGTTTTGTCATACTGAGGTGGGATTCTTAGCTCTTGTACCCCTTTGGTTCAAAACATTCATAAAATCAATAATTTCTCATAAATTTTTTTTGTACAGTTTTTGTACCTGATGCATGAATTGATTTACATTTTCTGAAAATTATAGGACAAGTAAGTGAAAAAGATGGTTATATCGCTTGCTGAAAGTTAGTGTTCATTTCAAAACATTCAAGGTGTAATCAATAAAATGTATTTTTCTACACATTTTTTCAGAAGGCTCTTTTTGATGAGTGATATAATAATCATCTTCATATTTAGAAAAATATAAGAGAGAATAGCTAAAGATGGGAGTGTATTGGTTTCTCTAGTTACTCCCAGGGTCAGTTAAGTACTTTTATCATTTGTTTCTTTGTTGTTTTGTTATTTTTTTATAATGTTCTTCCTAGTCTTAAGAGAGAAATTTTATTACTCTCTAACAATTTTGGAGTTAAAGGCATATTTTCATATTTAGGAGATTGATTTGGTGAGAGTTCTGGGGAAAAATAATTCTGTTTTTTCTTTGATTTAGCAACAAATATTTTCTTTTATCAAACTTTCTTTTACTTATCAAAACACAACCTTAGCAAATTTGATGGCGAACATTTTGTTGTTCTGTATATTTTGCCTACTTTTGGCATGCGGTGTTTAAGGGTTTTGTCACACTCTAGTTGCTGTAGGTATTTTTCCTACATTTTTCTAGTTATGTAGAATTTTGTTGATTCATTCATGTAGTCAGGACTTTCTGAAGAGAAATATGTAGAAACATATATGAAATGAATATGTACATGTGTATATATGTATATGTCTGTGTATGTATATGTATGTTTAAGTTGAAATGTATTGATATGTATATGTGCATATGTGGGCATTTATGTATATGCATGTGTATATGGGTGGGTTGGGGCATTCTTTCATCTGTTTCCTTGCGCTACCTTGCTAACGGGGGAGACAGCGACTAAATATAGTAAATATAGATAAATATGTGAATAATACAATATGCTCTATTTCATTGATTATGATTTATATGTTGTTGAAGAACACTATCACTAATGATGAGCAGGATGTACCCCTTCCATCTGTTTCACATATTTTCTCCATAATTTTCAGAATTGTAAATAACTATTACTTCATGCATTAGGCAAGAGCCCACTTAAGGGAACTGTGAACAATATGTGAAAAGTACAATATACTATATCATTTTATCAGTTATATCTCAAATGCTTTGAAATAAAGAGGTATCCATAACCCAAAGTGACATGGAAAAGCACATGAGAAACACATGGAGGTTATGTTTGAATTCAAGTTTAGATGACGTTTGAATTCTGAATGACTGAATTTTGGAGATTTTTTACAGCTGTTTAAGGGTTAACTATTGTGTAGTAGATAATAGATTGGGAAGATGGCCATTGTGTTTGCTGTCTCTCTCTGCTCTTTCCTCTTATGTCTTTCGTGATATCTACAGATTGTCCATTTTAAGAAGGCTGGGTTTTTGCAGCTTGGAAACTCCTAAACTTCTTGTTTTTTACATCAAAGGTTGATAAAGGCTTCTGTATGTTACTAAGAGTCTTTTTTATGAGATTTTGTATCACCTGCTTTGGTTTATTGAGAACTGAACATACATTTAGAATTTATGAGCATATGTTTTGAGAGTTGCTATGAAGATTCTTATGCATAGAAACAGAGAATTGATCTGGAGCTTAAAGTTTGAAGGAATGTTATACTTTTGCCTTCATGCTATGAATATGGGAACAGGAAAAATTGTTATGTAGAGGTGGATGTATGATATAAGTGGATAGAGTGAGAAATGATATTATGGAGATGTTTTTCTCTGGTACAGTTAAAGAAGATAAAGACTCTGAAGATGAAGTCATTCAGCAGATCTCAAGGCAAGAGCAACAGGATGTTGCTGGGTTGTTCCTGCTGGATGTTTTATGGCATGCTCAGAGGAATTCTGTGGCTAACAAAATAGAGCCAGTCCTTCAGGTGGGTGTTCTGTAAATGATGTGTTATCTTGATATTTATTTTGTCAATGTTGATAATTTCTCTCCATTCACTTAAATGCTTCTAGCTGTTACCATGCATCTCAATTGATTGATTGTTAAGCTTGTAGGTTTTTTTGCTTTGAACAGGTTTAGGGCCTTGTTATGTTATAATAGTTACCAGTTTTCAGATCACCATAGCAAATCATACCCTATCCATGTAAACCATTTGTTATGGATCTTTCTCATTAGTTTAGGAATTATAAGTGCTGAAATGTTTTGGACATATGGAGAGAACAAGTGAAGAGATGTTGACAGAGAGGGTGGGGGTATCAAAAGCAGAGGGGACAAGGAGATGGAAGGGCAGAGTGCAAAATGTTTCGTGTCTTGATTATGCTGAAAAGTGAAAGGCTTGCATATGATGGATAGAACTGAAGCATTGTGGTATACAGGGGGTGACATACAACCATAGGACTGAATCAGGACATATAAAGCAGTCAGGTAAACTGTGAAAAGGTCTGTGCGTCCTGGTTATGGATAGGGGGCTGTAGTTTCAGTACAATACACAGAACTAAAGAGTGGATGTAAGTGAATGTGGCTATTTCTTAGTGTGCTCCTGGTGCTGCTTCACTAATGTAGGAAACTGTGAACATGTATAAAACAAAATTGTATACATAAGTGCATACTCCTAGGGTTTTCTTGTATCTGCAGTTCAGAATTGTGATATGTCAGCTCTGACTCCTTGCATTTTCCCCTTTTTGTATTACCTAAATGTACTGAGGAGCAACAGTAAATATTGTAGGAAGTGTCAGCTTTTGAAGCTATGATGATCTCTAAAGTGTTGATATATCAGTTGTACATGTACATGAAAGTTATTTTAAGATGGAATTTGTCTTTTTACATGTTTACCTTGTGCTACATTCCTCCATTAAATTATTAAAAGATTTCCTGGCTCTGAAAAGGAAAAGAATGAATTTCAGCCTCCCGCTCATCTCCCCATCTTTTGATAAGTGTTTAATGTAGAAATTTTTTTTTATCTTTGCTGTACTGTGATTGGAGTAACATGGGACTATTTAGTTTTTGTTGTCCTTTAGGAAATGGAGAATCGCGGTATCAGCATTAGCAAGACCAGTGAATCAGCAGTGAAGGCTAGGCTTGGAGATAAAGAAAATGAAGCAGTTCTCAGCCTTCTTGAGAGACTATCATCAGGAGAGCTTAAATTTCAACCACTGACAGTTGAAGCTCAAGTACCATATGTGAGTTTTGAAATATTAATTTTAAGGGCAGTTTGAAAACTTTTTATAGTTACTGAAATAATTATTTTGTCTATTGAAAGAGGAAGTTGTCTTCATCACATCAAGAATTGTTCTCCTTTGGTTTTAGCACTTGATGCTTATATTCTTTCTATCTATCTATATCTTTGATACCTGTTCCAACTGGAACTCCCTCAAAGGGGTGGCCACGGTAACAAAGTCTCCATAACTAAAGAACTTTAATGCCACTTCGTAGCCTTTAGTGCCTCTCTCTTAACAGGCCACTGGTAGAGAGCAAGTCTCGCGCAGTGTTTGTAGAGAATCTTACCTAATGTTCCTGATGACTACTTGTATCTGATGCTCCTGTCTCCTACTTAACTAATGTTTTTTCTTAATACCTCTGCCTAAATGTTCCTACCTACAACTTCTATCTACTGCTCCTACCATTTTTCCAAAAGGCAGGGCTAGTGCATAGTGCATATATTTAAACCCCATTTTTCATGAGTCTAATGAAAATTACACTAGTTATTCACCAAATAGCCCCATTTTACATTTCTCTGGAATTTTTTAAGTAACAATAATTGAAGAAATAGTTTGTCTTGAACTCACCCAAGGAGAGAAAGGAATCATATACAATGTACTGCACTTTTTTCTATGTGACCAGCATGGTATGGGCAGATAACATTTCCCATTCAAGATCATCTCAGGTGAAAGAAAAAAGTTGGAGAGCAGCAAAGAAATTAAATAGGGCTATGCAAGTGTTTGTAACTCTGACTAGTCACTTAAAGGAAGAAAGGTTATATCAATACGAAAAGAAGGAAGAGAATTCCACAGCTTAGTTGTTATTGGGAAGAATGAAGCATCATAACAACTAATTTTTGAGTTAGATGCATTAAGTAAAATCTTCCTTTACATGGTACAGGAGCATACATGCTTCTTTAGGAGGGCAGTACTCTAAAAGAAAAAAGTAAAATGTTAAGAGATAAGTTAATAGATGTGAAGATATGAATACATTGTTAACTATTTTTCTGTGTGCAGAATATGTATGTGTTTGAAAAAATTTATCGTTTTTTTGTTTTGTGTACGGAACATGAAGTTTTTGAGATGTATAGAAGAAAGGCCAGGGAGAGAAAGATATTAGTGGACTGAGGGTATGTAAAAAGCCATGGTAGTAGACAGTGATACATGCTAATCGATGATGCAGCATTTAGAGGTTTTTGTAGGTAACCATATGGAGGGAGGTTGTGTATTGGATACCTTGCAATATAGGATTTGGAGTGATGAATTGAAAATAGAACCCAAGAGTGATTGAAGAACTGAGTTCTATGTTTGAAACTAATACTAGGATGATAAAGGACGGTAAAATGCTAATTGATGATGCAGCATTAAGGATTTTTTGTAGGTAAACATATGGAGGGAGGTTGTGTATTGGATACCTTGCAGTATAGGATTTGGAGTGATAAATTGAAAATAGAACCCATGAGTGATTGAAGAACTGAGTTCTATGTTTAAAGCTAATAACAGGATGATAAAGGACAGTAGAATGAGGATATGTGTATAACGCTTGAATGAAACTGATAATATAGTTTAGTGAAAGTAAAGGGAGGATTTGGTATGAGCTGAAGAATTTTGGATTGGGAAAAAACATGTTTGAATTATGAGGGAAATTAGTTTATAGTTTGATAAGCTGAAAGTAATGCTATTATACATTTACTTTCCTGTTAGAGATTATTTTGAAGTACAAATTACATGCCAAACAAAAAAGAAAATTGCTTGGTGGTAGCCTTCAGAATTAATGCAGATTATGATTACATGTAGTTAATTGTTTGTGAACTACATAAGCAAAGCTTATGCTTTGCCAAAGGCAGTCCATTAGAAGGAATTACTCATCTGGTCTCATTTCTCATTTCACTAGTGAGATCTTTTATAGTGTCTTATTACTGTTGATGTAAATAGCTCTAGAGTACATACAGAAAAAGAAGGCAGGTTTGTTGTAGTGCCTTGTTTTTGTAGAATGAAGCTTGATGATTAAGATAAAGTTTTAAGTAGTTCATGGTTTCATTTCAAATAGCTATGTCGAGTTTTTATATTTTGTTAATGCACTATTGAAGTCATATTTTTTGCAATGGGGGCTGAGAAATCATGTAAATCTCAGTTGTGCAAATTTCATTTCACTTATTTTCCGTTTGAATATAGGATCTGGGACTGGAGACCCTTTACCTAGTTTCCTACTGCTAGTGTTTCAAATTTGCAATCAGTGAATTGTATTTTTTCATATAATTTTTCCACATAGTTCTCTTCAGTAGGTTTGCACCAATATTATGTACTTATGCTTACTTTAATACTTCCTGCCCCAGGAGGCCCATTTATCTGTATGAAACTTCTGCAGTCCTAATGAAGCTGGCCATGTCCACCAAGCAGGACTACAGGTCATAAAGTGTAGCACAGGTATCTGTATGGGGAGAGCTCTGGGCATTTGAGCAATAAGCATTCTGTGTCTTCATTATGATAGTTACGTTGTGGGCAGGAAAGTTCCTGAGATGTGTTCAGTCATTATATATTAGTAATATAGGGAGGATGATGTCCAGGGTATAGCTGGGAAAATGTGACATTTTTTCTAGCTGAGATGACATGGGCAGCTGAGGCCTTAATAAAGGCCATCTCATTAACACTATATAAAGACATAAAGGCCACACCGACCTTTCCATGGTTTACCCTGGACGCTTCATATGCCCTGGTTCAGTCCATTGACAGCATGTCGACACTGGTATGCCATATTGGTCCAATTTATCCTATTCCTTGCATGCCTCTCACCCTCCTGTATGTTTAAGCCCCGATCACTCATAATCTTTTTCACTCTATCCTTCCGCCTCCAGTTTGGTCTTCCACTTCTCCTTGTTCCCTCCACCTCTGACACATATATCGTCTTTGTCAGTCTTTCCTCACTCATTCTCTCCATATGTCTAAACCATTTCAACACACCGTCTTCTGCTCTCTCAACTATTTTTATTTCCACACATCTCTCTTCCCCTTACATTACTTGATCAAACCACCACACACCACATATTGTTCTCAGACATTTCATTTCTGTACAACCCTATCTATGGCTCCTGCCTTGAAACCATATAACATTGTTGGAACTATGTTGGAACTACTGTTCCTTCAAACATACCCCTATTTGCTCTCGGAGATAACGTTCTCTCCTTCCACACATTCTTCATTGCTCCCAGAACCTTTTCCCCCTCCCCCACTGTGTGACTCACTTCCGCTTCCATGGTTCCATCCACTGCTATGTCCACTCCTAGATATCTAAAACACTTCATTTCCTCCAATTTTATCCATTCAAACTTACATCCCAGTTAACTTGTCCCTCAACCCTACTGAACCTGATAACCTTGCACTTATTCACATTTGCTCTCAACTTTATCCTTTCACACACTTTTCCAAACTCAGTCACTGACCTAGGCAGTCTCATACGAATCAGCCACTAGTGCTGTATCATCGGTGAACTACAACTGACTCACTTCCTAAGCCCTCTCATCCACAACAGACTGCATACTTACCCCTCTCTCCAAAGCTCTTGCAATTACCTCCCTAACTACCCCATCCATAAAAAAATCAAGCAAACATGGGGACATCACACACCCCTGCCACAGACCAACATTCATTGGGAACCAATCACTCCTCTCTTCCTATTCTTACACATGCCTTACATCCTTGATAAAAACTTTTCATTGTTCTTGCAACTTACCTCCAACACCATATACCCTTAAAATCTTCCACAAAGCATCTCCATCACCCCTATCATATGACTTCTCCAGATCCATGAATGCTACATACAAATCCATCTTTTTTTCTAAGTATTTCATACACATTCTTCAAAGCAAACATCTGACCCACACATCCTCTACCACTTCTGAAACTGCACTGCTCTTCCCCAGTCTGATGCTCTTTACATGCCTTCACCCTCTCAATCAATACCCTCCCATATAAATTCCCAGGAATACTCAACAAACTGGGAGTGGGCTTAGCAGCAGATGGGACCATGGAAGTTGAAGTGAATCACAGGGTGGGGGAGGGGTGAAGGTTCTAGGAGTGATGAAGAATATGTGGAAGGAGATAACTTTATCTCAGAGAGTGAAAATGAATATGTTTGAAGGCATAGTAGTTCCAACAGTTTTATAGGGTTGTTCGGAGGAGGGTGGATGTGTTGGAAATGAAATGTTTGAGACAATATGTAGGGTGAGGTGGTTTGATCGAGTAAGTAATAAAAGGGTAAGAGAGATGTATAGAAATATAATGAGTGTGGTTAAGAGAGCAGAAGACAGTGTGTTAAAATGGTTTGGACATATGGAGAGAATAAGTGAGGAAAGATTGACAAAGAGGATGTATGTGTTACAAGTGGAGGGAGCAGGGAGAAGCGGGAGACCAAATTGGAGGTGGAAGGATAGAGTGAAAAAGATTTTGAGCGATTGGGGCCTGAACATACAGGAGGGTGAGAGGAGTGCAAGGAAAGGGTGAATTGGAACAATTTGGTATACCGGGGTCAACGTGCTGTTAATGGACTGAACCAGGGCATGTGAAGCATCTAGGATAAACCATTGAAAGGTTTGTGGGGCCTGGATATGGCTAGGGTGCTGTGGTTTTGGTGCATTACACTTGAGAGCTAGAGACTGAATGCGAACGAATGTGACCTTTATTGTCTGTTTTCCTGGTGCTACCTCGCTGAAGCAGGGGATAGCGATGCTGTATCATGTGGGGTGGGGTAGCGACAAGAATGTATGAAGGCACGCAAGTATGAATATGAACATGTGTATATATGTATATGTCTGAACATGTGTATATATGTATATGTCTGTGTATGTGTATGTATGTTTATGTATGTTGATATGTATATGTATGTATATGTGTGATCCCTGGGAATAGGGGAGAAAGAATACTTCCCACGCATTCCTCACGTATTGTAGAAGGCGACTAAAGGGGACGGGAGCGGGGGCCTAGAAACCCTCCCCTCCTTGTATTTTAACTTTCTAAAAGGGGAAACAGGAGTCATGCAGGGAGTGCTCATCCTCCTCGAAGGCTCAGATTGGGGTATCTAAATGTGTGTGGATGTAACCAAGATGAGGAAAAAGGAGAGATAGGTAGTATGTTTGAGGAAAGGAACCTGGATGTTTTGGCTCTGAGTGAAACGAGGCTCCTTTCCTCAAACATACTACCTATCTCTCTTCTCTTCTCATCTGGGTTACATCCACACACATTCAGACTTCTAAGCCTGAGCCCTTGAGGAGGATGAGCACTCCCTGCTCACCTCCTCCTTTTGTTCCATCTTTTAGAAATTGAAATACAATTTGGGGGAGCAGGAGAGTCTTAGAGGGAAGGGCAGGTCTGCAGCATTTTAGGGTTGCGGGGTCATGGTAGGTGAACCAGTTGCTGTCTGCAGATGACATGCCACTGATGTGAGACTCAAGAGTGAAACTCCAGGATTTGTTTACAGAGTTTTGGGTAGTGTTTGAAAGAAGAAAATGTGTTTAATGACACTGAACTGGAGTAAGGTGATATTGCACAACAGGGAGATGAGATGGGATAATTTGAAAGTGTGAGTTTGAAAGGGGAGAACCTGGAGGAAGTGGAGTGCTTGAAGCACCTGAGAGTGGACATGGCAGTAGATGGAATAATGGGGGCTGTTATTGGTCATAGGGTGGGAGAGGAAGCAAAGTTTATGGATGCTTTCAAAGAGGAGTGTGTGGCAGGGGAGGAATTTTTTTTCTAGGAAAGAGATGGGAATTTTTGAAAGTATAGTAGTCCCAGTATCATGTTATAGATATGAGTCCTGAGACCAGAATGCTAAAGAATGCAAGATGAGAAAAGTTTTAGAAATGAAATACCTGAAGACAGTATGTGGTGTGATGTAGTTTGGCTTGTAAAGATTGACTGTAAGAAAGGGGTGTAGTAGTAAGTGTAGTCTGTTTTAGAGAGATGAGTTGAGTGTGCTGAACTGGTTTGGAAATATGAATGGAGTGAGAGAGGCTTAGAGGCATCTTGGCCTGAACATTCAGGATGACGAGAGATGTGCATGGGATGGAATGACTTGGATTAGTGTGTTATATGGGTAGTCATGTGCTGTCGCTGACCTGAGCCAGGCAGTATGTCTTTCTGGGGAACTATGAGATAGTTCATGGACTTTGTCTCGGGATTTGTCTGGGCTGTAGTTTCATTGTGCTGTACATGACAGCTCTCACTGAAGCAGGAAACAATGGACAGGTATCAAAAAATTGTCTGTCATAGGTGTTTGCTTTAGTAGTAGATAGATATTATGATGAAAATATTGATGAATTTCTTTTTATCCCTCAGCATCAGCAGAGTGTGGAAGTGTTGGAACGCCGTCTCACTGAGCTGGAAAACAAGAACCTGTCAACGACAAATGTCCGTAGTGTCCTACTCACTGCTTATGCTCGGAATAAAGATATTGCGAAAGCTGAGGAGGCTAAAAAGGTTAGTATATACATTTGAACATTCAGATTGTTACCAGTAGTTAGTAGTTGGTAGGCAGCCAATGACCAGGGAGGCATATTACCAGTAATACCTGCCTGGATATTGGGTTGGTTCGTGATGGCTGCTCAGTGAGCCAGCACTTCAGTGGTTGTTAAGTTGCACTCCTCTGACCCATGCAGCTGTCTTTACTTGCAGCCTCACTCACTCATGGACAGCTGGCATTCTGTCCACAAATATACATAACACTTGACAACACTTAACCCACACAGCTCATTTATTCTTTGTAACTCTTGATTTTCCTGTGGTGAGCACTATCCACTAGTGATGCCTTTTGGCAGATGGTAGTAACAGTAGATAAAAGTAGTAGGTAGGAACATTTAGGCTGGAGCAGTTAGGTAGAAATAGTAGTAGAAGCATTAGTTGGGAGCATTAGGTAGAAGTAGTAGGCTGTAACATTAGGCATGAATTTTTGGTAGACATATTAGGCAGTAGCAGTTGGTAGGAACATTTGATAGGAGTCTCTAAAAATACTGCTGTGGAGTTGCCCTCTGCCAGTGGTATGTTAAGTGTGAGGCACTAAAGGGTAAGAAGCAGCACTGGAGTTCATCAGTTTTGGAGACTTGCTGTGTCATCCCCTTCAGGGAGTTCTCAAAGGGCATGGGTGTCAGAGATATAGGTGGATAGAATGATAGATTATCACCATAGTAAGGTCCCAAAGGGAATGAGTGTCAGAGATATAGGTAGATAGATAGATAGATAGATAGATAGATAGATTGTCACCATAAAAGTATGTTGAAGTTTTGTAGATGTTTCAGTACAGTGCTCTAAAAATTGCAAGACTAATCCTTGAGCGTCTAAGTTAGTTACCTCTGCTCATATTTTACTTTTCATTTAACCTACATGTACGTTTATTATATTTGTGTTTAACAAATCTTTTCTTGTTATAATCACTGTCATTCATTTGATTACTATTTCAAAGCTGCAGAACTCTGAAAGTATATAAAATTACCACCCACACCGATTAGATATGTGTGTCAAGATCAGGCAGGCACTGACAGCATTGCCTCCATTTATGCTGGAAAAATATTTTTCTGCTGCATGTTCAAGTTTTGATGCTGAAAGAGTCTGTGTCCATAAAATCATCACTGAATTATTCAGGGTCATCTTCTGCCAAGTCCTTAGATCTAGCTAAAAGTAACTCATTGTTCTTACCTGGAAACTCAGGCAAATGTGCTAACATTTGCATGGCTGGAGAATGACTGACTTTGTGGAAAAATTATCACACATTGCCACATCAGCCATGACTAGGTTGCATGTATGGCCATAAAATTGAGGTGTGAAACTTGATGTTATATAAACATCTGGAAGCATTGCCCAGGATATGTATATATCTATCTGGAGGCATAAATAGATGTTCTAAACAACTTGAAGAACTGAGATTCACTGGATATGAAAAAGAAACCTCATGGGAGGTTAAGAGGATATGTGTAAAATTGTGAAATGACAATAATTAGACTTTTTCCAATGAAGAATGGGTGTATGATGCGAAAATTCTCCATATTGCATACTGATAAAGATCACTGTCTTTTCGAGCTTCTAACACTTTTCTCATTTTGTTTCATCCCTTGTGGTCATTGCAGATGCAGGTGATTACCAGTGGTGGTGCATATGTTTCCTATCTGTTATCTCTATCTCTAATGGCTGTTCCAATTGGAGCTCCCTCAAGGGGGTGGCCGCGGTAATAGGGTATCCATAACTAGCGAACTCCATTGCTGCTGCTTAGCCTATTGTGCCTAACCCCAAACAGGCCACTGGCAGAGGACAGCTTGAGTGCAGTGTTTGCAGATTCATACCTAATGTTCCTACTGACATCTACCTAATGTTCCTACCAGTTACTTCTATCTCTTGCTCCTAGTGCTCACATCAGGAAAATCTAGTTATAAAGAATGAGTTATGTGAGTTAAGTGTTGTCAAGTGTTACATATGACAAGGAGAGATTGGATGTTTACGGACAAAATGTCAGTAGTCCATGTGTAGGTGAGCCAGAAAGAAAAGACAGCTACCTGTGTCAGAGGAGTGCAACTGGCAACCACTGAAGTGCTGGCTTGCTAAGTAGCTGTCACTAACCCTTCCAATACCCAGGCAAGTAGTACTGGTAATATATTTCCCTGGTCATTAGCTGCCTACTTACTACTGCCTGCTCCTTATGTTCCCTTGAATTTTTATTACAGTAATAGCTTATAATGCTTATTTAATGTTATCTTTCTTTGAAAGGTGGTTTTTTCATTATGTGATTTTTACAGAAATTAGATGAAGAACAGTACCCAATCGGCACGGGCCTTTACATTCTGTTGATTGATATGTATGTGAGTGTGGGTAAATTAACAGAGGCCATCACATTGCTCCATGAACTTCAGAAGAGAGAACCTGAAGTCAAGTTAACTCCAGTTAAATTTTTGCGGTTGGCTCATCTAATGATCGAAGAGGGTCAAGTAGAGGGTAAGAAGCTCACTTGTTTCAGTATTTTTAAACTTTTTGTTGCATACTGGCATGACTTTATATCTGTAATCATCTTAGAATTTACTGTAGTATTGTTCACCTTGATAGTGAATGATAGATGGATAAAGTAGATAGATTATTACCAGAGAAGATGCTTTGAATGTAAGAAGTAAATCAAAAAGATAAGACTGGAATCTTCTGGAAGGATATGTGGTTTTATTTAAAAAAGTTTTTGTACTTGTTCACTGTTTCCTGCATAGTAAGATGGTGTCAGGAACAGATGCTGTTTCATTTGCTCACACCCATTCTCTACCTGTCATGTATAATGCACTAAAACCAGAGCCCCATCTTTGTTTCCTTCTATCACCTATGCTTACGCACTTCCTAAAACACACTTACAACCTTCTGTAGTTTCTCTTCACTCTCAGCAAACAACACAGTGTTCATAAACAGACAGTCTTGCCACTAGCCATCAAACCTCATTGCCACACTCCATCTCTGCATCCCCTCTCCCTGCTTTTGCTTTTGTCCTTGAGAATGGTTTGGTTAAGAGAGAAGAGGTATTGAAAGCTTTGCAGAATATGAAATCTGAAAAGGCGGTGGGTTTGGATGGTATTTATTAAGAAAGGGGTGACTGTGTTGCTGATTGGTTGATAAGGATATTCATTGTATGTATTAACCATGTGCCTGAGGATTGGCAGAATGCATGCATAGTGCCACTGTGCAAAGGGAATAAAGGAGAGTGTTCAAACCACAGAGGCATAAGTTTGTTGAGTATTCATGGGAAATTATATGGGAGGGTATTGATTGAGAGAGTGAAGGTATGTACAGAGCATTAGATTAGGAAAGAGCAGTGTGGTTTCAGAAGTGGTAAAAGTTTTGTGGATCAGATGTTTGCTTTGAAGAGTGTATGTGAGAAATACATAGAAAAACAGATGGATTTGTATGTAGCATTTAGGGATCTTCCTCTACTTCCCTCAATCATTTTCACTCTTTTCCTGCAGTTAACACTCTTGCAATTATCTCTTTGTTTTTGGCTGACAACTGAACTTCCACAACCCACCATTCACTACACTTTCTCACATGCCCACATCCCACCTTCCGCATGCTGTACACTTTTCTAGCACAAGAAAGCACTTCTTCCCTAAATACCTCCCATTCCTCACCCACTGCCCTATTTTCATTTCATCTCATCTTTTGCCATACTTCACCCAATCTTTCCTGGTATCTTTTCACTCAAGCCTCTTTTCCAAGCTCACTAACTTTCACAACCCTTTTCCCACCCATATACCTTTTTTTTTTTTTGTAAAAATCACTTCAGCCTGTCGCCCTTATTTCCATCAAAAAGTGATTAGACTCCCCACTGGCTGCCCCTCTCAGTATGTTTACATTTAAAAATCTCTTTTTAGCATGCCTGTCAGTTGACTTAATCCAAATATGCCTACTCGCCATTAATCTGTCACCCACAGATATTTGTGTATGTCCCTCTTTTTAAACTAAGTATTCCATGTCATCAGTCCTGTTTTGTGACAAAGCTCCACAAATAGTTCACTGTTTTCATTTATAGTGGGTACTTCATCACCCCCCCCCCATTTTATCTTTAGCTGCCACATTACCCTTCTGTGTTATTTGATCCCTCTCATCAAAATGGCTGACACACTTATTCAGCCCTTTCCAAAACATTCACCTCTCTGCTTCACTTTTCTCACTGCCGTGAGTGTAAAAATGAACAGTCACCCACCTCATAATCTGCTTTAATTTTCACCCACATCAATCCGGGATGTTTTTTTATTTACATTCATTTTGCTTTGTCGTTGTCTCCTGCGTTAGCGAGGTAGCGCAAGGAAACAGACGAAAGAATGGCCCAACCCACCCACATACACATGTATATACATACACGTCCACACACGCAAATGTACATACCTATACATCTCAATGTACACATATATATACACACACAGACATATACATAAATACTTTTTTTTTTTTTTTTTTTTTTATACTTTGTCGCTGTCTCCCGCGTTTGCGAGGTAGCGCAAGGAAACAGACGAAAGAAATGGCCCAACCCCCCCCCCCCATACACATGTACATACACACGTCCACACACGCAAATATACATACCTACACAGCTTTCCATGGTTTACCCCAGACGCTTCACATGCCTTGCTTCAATCCACTGACAGCACGTCAACCCCTGTATACCACATGACTCCAATTCACTCTATTTCTTGCCCTCCTTTCACCCTCCTGCATGTTCAGGCCCCGATCACACAAAATCTTTTTCACTCCATCTTTCCACCTCCAATTTGGTCTCCCTCTTCTCCTCGTTCCCTCCACCTCCGACACATATATCCTCTTGGTCAATCTCTCCTCACTCATTCTCTCCATGTGCCCAAACCATTTCAAAACACCCTCTTCTGCTCTCTCAACCACGCTCTTTTTATTTCCACACATCTCTCTTACCCTTACGTTACTTACTCGATCAAACCACCTCACACCACACATTGTCCTCAAACATCTCATTTCCAGCACATCCATCCTCCTGCGCACATCTCTATCCATAGCCCACGCCTCGCAACCATACAGCATTGTTGGAACCACTATTCCCTCAAACATACCCATTTTTGCTTTCCGAGATAATGTTCTCGACTTCCACACATTTTTCAAGGCTCCCAAAATTTTCGCCCCCTCCCCCACCCTATGATCCACTTCCGCTTCCGCTTCCATGGTTCCATCCGCTGACAGATCCACTCCCAGATAAATACACATGTACATAATTCATACTGTCTGCCTTTACTTATTCCCATCGCCACCTCGCCACACATGAAATAACAACCCCCTCCCCCCTCATGTGTGCGAGGTAGCGCTAGGAAAAGACAACAAAGGCCCCATTCGTTCACACTCAGTCTCTAGCTGTCATGTAATAATGCACCGAAACCACAGCTCCCTTTCGACATCCAGGCCCCACACAACTTTCCATGGTTTACCCCAGACGCTTCACATGCCCTGGTTCAATCCATTGACAGGACGTCGACCCCGGTATACCACATTGTTCCAATTTACTCTATTCCTTGTGCACCTTTCACCCTCCTACATGTTCAGGCCCCGATCACTCAAAATCTTTTTCACTCCAGCCTTCCACCTCCAATTTGGTCTCCCACTTCTCCTCATTCCCTCCACCTCTGACACATATACCCTCTTGGTCAATCTTTCCTCACTCATTCTCTCCATGTGACCAAACCATTTCAAAACACCCTCTTGTGCTCTCTCAAGCACACTCCTTTTATTTCCACACATCTCTCTTACCCTTACATTACTTACTCGATCAAACCACCTCACACCACATATTGTCCTCAAACATCTCATTTCCAGCACATCCACCCTCCTGCGCACAACTGTATCCATAGCCCACGCCTCGCAGCCATACAACATTGTTGGAACCACTATTCCTTCAAACATACCCATTTTTACTTTCCGAGATAATGTTCTCGACTTTTAGGATGTTCCAAGTGTAAATGCATACATATGGGCTGTGAATGATCTGGATACGTCTTTTCTAACAGCATCAGTGTTTCCTTCAACTTCTTCCTTTTTCTTACTTACTGTTGTTGGTGTTACAGATTTTTCCAAAATAACACACTTTTGAATGAATATCTCCCTAGTAATTCTCTTCTCTAAATCTTTCAGCTTGAAAAGTTGCTCTCTAAGCAATAGTTTTCAGATGTTGATTGTATTGAAGATTTTTGTATTATCTCCTGTCAAGTGCACAATATTCTTTACATAGCTTCTTTGCTCCTCCCTCCATATCTTGCAGTACTCATTCCTTACTTACTCTGTTTTACCTTTCAGTACTCTAAGCTCTTTTGCTTTTAGAATTCCTTATTGAACTAGGTATACCTCTCTCTTTTTCAACCTTTCTTCTCCATTGGCAGTCAGTATTCATATATTGATTTCTTTGTAAATTTTGTGGAACTTTCATAACTCAAGATGCTGGTGACAAAGTTTGGAAGAGTGTTGGAAAGGAGAAAGTTGAATGTGGCTGAGGATGGAACCATGGGGGTTGAGATGAGTTAGAGGGTTAAACAGGATTTAAGGTCCTTAAGTGCATAATTGAGCATGCAGAAGGAGAGTTTAGTGTCTCTTAGGGAAAAGATGGGAATATTTGAAGTTACAGTAGTTGCAGTAGTGTATTATTGATGTTACTCTGGGGCATTGAATGTAAAAGAAAGTGGAATGGTGGATGGGTTGGATATGATATGCCTGAAGATGATATGTTTGATGAGGAGGGGGTTGGCCAGGGCATGGTCAGAATATCTAGGTATATGAAAAAGACGTGCAAATAAAGATCAGCAAAATGGGTGTATGTATATGAAGTATTCCTAATGCATCCTTGCTCATGCAGGACACAGCATAATGGCATGGAAGAAAGAAGATCCTAGAATGTAGGAATGTTCAAACCTCAGCTTTCTCTGTCCTGCAGATCAAAGTATACCAATCTGATTTTTCTTTTGCAGAAGCAGTTAAGTTGATAGAAAACAATGCATCAGAAAATATAAATGATAAAGAATCGGGACTTCTGATGAATATTGTTAAGCGCATGCTTGATACGCTCGCAGACAAAGGTGATGTCACTACTGTTCGCCAAGTGTTACAAGTCCTTTTAAACCTCAAGATTGTTCCACCTGCAAATATTGTCTTTGGTCCAGTCATCAGGGCACACCTGGCCAAGTTTGTATTATTGAAATTAGTGTTTATGATATAGGATTATCTAATTAATTTTTTCATATATAGTTAATTATAGGCTACATCAAATGTTGTTGTTATTATTATTATTATACTTTGTCGCTGTCTCCTGTGTCAGCAAGGTAGCGCAAGGAAACAGAAAAAGAATGGCCCAACCCACCCACATACACATGTATATACATACACGTCCACACATGCACATATACATACCTATACATTTCAACATATACAAATATATACATACACAGACATATTCATATATACACATGGACATAATTCATACTTGCCGCCTTTATTCATTCCTGTCGCCACATTGCCACACATGAAATGACAACACCCCCCCCCGCATGCGCGCGAGGTAGCGCTAGGAAAAGACAACAATGGCCACATTCGTTCACAGTCAGTCTCTAGCTGTCATGTATAATGCACCGAAACCACAGCTCCCTTTCCACATCCAGGCCCCACAAAACTTTCCCCATGGTTTACCCCAGATGCTTCACATGCCTTGGTTCAATCCATTGACAGCATGTCGACCCTGGTATACCACATCGTTCCAATTCACTCTATTCCTTGCACGCCTTTCACCCTCCTGTATGTTCAGGCCGTGATCGCTCAAAATCTTTTTCACTCCATCTTTCCACCTCCAATTTGGTCTTCCACTTCTTGTTTCCTCCACCTGTGACACATATATCCTCTTTGTTAATCTTTCCTCACTCATTCTCTCCATGTGACCAGTTCATTTCAATGCACTCTCCTGCTCTCTCAACCACGCTCTTTTTATCACCACACATCTCTCTTACCCTTTCATTACTTACTCGATCAAACCACCTCACACCACATATTGTCCTCAAACATTTGGTTTCCAACTCATCCACCCTTCTCTGCACAACCCTGTCTATAGCCCATGCCTCGCAACCATATAACATTGTTGGAACCACTGCTCCTTCAAACATACCCATTTTTGCTGTCTGAGATAATGTTATCACCTTCCACACATTCTTCAATGCTCCCAGAACCTACGTCCCCCTCCCCCATCCTGTGACTCACTTCCGCTTCTATGGTTCCATCCACTGCTAAATCCACTCCCAGATATCTAAAACACTTCACTTCCTCTAGATTTTCTCCATTCAAACTTACCTCCCAATCAACTTGTCCCTGAACCCTACTGAACCTAATAACCTTGCTTTATTCACATTTACTCTCAGTTTTCTTCTTTCACACACTTTACCAAACTCAGTCACCAACTTCTGCAGTTTCTCACCTGAATCAGCCACCTGTGCTGTATCATCAGTGAACAATGAATAACTCACTTCCCAAGCGCTCTCATCCACAACAGAGTGCATACTTGCCCCTCTCCAAAACTCTTGCATTCGCCTCCCTAACAACCCCATCCATAAACAAATTAAACAGCCATGGAGACATAGAGTGCCCTTGCTGCAAACCGGCACTCACTGGGAACCAATTACTTTCTTCTTCCCACTCATACACATGCCGTACATCATTGATAAAAACTTTTCACTGCCTCTAGCAACTTACCTACTACACCATACACTCCTAATATCTTCCACAAAGCATCTCTATCAACTTTGGCATATGCCTTCTCCAGATCCATAAATGCTACATACAAATCCGTCTGTTTTACCAAGTACTTCTCTTCATATGTTTCCTGGTACCACCCCGCTGATGTGGGAAACAGTGATCAGGTGTAATATATCCGTACCTATACATTTCAACGTATACATAAATATACATACACAGAAATATGCATATGTACACATGCATATTCATACTTCCTGCCCTCATCCATTCCTGTTGCCATATGTTTATATGTATGTATTTTGTATGTATATGTACATGTATTGGCATGTATTTGTATTTATGTTTATATGAATGGATGGCTCTTTCTTCATTTGTTTCCTGGCACTACCTCACTACCACAGGAAATGGCAGACAAGCATAATCAATGAATGATATACTTAGTATTATTTTTTATTATACTCTGTTGCTGTCTCCCGCGTTAGCGAGGTAGTGCAAGGAAACAGACGAAAGAATAGCCCAACCCACCCACATACACATGTATATACATACACGTCCACACATGCACATATACATACCTATACATCTAATTTTTTTTTTTTTTATTATACTTTGTCGCTGTCTCCCGCGTTTGTGAGGTAGCGCAAGGAAACAGACGAGAGAAATGGCCCAACCCCCCCCCCCATACACATGTATATACATACGTCCACACACGCAAATATACATACCTACACAGCTTTCCATGGTTTACCCCAGACGCCTCACATGCCCTGATTCAATCCACTGACAGCACGTCAGCCCCGGTATACCACATCGCTCCAATTCACTCTATTCCTTGCCCTCCTTTCACCCTCCTGCATGTTCAGGCCCCGATGACACAAAATCTTTTTCACTCCATCTTTCCACCTCCAATTTGGTCTCCCTCTTCTCCTTGTTCCCTCCACCTCCGACACATATATCCTCTTGGTCAATCTTTCCTCACTCATCCTCTCCATGTGCCCAAACCACTTCAAAACACCCTCTTCTGCTCTCTCAACCACGCTCTTTTTATTTCCACACATCTCTTACCCGTACGTTACTCACTCGATCAAACCACCTCACACCACACATTGTCCTCAAACATCTCATTTCCAGCACATCCATCCTCCTGCGCACAACTCTATCCACAGCCCACGCCTCGCAACCATACAACATTGTTGGAACCACTATTCCTTCAAACATACCCATTTTTGCTTTCCGAGATAATGTTCTCGACTTCCACACATTCTTCGAGGCCCCCAGGATTTTCGCCCCCTCCCCCACCCTATGATCCACTTCCTCCATGGTTCCATCCGCTGCCAGATCCACTCCCAGATATCTAAAACACTTCACTTCCTCCAGTTTTTCTCCATTCAAACTCACCTCCCAATTGACTTGACCCTCAACCCTACTGTACCTAATAACCTTGCTCTTATTCACATTTACTCTTAACTTTCTTCTTCCACACACTTTACCAAACTCAGTCACCAGCTTCTGCAGTTTCTCACATGAATCAGCCACCAGCGCTGTATCATCAGCGAACAACAACTGACTCACTTCCCAAGCTCTCTCATCCCCAACAGACTTCATACTTGCCCCTCTTTCCAAAACTCTTGCATTTACCTCCCTAACAACCCCATCCATAAACAAGTTAAACAACCATGGAGACATCACACACCCCTGCCGCAAACCTACATTCACTGAGAACCAATCACTTTCCTCTCTTCCTACACGTACACATGCCTTACATCCTCGATAAAAACTTTTCACTGCTTCTAACAACTTTCCTCCCACACCATATATTCTTAATACCTTCCACAGAGCATCTCTATCAACTCTATCATATGCCTTCTCCAGATCCATAAATGCTACATACAAATCCATTTGCTTTTCTAAGTATTTCTCACATACATTCTTCAAAGCAAACACATGATCCACACATCCTCTACCACTTCTGAAACCACACTGCTCTTCCCCAATCTGATGCTCTGTACATGCCTTCACCCTCTCAATCAATACCCTCCCATATAATTTACCAGGAATACTCAACAAACTTATACCTCTGTAATTTGAGCACTCACAGACATATACATATATTTTCTTTCTTTCATACTATTCGCCATTTCCTGCATTAGCAAGGTAGCGTTAAGAACAGAGGACTGGGCCTTTGAGGGAATATCCTCACCTGGCCCCCTTCTCTGTTCCTTCTTTTGGAAAATTAAAAAAAAAAAAAAAATGGGGGGAGGATTTCCAGCTCCCCGCTCCCTTCCCTTTTAGTCGCCTTCTACGACACGCAGGGAATACGTGGTAAGTATTCTTTCTCCCCTATCCCCAGGGATAATATACATATATACACATGTATATAATTCATACTGTCTGCACTTATTCATTCCCGTCGCCACCCCGCCACACATGAAATAACAACCCCCTCCCCCCGCATGTGCATGAGGTAGTGCTAGGAAAAGACACCAAAGGCCACATTCGTTCACACTCATTCTCTAGCTGTCATGTATAATGCACCAAAACCACAGCTCCCTTTCCACATCCAGGCCCCACAAAACTTTCCATGGTATATATATGTAGGAAGGTGAAAGGCATGGGTAAGATATAGTGAATCAGATTGATGTGGTACACAGGTGTCAAAGTGCTGTCAGTAGACTGAACCATGGCATATGAAGCTGCTTTGGTAAATCATATAAAGGTGTGTGGAACCTGGTTGTAGATAGACAACTATGGTTTTGGTGCATTGTACATGACAGAATGTGAGTGAATGTGGCCTCTTTCCATCTGTTCCTGGTGCTATTTTGCTCTTGGTGCTACATTGCTGTCACAGGACATGCCAATCAAATATGAAGAAAATATATATTAGATAGAGAAAAAGTAATATACCTCTGTTTGTTGTTGGAAGCGACAAAGAGGGCAGGAGTACGGGATGGAAATCCTCTTCCTTGTATTTCAGTTTCTAAAAGATGGAACAGAAGATAAAGGCAAGTGGATACTGCTCATCGTCCTAGAAAGCTCAGGCTTGGGACTCTGATTTTGTGTGGATTTAACCAAAATGAGGAGAAAGGAGAGATGTAGTATGTTTGAGGAAAAAAACAGTATATTACACTATACATGATATGATTTTTTTTAAACAACCCTACTTTTATTACAGGGATGACCTAGTGGGGGCAATGGAGGAGTTTGAGAAGATATGCCGAGAGCATTCTGTAACGCCATATAAACTGGAGCTGACAACACAGTTCATCAAACTGGAGGATGCAGAAAAGTGAGTATTAGTGTGCTTGTAAAGTAGAATGTGTGATTATGGTCTTAGGTCTAACATGGTACACTAGGATCTTGAGTCATGATGCTTCAGGTTGCTATGCTTAGGGTTTTTGACACTTTAGAATTAGGTTACATAGTACTGATGTATACTTATGTAAGTAGGAGAGATGGCCAGAGAGCGTTATTGGATTACGTGTTAATTGACAGGCGTGCGAAAGAGAGACTTTTGGATGTTAATGTGCTGAGAGGTGCAACTGGAGGGATGTCTGATCATTATCTTGTGGACGCTAAGGTGAAGATTTGTATGGGTTTTCAGAAAAGAAGAGTGAATGTTGGGGTGAAGAGGGTGGTGAGAGTAAGTGAGCTTGGGAAGGAGACCTGTGTGAGGAAGTACCAGGAGAGACTGAGTACAGAATGGAAAAAGGTGAGAACAATGGAAGTAAGGGGAGTGGGGGAGGAATGGGATGTATTTAGGGAATCAGTGATGGATTGCGCAAAAGATGCTTGTAGCATGAGAAGAGTGGGAGGTGGGTTGATTAGAAAGGGTAGTGAGTGGTGGGATGAAGAAGTAAGAGTATTAGTGAAAGAGAAGAGAGAGGCATTTGGACGATTTTTGCAGGGAAAAAATGCAATTGAGTGGGAGATGTATAAAAGAAAGAGACAGGAGGTCAAGAGAAAGGTGCAAGAGGTGAAAAAAAGGGCAAATGAGAGTTGGGGTGAGAGAGTATCATTAAATTTTAGGGAGAATAAAAAGATGTTCTGGAAGGAGGTAAATAAAGTGCGTAAGACAAGGGAGCAAATGGGAACTTCAGTGAAGGGCGCAAATGGGGAGGTGATAACAAGTAGTGGTGATGTGAGAAGGAGATGGAGTGAGTATTTTGAAGGTTTGTTGAATGTGTTTGATGATAGAGTGGCAGATATAGGGTGTTTTGGTCGAGGTGGTGTGCAAAGTGAGAGGGTTAGGGAAAATGATTTGGTAAACAGAGAAGAGGTAGTGAAAGCTTTGTGGAAGATGAAAGCCGGCAAGGCAGCAGGTTTGGATGGTATTGCAGTGGAATTTATTAAAAAAGGGGGTGACTGTATTGTTGACTGGTTGGTAAGGTTATTTAATGTATGTATGAGTCATGGTGAGGTGCCTGAGGATTGGCGGAATGCGTGCATAGTGCCATTGTACAAAGGCAAAGGGGATAAGAGTGAGTGCTCAAATTACAGAGGTATAAGTTTGTTGAGTATTCCTGGTAAATTATATGGGAGGGTATTGATTGAGAGGGTGAAGGCATGTACAGAGCATCAGATTGGGGAAGAGGAGTGTGGTTTCAGAAGTGGTAGAGGATGTGTGGATCATGTGTTTGCTTTGAGGAATGTATGTGAGAAATACTTAGAAAAGCAAATGGATTTGTATGTAGCATTTATGGATCTGGAGAAGGCATATGATAGAGTTGATAGAGATGCTCTGTGGAAGGTATTAAGAATATATGGTGTGGGAGGAAAGTTGTTAGAAGCAGTGAAAAGTTTTTATCGAGGATGTAAGGCATGTGTACGTGTAGGAAGAGAGGAAAGTGATTGGTTCTCAGTGAATGTAGGTTTGCGGCAGGGGTGTGTGATGTCTCCATGGTTGTTTAATTTGTTTATGGATGGGGTTGTTAGGGAGGTAAATGCAAGAGTTTTGGAAAGAGGGGCAAGTATGAAGTCTGTTGGGGATGAGAGAGCTTGGGAAGTGAGTCAGTTGTTGTTCACTGATGATACAGCGCTGGTGGCTGATTCATGTGAGAAACTGCAGAAGCTGGTGAGTGAGTTTGGTAAAGTGTGTGAAAGAAGAAAGTTAAGAATAAATGTGAATAAGAGCAAGGTTGTTAGGTACAGTAGGGTTGAGGGTCTAGTCAATTGGGAGGTGAGTTTGAATGGAGAAAAACTGGAGGAAGTGAAGTGTTTTAGATATCTGGGAGTGGATCTGGCAGCGGATGGAACCATGGAAGCGGAAGTGGATCATAGGGTGGGGGAGGGGGCGAAAATTCTGGGGCCTTGAAGAATGTGTGGAAGTCGAGAACATTATCTCGGAAAGCAAAAATGGGTATGTTTGAAGGAATAGTGGTTCCAACAATGTTGTATGGTTGCGAGGCGTGGGCTATGGATAGAGTTGTGCGCAGGAGGATGGATGTGCTGGAAATGAGATGTTTGAGGACAATGTGTGGTGTGAGGTGGTTTGATTGAGTGAGTAACGTAAGGGTAAGAGAGATGTGTGGAAATAAAAAGAGCGTGGTTGAGAGAGCAGAAGAGGGTGTTTTGAAGTGGTTTGGGCACATGGAGAGAATGAGTGAGGAAAGATTGACCAAGAGGATATATGTGTCGGAGGTGGAGGGAACGAGGAGAAGTGGGAGACCAAATTGGAGGTGGAAAGATGGAGTGAAAAAGATTTTGTGTGATCGGGGCCTGAACATGCAGGAGGGTGAAAGGAGGGCAAGGAATAGAGTGAATTGGAGCGATGTGGTATACCGGGGTTGACGTGCTGTCAGTGGATTGAATCAAGGCATGTGAAGCGTCTGGGGTAAACCATGGAAAGCTGTGTAGGTATGTATATTTGCGTGTGTGGACGTATGTATATACATGTGTATGGGGCGGGGTTGGGCCATTTCTTTCATCTGTTTCCTTGCGCTACCTCGCAAACGCGGGAGACAGGGACAAAGTATAATAAATATATAAATATAGTACTGATGTACAGCATTATGTTGTGACTTGCAACATATTGGAAAATAAGAATTTTTACCTTTATATTTTTAATTGTCTAAAAGATTAGTGACCCTTGACAAATATTTATTTATTATTTATTATACTTTGTCGCTGTCTCCCGCGTTAGTGAGGTAGCGCAAGGAAACAGACGAAAGAATGGCCCAACCCACCCACATACACATGTGTATACATGAATGCCCACACATGCACATATACATATATATATATTATAACTTTGTGTACTGAAAAAGGACTGGTGATTGGGAAAACCTGGTTTAAAAAGAGAGATATACATAGATATACATATGTAAGTAGGAGAGATGGCCAGAGAGCATTATTGGACTTCGTGTTAATTGATAGGCGCATGAAAGAGAGACTTTTGGATATTAATATGCTGAGATGGGCAACTGGAGGGATGTCTGGTCATTATCATGTGGAGGCAAAGGTGAAGATTTTTAAAGTTTTTCGGAAAAGAAGAGAGAATGTTAGGGTGAAGAGAGTGGTGAGAGTAAGTGAGCTTGGAAAGGAGACTTGTGTGAGGAAGTACCAGGAGAGATTGAGTGTAGAATGGAAAAAGGTGAGAGCAAATGACATAAGGGGAGTGGGGGAGGAATGGGATGTCTGATCATTATCTTGTGGAAACGAATGTGAAGATTTGTAGAGGTTTTCAGAAGAGAAGAGAGGATGTTGGGGTGAAGAGAGTGGTGATAGTAAGTGGGCTTGGAAAGGAGACTTGTATGAGGAAGTACAGAAGAGATTGAGTGTAGAATGGAAAAAGGTGAGAGCAAATGATGTAAGGGGAGTGGGGAGGAATGAGATGTTTTTAGGGAAGCAGTGATGGCTTGCGGAAAAGGTGGTTGTGGCATGAGAAAGGTGGGAGGTGGGCAGATTAGAAAGGGTAGTGAGTGGTGGAGTGAAGTAAGATTGTTGGTGAAAGAGAAGAGAGAGGCTTTTGGATGATTTTTGCAGGGAAGTAGTGCAAATGACTGGGAGATGTATGAAAGAAAGGGGCAGGAGGTCAAGAGAAAGGTACAAGAGGTGAAAAAGAGGGCAAATGAGAGTTGGGGTGAAAGAGTATCATTGAATTTTAGGGAGAATAAAAAGATGTTTCGGAAGGAGGTGAATAAAGTGCATAAGACAAGAAAAGAAATGGGAACATCGGTGTTGGGGGCTAATGGAGAGGTAATAACAAGTAGTGGTGAAGTGAGGAGGAGATGGAGTGAGTATTTTGAAGGTTTGTTGAATGTGTTTGATGATAGAGTGGCAGATATAGGGTGTTTTGGTCGAGGTGGTGTGTGAAGACAAAGGGGAGAAAGGTGAGTGTTCAAATTACAGAGATATAAGTAATAGGGGAGAAAGAATACTTCCCACGCATTCCTCACGTGTCGTAGAAGGCGACTAAAGGGGACTGGAGCAGGGGGCCAGAAACCCTCCCCTCCTTGTATTTTAACTTTCTAAAAGGGGAAACAGAAAAGGAGTCACGCGAGGAGTGCTCATCCTCCTCGAAGGCTCAGATTGGGGTGTCTAAATGTGTGTGGATGTAACCAAGATGAGAAAAAAGGAGAGATAGGTAGTATTTATGAGGAAAGGAACCTGGATGTTTTGGCTCTGAGTGAAACGAAGCTCAAGGGTAAAGGGGAAGAGTGGTTTGGGAATGTCTTGGGAGTAAAGTCAGGGGTTAGTGAGAGGACAAGAGCAAGGGAAGGAGTAGCACTACTCCTGAATCAGGAGTTGTGGGAGTATGTGATAGAGTGTAAGAAAGTAAATTCTAGATTGATATGGGTAAAACTGAAAGTTGATGGAGAGAGATGGGTGATTATTGGTGCATATGCACCTGGGCATGAGAAGAAAGATCATGAGAGGCAAGTGTTTTGGGAGCAGCCGAATGAGTGTGTTAGTGGTTTTGATGCACAAGACCGGGTTATAGTGATGGGTGATTTGAATGCAAAGGTGAGTAATGTGGCAGTTGAGGGAATAATTTGTATACATGGAGTGTTCAGTGTTGTAAATGGAAATGGTGAAGAGCTTGTAGATTTATGTGCTGAAAAAGGACTGGTGATTGGTAATACCTGGTTTAAAAAGCGAGATATACAGAAGTATACGTATGTCAGTGAGGAGAGATGGCCAGAGAGCGTTATTGGATTATGTGTTAATTGATAGACGCATGAAAGAGAGACTTTTGGATGTTAATGTGCTGAGAGGTGCAACTGGAGGAATGTCTGATCATTATCTTGTGGAGGCGAAGGTGAAGATTTGTATGGGTTTTCAGAAAAGAAGAGAGAATGTTGGGGTGAAGAGGGTGGTGAGAGTAAGTGAGCTTGGGAAGGAGACTTGTGTGAGGAAGTACCAGGAGAGACTGAGTACAGAATGGAAAAAGGTGAGAACAAAGGAGGTAAGGGGAGTGGGGGAGGAATGGGATGTATTTAGGGAAGCAGTGATGGCTTGCGCAAAAGATGCTTGTGGCATGAGAAGCATGGGAGGTGGGTTGATTAGAAAAGGTAGTGAGTGGTGGGATGAAGAAGTAAGATAATTAGTGAAAGAGAAGAGAGAGGCATTTGGACGATTTTTGCGGGGAAAAAATGCAAATGAGTGGGAGATGTATAAAAGAAAGAGGCAGGAGGTCAAGAGAAAGGTGCAAGAGGTGAAAAAGAGGGCAAATGAGAGTTGGGGTGAGAGAGTATCATTAAATTTTAGGGAGAATAAAAAGATGTTTTGGAAGGAGGTAAATAAAGTGCGTAAGACAAGGGAACAAATGGGAACTTAAGTGAAGGGGGCTAATGGGGAGGTGATAACAAGTAGTGGTGATGTGAGAAGGAGTCGGAGTGAGTATTTTGAAGGTTTGTTGAATGTGTTTGATGATAGAGTGGCAGAAATAGGGTGTTTTGGTCGAGGTGGTGTGCAAAGTGAGAGGGTTAGGGAAAATGATTTGGTAAATAGAGAAGAGGTAGTAAAAGCTTTACGGAAGATGAAAGCCGGCAAGGCAGCAGGTTTGGATGGTATTGCAGTGGAATTTATTGAAAAAGGGGGTGACTGTATTATTGACTGGTTGGTAAGGTTATTTAATGTATGTATGACTCATGGTGAGGTGCCTGAGGATTGGCGGAATGCGTGCATAGTGCCATTGTACAAAGGCAAAGGGGATAAGAGTGAGTGCTCAAATTACAGAGGTATAAGTTTGTTGATTATTCCTGGTAAATTATATGGGAGGGTATTTATTGAGAGGGTGAAGGCATGTATAGAGCATCAGATTGGGGAAGAGGAGTGTGGTTTCAGAAGTGGTAGAGGATGTGTGGATCAGGTGTTTGCTTTGAAGAATGTATGTGAGAAATACTTAGAAAAACAAATGGATTTGTATATAGCATTTATGGATCTGGAGAAGGCATATGATAGAGTTGATAGAGATGCTCTGTGGAAGGTTTTAAGAGTATATGGTGTGGGAGGCAAGTTGTTAGAAGCAGTGAAAAGTTTTTATCGAGGATGTAAGGCATGTGTACGTGTAGGAAGAGAGGAAAGTGATCGGCAGGGGTGTGTGATGTCTCCATGGTTGTTTAATTTGTTTATGGATGGGGTTGTTAGGGAGGTGAATGCAAGAGTTTTGGAAAGAGGGGCAAGTATGCAGTCTGTTGTGGATGAGAGAGCTTGGGAAGTGAGTCAGTTGTTGTTCGCTGATGATACAGCGCTGGTGGCTGATTCATGTAAGAAACTGCAGAAGCTGGTGACTGAGTTTGGTAAAGTGTGTGAAAGAGGAAAGTTAAGAGTAAATGTGAATAAGAGCAAGGTTATTAGGTACAGTAGGGTTGAGGGTCAAGTCAATTGGGAGGTAAGTTTGAATGGAGAAAAACTGGAGGAAGAGCAGAAGAGGGTGTTTGGAAATGGTTTGGTCACATGGAGAGAATGAGTGAGGAAAGATTGACCAAGAGGATATATGTGTCAGAGGTGGAGGGAATGAGGAGAAGTGGGAGACCAAATTGGAGGTGGAAAGATGGAGTGAAAAAGATTTTGTGTGATCGGGGCCTGAACATGCAGGAGGGTGAAAGGCATGCAAGGAATAGAGTGAATTGGAACGATGTGGTATACCGGGGTCGACGTGCTGTCAATGGATTGAACCAGGGCATGTGAAGCGTCTGGGGTAAACCATGGAAAGTTGTGTGGGGCCTGGATGTCGAAAGGGAGCTGTGGTTTCGGTGCATTATTACATGACAGCTAGAGACTGAGTGTGAACGAATGAGGCCTTTGTTGTCTTTTCCTAGCGCTACCTCGCACACGTGTGGGGGGAGGTGGTTGTTATTCCATGTGTGGCGAGGTGGCGGTGGGAACTAATAAAGGCAGACAGTATGAATTATGTACATGTGTATATATGTATATGTCTGTGTGTGTATATATATGTGTACATTGAGATGTATAGGTATGTATATTTGCGTGTGTGGACGTGTATGTATATGCATGTGTATGTGGACGGGTTGGGCCAGTCTTTCGTATGTTTCCTTGCGCTACCTCGCTAACGCGGGAGACAGCGAGAAAGCAAAATAAATAAATAAAAAAAAAAGTTTGTTGAGTATTCCTGGGAAATTATATGGGGGGATATTGATTGAGAGGGTAAAGACATGTACAGAGCATCAGATTGGGGAAGAGCAGTGTGGTTTAAGAGGTGGTAGAGGATGTGTGGATCAGGTGTTTGCTTTGAAGAATGTATGTGAGAAATACTTAGGAAAACAGATGGATTTGTATGTAGCATTTATGGATGTGGAGAAGGTATATGATAGAGTTGATAGAGATATTTTGTGGAAGGCATTAAGAGTATATGGTGTGAGAGGTAATATGGTAGAAGCAGTGAAAAGTTTTAATCAAGGATGTAAGGCATGTGTACAAGTAGGAAGAGAGGGAAGTGATTGGTTCCCAGTGAATATTGGTTTGCGGCAGGGGTGCATGATGTCTCCATGGTTATTTAATTTGTTTATGGATGGGGTTGTTAGGGAGGTGAATGCAAGAGTTTTGGAGAGAGGGTCAAGTATGAAGTCTGTTGTGGATGAGAGGGCTTGGGAAGTGAGTCAGTTGTTCGCTGATGATATAGCACTTGTGGCTGATTCAGGTGAGAAACTGCAGAAGTTGGTGACTGAGTTTGATAAAGTGTGTGAAAGAAGAAAGTTGAGAGTCATTGTGAATAAGAGTAAGGAAATTTGGCTCAGTAGGGTTGAGGGACAAGTCAATTGGGAGGTAAGTTTGAATGGAGAAAAACTGGAGGAAGTGAAGTGTTTTAGATATCTTGTAGTGGATTTAGCAGCAGTTTGAACCATGGAAGTGAGTTACAGGATGGGGGAGGGGGTGAAGGTTCTGGGAGTGTTGAAGAATGTGTGGAAAGCAAGATCGTTATCTCGGAAAGCAAAAATGGGTATGTTCGAAGGAATAGTGGTTCCAACAGTGTTATATGGTTGTAAGGCATGGGCTATAGATAGGGTTGTGCAGAGGAGGGTGGATGTGTTGGAAATGAGATGTTTGAGGACAATATGTGGTGTGAGGTGGTTTGATTAAGTAATGAAAGGGTAAGAGAGATGTGTAGTAATAAAAAGAGTGTGGTTGAGAGAGCAGAAGAGGATGTATTGAAATGGTTTGTTCACATGGAGAGAATGAGTGAGGAAAGATTGACCAAGAGGATATATGTGTCAGAGGTGGAGGGAACTAGGAGAAGTGGGAGACCAAATTGGAGGTGGAAGGATGGAGTGAAAAAGATTTTGAGCAATCGGTGCCTGAACATACAGGAGGGTGAAAGGCATGCAAGGAATAGCGTGAATTAGAATGATGTTGTATACTGGGGTCGATGTGCTGTTAGGGGATTGAACCAGGGCATGTGAAGCATCTGGGGTAAACCATGGAAAGTTTTGTGGGGCCTAGATGTGGAAAGGGAGCTGTGGTTTCGGTGCATTACACATGACACCGTGTGGCGGGGTGGTGATGGGAATGGATGAAGGCAGCAAGTATGGATATGTACATGTGTATATATGTATATGTCTGTGTATGTATATATATATATGTATACATTGGAATGTATAGTTATGTATAAGTGCTTGTGTGGGTGTTTATGCTTATACATGTGTATGTGGGTGGGTTGGACCATTCTTTCATCTGTTTCCTTGCGCTATCTCACTAATGTGGGAGACAGCGACTAAGTATAATGAATAAGATAAATAACTTATCATGCATAATGTATCATGCATATTTTGTTAATACCACAGCAAAATGCCATTCAGTTTGTATCCTACTAGCTGCCAAAGTATGTTAGTGGTCACTGCCCTTGCATTATTTACCATGTTCACAGTAAGTATAAGCATTTCACTATGTCTGGATAGAACGCTTAAGATGATTTTGAGAGTACAAGATATAAGGCTGTTACTCATGAATTTAATTAGAGGTGCTTAGAAGGTTTGATACTGGTCAGACACTAAGGATTACAGCGATATGTGTGGATCCCTCAGTTTCATTCTTCCCTTTATGTTTTTGTAAGTTGAATAATCTTATCATTATGTTTTTTGACAAATCTGTTAACCCATTGACTGTTGATATGCTGTACACAGCATGGGTCACCTCTGGCAGTGGACTGTAGTGTGCTTTACATAGTTTGGGGTATTTAAGACTCCTGGGCTTGATAAATAACAGAGTAGTGAGTCAAGAAGGAATGATGTGGAACTCAAACATTATTTTCACATCTTTTGCACATATTTTTTCTATTCAGTTGCTCAGTAACCATCATTTTTTCACTGACAAGTTAATGAAGAAAATGTGGGTGAATGATGCATATAGGTATTTACTGGTAATGGAACTTGTATTATTGGAAATTCTAACATGATTGGATTGTGATTTTTTTCATACTTGATCAACATGTCTTGCGTTAGTAAGGTTGTGCTTAGAACAGACAAAGAAAAGCTACATCCAATCACATCCATGCTCTAGCTGTCACATATATACGTAGTGATATATTATGTGTATATTATATAGTTTGGGATGCATTGTACACCTTACAGCATTGCAGCAAGAACACTTATTCATTTAGTAAGCTTCCTATTCATGCAGGTAACATGATACTGTATTAATATGTGAAGACAAAAGCTAATAGATTTTTTTTTTTTTGCAAATTGCCATACTGAGGGCACTAAATGCCTAGAGTAGTCACAGTCATTGGGTTTAATATTGACTGCATTACTTGTGTTGTGGCAGAAGTTGTTGAATCAGATAATTCAGAAGATGATTTAGTGCCCATCCTTTTTCCTTCTAGTTACCCTCAGTCCATCCCATTCCACTCCAGCAGTATTTAAGACCCTCAATCACTATGTTTCAGCACAGTGCCATTTTAGCCATGTTTGTAATGAATATTATCTATTATACATGTATGTTCATATATATATATATATATATGTATGTGAGTGGATGTGTCTTCCTTTGTCAGTTTCCTGGTGCTGCCTCACTAATGTTGGAAACAGCAATCAAGTATGAAAAAAATTACATATATTATATCATGAGAATATGGTAATGCATGTTGGTGGTAAGCTGTTTTAGGTCCAGTGTACCCTAGATGTGACCAAACCGTGGCTTGCGAATTGCATGTGTTCCTTAGAAACTTAAAGTGCAGCTCTCAGGAAAAATATTGGCTGAACAAATTTTGCATCTCAGTACCAAATAGAAATAAGAGAAAAACAACTGAAATTGAGAGTTTTCGATGTTGTAGTGAAGGCATATGTCCCATGGTAAGTAAAGATACTTAAGATTTAAATCCTAATGCTAGAGTTGGGCTAGGTTTCAGTCAGCAGTGGTGAGGGGGAGCAATGGAGGGAGATCAAGGGAGGTGGAGGTGGTTAAGAAACTTTCAGGTGGACAGGAATAATGGGAGGGTATCTTCTCACTGCATGCAATGCACTGGGATGGTAGAGCCTAGCAGGGTCCTTAGTGGGTAAAGGCAGTGGGTGGACAAACACGAGGTGGGAAACTGCATGGAAAAAGTCAGTTGCTGTGTGCTTCGTGTTAAATGTCATTATCAAAGGTCTCTTAAAAACAGCTGTTAGTTGAAATTGTGCCCTTAAATCTTGATGACATGCATTTCAGCATATCTTGTGTTCTTGACTTTCATATGATTTAAGCTGAATGTGGTCAATTTAACAATTTGTACTGTCAAGCTCACGTGTATGATGATAAGCTTTTTAAGTGTCTACTTATGAGTCAAGAAACATTTGATTGTCTGCTGAACAAACTAGAAGTGAGACTGACGAGAACTACAACTAACTTCAGAGAACAAATCAATTACTCAGAATAATCATGGGCCTTCTTATCACTGATTCCATATATTCTTGGGCATATTAATCTTTTTTTTTTTTTTTAATTTTCCAAAAGAAGGAACAGAGGGGGCCAGGTGAGGATATTCCAAAAAAGGCCCAGTCCTCTGTTCTTAACGCTACCTCGCTAACGTGGGAAATGTCGAATAGTTTAAAAGAAAAGTTTAAAATTAATCTGATTATGGCATTTGAAAATTATTATTGTCATATTTCCCGTTTTCCTTAACCAAGGATTAGCACATTATTACTATTTACCTATACATGTGTATGGGGGTGGGTTGGGCCATTTCTTTCTTCTGTTTCCTTGCGCTGCCTCGCAAATGCGGGAGACAGCGACAAAGCAAAATGAAAAAAAAAAACCTAACTTATGCCTAGCACATAATCAGTGGATCAAAATAATCATGGTGTACATATCAGTGATTCAACACTGCAAGATTAGATAGTTCTAAATGTTTTTTCATGATTCCTATATTTTTGTGTAGGAGTCAGTAGGGTCCCACAGTGCTCTCCTGCGGAAGATGGCTCCAATAATTACATCACTAGTCATATTGTAATGATCTGTGAGAAAACACAACTGATCTTGAAAAATTCATAGTTGTTATTAATATGGTGTCCTGTGGGCCTCAAAGTGATTTTTACCAACATGTTGGTTCATATAGAGGGGAGTAGGGTGGGTTAGCTGCTGTTAGGATAGCCACCACATAAGGTACTTATGTGTTTTACCTTTCATCCAGTAAGCAACTCGCTACTCTCTACTCTCCTAGTGAATAGCTTGCAGTGTGAATATATTGAGAGAGGTCAGAGATAACTTAATACATCTTGGTCTCAGGTCACTTGGGACATAACCCTCATACTACAATACAGTATTACAAAGTTTTGATGTCCAGATCTGGTGGGTATACTTATGATGCATGTTTATCTTTACAGTTCATAAACATAAGTTGAATTTAGAAATTTTTAGATCCCTTTAAAAATTTTGTGAATGTAAATGACATCATCAGAGTGTAGGAAACAAAGGTATAAAGATGAAAGAAGGAATTCTGAGCTCGAATGGTTGGAAAATCATGCATTTTGTGTTACAGGCAGGAAACCTTTGTGCCATATGTGCAACATATCTCTATCTTGTTACAGAGACAGTACAGAAGTCACCATAATTCATAGGTTAGGTACCAGAAACCTCCACAAATTACCAGGTTGTGAATCCTAGATTAATCAGTTTAAATGGAAATAGATAGATAGGTTCTGGAGGACGAAAATATGCATAAACTGTTCTAAAACTGCTTTAAGTAACTTTGAGTATCATAACACATATACATGAGTAACCTGCAGTCTCATTAACTATCAACCCAAGATTTTTGGCCAAAACATCCTTCATATATCATATATCTCCAGTAACAGTCGACTTCAATATTTTCAGAGACTTAGGAACACTGAAGTGACTGAATGAGAGGTTCTTACTAGTCAAATGATAAAGCTCAGAGACTGTGAGAGTAAGCCGTTTACAATTGTCAGCAAAATACATCATTTGAAACATTTATATACAGTACGTTATGGACCCATATCCAGGATTTGTCATTGATCAAGAAGAGTAATGGTTTTAGAGCAGACCTTTGTGGCACTCAGCTGGTCACTTTGTTCCATTTAGAAAAACTGCTTTAACATGCATTTCTATTCCTTCCCACTGAGATAGTTTTCTATCCATCGAAGGAGTTTCCCCCTTATTCCCTCATGGTGATTCAACTTCCTAATCAGCTTCCCATGCGGTATAGTGTCAAATGCTATCAGGTAGTCCAGATACAAACAGTCTACCCTGCCTTCCCTTTTGTTTAAGACTGAGCATACTTTCTTGTAGAACTCTTAAGAGGTTTGTTACACATGACCTTCTTTCCCTAAAACTATGCTGTCTTTCACATAGGGAATTTCTCTTTAGTAGAAAGTCATCCACTTTTTATTAATCTTTTCCAGAACAGTACACACCACACTTGTTAGTGAGACTGGTTTGTGGATCTGTGTTTGTTGCTGGTTTCCTTTCTTAGATGTAATGATGTTTGCCCTTTTCCATTCCCTTTCAGCAAAAGTTTCTTTATTTTCCTACATATTGAAGCGGTGGAACTTGCTAGTGTCTCATGTCTTTCCCAATAACTATGATTAGGGACATTCTAAAAGACAAGTTTTTTACTTCCTCCAAAATTTGTAAATACTCTCTCTTGTCTCTTCTTTTTACATTTTATAATCCTTTATATATTTTAGTTAAGGCCTGCCCATGATGTGGACTTATGTCCATAACTGGAGCCTCCAGTGTAAAAAAACTTAGACCGGCAAATGGAAAGTGATCCCTATATTGGAAATTAGATAAAATAGGCATTGGGATATTGGCATATTGAGAGGTCTGTAAGAAGAAGAAAGTTAGCTCGTTTGAGAGAAGCATGAGTGTTTGGTCATTTGAGAGAAGAATGACTTTGAAACATTGAGTCTTGGAGGAGATAACAGAATTATGGAAGATTGTTATCTTAGGCAGTGTGTATGCATGGGTCTTCATACTTGTTAGTGGGAGAAGATGTGTAAGGAGATATATATTTATTACCTGTTACTTCAGAATTCTATCTTACTCAGTATTTTGCTATTGTCTTCTCCAGGGTGGTCTCTGAAAAACGCTTTCCAATTATTTCACAGTGTGCAAGGTATGTATACAAAGAATGTTTGGATTTGTGATACAGGTAGCAAAGTTGATTTAATTATTTTGCCTCTTTATTATGAGAGGAGAGCATGAAATTCAGTATATAACTTAGAGAAGTTCAATTATCTGTTTACCTACCAATATAGTGCTTGTAAATCAGCCTTGAATTATCAACACCATAGAAATCATAACTAATGAAATACAATTGAGACAGTAATGGTGTTGGCAAAATGATTAAAGGGAATTGTGGTATGCGAAGAAGATTGGTGGAAGGAATGCGTATGTGTTGACTTAGAGAGGTAGGTGATGGGGACACAGAAATTAGATGGAAGGATCCAGAAAGGAATTGATTGTGTGAAAGTTAGTACATGAGAAATTTTGAGGAGCATTGCCATTACTGATTTTGAAAAGAAATGATCCTCTAATGACTGTTTTTCCTGCAGGGAATCTTAGTTTTGAAGCTAGGTGGATAGTGAGGTGTGTGTGATAGTACTAATATTTTGTACATACTAAAACAAATTGTCCTCAAACATCTCATTTCCAACACATCCACCCTCCTCCGCACAACTCTATCCATAGCCCACGCCTCGCTACCATATAACATTGTTGGAACCACTATTCCTTCAAACATACCCATTTTTGCTTTCCAAGATAATGTTCTCGACTTCCACACATTCTTCAACGCTCCCAGAACTTTCGCCCCCTCCCCCACCCTATGATTCACTTCCACTTCCATGCTTCCATCCGCTGCCAAATCCACTCCCAGATATCTAAAACACTTCACTTCCTCCAGTTTTTCTCAATTCAAACCTACCTCCCAATTGACTTGTCCCTCAACCCTACTGTACCTAATAACCTTGCTCTTACCCTAATAATAGGGTAAGAGAGACGTGTGGTAATAAAAAGAGTGTGGTTGAGAGAGCAGAAGAGGGTGTTTTGAAATGGTTTGGTCACATGGAGAGAATGAGTGAGGAAAGATTGACCAAGAGGATATATGTGTCAGAGGTGGAGGGAACGAGGAGAAGTGGGAGACCAAATTGGAGGTGGAAAGATGGAGTGAAAAAGATTTTGAGTGATTGGGGCCTGAACATACAGGAGGGTGAAAGGCGTGCAAGGAGTAGAGTGAATTGGAACGATGTGGTATACCGGGGTCAACGTGCTGACAATGGATTGAACCAGGGCATGTGAAGTGTCCGGGGTAAACCATGGAAAGTTCTGTGGGGCCTGAATGTGGAAAGGGAGCTCTGGTTTCGGTGCATTATTACATGACGGCTAGAGACTGAGTGTGAACGAATGGGGCCTTTGTTGTCTTTTCCTATCGCTACCTCACACACATAAGGGGGGAGGGGGTTGGTATTGCATGTGTGACGGGATGGTGATGGGAATGAATAAGGGCAGACAGTATGTATTATGTACATGTGTATATATGTATATGTCTGTGTGTATATATATATGTATACATTGAGATGTATAGGTATGTATATTTGTGTGTGTGGATGTGTATGTATATACATGTGTATGTGGGTGGGTTGGGCCATTCTTTCGTCTGTTTCCTTGTGCTACCTTTGTCGCGGGAGACAGCGACAAAGCAAAATACATAAATATAAATAATTATTCTTATTATTTTGCTTTGTCGCTGTCTCCCGCGTTTGTTTTTGGTCATTTTGTTTATTTCATCTTCTTACCATCTAAAGCTTGTTTAAAATCTGTGCTTTCTTCTCTCAGATTTAGTGACTGTGGTTTCATTCATATGCACCTTTCCCAGAGCATTTCTGAAATGTTTGATTTTCAATGTTTGCATTGTGTTCACCTCTCACTATAGTCTTTCTTTGTCCATGCTCCCATGTCATGTATTTGAGGCATATTCAAAATTTTAGTATGGGCTCCTTCAGGTCTTATACTCTGGTAAATAATCTAAGGAAAGTAGTATAAGGTTTCCTTTTATGTCTAGCTCTTGAGATTCCAGAACTAAGTGTTTTCACTCCTTCATTCATCATACTCCTGTAAATTCAGCTATTCTTGACCACTTCATGAATATACTGTATGTATCTTTATATGGTTGCAAGGCATGGGCTATTGATAGGGTTGTACAGAGGATGGTGGATGTGTTGGAAATGAAATGTTTGAGGATAATGTGTGGTGTGAGGTGGTTTGATTGAGTAAGTAATGAAAGGGTAAGAGAGATGTGTGGAAATAAAAAGAGTGTGGTTGAGAGAGCAGAAGAGGGTGTGTTAAAGTGGTTTGGACATATGGAGAGAATAAGTACGGAAAGATTGACAAAGAGGATATATGTGTCAGGGATGGAGGGAACAAAGAGAAGCAGGAGACCAAATTTGAGTTGGAAGGATGGAGTGTGAAAGATTTTGAGTGATTAGGAGTCTTCAGTGAACATACAGGAGGGTGAAAGACATGCAAAGAATAGAGTGAATTGGATTGATATGGTATACCAGGGTTGATATGCTGTCAATGGACTGAACCAGGGCATGTGAAATGTCGAGGGTAAACCATGGAATGGTGTGTGGCGCCTGGGTGTGGATAAGGAGCTGTGATTTTGGTGCATGACACATGACAGCTAGAGATTGAGTGTGAACAAATGTGGCCTTTTTTGTCTGTTTTCCTGGCACTACCTTGCTTAAGGAGGGAGTAGCAATGCTGTTTCCAGTGGGGCATAATAGCACTAGGAATGGATGAAGGCAAGCAAGAATGTGTACATGTGTATATATTTATTACTTTGTGTATGTATATGTATGTATATGTTGATATAGGGAGCAAATGGGAACTTCAGTGAAGGGCACAAATGGGGAGGTGATAACAAGTAGTGGTGATGTGAGAAGGAGATGGAGTGAGTATTTTGAAGGTTTGTTGAATGTGTTTGATGATAGAGTGGCAGATATAGGGTGTTTTGGTCGAGGTGATGTGCAAAGTGAGAGGGTTAGGGAAAATGATTTGGTAAACAGAGAAGAGGTAGTAAAAGCTTTGCGGAAGATGAAAGCCGGCAAGGCAGCAGGTTTGGATGGTATTGCAGTGGAATTTATTAAAAAAGGAGGTGACTGTATTGTTGACTGGTTGGTAAGGTTATTTAATGTATGTATGACTCATGGTGAGGTGCCTGAGGATTGGCGGAATGCGTGCATAGTGCCATTGTACAAAGGCAAAGGGGATAAGAGTGAGTGCTCAAATTACAGAGGTATGAGTTTGTTGAGTATTCCTGGTAAATTATATGGGAGGGTATTGATTGAGAGGGTGAATGCATGTACAGAGCATCAGATTGGGGAAGAGGAATGTGGTTTCAGAAGTGGTAGAGGATGTGTGGATCAGGTGTTTGCTTTGAAGAATGTTCGTGAGAAATACTTAGAAAAGCAAGTGGATTTGTATGTAGCATATATGGATCTGGAGAAGGCATATGATAGAGTTGATAGAGATGCTCTGTGGAAGGTATTAAGAATATATGGTGTGGGAGGCAAGTTGTTAGAAGCAGTGAAAAGTTTTTATCGAGGATGTAAGGCATGTGTACGTGTAGGAAGAGAGGAAAGTGATTGGTTCTCAGTGAATGTAGGTTTGCGGCAGGGATGTGTGATGTCTCCATGGTTGTTTAATTTGTTTATGGATGGGGTTGTTAGGGAGGTGAATGCAAGAGTTTTGGAAAGAGGGGCAAGTATGAAGTCTGTTGTGGATGAGAGAGCTTGGGAAGTGAGTCAGTTGTTGTTCGCTGATGATACAGCACTAGTGGCTGATTCATGTAAGAAACTGCAGAAGCTGGTGACTGAGTTTGGTAAAGTGTGTGAAAGAAGAAAGTTAAGAGTAAATGTGAATAAGAGCAAGGTTATTAGGTACAGTAGGGTTGAGGGTCAAGTCAATTGGGAGGTAAGTTTGAATGGAGAAAAACTGGAGGAAGTAAAGTGTTTTAGATATCTGGGAGTGGATCTGGCAGCGGATGGAACCATGGAAGGGGAAGTGAATCGTAGGGTGGGGGAGGGGGCGAAAATCCTAGGAGCCTTGAAGAATGTGTGGAAGTCGAGAACATTATCTCGGAAAGCAAAAATGGGTATGTTTGAAGGAATAGTGGTTCCAACAATGTTGTATGGTTGCAAGGCTCCCCCACCCTATGATTCACTTCCGCTTCCATGGTTCCATCCGCTGCCAGATCCACTCCCAGATATCTAAAACACTTTACTTCCTCCAGTTTTTCTCCATTGAAACTTACCTCCCAATTGACTTGACCCTCAACCCTACTGTACCTAATAACCTTGCTCTTATTCACATTTACTCTTAACTTTCTTCTTTCACACACTTTACCAAACTCAGTCACCAGCTTCTGCAGTTTTGCACCCGAATCAGCCCCAACTCTGTATCATCTGCAAACAACAACTGACTCACTTCCCAAGCTCTCTCATCCACAACAGACTTCATATGTATATGTATATGTGCGTGTATGGGCATTTACGCATATATGTGTGTATATGAGTGGATGGGCCATTCTTTGTCTCTTTCTTGGCACTACCTCACTGATGCGGTAGATGTCGATCAAGTATAAATTAAACAGATAGAATCTTTCTTTTACTTCCCTTTCCATAACGTCTATCTTAAAACTCTTTACATTGCCAGAAGATTTCAGTGTAGTCTTTATGTTCATTTTTTAAATTCTTTCCACATTTTATGCATTCACTTTGAATTAGCTCCACAGTCCAAATATCATTCCTGAAAAGAGCTTATTTCTTACATTTTTATCATATTTATTCCAATTTATTTTCTTGATGTGGCAGCACTCATCCTTTTCAAATATTCTGATTATATTACTGCAAATGGTTGCCGTCTGCTTCATTAAAAGGGTAGGCAGATTAGATTGGTAGACTTCTTTAAGCCTTTGCATGCATAAATGAATGTTGTGCCATTTCCCAAAGTGTCAAAATTTTCCAACAAAAAATGAAATTATCACATTTTCTATTGCTTTTTCATGATGAACTTTTAATTTATTTTCCATATCTGGCACAAGAATTCTCAAATACATGTAGCTTTTACAGATACTACAAGTGGTAAATGTCCTCAACTTAATGGGGTTCCATATAGCTGACAGATTGTAAACAATATACTTTGCTCTATAAGGCCCAGCAGTCTTCATAGGTCTATCTACCTAAAAGATGATGTAGAACATATTTATGAACATCAGAGGGTACTATAATATCCATAAATTGCTTACAAACAGAAAAAAATACTTGCAAAGCATTGTTCAAGTATATAGAAAAAACAGGGATGCTAAACTCTTAACTCATATATACATCTTAGCAGCTTATTACAAATGTCAGTCTTATATGGGTATATAAAATCATAGATAATATAATATTGATTGGATGAGCAATAATGGTATCAGGAAGAATATCATTAGTTCATATATCTATTCATGTTGTGGTGTTCCAGCCTGTTGTCAGCAAACTCAGTAGTTGTGCAACAGCTTGACAGACAGCAGCATGTTTGGACATTTGGCAGAGATTTAAAGGACAAGATAAGATTTCTGCATGTCAGCTCCAAGAGGAAATTTAATGGCATTTGTTAGACATGCTCTTTCGTCAAGTCTGATTATTATAAATGTCAGGGTGGATATACCCACATGGCATGCCCAAAGGGTTAATGAAACTTTTGTTTTGCTCTTGAAGCTCCAGTATCGTAGGTTTTTTGTATGGTCTGAAGGCAGACAGTTTGAGAAAAATTCTCTCTGACTTTGATGTTTGAATTTGGGAAAAGATATACTTGGTGACTATAAACAGCATTAATGAAAATATAAGGAAAGTTAAACACTCAGGTAAACTGAAGCAGTGTACACCTATCTATCTACTTATATGTCTGATGCTTGTTCCCACCTGGAATCGTTAAGGAGGTGACCACGGCAGTAGAGTCTCCATAAATAGAGAACTCCAGTTCTGCTTCTTAGCCTTCTTTAGTGCCTCACCCTTGAAAGACCATTGTAATGTTTGCAGGGGTCCTATCAAATGTTCCTACTGGGTACTTCTACCTAATAATGCTCCTACCTACAACTTTTACTTAATATTTTGATCTAATCCTCCTGCTTAAAAATTCCTACCTACTACTTCCGTTTATTGCTCCTACCATTTTGCCAAAAGGCAGGGCTAGTGCATAGTGCTCACTACAGGAAAATCTAGAGTTACAAAGAACGATGTCTGTGGGTTGTGTTGTCAGGTGTTTTGTATGATAGGGAGAGATTGTATGTTTGTGGACAGAATGCCAGTAGTCCACTTGTGGATGAGGCAGAATGAAGAGACAGCAACCAACTTTGGTCAGAGGAGATCATCTGAAGTGCTGGCTCACTATTTAGCCATCACTAACCCTCTTGAAACTCAGGCAGGTAGTACTGGCAATATACCTTCCTGGTCATTGGCTGCCTACCATCTACTATCAATATACATTACTTTACACTTAGAAATGTTGTATTTGAGTTACCATCATGACTTAGAGGTACAAGAAGAGATTTTGTATTTGAGTTACCATCATGACTGAGAGGTACAAGAGTGGTTGGCATGGTGGGTGGGAGGCTGGAAATCCTCCCCTTTTGGATGAATGCTTCCTAAAAGTGAAAAAAACAATGAGCCATGTAAAGATATTTCTTGAAAGGCATAGTCCTCTGTTCCTGGTACTACTTTGCTAAGACAGAAGGGACAAGCATACAGAAAAAAGATAAACTTTAAATTTCTTTAATTGAACTCAGGCTTTTTCCCCATTTTTGTAAAGATACAGCAGAGTATCTTAGTGATGATTTAGGTTTAAGAAGAAGAATTTTTTTTATGTATTCAGAACTGATAAATTCTAAAGTTTATGCTTATAGATTGATTTTCTTTTAGGCTGCAGAAAATCATGGACCTGAGTATTAAAGTACATGGAGAGCTGAATAGTTTGTATGACATGGTATTTGCCTTCATTGAGAGTGGTCGTGTCAAACAAGCCAAAAAGCTTCTAGAGGTTAGTAACTACTGTTTAAGATGCTTAGTGTTTGGAGATACAGAATTCAAATATATTGCTTTATGTGGAATAAATGGGGTCTTGAAGTGAAGCAGCTGAGTATGAATAAAGAAAAGATGAGTGCAAATCTCCAACCCCCATCTTTCATAACTTCTGTATTTGGCATATCTTGCATACCAAGCTTGTTTGTACGTGATGTGATTGGAACAGTTTATGTGAGGGACTTTTATGATTGGAACGGTTTATGTGATGAACTTTCTAATTTTAAAGACTTAATCTCATGGTTAGGTTATTTGAAAAAATCTGATGTAGTTGTGTGTACTAAACATGAGCAGTTCATTTGCAAGTTATGGCATCTGTGGAAGAATCTTCAGTGATTATCCTACTTTACTCCTTTACATGGCTTGTATTTTATGTTGGGTAATAGTGTTTTCTAAAGGATATAATGTCAGAAGATGGATTTAGAAGAAAAAGTCAACATCATCTTTACAAATCAATTGTGAGCTTGAAATGAAAATTTTTACTTATACTTTACCCAGTTTTTGTTTATTGTTTTTCTGTAAGAAATCCAGGTATCATTTGTATCCACAAAATAATGATAGAGCACCCATGCTAACACTTTCATAAATCGGTTAGGTTCAGAAGATGCACTGTAAGTTGTTAGTATGCATATATAGTTTGTTAGTTATGCAAAATTAATGCCTTTTTAAAAGTTGAAATAGGAAAACAAAACTTAGAATTTTCAAATTGCTTGAGAGTGGCAAGTGTGGTGTTTCCCACGGTGTGTATAAATCTAGCTTACACACACTTTAGAGTAATGCAGAGAAAATTTAAAATGCTCTAGCTAAGTAAAGATCTTGTATGTTAGGAGTAAAACAGGAGTGAGGAATCCTTTGATTGAAAAAACTAAAAAAATGCTGGCTATATAGGTGGAACATTAAGATAAGAAATAGATGCCTTTAAGCTCAAGTATTATCTGTGGAAAAGCTCCCATGTCCACATGGTATTTAGAAAATGAGCAAGTACACTTTTTCCTCTTATACTAATCTATTTACATAGATTAAGAATAGTAATAATCCCAGAAGAAAATCCTGTGGCACTCTGCTGGTGACTTCATCTTACTTAAGAACGCTACTATGACTAGTGTCCTTTGTTCCCTTCCATGTAGATAATATGTCTATCAAAGGAGTTTTTCATTATTCCTGCCTGATCTCTTAATCTGCCTCTCCTGCAGAACATTGTCACATGCTTCCTTGCAGTCCAGTTACAGACAGTCCACCCAGCCTTCCCTTTTTTCTAAGACAGAGCTCACTCTTGTAGAAATCTAAGAGTTTGTTACAAATGATTTCCTTTTGTAAAACTATGCTGTCTTTCAATTAGGTTGTTTCTCCCTTTGTAGAAAATCATCCATTTCCTTTCTCTCTGCAAAAGTTTTCATTGTTGTGCAACTCATCACTTGGCTTAATGGTACAATCTTGTCAGTGTGCTCTTTGAATTTTAGATTATTATTTATGAGAATTCCCACATTTTTGATATATTTTCTCAGCATGTGTCATTTTCTTCATGATATCTTTCCCTTTTGGGCCTTTGTAGGGAGGAAGTTGATGGTTTGTTAATCATTCCTTCACTTGATTATTCTAATTTCTCTTTATTAAATTCCATTAGGTTCTCTGGTCCATATATAGATACTGCTTAGGTCTTTTTGTATCTTTTCTTTCATTATTTCCAGTCCTATTGCCTTACTTAGTCTTGTGTTATCTGCAAAAGATTTAACTAAACTGTATTTTCTTGTCTGTATGTGAGGTCATTATTACATATGGAATTAAGGCTTGCTCCATTCCTCATGGTACTCCAGAAATAACATTTTCTGATTTTGAAATGGTTTTATTTGCCACCATTCAGAATTTTATGATAGCTACAAACTCTTTAGTCCATTTTCTTAATGTACTTTTGATATCTAGTTTTGCCACTAAAGCAGATGCTTTAGTGAAGTCTAGGAAAACAGTATCCATCCTCTTTCCATTTATTATAGTTTTATATATATCATTGTAGCTACGTAATAGTTTTGTACGTATGCTTTTACTTGGTACCAGTCCTTTACTGGCTTTCATTTATGACATTCTTTTTTTACATTTTGAACTTTTACCATTAACTTTGATTATTCAAAACTTAAGGTCAGTTAGTCTGTACTGTTATGGAGTTTCCTTTGAGCTCCCTTTGTGTATTGGTATTGCATATGCCATTTTATGTACATTGTAGTTGTGATGTTAGTTTGAGATGCTGCTGTTGTTTTTTCTTCTTTTGGAGTGTAGCCGGTATGCCATGAGGATAGAATTAAGTAGACTTATGGGTAATGGCATATGATAGAGTTGATAGAGATGCTCTGTGGAAGGTATTAAGAATATATGGCGTGGGAGGCAAGTTGTTAGAAGCAGTGAAAAGTTTTTATCGAGGATGTAAGGCATGTGTACGTGTAGGAAGAGAGGAAAGTGATTGGTTCTCAGTGAATGTAGGTTTGCGGCAGGGGTGTGTGATGTCTCCATGGTTGTTTAATTTGTTTATGGATGGGGTTGTTAGGGAGGTGAATGCAAGAGTTTTGGAAAGAGGGGCAAGTATGAAGTCTGTTGTGCATGAGAGAGCTTGGGAAGTGAGTCAGTTGTTGTTCGCTGATGATACAGCGCTGGTGGCTGATTCATGTGAGAAACTGCAGAAGCTGGTGACTGAGTTTGGTAAAGTGTGTGAAAGAAGAAAGTTAAGAGTAAATGTGAATAAGAGCAAGGTTATTAGGTACAGTAGGGTTGAGGGTCAAGTCAATTGGGAGGTAAGTTTGAATTGAGCAAAACTGGAGGAAGTAAAGTGTTTTAGATATCTGGGAGTGGATCTGGCAGCGGATGGAACCATGGAAGCGGAAGTGAATCATAGGGTGGGGGAGGGGGCGAAAATCCTGGGAGCCTTGAAGAATGTGTGGAAGTCGAGAACATTATCTCGGAAAGCAAAAATGGGTATGTTTGAAGGAATAGTGGTTCCAACAATGTTGTATGGTTGCAAGGCGTGGGCTATGGATAGAGTTGTGCGCAGGAAGGTGGATGTGCTGGAAATGAGATGTTTGAGGACAATGTGTGGTGTGAGGTGGTTTGATTGAGTAAGTAATGTAAGGGTAAGAGAGATGTGTGGAAATAAAAAGAGCGTGGTTGAGAGAGCAGAAGAGGGTGTTTTGAAATGGTTTGGTCACATGGAGAGAATGAGTGAGGAAAGATTGACCAAGAGGATATATGTTTCGGAGGTGGAGGGAACAAGGAGAAGTGGGAGACCAAATTGGAGGTGGAAAGATGGAGTGAAAAAGATTTTGTGTGATCGGGGCCTGAACATGCAGGAGGGTGAAAGGAGGGCAAGGAATAGAGTGAATTGGATTGATGTGGTATACCGGGGTTGACGTGCTGTCAGTGGATTGAATCAGGGCATGTGAAGCGTCTGGGGTAAACCATGGAAAGTTGTGTGGGGCCTGGATGTGGAAAGGGAGCTGTGGTTTTGGGCATTATTGTATGACAGCTAGAGACTGAGTGTGAACGAATGGGGCCTTTGTTGTCTTTTCCTAGTGCTACCTCGCACACATGAGGGGGGAGGGGATGGTATTCCATGTGTGGCGAGGTGGCGATGGGAATGAATAAAGGCAGACCGTGTGAATTGTGTGCATGGGTATATATGTATGTGTCTGTGTGTATATATATATGTGTGTACATTGAGATGTATAGGTATGTATATTTGTGTGTGTGGACGTGTATGTATATACATTGTGTATGGTGGTGGGTTGGGCCATTTCTTTTGTCTTTTTCCTTGCGCTACCTCGCAAACGCTGGAGACAGCGACAAAGCAAAATAAATAAATAAATATAAATAAATAAATGGGTAATGGACTTGAACATTCAGAAAGATAGGAGCTATGCATCAGATAGAATTGGAACAGTGTGGTACATGGAGGGTGAATAGCTGGTAATGGAACAACCTAGGGCCTGTGAAGTTATCAATTAAACTGTAGAGCAGTCTGTGGAGCTTGGCTGTTGATGATAATCCCTGGTTCAGTATATCATACATGACAGGTAAGAGACTAGATGTGGATGTTACTGCAGCCCTTTGTTTGTGCCATAGTAATTATTTGATTATACAACCCTAGGTGGGCAAAGGAGAGTCCTTTGGATATAATTGTGTTGTAAAGGGCAGTTGGTGGGATATCTGATCACTTCTTGGTGGAGGCGAGTGTAAGTTTGTGTTGGCTTTAGAACACTGGAAATGACATGGATAGGAAGAGGTTGGTAAAAGTGAGTTATCTTGAGAAAGAGGTGTGTTTTTGTAAATACCAGAAAAGGTTGGGTGAGGATTGGCAAAAGGTAAGAGTAAACGAAACTAGGGGAGTGGATGAAGAGTGGAAGGTATTTAGGGATGCATTGCTTTTGTGTGCATATGGAAAGTTGGATATGGGCAATTGAGAAGGAAAATGAATGGAGGAATGAGGAAATTAAGTTGCCAGTGAAAGAGAAAAGGGAGATGTATGGGCAGTATCTACAGGGAAGGAGTGAGAAAATGGAAAATGTACAAGAGAAAGCAGGAGGAGGGCAAGAGGAAGGTGCTGGGGAAAAAAAAGTGGGCTGAGGAGAGATGGGGTGAGAGAGCATCAGCAAATCTCCTGGAGAATAAGAAAACATTTTAGGAGGAGGTGTTTAATGTGAGGAGAACAAGAGAGCAAATGAGAGCATCATTAGGAGGAGCAGATGGGGTGTGGTAATAGGCAAAGAAGAAATGAAGGAGATGGAGTGAGTATTTTGAAGATCTGTTGAAGGTTTTTGGTAATGGAGTGGCAGATGTGGGTTGCTAGGATGTGGAAGCATGTCTAGCATACAGTTATGGTAAATAGCGTGGTGAAAAGAGATGAGTTGTGGAAAGCCTTGTGTGATGAAGTTTGGTAAAGCATCTAGAGTGGTTGGATTCTTGTTGAATTTCTCATAAAATGAGTTAACAGCATTGTTGATTGGTTATTCGGGATTTTCAGTGTATTTATTGGTTATGCTCTCTGAAATAATCTTCCTCGTTAGATGTAGACATTTCACAAGATTTCAGAACCTAACAGTAGTACAAAGGCTTGTACATCCTCTTTCGACCATGCCGGAGCAGAAACTGTCCTAGGTATTAAAGGGAAAGTTAGGGGTGCCTTGTGGTTAAGGGGGCTTTGTGGGAATGATTGGCCTAGGTAGCAAGAGGCATGCTCAACAACTCTTCTTATGTTATCTTGTCTTGATAATTCTTTCATATTGATTTGATTGATAATAAGATGTGCTGTAAAGTTACCTGGGAGAGATTAAAGTTATTGATATTAGCAATTGAGACGGATTCAATGACATTACAATCCATTGAGGTTTACAGTGTGACTGGGTTGTCACGGTCTGAAGGTTGATAGTCTTCTTTGCCAGTGCATAGCAACTGCATTACTGTGATCACATCTGTTCTGAATGATTCAGCCAATGACATCTCTCAGTTTCTGTTTTTATCTGTCTGGACAATGTATACATCACCTTACATTTAATGGCATAAACACACCAAATTGTCTGATAATTTGCTCTACTTTTGGTTAACCTCTTAATGATAGTATTGTTGTATTGGAAGGCAACAGTATAAGGTCTGTTTTTAGTACCTGCTTTGAATAATCAAAGTTTGGAGAATAGGGAAACATCAGACATTTTGATCTATTATCCTTTTCTACTTTTTTCTTATGAGATGAGATGCATAAAATGTCTTCCTGGTTTTCCTGTAAGCCTTTTTCACAAACCATTTTGGGTAACATAAATGCCTAAAGGTATATCTTACATGGTTACATTCATTGTCTAGACTTGTGGGATCACATATATGCAATGGTCTTAACAACATGGACATAACTTTAGACACTTTACAGAATGATTGTGTATTGAAGAATAGTGAATACAACTTTCAATTTTCATAGGCTTCCTGGAGATCTTGAATGATAAATAATCAGATTCCCAAGTTATCATCACATCAAGAATTTGCAATTTGCTCTCTTGTTTCCATTCAATCTTGAATTTGATAGTGTGGTGAATATTGTTTAATTCATGAAAGAAAGCATCACAATCTTGGGAAGATGGCCATAAGGACCACACATCATCAGAGTATTTAAGCCAAATTTTAGAATGGTTACTGTTAAAAGTTAGGATCTCAGTCTCAAAGTATTCCATGAAAAATTTCAAAAGAATGGGACTAAAAGTATTTCCCATGGCTAGACCACATTTCTTTCTATAAGAATCACCCTCAGCATCTTGGCAAACATTGTTAGAAATGCAAAGTTTCATTGAATCGGTGAAAGTTTTTATGGGTAGGGATAAGTGGAAACGAGATTAAGCAATTTCCTCCTTAAGTTAGGATGGCTTCTTCAATAAGGACTTTGGTGAACAGGGAATTCACATCTAAACTAATGAGTTTATGTTCAGGCAAATTAATGTTTCTAGCCATGTTTTCAAAATCTAAGCTACTTGTCACATGTCATGGAGAGATTTTTCCTTGGTCATGGTTAAGATGTTTAGCTAACCATTTGGATAGTTTGTTACCAAAATGATTGACAGAGGAGATAGTTGGTCTAAAGGGACATCCATCTTTGTGATTTTTGGGAGACCATATAAATGGGGAAGAAAGGGATCAATCATCCTTACTGACTTCAAAATGTCCTGGTGCTTTTTTGATAACTGTTTGAGCCTAGCATTTAAAGTCTTTACTTTATTACTAATGGGATTGGATGCTAGTCTTTCATATGCCCGATTGTTTAAAAGATCCTGAAGTTTGAAGTTTACGTCTGTAATCTTTTGTATTTATAATCAGGAACTGACTAGTTTTATCTTATTTTGTAATATGAATATCTTTACTTTTCTTGAGATTTTCAGTGGCTTTCTTTAATATATGTAACATGTTCCTACACTTTGAAAAGTTGTCACCAGCTAAGGTACCTATATTTGTACCAGATTGGTAACTGAATTCCTTGTTGGTGTTATTAGTGGATTCTACATTAGATTCTAGATGTTTCATTCAAAATGTCATCCATGGATTTTAATGAAAAAGAGTCCAAACCTTAGAGCAAGCTTTTCATCCTGGATTAGGGATTAGAACAAGAGATTTAAGATGTCTTAGGGGTTTGGTGCTTTCGCCCATAAACTGTTATGAGAATTCTATTGATTTTCTATTCCAAATGATTCTTCTTGATGATTTGGTTTTTAACTTGTTTTTTTGCTTCATTCATAAAGTTGGCAGCAACAACTGGGCTATCACAAAATAGAGGAGAGGTCCCTTCTTGTTTGTCTAAAGTTGAAAGATTCTTTGTCAGAGTCTGTTTTTGCACTTCTATGTGCTGTAGCAGAATTTCAGGCTCAGTTCTCCCAAATGGAATTTGTTTCTTCATATGGAAGGCATTCGGGATTAGGTTACACGGTATTATTTTGTTCCTAACGTATACTTGTAGGATTTATTATGTAACTTCTTGGTTCTGGCTGAGAGGTAGGCATGACGGTACTTACTATTAAGTCTGTTGAGTTTTAGGTTTTTGTAGATGTTTTCAGGTGGGAACTCCATCACAGTCATAAACTGTTGGTAATTTGATGATCACACTCGTCCATGATGATTTTATGAAAGGAAAATCACAATTAAGTAATAGTTGAGGAGATGTATTGAAACTTTATAATTCAGTAGGAGTTGCAATGATTTATATGATTCAGTAGGAGTTGCAGTGATTTATTGAAACTTTACACTTCACAACATGTTTCATGGAGACAGTCTGCCTCATCATGTGTAAACAATTCACAAAGTTTTCTGTCCCAACTGTGGCACAAAGACTTGTAAATCCTCTTACTGCCATGCCAGAGGAGAAACTGTCCTGGGCATTAATGGGAAAGTGGGAGTGCCTTGTAGTTAAGGGGGATTATGCATGGTTGGCTGGCCTTGGTAGTGGGATGCATGTTCAATTACTCTTCTTATGTTATCTTATCTTGATAATTCTTTCATGATATGGTTGATAATAGGATATGCTTTAAAGATACTTGGGAGATGCTATAATTATTAGCAATTAAGACAGATATAGTGACATTATGGGTAGTATAATTTGATTAGGGGTACAAAGTGACTAGTTTGTTAAGGTCTACAGGGTGAACGTTTTCTTGTCAGTACTTAGCAATAGCTAAGAATACTGTGTACTGAATGGCTGTGCCAATAGCATCTTTCATTTTCTGTTTTATCTGTCTGGCCTTACATTTAATGATACAAACTTACAGTTTCTGATAATTTTGCGTACTTTTGATAAAGGTCTTAATGATGGTGTATGTTGTACATTAGCTAAGGTAGGAGAATACAGCAAGACCAAACATTTAGATCTATCATCCTTTTCTACGTTATTGTTACTAGATGTATGAAATGTCTTCCTGGCTTTCCAGTAAGGCTTTCCAGTAAGCCTTGTTCACATACCACTTAGGACACCATAGATGCCTGAAAGTACATCTTAGAAGGTTACTCTCATCTCCTAGACTTGTGGGATAACAATGCCCTTAAAAACATGGACATAGCTACAGACATTTTTACAGAATTATCATGTACTGAAAAAGTTAATATAACTCCCAGCCATAGTAGGCTTCCTTTAGATCTTGAAGGATAAGTGATCACATTCCTTAGTTTTTTGCTTAAGCATGGCAGTAACAGAATGTACAAGCCTTTGTGCTAGTTTTAGGATTTGAAACTTTGTGAATTGTTGGTACCTGATGAGGTGGATTGTCTTTGTGATACATGTCATGTATTGTAAAGTTTCAATAATCTTAACTCCTACTAAATTGTGGTTACCCCTTTATATATATACCCCCTGGGGTAGGGGAGAAAGAGTTCTACCTCCATGTTGTTCCATGTGTTGTAAAAGGCTACTAAAGGGGTGGGAGCAGGTTGCTGAAAAACTCTCAACTTCTTGTATTTCAGTTTCTAAAAGAGGGAACAGAAGAAGGAACTAGGTAGGGAGTGCTCATCCTCCTCAAAGGCTCAGGCTGGGGTGTTTAAATGTGTATGGATGTAACCAAGATGAGAAGAGAGGAAGATAAGTTGTATGTTTGAGGAAAGAAACCTGGATGTTCTATTTCTGTGTGAAATAAGCTCAAGGGTAAATGGGAAGAATGGTCTGCAGATGTTGTAGGAGTAAAGTCAAAGGTTGGTGAAAGGAGAAAGAGCCAAGGAAGGAGTGAGAGTGTTTTATAGAGGAAATGAAGTAGATTATAGATTAATGTAGATAAAATTGAAAGTGGATGGTGAGAGGTGGGTGATTATTAGTGGTTTTGCAATTGGCCATGAGAAGAAAGATCATGAGAGGCAAGTGTTTTAGGAGCAGCTGAGTGAGTGTGTTTGCAGTTTTGTGTTAAGAGGCTGGGTATTAGTGATGGATGATCTCAATGCAAAGTTAAGTAATGTAGCAGTTGAGTGTATTATTGGGGCACATTAGGTATTCTGTGTTATGAATGGAAATGTTGAACTGCTTGTGGAGTTTTATGCTGAAAAAGGACTGATGATTGGGAATGCCTGGTTTAAAAAGAGGGATATACTCAAGTATACTTATGTGAGTAGGAGAAATGGTCAATGGGCATTACTTTTTTTTATAAGTTTAAAGTTCCAGTCCTAGACAAAAGTCCTTATCAAGGCCAGACCTTAATTGAAATAAAGAGAGAATTATGAATTGGAAAAAGAAAAGACAAGGGAAAGTATTTACAAATTTTTGAGGACATGAAAGGTCTGTCTTTTGAAATGTGTGAGGTCATAGGTATTGGGAAAGACAAGAGAAGGTAGAGAGTTCCATATCTTTGACATGGCAAGAAAGAAGCTGTTGGATTACTTGTTGATTGCTGGGCATGTGAAAGAGAGACATTTAGATGTAAATGTGCTGAGAGGGGCAGCGGGTGGGATGTCTGATTACTGTCTTGTGGAGGCAACAGTGGAGATATTGAGGTTTTTGAAAAAGAGGACACAATTTTAGGGAGAAGAGATAGGTGAGAGTAAGTGAGCTTGGAAAGGAGACTTGTATGAAGAAATACCAGAAGAGATTGAGTGTAGAATGGCAAAAGATGAGAAAGAATGAAAGAAGGGGAGAGGATGAGCAATGGGAGGTATTTAGGAAAGCATTGATGGCATATGCAAGAGAGGCATGTGAAAGGTGGAGGTGGGCAGTTTAGAAAGGGTAGTGAGTGGTGAGATGAAGAAGTGATGTTGCTGGTGAAGGAGAAAAGAGAGGCATTTAGGTGTTACTTGCAAGGAAGGAGTGCAAATGATTAGGAGAAGTATAAGAGAAAGTGGCAGGAGGTCAAGAGGAAGGTGCAGGGCTTGAAAAAGAGGGCAAATGAGTGTTCAGTGAGTATCAGTCAACTTGAGGGAGAATGAGATATTGTGGAAGGAGTTAAATAATGTGTGAAAGACAAGAGGACAAATGGAAACTTTGGTGAAGGGGGCAAAGAGGGAAGTGATAACAGGTAGTGATGAAGTGAGGAGGAGATGGAGTAAGTATTTTGAAGGATTATTAAATGTGTTTGATGATGTAGTGGCAGATGTACGGTGTTTTGGTCGAGGTTGTGTGCGAAATGAGAAATTCCTGTAGAGTGGTTTGATGAAGAGAGAAGAGGAGATGAAAGCCTTGTGTAAGATGAAATGTGGGACGGTGGCTGGAATGGGTGGACAGCATTGCTGTTCAATTTGTTAAGAAATGGGGTGAATGTGTTGTTGATTGTTTGGTAAGGATTTTTAGTATATGTATGGATCATGGTGAGGTGCCTGAAGAATTGGTTTGAATGCATGTTTAGTGCCATTGTATAAAGGAAAGGGGGTTAAAGGTGAGTGTTCAAACTATGGAGGTATAAGTTTGTTGAGTATCATGGTAAGTTGTATAGGAGGGTATTGATTGAGAGAGCTAAGGCATGTACAGAGCATCAGATCAGGGAGGAACAGGGTGGTTTCAGAAGTGGGAGCAGATGTGTGGAATAGATGTTTGCTTTAAAGAATTTAAGTTAAAATTACTTAGAAAAGTATGAATTTTTTAAGGCTCTCATGGACAAATGTCCACATTAAGGCCTGGCCTTAATTGAAATATAGAGAGACTTTTGAAAGGGAAGAAGAAAAGACAAGGGAAAGTATTTATGAATTTTGAAAGAAGTGAAAATCTATGTTTTGAAATGTCCCAGGCCATAGTTATTGGGAAAGACCTGAGAAGTTAGAGTCCCAAAGCTTCACAGTGTAGGGAAAGAAAAATGATGAAAACAACCCACCCTTATGTTGCTGAAGGTCACACAGTAATCATGTGATACAGCAACTTGCTGAGTATTGCATAGTCTAGCCATTGGTGGTGGCACTCAGGCTGCCAGCTCTTGGAAGCAAAAGCCAAGGTAATACCTAAAGAAGATGGAAAGTAAGCCAACATTGTGGCATAGGGCAAGAGGGCCAAATGTGGAAGTTAGCTTGGGTCAAACCGCTTTTCACTCATTAATGGTATTAATGGATCTGGAGAAGGCATATGATAGGGTTGATTTAGCTAATTTGTGGAAGGTCCAGAGAATATAAGGTGTGGGAGGAAAGCTGCATGAAGCAGTGAGAAGTTTTTATCAAGGGTGTGAGGCTTATGTTCAATTAGGAAGAGAGGAGAGTGAATGGTTTCAAGTGAAGGTTGGTCTCTGGCAGGTGTGCATGATGTCACCATAATTGTTCAGTTTATTTATGGATAGGGTGGTTGGGGAGGTAAGTGCATGAGTCTTGTAGAAAGGGACAATTATGCAGTCTTTGGGGGATGAGGAGGCCTGGGAAGTGAGTCAGTTGTTCTTTGCCAGTGATACAGTGCTGATGACAGATTTGAGTGAGAAACTGCAGAAGTTGGTGACTGAGTTTGGAAATGTGTGTGAAAGAGAAAGTTGAGAGTGGATATGAATAAAAGCATGGTTATTAGGTTCACAATGGTTGAAGGACAGGTTAATTGGGGTTTGAGTTTAAATGGAAAAAATTGGAGGAAGTGAAGTGCTTTAGATATCTAGGAGTGGACATTACTAGGATTGGAACCATGGAAGCAAAAGTGTGTCACATAGTGGTGGAGAGGACAGAGGTTCTGGGAGCATTGAAGATTGTGTGGAAAGAGAGAACATTATATGGGAGAGCAGAAATGGATATGTTTGAAGAAATAATAGTCCTAACAGTGTTATATAGATGTGAGACATGGGCTATAGATAGGGCTTTGCAGAGGAGGGTTGATGTATTGGAAATGAATTGTTTGAGGACAGCATGTGGTGTTGAATTGGTTTGACCGAGTAAGTAATGAAAGTATGTGAGAGATGTTTGGTAATGAAATAACGTGTCGTTAAGAGAGCAGAAGGGGATGTGCTGAAATGGTTTGGACATATGGAGAGAATGAATGAGGAGAGGTTGACAAAGGATTTATGTGTTAGAAGTAGAGGGAACAAGGAGAATGGGAGACCAAATTGGAGATGGAAGGATGGAGTGAAAAAATTTTGAGTGATTAGGGCCTGAATATGCAGTAGGGTTAAAGGTGTGCATAGGATAGAGTGAGTTGGAATGATATGGTATACTGGGTCAGTGTGCAGTGATTGGACTGAGCCAGGACATATGAAGTGTATGGGATAGACCATGGAAAGAACTGTGTGGTCTGGTGTGGATAGAGAGCTCTGATTTCAGTGCATTACACTTGGCAGCTAAAGAATGGATGTGCCCCTATCCACATCCAGGCTACACAGACCTTCCCATGGTTTCCCCATCCTGCTTCATATGCCCAAGTTCAGCCCGTTGACATCATGTTGTCCCGTGCATACTTCATCACTTCAAGTCACTTTATCCTGTGCCTCGCACCCTTCTGGAAGTTCTAGCTCCCGAACACTCAAAACGTCTTTCATCCAGTTCTTCCATCTCCAATTCAGTCTCCCTTTATCCTTTTTCCCCCTCTCCCAACATGTATACCTTTTTAGTCATTCTTTCCTCACCCTTTCTCTCTCTATGTCCAGACCATTTCAGCACACCATCTTCGCATCTGTCAAACATACTTACCTCTCTCTTACTGTATCATTTCTTATTCGATTATCCCTACTTACACCTCATATTGTTCTCATTTTGTCTAACATATTCACCATCTTCTGTACTTTGTCATTTAGGGACCTTACCTCACATTAATACAACAAACGTGCCAATCTTTGTCTCTTTTCACACACTCCTCAGTGTGATCAGGACGTTTAACCCCTCACTCACCCTATGACTCACTTCAGCTCCCATGGTTTCATTTGCCGCTATGTCCACTCTTAGGTATCTAAGTGCTTCAACTTCTCATAGTTCTCTTCATTCAAAGTCACTCTCCAGCATCCTTTCTTTTTCCAGTGCTAAATCTAATAACTTTGCTCTTAACCACATTTACCCAAAACTTTCTTTCACACACTCTCCTAAGCTTAGAAACCAATTTCTGCAGTTTGTCACTCAAACCTGCCTCCAGTGCCATGACATCAGCAACCATCTATGACAGATTGCAGACCTACCCCTCTTCCAAAAACCTTGCATTCTCTTCCCACACCACCCCATTCATAAACAAATTAAACACACTTGGTGACATCATACATCCCTACCACAGACCCACCTTTGAGTTGAACATCTCTCCCTCCTCTCCTTCTTGCACTCTCTTCATAAAAATTCTTTACTGCTTTATGTAGCCTTCTTTGTAAACCATATATCCATAACATATGCTGTGTCATATGCTTTCTTCAGATCTGTAGATGCCACATACAAATCCCACTGTTTCTGCTAGTATTTCTCGCAAAATTTTTTAGAAGAAAACACCTTATCCACACATCCCCAAACTGAATTGAATGCCATAGAGATAGGGTACTGGCTTTAAGGGTAAGAATTTCAGTATATGGACTACAGAATGATTATTTTCTATATACATGTATGAAAATGCAGGGGATATCAACATAGGGTATATAAGAGGTTTTATTGCTTATTATTCTTTGTATTGTCACTTATCTGGACTTTAAACAAACTTATTATTTCAGACCCCAGGTTTACGAGCATATAATGCAAAATTGGACCTGAAGTGCCAGAGATATGTTGAGGTTGGCAAAGTGGCAGAACTAGAACATCTGATTTCAGTCACCCAGGATGTCTTTGATGTAGATAGAGATATGATGTACAGACATTTACTAAAGGCATATAGTAAGTAGAAATTATAGAGTAAACCTTTTTCTGATTGAGTGTTCTTTTCTTTGGCATATTCACAGTGGAGCTTCACTGATGATTGGCTTCATATTTTCAGACACCATACATGCTTCAGACTGCATTTTTCTGATTTATTTGCTGTTGTTGCCTTTTCATGTATTTTTATAGCTCGATATGTCTTTACTTTATTTCCCTTATGGATGTTTGTTGAAAAAACTCATTTACTCTACACTTCCTTCAATTATAATGCTGGCAAGCAGCACCTGCTTCACACATATCTTGTCTGAATTATTTACAGAATTCTTTGTCAGATGTGTGAACATTGCAGTGCTTCTCTATCTCTTAAAACTGAGATGGTCAGCCGTGAAAATATTTGAGGAAAGTTCTTCTTGTACTATTTAGTTATGACATTACTTCTTGTGCTGCTTTTTCTGTAACTGATATGCAGCATGATTGACATACAGTTGTATATTTCTTTTTGATAATGTCTTAAAATCCTTCTTCTCTTTTTGTATAATTAATAGACTTAGCTGTTTAGATAGTTTGAATTATATGAGGCTGTTGAATCAAGGAGATATCTGGTATTGTTTTGTATATTGTTTTTAAGATAAAGGTTTTGATAAAACAATATAACATGGATTACATTCTTTATAACTTATGAGAGTGAACATAGTTGTTTTATCAAATGTTTGACTAGATTGCAATGGGCTTAATTGATCTTTATATATATATATGTATACACTGTTTTTGCTTTAGTGGGTGCTGAGATGGAGTGTGGTGTGGTGAGCTGTGGTGGGTAGTGACAAAGCATGTTTGGGGATGATACTGTGTTGTTTGCAGAGAACAAAGAGGAATTGCGGAAGGTTGTAAGTTTGTTTTATGATGTGCGTAAGTGCAAGCAGTAGAAGATAAATGCGACTAAAGGTAAAGTCATTGTGTTTGAAAGAAAAGAGTGTGAAAGTATAGATTTTGCAAAGCCCTATAGAGTGAGAGAAGAAAGTGTACTAAATTGTGTTACTGATATGGTGGAGAAATACTGGAAGAGGTGACAGAATTTGTGTTTTGAAGTTATCTAGGGTAAAAATGGTGGTATGGAAGGAGAGATAAGGGAGAAAACAGTGCAGGGTAGGAGAGTATTTGGATCTCCAGTTAGAATAATGAGGAGAGGTGTAAGGATGGAAGAGAAGAAATGATTAAGGGACAGAATAGTCCTCCTGACCCTGACCTATGCAGCTGAAACATGGACATGGGATGAGTCAGAGGTGAAGAATCCAGGCTGTGGAAGTAAGCTATTTGAGAGAAGCATGTGGTATGACTAGAAAGAAAGTAATAAGAGGGGAATGTGAGTGATTTGGTATGCCAGGGAATGCAAAGGAAATGGATTGTTGAGTGAAAGAGTGGATGAAACACAATATTTTGAGGTGGTTTGGGTATGTGAAAATAATGCGAAATGGGGAGTGCTCAAGGAAAATGTATGATAGTATCAGTAAAGTGGGTAAGTGTGAGAGGAAGACCATCTGTGACATGGGGAGGTAGAGTGGAAGAGTACTGGAAGGAGAGAAATGGTGTGTGAGGGAGGCATGTAAGGACAGGGATAAGTGGTAATTCTTTGGCTGTAGCCACCCCCATGATGGGAGTTCCCAGAAGACTGGACATCAGAGATATAGTTTTTCTTTAGTGTGAATGTGATGATGAGGCCACTTCAGAGTTATGAACATGTTTATTCAGAATCAAAGTAGCATATGCAACTTCTTTCTTGAACAATGAATGACTGAGATGGTCTATATTGCTTTTATAATGAAAACTAATGTTGAAATATTTTTTGTGTTCCAGAACAACAGAATGACTGTGACAAAGCTTTAGGCATTTGGACATCAATGCAGGAGGAGAACATTGAGCCCAGTGAGAATTTTCTGCTTGAACTGGGGGAATTTTTACAGAAAAATGACCGTGAAATTCCATTTGTTGTTCCTGAAAAATCACTATTAGAAACACAAGGCCCTGAAGAAAGCTTAAAAGGAAAGTTCCATAAAGCCTTAACAGCCAAGAATTTCACTTTAGCAGTTGATCTGAAGAATCAGTAAGTTCTCTCACTTGCAAACATTTTTGGCAATGTCAGGTATCTGTTCCATGTTGTAAGATGCAACTAATCTTAGGTGGGAATATGGGGCTGGAAGTCCTCCCTTCTATTATTACCAGTTTCCAAAACTGGAACATAAGAAAGAGCCAAGTGAGGCTTTTTTTTTTTTTTTTAGAAACTTGGGTTAGAGTATATGAATGTGTGTGGATGTAACCAGGTGAACAAAATCGAAAAATGAAACATAAAAATACATTGCAGTAACAAGAACACTAGGTAAGTATATATAAAAGGCTGAAAAATCAAGGGGAGGAGTTTCATGTGGAGAAAGGAGAGAGTGGTATCATGTTTGACAAGAGGAACATGGATGTTTTATCTTTGAGTGAAGCTAAGTTATAGGAGAAATGAATATATGGTTTAGGGATGCTGGTTAGTGAAAGGGCAAGAATATAGGAGGGGAAGATGAAAAGAGAGCATTGGGACTGTGGAAGATAGTGTAAAGATGTGAGATAAAGATTAATATGAGTTAGAGTGAAAGTAAATTGTAAGAGGTGGGTGATTGTTTATGCACATGGTCATGACGGAAGTGAAGAAAGGATTGCCTTATAGGAGGAGCTGAATGAGTTTTTCAGCAGTTTTGCAGCAAGGGATCACATGTTGTTTCAGGGAATTTGAATACAAGAGTGGGTGATGCAGGAGGTATTGGTATTATGGGGGCAGGATGTTGTCATTCTAAAGGGAAATGGAGAAGAGCTTATAGAGTTATATGCAGAAAGAGAATGATCATTGGAAATGATTCGTTCAGAAAGGTGTATATATAGATGTACTATGGCAGCTGAAGTGGTATATAGGATGATGAGGGGCCAAAGGTCTTGGATGTATTAAGGACTTTATGGAAAGAGAGGTTCAATGTCTGTGAGGGCCAATGTGGGTGTGTTTGATGATACAGTGGTAGAAAGTGATGTGAAGAGGGTTAATTGTAAAAGGGATGTGAAAGAGAGGTTTGGTAGTAAGCTAAGTATGATTCAGAGAGCTGAAGAGGGTTTGCTAAAGTGTTTTGGAAATTATATATTTATTTATTATACTTTGTCGCTGTCTCCCGTGTTAGCGAGGTAGCGCAAGGAAACAGACGAAAGAATGGCCCAACCCAGCCATACACACTTGCATATACATACAAGTCCACACATGCACATATACATATCTATACATCTCAGTGTATACATATACATATATACACATGTACATAATTCATAATGTCTGCCCTTATTCATTCCTGTTGCCACCCTGCCTTACATGAAATGACAACCCCCTCCACCGCGTGTGCATAAGGTAGCACTAGGAAAAGACAACAAAGGCCACATTCATTCACACTCAGTCTCTAGCTGTCATATATAATGCACCGAAACCACAGCTCCCTTTCCACATCCAGGCCCCACAAAACTTTCCATGGTTTACTCCAGATGCTTCACATGCCCTGGTTCAATCCATTGACAGCACGTCGACCCTGGTATACCACATCGTTCCAATTCACTCTATTCCTTGTACGCCTTTCACCCTCCTGCATGTTTAGGCCTCGATCACTCATAATCTTTTTCACTCCGTCTTTCCACCTCCAATTTGGTCTCCCACTTCTCCTTGTTCCCTCCACCTCTGACACATACATCCTCTTTGTCAATCTTTCCTCAGTCATTCTCTCCATGTGACCAAACCATTTCAAAACACCCTCTTCTGCTATCTCAACCACACTCTTTTTATTACCACACATCTCTCTTATCCTTTCATTACTTACTCGGTCAACCCACCTCATACCACATATTATCTTCAAACATCTCATTTCCCACACGTCCACCCTCTTCCGCACAACTCTATCTATAGCCCACACCTTGCAACCGTATAACATTGTCGGAACCACTATTCCTTCAAACATACCCATTTTTGCTCTCCAGGATAACGTTCTCACCTTCCACACATTTTTCAGTGCTCTCAGAACTTTCGCCCCCTCCCCCACCCTATGACTCACTTCCACTTCCATGGTTCCATCCGCTGCCAAATCCACTCCCAGATGTCTAAAACACTTCACTTCCTACAGTTTTTCTCCATTCAAACTTACCTTCAAATTGACTTGTCTCTCAACCCTACTGTACCTAATAACCTTGCTCTTATTCACATTTACTCTCAGCTTTCTTCTTTCACACACTTTACGCAACTAGTCACCAACTTCTGCAGTTTCTCACCCGAATCAGCCACCAGCGCTGTATCATTAGCGAACAACAACTGACTCATTTCCCAAGCTCTCTCATCCACAACAGACTGCATACTTGCCCCTCTCTCCAAAACTCTTGCATTCACCTCCCTAACCACCCTATCCATAAGCAAATTAAACAACCATGGAGACATCACTCACCCCTCCTGCAAACCGACATTCACTGAGAACCAGTCACTTTCCTCTCTTTCTACTCGTACACATGCCTTACATCCTCGATACAAACTATTCACTGCTTCTAACAACTTGCCTCCCACACCATATATTCTTAATACCTTCCACGGAGCATCTCAACCAACTCTTTATCATATGCCTTCTCCAGATCCATAAATGCTACATACAAATCCATTTGCTTTTCTGAGTATTTCTCACATACATTCTTCAAAGCAAACACCTGATTCACACATCCCCTACCACTTCTGAGACCACACTGCTCTTCCCCAATCTGATGCAAGTATGCAGTCTGTTGTGGATGAGAGAGCGTGAGAAATTGCAGGAGCTAGTGACTGAGTTTGGTAAAGTGTGTGAAAGAAGAAAGCTGAGAGTAAATGTGAATAAGAACAAGGTTATTAGGTACTGTAGGGTTGAGGGACAAGTCAATTGGGAGGAAAGTTTGAATGGAGAAAAACTGAAGGAAGTGAAGTGTTTTAGATATCTGGGAGTGGATTTGGCAGCGGATGGAACCATGGAAGCTGAAGTGAGTCATAGGGTGGGGGAGGGGGCGAAAGTTCTAAGAGTGTTGAAAAATGTATGGAAGGCGAGAACATTATCTTGGAAAGCAGAGGTGGGTATGTTTGAAGGAATTGTGGTTCTGACAATGTTATATGGTTGTGAGGTGTGGGCTATAGATAGAGTTGTGTGGAGGAGAGTGGATGTGCTGGAAATGAGATGTTTGAGGACAATTGTGGTGTAAGGTGGTTTGACTGAGTAAGTAATGAAAGGGTAAAAGAGATGTGTGGTAATAAAAAGAGTGTGGTTGAGAGAGCAGAAAAGGGTGTTTTGAAATGGTTTGGTCACATGGAGAGAATGAGTGAGGAAAGACTGACTAGGAGGATATATGTGTCAGAGGTGGAGGGAACAAGGAGAAGTGGGAGACCAAATTGGAGGTGGAAAGATGGAGTGAAAAGATTCTGAGTGATTGGGGCCTGAACATGCTGGAGGGTGAAAGGCGTGCAAGGAATTGAGTGAATTGGTGTTTGGGATTATGAAGAATGAGAGACTCCTGGTGAATTATATGGCATAAAGAAAGGAGGTACTGAAAGCCATGCATTGGATGGAACATGGCAAAGTAGCAGGAATGGAAAGGATTGTAGTTGAGTTTCTCTTAAAGCATTTATATAGACCAAGATGAGATGTCTGAAGACTGGCATAATGCATGTATAGTACCCTTATATAAAGGCAAGGTTGACAGAAGTGAATGAATTCGAGTTACAGAGGCATGTCTTTTGAGTATTCCTGGTAAGGCTGAGTTGTGATATGAATGTCTGAGAACAGAATTTGGTATGAAGCAAGTTGATCATGTAAGTAATGATATTGTAAGAGATGTGGTTACCAGCATAGTTGGATTAAGAGAAATGAATTAGCCCATTGTGTTAAAATCATTCAAATACATGGAGAAGATGAGTGAAGATTGACTACCTAAGAGGATCTGTATGTCGGAAATGGAGGGAGGAAGTGGGAGGTGATCAAGAAGGAGATAGAGAGATGGAGTTTGGGGGTATTTAGGGTATTGGGGTTTGAACATTCAGAAGAGTAAGAGGCATGCATGAGATGAAATAGATTTGATATGATATATGGCAGGATGACATACTGTTATAGACCAAACCATGGCATATGTGGCAGTTGGGTTAAACCATATAAAGGTATGTAGCATTCAGGTTAAAACATGGAATGGTATTTGGAACCTGGTAGTGGATGGTTGTTCTGGTTTTAGGGTGAGTTTGTGAAAGTGAGACCATTATTCTTTTGTATCACTAATGTAAGAAAATAAGTGGGTTTGAGCATTAATTAAAACATTTTTTTTTTTATTCATTAGACTTATTAAGCTTTGTGCATTGAGTTATGATGTCTTCAATGGTTTCTTTTTTGTTATCATCTTAAGTTTTAGTTTTTCTAAAAATGTTTTTTTTTTAATATTTTTATTGTCATATCTTTTCCAAATTTGTTATATGTTCCACTCAGATCCTTGCCTGTCCATAAAGCTCCCTTTTTATCACCGGTTCATCCTCCAGCTCTGTTTGGTATTTCTCTTATGCATGCTTGTATGTCGTTCTTCATTGTAATTTATTGTATCTTGATCCTGGTTCAGCCCCTTGACAACATGTTGCCCCTGTGTGCCATATTGCTCCAATGAACTATATCCCTTGTGCTCCTGACACCCTATTGCATGTTCAGGCTTTTTTCACTCAAAGCATCTTTCACTCTATACTTCCACCCCCTCCTCAGGTTCTCCCTTTTCCTTGTTCCCTCTACTCCTGATGTATCATATCCTTTTAGTCCTCATCCCTTCACTCATCCTTTCTTATGTCCAGACCATTTCAGCACACCTTTTTCAGCTCATTGATAGATATTCCTCTTACCACACTTCTCTATTTATTAGCCTATCATTTCTTAATTGATTGACCCTCTTCACACCACGCATTGTCCTCATGCATTTCATTTCTAATCAGTCCCTTTTGTTCAGTGCTATTTCAGCTAAGGCCCATGCCTTGCTTCCATACTGTACCATCATACATACTCATCTTTGCCCAGACAGACAGTGACTTCTGTTTCAGCACACTCCTCATTGTGTATAGTACCTTATCCCACTGACTCTCCCTTTGCCTCAGCTCAGATCCCATGGTTCCATTTTATGCCATGTCCACTCCTAGGTATCTGATACACTCCACTCCTTCCAGGTTCTTTCCATTCAAACTCACACTTCAGTTTACATGTCTCTACACAGCTAAACCTAATAACCTTTTTTTTATTCACATTTACACTCAACTTTCTTTTGTCACACACACTTCCAAAATCAGAAAGGAGCTTCTGCAGTTTCTCATTTAATCTACTACCAGTACCATGTCATTGGCAAACACTAATTAACTAAATTCCTTTGCCACTTTACCCTTGACAGATTTCTAACTTGTTTCTCCCTCAAGTCCTCACAATCACCTGGTTTTGTTGCTTTATTCATGACAGCTAAAGGGTGGATGTCAGTGAATGAAGCTGTTTTTTGTCTGTTCCTGGTGCTCCCTTGCTAAGGTGGGAAATGGTGAACATGTATACAAAAAGTATTTATATCTTGTTTTCCCATTTCAGTGTGCACACACTTCTGTTCTTGCTGGGTGGAAAAAAAATATGTTGTTAACTCCTTTTGCATCTTAGATATCTTTCATGATTGTATTTATTTATTTTGCTTTGTCGCTGTCTCCCGCATTAGCGAGGTAGCGCAAGGAAACAGACGAAAGAATGGCCCAACCCACCCACATACACATGTATATACATACACGTCCACACATGCAAATATACATACCTATACATCTCAACGTATACATATATATACACACACAGACATATACATATATACACATGTACATAATTCATACTGTCTTGCCTTTATTCATTCCCATCACCACCCTGCCACACATGAAATAACCCCCCTCCCCCCTCATGTGTGCGAGGTAGCGATAGGAAGACAACAAAGGCCCCATTTGTTCACACTCAGTCTCTAGCTGTCATGTAATAATGCACCGAAACCACAGCTCCCTTTCCACATCCAGGCCCCACAGAACTTTCCATGGTTTACTCTGATGCTTCACATGCCCTGGTTCAATCCATTGACAGCACGTCGACCCCGGTATACCACATCGTTCCAGTTTACTCTATTCCTCGCATGCCTTTCACCCTCCTGCATGTTCAAGCCCCGATCACTCAAAATCTTTTTCACTCCATCTTTCCACCTCCAATTCGGTCTCCCACTTCTCCTCATTCCCTCCACCTCTGACACATATATCCTCTTGGTCAATCTTTCCTCACTCATTCTCTCCATGTGACCAAACCATTTCAAAACACCCTCCTCTGCTCTCTCAACCACACTCTTTTTATTACCACACATCTCTCTTACCCTATTATTACTTACTCGATCAAACCACCTCACACCACATATTGTCCTCAAACATCTCATTTCCAGCACATCCACCCTCCTCCGCACAACTCTATCCATAGCCCATGCCTCGCAACCATACAACATTGTTGGAACCACTATTCCTTCATGTGTGTCATTTCATGTGTGGCGGGATGGTGACGGGAATGAATAAGGGCAGACAGTATGAACTATGTACAAGTGTATATATGTATATGTCTGTGTATGTATATATATGTATACATTGAGATGTATAGGTATGTATATGTGCGTGTATGGACGTGTATGTATATTCATGTGTATGTGCGTGGGTTGGGCCATTCTTTCATCTGTTTCCTTGCGCTACCTCTCTAATGTGGGAGACAGTGACAAAGTATAATAAATAAATAAATCTTTTATTGATATGGTTCTTTGATATTCTTTTTGTCATTTTCACTCATCTGTTATTTGCTCCTTTTATCCATTCCTCCTCTCTTTTTCTTGTATCTTCATTTTCTTTTATCCTGTTTATTTTCATCTGCTTAGTTTGAATTTCCGTATCTCTTCTCTTGCTAATTTTCATGCATTCACTAATTTTGTTTTCTTTATACTCTCCTCAGTATATATGGTTTTGATTCCATCATCATTACTGTCTTTATCATTTATTGTTTTATTTTGAAGCATACGTCACATATGAGCACCACCCCTCTATTACAGTCATATCATGAGAGAAAGTGTTCCATCTTACATACCTTGAGTACCTATGTCAAAATTTTGACAAAGTGGCTTGGCTAGCACAAGCGTGTGCCACACCTTGCATGATGACGAATATGTTTTCTCACTGCTACCACATTCTTTGTGTAATTATTTAGTCTGGGTTCATCTGGGACTTACTTCAACCCTACATCAAGTTTTCTTTCAAATGTTTATATAATTCTTCCATGTATGTTTTTATTTCTCTTGGTAGTATGACAAATCTTTTTGTCTTTTGTAAATTTTCGTATTGTTTTTGGCACACATTCTCTTAAATTTGATAATTGTTTCTTTCTTCTTGAGAGGCTTTTAAGTTCATAGTATTGTCCTTTGTCTTCCACTTTGTTGCCATTAAGGGAGAGAGACAGAGAGTACTCAACTCTGTAATTTTTCAACAGATTGGAGCTCTTAGGTGTGCTGCTGAATGTACGTAATCGATCAGAATTGATAGAGGGTCTTGTGCAGGAAAACCAAATTGGAGAAGCTGTTAAGATAACTCGAGAAATGTTACTAAGTGGTGCCCATCCAATTCAGAGAATCTTAAGATTCTTGATGATCCAGGTGGCAAAGGCTGGTGATGTGGAAACCATCATGCTCTTTGGAAAGTACATTGATGCTGTAAGTTAGATCTTGTTTTATGTACAGAATATTCTTGATTATATGAATACCTTTGGATATGAAAGTGCTCAAATGACCTGAGAATCTGCAGTCAAAACATAGGTATTTATTCACCAGTTCCAAACTTTTGAATCTTGTTCAGTAAGTCTAAGGTAATTTGATAAGTATCACACCTTGTATTTGTAGTATCTTTCACAGAACATATCTTTCATCCCTGTCATGTGCTTTCTCCAGATCCTCATCTCCAGATCCGTATCTCCAGATCCATAAGTGTCATGCAGATCCTTCCTTTTCTCCAAGTATATCTCACACATGTTCTTCAAAGGAAACATCTGATTCACACACTTACTCACTTCCTATAACCACACTGTTCTTCCACTAAGTGTATGCAATATGCTACACTCTTCCACTGAGTGTATGCAATATGCTACACTCTCTCAATCACTACTCATCCATAAAACTCACCAGGTACATTCAACAAACTTATACCTCTTTAATTTGAACATTCATTTTTGTCCTTGCCTTAATACCATGGCACTATCCAGGCATCTTTCAGTTCTCAGGCATTTCACTATGATCCAGACTCATTGAAAATCCTAACTAACTAGTCAATTAGTCACCTACTCTCTTGAGAAATGCTACTGGAATACCATCCACTCCAGCTGCTTTGCCACATTTCATTTTATGCGATGTTTTCACCTTCCTTTCTTTTTTCACCAACCCACTTTCCATAACTCTATCCCTTCACATACCTCTCCAACCCAAACACCCTACAATTGCCACCCTGTCATCAAACACATTCATCAGTCCTTCAAAGTACTCACTCAGTCTCATTTGCACCTCATCTCTGCTTGTTACTACTTCCCCATTTGCCCCATCAACATTGCTTCCTTCCTTTTTTTTTTTTTTTTTTTTTTTACTCTATGAACATTCTTCCAAAAGCATCATCTTATTATTCCTGAACTTGCTTACTTTAACTCTTTTTTCCCCCTTTTCATCCCCTGCACCTTCCTCTTCACCTCCTGTCACTTTTCCCGATACATCTCACACCGATCATTACTCTTTCTCATCTTCCTGCCTCCCACCTTTTGCATGCCTTATGCTTCTATTGGACATTCCACCCCTTCATTCATAAATACCTCCCATTCCTCACCCACTTCTCTAGTTTCAAAGTTGCTCTAACTTTTTGCCATTCTACACTCAATCTATCATGGTATCTTTTCACACATGCTTCTTTTCTAAGCTCACTTTTCTGTGCTACCCCTTTTCTCACCCATGTCATTTCCTCTTTTCTGAAAGCCTTGACAAATCTTAATCCTCACCTCCACCAAGTAATGATGAAACATTCCACCCGCTGCTCCTCTAGGCACATTCACTTCCAGGAGTTTTCTTTTTGCATACGTTTCAGTTATTACGTAATTCAGTAATGCCACTTGCCATCTTTACCATCTTTATTTTTAGCACACAACTCCATAAGCTGTTCACCATTTCCATTCATCTCACTGGAGAGTTTCCTCTCTATGTCATTCTTCTCTTGGGCAGGTGCATAATCAGTAGTAATCACCCACCTCTTGTACTCACTCTTTGACAGAGGTGCTACCCCTTCAGTAGCTCGCACCCTCACACTTACCTACACCAGGACACAATAGTTCCATTCTTCCCCAGTGCCCTTGGCTTTGTTTAAGTCAGAGGTAGAACATCCAGGTTTCTTTCTTCAAACATATTACCTGCTTCTCCTTTCTTATCCTTGTTACATCCAAATTCATTCAGACATCCCAACCTGAGCCTTCAAAGAAGATAAGCACTCCTTGCTTGGCTCCCTCTGTCTTCTGTTCCTGTCCATATACATTTTCTTTGCTGCTTAGGTAGTACAAAAATAGTGAACTACTCCACACAACATCTTGATGGTTTCTAAGCAAGTGAGTTGAAAAGATATGGGCAAAGGATATAAAAACATTGTCTGAGATTCCATTTGGTGCTTCCTGACTGATTACTTTGCTGTTTGCAATGTCCCCAGATCATACGTAGCACACTCACAGTTAACTGTTGGTGGCTGCCCATACTGCGTGCAGCACATCAGCACTTAAAGGGTTAAGTAGTACTCACTGGAAGGATTGACAACTTACATAGTAGTGTTATCAATTTACTTTTGTAAAGACTAAGATAATGAAAGCATAATCAGTTTGGTGAAGAAAATAGGGTCATGCATTTCTGATTTTTTTTTTTTTTTTTTGCTTTGTCGCTGTCTCCCGCGTTTGCGAGGTAGCGCAAGGAAACAGACGAAAGAAATGGCCCAACCCACCCCTATACACATGTATATACATACGTCCACACACGCAAATATACATACCTACACAGCTTTCCATGGTTTACCCCAGACGCTTCACATGCCCTGATTCAATCCACTGACAGCACGTCAACCCCGGTATACCACATCGATCCAATTCACTCTATTCCTTGCCCTCCTTTCACCCTCCTGCATGTTCAGGCCCCAATCACACAAAATCTTTTTCACTCCATCTTTCCACCTCCAATTTGGTCTCCCACTTCTCCTCGTTCCCTCCACCTCCGACACATATATCCTCTTGGTCAATCTTTCCTCACTCATTCTCTCCATGTGCCCAAACCATTTCAAAACACCCTCTTCTGCTCTCTCAACCATGCTCTTTTTATTTCCACACATCTCTCTTACCCTTATGTTACTTACTTGATCAAACCACCTCACACCACACATTGTCTTCAAACATCTCATTTCCAGCACATCCATCCTCCTGCGCACAACTCTATCCATAGCCCACGCCTCGCAACCATACAACATTGTTGGAACCACTATTCCTTCAAACATACCCATTTTTGCTTTCCGAGATAATGTTCTCGACTTCCACACATTCTTCAAGGCTCCCAGAATTTTCGCCCCCTCCCCCACCCTATGATCCACTTCCGCTTCCATGGTTCCATCCGCTGCCAGATCCACTCCCAGATATCTAAAACACTTTACTTCCTCCAGTTTTTCTCCATTCAAACTTACCTCCCAATTGACTTGACCCTCAACCCTACTGTACCTAATAACCTTGCTCTTATTTACGTTTACTCTTAACTTTCTTCTTCCACACACTTTACCAAACTCAGTCACCAGCTTCTGCAGTTTCTCACATGAATCAGCCACCAGCGCTGTATCATCAGCGAACAACAACTGACTCACTTCCCAAGCTCTCTCATCCCCAACAGACTTCATACTTGCCCCTCTTTCCAAAACTCTTGCATTCACCTCCCTAACAACCCCATCCATAAACAAATTAAACAACCATGGAGACATCACACACCCCTGCCGCAAACCTACATTCACTGAGAACCAATCACTTTCCTCTCTTCCTACACGTACACATGCCTTACATCCTCGATAAAAACTTTTCACTGCTTCTAACAACTTTCCTCCCACACCATATATTCTTAATACCTTCCACAGAGCATCTCTATCAACTCTATCATATGCCTTCTCCAGATCCATAAATGCTACATACAAATCCATTTGCTTTTCTAAGTATTTCTCACATACATTCTTCAAAGCAAACACCTGATCCACTCATCCTCTACCACTTCTGAAACCACACTGCTCTTCCCCAATCTGATGCTCTGTACATGCCTTCACCCTCTCAATCAATACCCTCCCATATAATTTACCAGGAATACTCAACAAACTTATACCTCTGTAATTTGAGCACTCACTCTTATCCCCTTTGCCTTTGTACAATGGCACTATGCACGCATTCTGCCAATCCTCAGGCACCTCACCATTGGTCATACATACGTTAAATAACCTTACCAACCAGTGAATAATACAGTCACCCCCTTTTTTAATAAATTCCACTGCAATACCATCCAAACCTGCTGCCTTGCCGGCTTTCATCTTCCGCAAAGCTTTTACTACCTCTTCTCTGATATATGATGAAATTGTAATATTGGGGAATTTTAACTCTTAAGAAAGAAGTTAGGAATGATTGGAACACATGGAGCTAAAAGGGACATGGAAACAAATTCTCCAGATGTTTACCGCATGTTACTGAGCACATTAAAGTCAAAGGGGCAGATGTTCTATCATTAGTGGATATTACCTTTATTTTTGATTGTATGGAAGTAAAAAGATATGAGATATGATATAAACTTGGAAAAACAGCCACGTGGCACTTGAATTTGACTTTGTGGTTAATGAGAATTAAAAAGATTAGAAGGGTAGCCAGGTTCGAAGAAAATGGACAGTTATGGTGATTATTTTGAGATCGCAGATTTTTGGAGTGCATGAATTTAGAATGGAAATTTCGCAGTTAGAATACAGAGCATTGTTGTGAATCATTCTTTCACACATGCAATAGGGGTATTATTGCATGGGTAGCATTAACACTGAGTAAAGAGGTTAGAAAAGAGATAGGTCTTGTTTAATAAAGTTAAAAAGTTAAGAACATTGGTTTAGATAACACAAAAAAGCAAGTATTTGAAATCTATAAGAGAGTGAGGAGTGACTATAACAAGATAGTGGGAGGAACAGAGAAACTTGGGAGAAAAAATATTTGTAGACAAGGGAATTGAATCTCAAAAACCAAAGAACACTAGCAAGCATGTGTGAAACAGATTAGTAAGTTCAAAAGTCTGTTCATAGCAGAAGACACTGTGACCCGAGTGTAATTAGACAGGATGGGAAGGACTAGGAAACAATAGGCTGATGAGGGATCAATCATCGTAAGAAGCACAGACTTGATAAAGTTATTGACAGGACCCCTTAAGTGATCAGAAAATCTCTGGAAGAGTGTGTAGTACTAAGGGAGTGGAAGAGAGCAAATGTCATACGTATTTTTAAGAAAGATAGGAAATTGCATTTAACCACAGATTTGTCACATGTCACATGATGGAAAAGATGGTAAAAAAGGAAATGGATGCTTACTTGCGAAGGAGAACCTTACATAGTAAGAGGCAACGTTATTTCAGAGTGAGCTGGTTGTTTGGAGTCTGTTTTTAGACTGACAGAGGGGACCTTGTCCCACATAAAAGGTTGGTAAATAGCTTGGGTTTTCAAGGAAGCATAGAGGAGAGAACAAATGATGGGTTGAAAATTTTAGGGAAAGGAAGCAGAGGATATATTTAAGAAGAACCTCTTTTAAGTGGGCTGGGGCAACAAATGGCATGCCACAAGTTTCAGTTTTAGGCCTGTTGTTATTGTTATCTATCTTGAGTCTGAGTTAATTACTTTATTCTCACTTGAGTATGTTTGTGGATGATCCTTGATTAAGCTATTTGTTAAATTGTTTATTTATTGTTGCCCTAGAAGAAGGATGATTTTTATTAATGCTTACTTGTGTTGTAGGAATATGAGAGATTGTAGAGTATTTTAAAGTGCTTAAGGAATATAGACAGTTTTAGAAAGTTTTAAAGTACTTTAGTATTCATTTTAAGTGATATATTTTTTGCAGAATATGAAGAAGCGTGTCAGTTACGACAACTTATTATGTTTGGCATACAATCAATCAGGGCGCTGGGAAGACTTTGTGGAAGATTTGTCACATGAGATCCAGGCTGCTTCTGATACTGAACTCCCACACCTCAGTCAACAGTTTCCAAGAGGTGGAATAATAGGCATCATGGATCAGCATGCAGACTCTCTACCAAAAAGTAGGGATAATATATATGTCAGTGCATATTCATAAATAAGGCTTTTCTATTTCAACCATTATATATTGTCAGCATGCAGGATTTCAGAGCTAGGGCTTTGCATAACTGGTTTGAATGAAAATGCTGGCACATTTCTATGAGAAAAGGAAAGTATCATCCTTTTTTTCCCTTTTTTTCTGTGTGTACAGAATTGTTTAAGTAATTATCCCTGGGGATAGGGAAAAAGAACACTGTCCATGTTGTAGAAGGCAACTAAAAGGGGGTGGAGCATGGGATGGAAATTCTCCCAACTGTATTGATTTCCAAAAGAAGGAATAGAGGAATGGGTCAAAGTATGATTTTTCCTCTATGGCATAGTCATTTGTTCTTAACACAACCTTGCTCAAGTGGGAAATAGTGAATATGCATGAAAGAAAAAAGATATTGAAGTAATGTGATTGATGATACTTGAATGCTGAAAATGGCTTCTCCAAATGTGGAGACATCAAAGATATAACAACAAAGGAAGCCTCTCCTTTTTTTTTTTCGTAGGATGACCAACATACCTCAGCATTCATAGCAGATACAGAGATTGTGTATTAGTATTTCGATGGTTAAAAGGAAAAGCATTATGAAACCCTTTATAAGTGAATAACAAGGGTATAGAGAAGGAAGATGTTATGTATGTGGGACTTTTCAAGTTATTTGTGAGAAAGGCTTGGATAGGGAGGTTTATGATCATTGCCAAAAAACACCACAGCCAAACATGAATCAGTGGACAGCTGTATCAGAAAATCCAGATGCCATGTAGCACTTAATGCTTTCATTTTTTTTTTGTTTTAGATTCAGTTTTATAAATTAGGTTCTGGATAATCCAAGGTATAAAGGATGAAGAGAGTATGATGACTAAGATCTTCATATTTTTGTGATGATGAACGGGAAAACTATTTCCATGCAGATGGTTTTTGTAATTCTATGAGGCCACATTTTTTCATTAATGAATGAATAATGAATATTTTTAGATATATTTTAGATATGTTTGAGTTTTCAAATATCATTTGGAAATGCACTGACACCCTTAATGACATTTGCAGTAATGGCTTTGTCGGAAAAGTATGCATCCCGAGGGATACTTGAGCCAGCAAATTGTTTGTGGATGTATCTCTTCTCTGAGGGTCGTCATAGTGAAGCACAGGAGGTGAGTGTCTCATTGTCAGTGTAATTTTTATAATGCTGCCATGAGTTAGAAAAAATATTTGTGGGTGTAGTAGTGTCATTACCCATAAGAGTTGATAATGCTAACTTTAACAAAGAAATTTGGGCTTATTATGACATTGTACTTACGTTTTATATTAATCAAATTGATTCTCATTATTTGAATGAGTGATGCATAAAGAATGGATTATTCTGAGTAAATAGGTTATGTCTGGGATGAGAGATCCACATTGCATATGACTGGTTATTTTTGGTTATTTTTTAATGTTAAAAGGTCCAGTCTTGAACAAAATTCTTCATCAAGGCTAGGCTTTAAATGTATCCTATAAAAGGGCTAAAGAGATATATAAGTAAGGAAAGAATAAGAAGAGATTGTGAGAAATGAAAAGCTTGCCTTGTACAAAGGATAGGCCACATCTGTTAGGATAACATGGTAAAAGAGTTAGAAAGTCTCGTAGTGTAAGGGAAGAAATAGAATCACAACCCACAGTAGGTTGTTGGTAGCCACACAGCCATTGTGTGATGTGGCTTGCAAAGTGTTACATGGTCTATTCTATCTCATGGTGAAGGCTCCTAAACAGCCAGTTCTTGGGAGCAGAAACATAAGTGATTCATTTACAGAAGATGAAGAGAGAACCAACATTATGGCATTGGCTAGATAGGTCAAGTTTTAAGGTTGGAATGGGTTTGTTTAGGTTGGATTTTCGGATTGCTTTAGACTGCTTTGTCAGGATAAATGAGCCCACGTTACAGCGAGAATTTTTGAGCATCCGAAGAGTGCTTTCACTTTTGTTGGGGAAGATTAAGATATTAGTTTAATGCAAGTTTTTCCCCCCCAGTTACAAAAGTCCACATCAAGGCTGGGCTTTAATTGAAAAATAGAAGGGATTATGATAGGAAAAGAGAAGAGACATGGGAAAGCATTTACAAATTTTGTAGGAATTGAAAAACTTGTGTTTTAAAATGTGTCAGGTCATAGGTATTGGGAAAAATACATGTGGGTGGAAAGTTCCAAAGTTTTGAGGTAGGGAAAGAAAACATTTATCAAAATGGCCCACCTGTGAGCTGCCGATGGCCTTAGAGTAACCATGTGATGCAGCAGCATGTTGAGTATTGTGTGGTCTTCCTAGTGCTGGGGCACACAGGCAGCTAGCTCTCGTCAGCAAAAACAAAAATAATGCACATAGAAGTGGGAAAATGATTTATTTTAATTTCTTTTGACTGTGTCAAGTAAGGATGCAGAGCGAGAACCAGCCAAGATGTGAAAGAAGTATTCTGAACAAGAACGGATCAATCCTTAGTATGAATGGGGTAAATGTTTGCAAGAAAAGAAACTTCAGCATCTAAACAAGACTGCCGGTTTCTTAGCGCAGACTTAGCTATTTCCTTAATGTGGGGTTTCCAAGAAAGAGTGGATGTTAGAATGATACCAAGTATGTTTATTGACCCAAGAGTTGGAATTACAGAACCATCAAAGGACAGAGGAAAGTTGTGAGAAGTTTCCATGAAAAAGATGGGTAGAAACAGCATCTTGGAGGCATTAAGATTAACCAGATTTCATGTGCCCCACTGAGATATCTTGTCCAAGTGTGATTTTGATGAGGAATCTGTGTCGAGACTAGATGCAGATTGCATGAGAGAAGGAGGAGCAGAATTGAAGGATTTCGAAGAATGCTGTGTCGAGTCGTGAGCTTACGAGTGCATTTGGTTATTTGTGGAAGAGAGGAAATCGTTGGTAAAAAGGAGAAAAAGTGTAGAGAATTGAACAGTGCCCTGAGGGACACCACTGTTGATAGAGAAAGGCAGGGAGGCTGATCCATTAACATTCATCAATATAGATTGGCTTGAGAGGAAACTAGAGACGAGGGAGCAAAACGAGGGAGAGAAGCCTAAAGAAGGGAGCTTGGAGATGAGACTTTGATACCAAATGCCAGTAGGAGCTTTGGATATGTCAAGGACAACTATGTAGGATTCCCAAAAATCTTTCAGAGATCATGACCAAACTTTAGGAATATAGGAAAGAATATCACCAGTCGATCTTTCCTAAGGGAAGACGTGCTACTGATCAGAGAGAAGACTGTGAGATTCAAGATGTTAAAGGACATGAGAGTTGAGGAGGAATTCAAAGACTTTGGAAATGGTAGATGTCAAAGCAATGGGATGATAGTGTGAGGGGTTGATTGGTCACCCTTCTTAGGAATATGATGTCCCAATGCAACCTTCCAAGAAGAAGTAATATATTTGGTTTTTATGCAGGAATGGAACATACGTGCAGGCACAGCTGCAAGTTTGGAGGCACACTCTCTCAGTTCATGGGGATGGATGCCATTGGGACCATAAGCCTTGCTTGTGTCCAGAGAGAGAGAGAGAAGTGCTTTTTGGACTGTCTGAAAGGAGATTACATGGAGGCATAAGAGTAGTAAGAGGAGCACTTGGGGATGAAGGACGGAAAAGTAAAGGAAAAGTAGAGTGACAGAAGTTGTTAGTGATTTCCTTGGCTAGAGATCAGAAAGACTTATTGGTGGATGACGAGGAGAGGTTATGGCACTTCCTTTGAATAAAGGAACTCTTTACCACACAGGTAACATACTTGTAGTGATTATGGGAAGTGAGAAATGCTGAATAGGGGATGGAGGAAGGGGAGTTTTGCCAAACCTGATATGCCTGATCCCTTACCTGAATACCTTCAGAGCAGGAATGGTTCAACCAATGGGTGGAAGAAGAGTTTGTTGTGGAGGACTAGGAGATAAATGTTTCCATTCATGCAGCAAAGACCTCTGCTATGCATGTGGCAGAGACAGAAGCTTTACTACGTAGGAGACATTGAGATTTAATTAGATTTATCACTAATGCCAAATATGTTTATTGTATTGAATGGTGGAATTTTAGAACTGTCAAAGGAAACAGGAAAGTTGTGTGGAGTTCTAGAAAGAGAAATAGGAAAAACTGCATTTTAAAGGAATTAAACTTAAGAGGTTGTGTTGAAATGGTTTGTTTACATGGAGACAATGAGTGAGGAAAGATTGACAAAGTGGAAATATGTGTCAGAGGTAAAGGGAATGAGGAGAAGCGGGAGACCAAATTGGAGGTGGAAGGATGGAGTAAAAAAAATTTTGAGTGATTGGGGCCTGAACATACAGGAGGGTGAAAGGCGTGCAAGGAATAGAGTGAATTGGAACGATGTGGTATACTGGGGTCGATGTGCCGTCAGTGGATTGAATCAGGGCATGTGAAGCGTCTGGAGTAAACCATGGAAAGTTTAGTGGGACCTGGGTGTGGAAAGGGAGCTGTGGTCTTGGTGCATTACACATGACAGCTAGACACTGAGTGTGAACGAATGTAGCCTTTGTTGTCTTTTCCTAGCACTACCTCGCAGGTGTGTGTGTGTGTGTGTGTGTGTGTGTGTGTGTGTGTGTGTGTGTGTGTGTGTGTGGTATTTCATGTGTGGTGGGCTGGCGATGGGAACTGATGAAGGCAGCAAGTATGAATATGTACATATGTATTTATGTATATGTCTGTGTATGTACGTGCGTGTATGTATACGTTGAAATGTATAGGTATGTATATGTATGTGTGTGGGTGTGTATGTATATACATGTGTATGTGTGTGGGTTGGGCGATTCTTTGTCTTGTTCTTTGCGCTACCTCACTGATATGGGAGATGGTTATTAAGTATAATAAATGATAAATAAACTTAATAAGGTTACATTTGCCCTACTGGTAAATTCTGTCCCAGTTTGAGTGATGAAATGAAATGTAGATCAAGGAAAGGAAGATGGACCAGATAGGATCTGAAAAATGTGCAGAAATATATTTCTTTTTCTTTTTCCTATGCACTCATGTTGTTACTTGTGTAAGATAAGAATGTATATGCTTTAGGAGAAATGTATATTATGGTTGAAGCATTGACGAATATCAGTGGCTATCTTCTTCTCTGACTGAATGCATATGTGAGTGCTGTAACTTGCTGTAGTTTTTGATAGAGGTGAAAGAATACTTCCCATGTGTTCCCCACATGTCATAGAAGATGGTGAAAGGGGATGGTTGCTAGGAGCTGTAAACCCTCCCCTTTTGCTTCAGTTTTTAAAAGATAGAATATAAGAAGTGGACGAGCAAGGAGTGCTCATCCTCTTTGAATACTCAGGTTGGGGTGTCTGAATATGAGGTTGTAGCCAAGATGAAAAGAAGGGAGAGATAGGTAGAATGTTAGAGTTAAGGAAACAGGATATGGATATTCTTGATGTGAGTTAAAGAAAGCTTAAGGGAAAGGGGAAAGATTTTTTTAGAAGTGTCTTAGGGCTTTGTGTGAGGGTAATGCTGTAGAAAGGGTAGTACTTTTGCTGAAGATGGAATTGTGGGAATTTGTGAAAGAGTTTAAGGAAATGAGCCCCAGACTGATGATAAAAATGAAAGTGGATTACAAGAAGTGGGTGATGATTAGTGCTGATGCACATGGGAGTGAGAGGGGCGAGGAAGATAGTTGAATGTTTTAGGAGGAGCTGAATGAGTTGTAAGTAGTTTCGATGTGATGGATTGGGTATTAGTAATGGCTGGTTTGAACTTGAATATCTGTCTGTCCATGAGTACCTATGCTGAGATTTTTTCCATAATGGCAGGGCTAGTGTGTTGTGCTCACCACATGACTTGCATGTTGGCATATGACATTCCTCATGACTATCTCATTTTGTTCACTCACTTTTGTTGCTTGTTGTATAATGCTGATTTTTCTTTAGTTTCTCCAGTAGCCTAGTTCATCTGATATTGTCTTCAATCATGAGTCTAATCTTCTTTTGATTGTTTCTAAAGATCACCCAGTATTGCATTGATATTCTTCCCAACTTCCCTGATGAGCATTCATGTACCTTTCTCTCATGGATTTTTAGTAGGTTTCCAGAAATTATCTTGACTTAATGATCAGATAATGTGCCAATTAAGGTTATAATTTGATGGACATGGGATAGCCAGTTTTGTGAATGAAAATGGCAAAAGCTTGTGGAGTAATGTGCTGAAAAAGGACCAGTGATTAAGAATGCCTGGCTTAGAAATAGTGATATCCATACGTGTACCTGAGTGAGTAGGAAAGATTGTAGGCAGGTGTTATTGGATTATGTAGTTCATCTGATATTGTCATCAACCATGAGTCTAATCCTCTGAATGTTTTTGTAGATCACCCAGTATTGCATTGATATTCATTCCAACTTCTGTGATGAGCTTTCACGTATCTTTTTCTTGTGCTTTCCAGAAATGATCTTGACTTAACGATTAGGTAATGTGTTAGTTTAGGGTATAATTTGGGGGACATGGGATAGGTAGTCTTATGAACGAAAATGAACAGCTTATGGGATAGTGTGCTGAAGAAGGACCAGCAATTAGGAATACCTAGTTGAAAAACTGTGATACATATAAGTATATGTGAGTGAGATATGGTGGCTAGTGGCAAGCCTGTTTGCGGATGATACTGTGTTGTTTGCAAAGAGTGAAGAGGAGTTGGAGAAGTTGTAAGTGTGTTTTATAATGTGAATAGATGTAAGAGATTGAAGTTAAATGCAAGTAAAAGTAAAGTAATGGTGTTTGAATAGAAGCAGAGTGAAAGTATAGATTTTGTAAAACCATATAGAGTGAAAGAAGAAAGTACTAAATTGTGCTGTGGATATGGTGGGAAAAAAGACTGGAAGAAGTAGAGAAATTTAAGTATCTTGAAGCTGTCTTGGTTAAGTGTGGTGATATGAAATGAGAGATAAGGGAGAGAGCAGTACAGGGTAGAAGAGTCATTTGGTCCCTTAATAGAATAGTTAGGGTTAGAGGTGTAAGTATGGAAGTGAAGAAAGGATTAAGGGATGGCATAATCCTCCCAACCCTGACCTATGCAGCCAAAACATGGATATGGAATGAGGCACAAAGGTCAAGAATCTAGTGTGACTAGATGGAATGAAGAAAGAAATGAAAGGGTGTACAAGAGATGTGATATGGCAAGGAATGCAAAGGGAGTGAATTGTAGAGTGGTAAAATGGGTAGAACGTAATACTTTAATGTGGTTTGGACATATGAAAAGAATGCATGAGTGGGAGTTTACAAGGAGATTGTTTGATAGTACAATTAAAGGGTTTAGTGTGAGTGGAAGACCACTTGTGACATGGGCAAATAGGGTGGAGGAATACTGGAGGGAGAGAAACAGAGGAAGAATGCATGGAATGGTATATATGAGGGAGGCATGTAAAGACGGGTGATAGGTGGAGAGTCTTTTGCCATGGCCACCCCTTGATGGGAGTTCCTGAAGGGAACAGGCATCAGAGATATAGAAAGGTAGAGTGAGTAGGAAAGATGGTAAGCAGGCATTATTGGATTATGTAGTTCTGTAATTGATAGCTGTTCAAAAGTTAGACTATTAGATATGAATGTACTGAGCGGGGCATCTGATGGAATGTCAGATCATCACTTGGTAGAGGTGAGGATAAAGATTTGCAGATTTTTTGGAAGATAATGTTATGGGTAGGAGAAGGTTTGTGAAAGTGGGTGACTTTGGAAAAGAGGTTTATGTAAATAGATGCCTGGAAAGACAGTGCAGATTGGCAAAAGGTGAGATGGGTTTCATGTTAAAAAAGGGTATTGAGTGGTGCAATGACAAGGTTAAGTTGTTGTTGAAAGAGAAAAAAAGAAGTGTATTAGCATTACTTGCAGAGAAGGAGTCTGAATGATTGGAAGATGTACCAGAGAAAGCAGCAGGACACCTAGAGGAAGATGCAGGCATATCTCTTACCCTTTCATTACTTACTCGATCGAATCACCTCTTACCACTTATTGTTCTCAAACATTTCATTTCCAACACATCCACCTTCCTCCACACAACCTTGTCTATAGCCCATGCTTCACAACCATGTAATATTGTTGGAACTACTATTCCTTCAAACATACGCATTTTCTCTCGCTGAGATAATGCTCCCTCTTTCCACACATTCTTGATCTCTGCCTGAAACTCCCCTTCCCCACCCCACCCACCCACCCACCCACCCACACACACACACACATACATACATACATACACACACACACACACACACACACACACACACACCCCACCGACCTACCCTATGACTCACTTCCACTTCCATGGTTCCATTCGCTGCTGAGTCCACTTCTAGATATCTAGAACACTGAACTTCCTCCAATTTTTCTCCATTCAAACTCACATCCCAACTAACTTGTCCCTCAACCCTGCTGAATCTAATAACCTTGCACGTATTTACATTTGCTCTCAACTTTCTCCTTTCACACATTTTTCCAAACTCAGTCACCAACTTTTGCATTTTCTTGCTGAAATCTGCCACCAGTGCTGTATCAGCGAACAACAACTGACTTGCTTCCCAGACCCTCTCACCCCCAGCAGACTGCATACTTGCCCCTTTCTCCAAAACTCTTGCATTTCCTCTATAACCACCCCATCCATAAACAAACAACCATGGGGACATCACACACCCCTGCTGCAGACCGACCTCCACTGGGAACCAATCACTCTCTTCTCTTCCTAATCGTGCACATGTCTTACACTCTTGATAAAAACTTCTCACTGCTTATAGCAGCTTACCTCCCTCACCATATACTCTTAAAACCTTCCACAACACATCTCTATCCACTGTATCATATGCCCTCTCCAGATCCATAAATGCCACATACACATCCATCTGTTTCTTTAAGTATTTATCACACACATTTTTCAAAGCAAATACCTGATCCACACATCCTCTACCACTTCTGAAAGCACACTGCTTCTCCCCAGTCTGATGCTCTGGACATCCCTTCACCCTCTCAGTCAATACGTTCCTGTTCAATTTCAGGAATACTCAACAAATGTGTGCCTCTGTAGTTTGAACATACCTTTATCCTTTTTGTCTTTGTACAATGGCACTATACATGCATTCTGCCAATCCCCAGTGAGAGAAGGAATATGTAATGCGACATGTGACTGCTTCCAGCAACTCTTAGGGTTGCAGTGGCACCAACAGCACAGCCCACCTGTCATTATCTGAGATGCCAATAGTGAGGTTAGGAATAATTTAACACGTGACCTGTAACTACTTCTAGCAACTCATAGAGATAGACTGACTCATGCAGTGGCACCAGAAGGACAGCCCAACTGTCAGCTGATTCATTCTAACCATCATTTTGTTGAGGTACCATACAGAAATATTATTTAAATGATTTCTTTTGTCTCAGTATGATAATGGCTCTTTCCTTCACTTTTATAACATTAATAATCAGAGAGAACTATTTCATCTCATCTTCAAAGATTACTAATGACAACAATAGATTCAGATACAGTAGGTTTATTTTAAAGATCACACACACACACACACACACACACACACACACACACACACACACACACACACACACACACACACACACACACACACACACACACACACACACACACACACACACACACATGCACTTGAATGTTTTCCAAAACTTGTCGCCCACAGTGACATATTCCATTGTGAAGCCAAGTCACTCCTTTTTGTTTTTTTTCAGTGAGGAATGGCTTACTTGCAGGGATCCTGTGGTGGAGTCCAGTTTTGTGTTATAATTTTCTTGTTATCTGCACCCCAAAACTGACTTCCTGTTTTGTTTTTTAGTTCTACTGGCTGTTTGAAGGATTAGTTGCTCCTTCTCTGTGGTGGCTTGTCACAGATGACCACTTCTCAGTAGGCCTCTTATGTTGTGCATTTCTTCTGTCCTCTTCACCCAGCAGTAAACTGTCCTTTTGTTTATATTCAGTATGTGTGTTATCTCTGATGGCAGAATATCCACAGACATGAAAGCTTTGATAGATTCTTGCTATTCAGGTGTGATTCCACTTCCGCAGCTGTGTCAGTCCATCGTGTCTTGCCTCTACAGTTGAACATTGCGCTTGATAATGCCTCATCAAGCGAAGGTTGATGTGTTGCTATTGTTTTTAATCTCTTCATCAAACAAAAAGCTTTCACATTTTAGAAATATTTGTTTTTCTTTAACTTACCTTAGTACTTTCTCTAAATAATTACAATATATTTTTAGATTTATAATACTGTTGCGAACGACTTGAAACTGTTCTTGAATAAGTTTGAATGAAATGAAAAATTCCTTGTCAGAAAGTTTCGACAGGGCCTAGAAAAATATCCTAATTAAAGCTTTATCGACATGCGCAGTTGATACATTTCTATCTTATAAATTATATTGAATGCATCTGTAATGACAAATCACAATAGTCCCATTTCTGTAGGATATAAAGATTTTTAAGTTGCGTTGGAGGGGTTGCCAGATGTCGCTTTCTGAATGAAACTCACTGAAAAGTATGACATTACTTAGTATAGTTGACTGTACCCCTTTAATCCAGCAACCTTGGGACCTGGCCATTTTTGGTCCCAGAAAATGCTGGAAAACAGAAATTGACCACTAAGTCATACATAGTTGATGATATGATCTTATAGTGCTCACAGAAAGAATTACAGAAGTTCCTTTATCTAATTTTTTTGGTAACTCAACCCTTTCAAGTGTAGATAATGATTTATGCTTATGCATATTAGCACTAGCATCATCTGCACCTCTTGGTCTCTTGGATCCTGAAAGACTAAAATGTAGCTGAATGTAATAATCAGTTTGACTGTTAACTAACTATGCTACAGTGTAAGCTGATTTTGGTGCCTTAGTGCTGCTAACAGTGCTGCCTTGGTGGCAGATTGACAACCTAATTACTAATTGTGGCGGATTCAAAAATGTGCTGAACCATAGGAGTTGCCAGACCACAGAGTGGTGGATTAGAGAGGTACAACCTGTACATGAAAGGAGAGGGCCATGACAAGTGAATTGGTGAGAAGAGAGGTGGTGGTGAAAGCTATGCATAAGATGGTGTGGATGGTGAGTAGGTGACTGTGTTTGTTGAGTAGTTAGTTAAGATTTTTAATGTAAGTAGGCTCATGTGTGGCGGGTTAGGGCGATGGGAATGGATGATGGCAGCAAGTATGAATATGTACATGTGTATATATGTATGTGTCTGTGTATGTATATGTATGTATACTTTGAAATGTATAGGTATGTATATGTGCGTGTGTGGGCGTTTATGTATGTACATGTGTATGTGGGTGGGTTGGGCCATTTCGTCTCTTGTTTCCTTGCACTACCTTGCTAACGTGGGAGACAGCAACTAAGTGTGATGAATAAATTCAAAAGAATAATAAAAGAGAAAAGAAAAAAGATGATTCTTTTGTAATATGTTTAACTATACCTAGATGTTGTAAAGGTGACTGATTCTCTGGGCAAACCTAATTTATCTTGGTAAGCTCATAGGTAAGGTATAACATCTTAGTTATTTAGTAAGCTCATAGGTAAGGTATAACATCTTAGTTATTTAGTATACAAAAATTTTTTCTTTGCAGATATATGTTGAATGGAGAGGACAACTATGCAGTAAACACATATTTCCTTTACATGAGAGAAAAGAAATGATCCTTTGTAAATGTTCCTTTTGTAATGTTTATTTGTACCTAAATGTTGTAAAGGTGGCTGATTCACTGGGCTGACCTAATTTATCTTGGTAAGCTCAGAGGTAAAGTATAACATCTTAGTTATTTAGTATGCAAAATTTCTTCTTTACAGATATATGACAAGTATCTGTCTGGGTGCAGTGGACCTCTAATGTTCCGAAACATCCTGGACAATGCTCGGAAATCTAATAATATTGATCTTCCAAGCAAGCTCATTGAAGTACTGAATGTGCATCCAAATATTTCCTCTCGTGCAAGGGGGTTGGTGTACAGCTGCTGGATTGACATTCTTGGTAAGTAACATCAGCTTTTTTATGGGATGAACATGTTTCTAATTTCTCCCTGTCTGATCATGGACATTGGTATCCATGTCTGAATCAGGCCAGCTGTAGAAAGCTGTTGATGGTGCTTGGTTTGAAAACAAATCCTTTTCTGTGGAAAAAGGAATTCCTGATATAAAGTGTGGTGCATTAGTTGCTTTTCTGACAACAGTGTATTTATAAACTGCTATTGATAACACTAATTAAAAAGATATATCTAATTAAGAAGATACATGGAGTTATTATACTCTTTATACTTGAAGTTACGCTGCATGTAAAAAAATCACCTTCGATGGTTGAGGTAATGCCATAGGAGTTCAGCTCCATTGAAGAACCTTTCATTCAAAAGGAGACCATCCTTTCCCTGCTACTGACTGTTGTGTAGCTTTTAAGCTGCAGCTTAAGAAGGGGGTCCATAGGGTTATATAGAAGATAAATTATCCTTAACTGTTGATTATTTAGGTATCTATTGTACATCATATCTTCAAGTTGCAGTGAAATGCTTGGAAGCTGCTGCTGATTACCTTATCAGTTTTGCAGTGAACCCTGGTTTTAATTTCTTTCAGCAAAAACACTATTGCTATACATCTTACAAGATCAACTTAAAGATCAGCTTTGCTACATATATTACTGAAAGGCATTCTAACTCATCAGGAAGAGGAGGCAAATTTTTTGAGCATGATTTTGGTAAACGATCATCATGGGCTTCTTATATTAAAAACCTTAAGAATGAAGTGACAAAGTTCTAAACAGTTTGAACACAATGTCTCATTACTCGGGGAGCAGAGAGGAAGGCCTTGGTGAGACTCATTATGTAGATTGAATTATGGTTGTGAGATATATTTTTCCATCACTGATGATTTTCTGAGAGTGGTTGATGTTGTACCTAATCTTATTATTATATTATGCACAGGATTTTATTCAGATCCTCCAAAGTTGAAAATTTGTATGCAGATTTTTGTGAGCTCCCTTGGAATTGATGATTTCATGAATGTGGCTTAAAGCATTTCTTTAGGTTTAAGCACATACCATCTAACCCTACATATAAGTATGTTATTGCTGTTGAGGGGACTCTGGTATTTGATTAACATCCAAGGTTTTCTAAACTTTTGATATCAGAATACAAAATGCCATTTATGAGTGTTTTGGACTTAAACTTTATTGCTCCTTCCCTTGAACGCTCCTGAGGTCATACTTTGCGAGGACTGGATGAAAATGAACAAAAGCATCATTGCTTCTGTAGTATCTATCTATCTATCTTTCTATATCTCTGATACCTGTTCCAGTTGGAACTCCCTCATCGCCATGGCAATGGAGTCTCCATAACTAGTGAACTCCAGTGATGCTTCTTAGCCTTCATTGCCTCACCCTTAACAGGCCACTGGCAGAAGGCAATTGTAGCACAATGTTTGATGAGGCTCCTACTTAATGTTCCCACTGACTACTTTTATCTGATGCTCCTGCCAATGACTTCCATCTAATATTTCTACCTAATGCTCCTACCTAAATTTTCTTACCTACTTCTATCTACTACTTCTACCATTTTGCCAAAAGGCAGGGCTAGTACAGTGCTCACTGCAAGAAAAACTAGGGTTATGAAGAATGAGCTTTGTGAGTTAAGTTTTGTAAAGTGTTACACATTACATTTGTGGACAGAATGCCAATAGTCCACTTGTTAGTGAAGCAGAAAGAAAGACAGCTACCTGGATCAGAGGAGTGCAACTTGACAACCACTGAAGTGCTGGCTCTTTAAGCAAATGTCACTAACCCTCCCGATACTGAGGCGGGTAGTACTGATAATTTACCTCTCTGTTCATTGGCTGCTTACCAACTACTACCTACTTCTACAGTAATGAAAAGGAAATTACTTTAGCATTATGCTGTTCATCCAAACCGAATCTAGATATTGAATGATACAGCTCAAAATGTGAGGAAAGCATAGGCATTGCTGTAGTTAATGCAAAATGAAGAGAATCTTTAGTATTTACCATACAACTGTACCTTATTCATACTTCACTTAAATTAATTGAGGAATCTAAAAAGAAAAATACAGTTTACTGTATCAGAAAGGCACTCCAAGTCATATCACATTGTGCTCCAATGCATCCAGTACTTCAGAGAGCTTAAAACTGTAAGAATAAATTTACACAACGCATAAGAGTGCAGAATTTTGCTGGTATCTTGGACATGATTGTATTAGCAGTTATGAAATAGCTGATGCTGAGGCTAAAGCAGCTATATCTAGCAGTCTTTTTGCAGGAGTTTTACCTTTCAGTGATTTTATGAGCAGATTAAAGAATTAGATGTAAATGGCAATATAAACAGACTAGGATGCCCTGAAGAATGAAAAACTGCAGAGGATAAAGAAAGGAGTTCACGTATGCCATTCCTCTCTCAACAGGTATTGCCATTTTGAGACATTATTCTCAACTGAGGATTGGTCTTACTATGTTGTTGACCTATGTTCACCTATGAAAAGGAGCCCTGCACCAGTATGTGACACTTGCAAATGCAGAATTACTCTGGGATATGTATTAATGGAATGCCAACAGTACAATAGTCTTGGCATCAGATATGAATAAGAAAAAAATAACATTGGATGGAATAAAAACATTGGAGAAATAGTAGAAAATACTGTTAATGTGAATAGACTGATTTAAAGCTAGGCCAGAATATTAGATCTGTTCAAATGATTTAAGTTTTGCATAGGTATTTCATGCTAAAGAGCACTTGATAACCATAAGGGTTGAGGTGTTTACAACTTCCATAGAATCAATCAAGTCCTGTCTCACAAGCATCTGTAAAAACTCCAAATATGGTAGAGGGGTAGGAATGGGGCTGGACTTCCTTTCACATGGCTTCCACATCAAAACTTGTTTACCATATGAAAATGAGACAACTTTCTGTCAATTGAGGAATTTATGATAAAGTTTGTTCTGATCTTAAGTACTGACAAAGGATTAGACTCACCAGATGGAAATATGTTTCCCAGATTTTTCCCCAGTGGGTATACTTATTAGGTGGCAGGGAGAGGGACTGGCTTCGACAAGTACTGCATTACATCTGTTCAGTGCTGGGTGTACAACTTTGGTGAAAAGTCTTTCACACTTTATGGTCAGGCATGGCATGCAGTATTTATAGCATCTTAAATTTTTCAAGGGACATTTCCTCTCCAAGCTTCTCAAGCTTTAAAAGGCATCTCACTGTGTCCTGATTTTGCACTTTTCTTAAGTGTCCCAGGCTTTGTTGCAAGAATTACAGCAACAGCTTGGCTGCATTCTGAACATGACTTTAATGTTAAGGCTGATGTGATAAGAAATGTAAGTCTTGTACTTCTCAGATTACTTTGTTTCACTATGTCTGTGATGCAGGGCTACAGGAAGTTTAGCCTGGAAGCTTAGATTTTACTTAAGATGAATTATTCAGTCTTTAATGTGAGATGTGTATCAGTAGAATATTAGATCATCAGAGACACCTAATTATCAACAGACTTGAGGAATATGTAAGGCTTTTCCTTGATGGTATCAAAATCATGGAGGTGATGATAATGGAATATTGTTGACAGTGTGATCTGTCTATCCATGCATGTCTCTGACACGTTCCCTCCTGGAACTCCCATCAGAGGGTAGCCATAGCAGATGTCTCCTCTTATCCCTGTCCTTACATACCTTCTTTGCGTACACTATTGTACACATGCTTCCACCAGTTTTTTTCCATTACTCTTCAACTCTATTTCCTCATGTCATGGGTAGTCTTCCTCTCACACCAGCCCCCTTAATCGAACTATCATACTTTTGTATGTCAGCTGTCTGAAGTTCACATTTTTGTCATGATGTAACAGCGTATCCCCATGAACTGTTGTCTGAGTTTTTCATTTTTATCAGATATTGACCATGGGTACAGGATTGTCTCTGTAGCTGGGAGGCTTTGGTTTTACCTTAATAGCAGAGCCATTCTGATATCAGCACTGACAAATCTCATTTTATTGGGCTTATTTAGTTGTCAGACAGATGGATATGAAAAGGAAGGCAATTTCAACCTAAGAAACCTAACCTGACATAACGTAGACATGATCTAACACAAATGATATGGGAACTCAATAATTTTTTATACTGTAATCTGTTCAGCCATATTCATGCAAGGAGAATGTTACTTGATATCTAAAAAAAAATTGTGAAAACCATGGATTTTTTTGAGCCATGCCCTCCCTGCCATATTTAGTTTTTCCTTTTTTTATCAACATCTCATTTCCCTGTTACCATGCTTCCATGGTTACTTTCACGGTCCATTTCACAGCAGTTTCAGTATTCTTCACCATTTCATCTATGCCCCAATATTCCATTCCTTAAGAGCTTTTGTAGCTCTTTTTGCTTCTTTTGCAGTGTCTTCCTCTCTCATATACCTGTTTCTGTCCTTACATCTCTTTGTTCTCTTTGCCATCATGTCCAGTCATTTCTTTAGAATACTCCAACCATATATGACAAATTTCTTTTGTTACATGCATTCTCACAGGCTTATGTATTAAATTTTCAGTTGTTACTCATATCTGTCTTATTTTCATGTACCTCCTTCCAGCATAGTAGGTTCTTATCCTTTAAAAGGCTCATGTATGTTCTATGTGAAATCCTTAGAAATGATTGTATGAAAATTATCTCTTGCAGGTGATGCAAATAGATTTGAGGAAGGTTTAGAAGTGTTAAAAGGTGCTCTGCAAACATTATCCCTGGAGGATTTAAACCTTACTTCTTTAACAAGACTTAAAGCTGGTACTGAGACTACAGACAAAACATTTCCCTACATAGTACCTCCAAAGGTAAATAAAAAATTATACCAGGTTTGATTGTTATTTTGTAGATTTTCTTTGGTTAAGTTTGATAGTTACAAGATCCTCAGTTATAAGATTCTCAGATGGGTCATAGGAAGCTGGGTAAATTAAGTTTTGATTCTTATACATTTCTATTTTTCTTAATTATTTATACAACGTGCCATCATTGGAATGAACCAGGGTATGTGAAACATCTGGGTAAACCATGGGAAAAGTCTGTGGTTTTGGTGCATTACACATGACAGCTCATGTATGGATGTGAGCAGATGTGGCCTTATTTCGTCTGTTTCCTGGCACTACCTTGTTGATGCAGGGGGAGGTGATCGGGTACGGGTGAAAAGAAAAGAATGTATATGTTCTTTTTCTTCGATTCCTTGTGTGCATTTGTGCTGTTTCCTGTGGGGCAGGTTGATGTTGGGAATGGATGAAGGTGAGCAAGTGTGAATATGTACATGTGTATATATGTATATGTATGTGTAATTAGGTAATTAGGTAATTAGGTACAGTAGGGTTGAGGGTCAAGTCAATTGGGAGGTAAGTTTGAATGGAGAAAAACTGGAGGAAGTAAAGTGTTTTAGATATCTGGGAGTGGATCTGGCAGCGGATGGAACCATGGAAGCGGAAGTGGATCATAGGGTGGGGGAGGGGGCGAAAATCCTGGGAGCCTTGAAGAATGTGTGGAAGTCGAGAACATTATCTCGGAAAGCAAAAATGGGTATGTTTGAAGGAATAGTGGTTCCAACAATGTTGTATGGTTGCGAGGCGTGGGCTATGGATAGAGTTGTGCGCAGGAGGATGGATGTGCTGGAAATGAGATGTTTGAGGACAATATGTGGTGTGAGGTGGTTTGATCGAGTAAGTAACGTAAGGGTAAGAGAGATGTGTGGAAATAAAAAGAGCTTGGTTGAGAGAGCAGAAGAGGGTGTTTTGAAATGGTTTGGGCACATGGAGAGAATGAGTGAGGAAAGATTGACCAAGAGGATATATGTGTCGGAGGTGGAGGGAACGAGGAGAAGTGGGAGACCAAATTGAAGGTGGAAAGATGGAGTGAAAAAGATTTTGTGTGATCGGGGCCTGAACATGCAGGAGGGTGAAAGGAGGGCAAGGAATAGAGTGAATTGGATCGATGTGGTATACCGGGGTTGACGTGCTGTCAGTGGATTGAATCAGGGCATGTGAAACGTCTGGGGTAAACCATGGAAAGCTGTGTAGGTATGTATATTTGCGTGTGTGGAGGTATGTATATACATGTGTATGGGGGTGGGTTGGGCCATTTCTTTCGTCTGTTTCCTTGCGCTACCTCGCAAACGCGGGAGACAGTGACAAAGCAAAAAAAAAAAAAAAAAAAATGTGTATGTATATGTATGTGTATGTATATGTATATATGCATGTATGTATATATAGGGCATGTGAAATGTGTGGGGTAAACCATGGAAAGGTGTGTGGGGCCTGGAATTGGGTAGGAAGCTGTGGCTAGAGAATGAGTGTGGGCAGATGTTGCCTCTCTTTCATCTGTTTCCTTGTGCTACCTAGCTGACGCCGGGAGTGGCAATGCTGTTTACAGTGAGGCTGGGGTGGCACTAGGAATGGATAAGGGCAAGCAACTAAGAATATGTACATATGTATTGATGTATATGTATGTGTATGTGTTGATGTGTAGATGTATATGTATATGTAAGCATATGTGCATATATATATGTGTAAATGAGTGGATGGGTCTTTCTTTGTCTGTTTTCTGGTGCTACCTTGCTGATGCTGGAAATAGTGATCAAGTATGATAATGATAATAATGATAATAATAAGGGGGGGGGTGCCATTTCATTTGTGGTGGAGTGGTGGCAGGAATGGATGAAGGAAGCATGTATGAACATGTACAGATGTATATATGTCTGTGTATGTATATGTATGTATACGTTTAAGTGTATAGGTATGTATATGTGCGTGTGTGGGCGTTTTTGTATATACATGTGTATGTGGGTGGGTTGGGCCATTCTTTCGTGTTTCCTTGCGCTACCTCGCTTACGCGGGAAACAGCGACAAAGTATAATGAATATAAATATTATGATAATATTAATAATAATGGTAATAATAATAATAATGATAATAGTAATAATGATAATAATAATAATAATAATGATAATAATAATTGGGAGGTAAGTTTGAATGGAGAAAAACTGGAGGAAGTAAAGTGTTTTAGATATCTGGGAGTGGATCTGGCAGCGGATGGAACCATGGAAGTGGAAGTGAATCATAGGGTGGGGGAGGGGGCGAAAATCCTGGGAGCCTTGAAGAATGTGTGGAAGTCGAGAACATTATCTCGGAAAGCAAAAATGGGTATGTTTGAAGGAATAGTGGTTCCAACAATGTTGTATGGTTGCGAGGCGTGGGCTATGGATAGAGTTGTGCGCAGGAGGATGGATGTACTGGAAATGAGATGTTTGAGGACAATGTGTGGTGTGAGGTGGTTTGATCGAGTAAGTAATGTAAGGGTAAGAGAGATGTGTGGAAATAAAAAGAGCGTGGTTGAGAGAGCAGAAGAGGGTGTTTTGAAATGGTTTGGGCACATGGAGAGAATGAGTGAGGAAAGATTGACCAAGAGGATATATGTGTCGGAGGTGGAGGGAATGAGGAGAAGTGGGAGACCAAATTGGAGGTGGAAAGATGGAGTGAAAAAGATTTTGTGTGATCGGGGCCTGAACATGCAGGAGGGTGAAAGGAGGGCAGGGAATAGAGTGAATTGGATCGATGTGGTATACCGGGGTTGACATGCTGTCAGTGGATTGAATCAGGGCATGTGAAGCGTCTGGGGTAAACCATGGAAAGTGTGTGGGGCCTGGATGTGGAAAGGGAGTTGTGGTTTCGGGCATTATTGCATGACAGCTAGAGACTGAGTGTGAACAAATGGAGCCTTTGTTGTCTTTTCCTAGTGCTACCTCACACACATGAGGGGGGAGGGGGATGGTATTCCATGTGTGGCGAGGTGGCGATGGGAATGAATAAAGGCAGACTGTGAATTTTGTGCATGGGTATATATGTATGTGTCTGTGTGTGTATATATATATGTGTACATTGAAATGTATAGGTATGTATATTTGTGTGTGTGGACGTGTATGTATATATATTGTGTATGGGGGTGGGTTGGGCCATTTCTTTCGTCTGTCTCCTTGCGCTACCTCACAAATGCGGGAGACAGCGACAAAGCAGAATAAAAAAAAATAAATGAGAGTTGGGGTGAGAGAGTATCATTAAATTATAGGGAGAATAAAAAGATGTTCTGGAAGGAGGTAAATAAAGTGCGTAAGACAAGGGAGCAAATGGGAACTTCAGTGAAGGGCGCAAATGGGGAGGTGATAACAAGTAGTGGTGATGTGAGAAGGAGATGGAGTGAGTATTTTGAAGGTTTGTTGAATGTGTTTGATGATAGAGTGGCAGATATAGGGTGTTTTGGTCGAGGTGGTGTGCTAAGTGAGAGGGTTAGGGAAAATGATTTGGTAAACAGAGAAGAGGTAGTGAAAGCTTTGCGGAAGATGAAAGCCGGCAAGGCAGCAGGTTTGGATGGTATTGCAGTGGAATTTATTAAAAAAGGGGGTGACTGTATTGTTGACTGGTTGGTAAGGTTATTTAATGTATGTATGACTCATGGTGAGGTGCCTGAGGATTGGCGGAATGCGTGCATAGTGCCATTGTACAAAGGCAAAGGGGATAAGAGTGAGTGCTCAAATTACAGAGGTATAAGTTTGTTGAGTATTCCTGGTAAATTATATGAGAGGGTATTGATTGAGAGGGTGAAGGCATGTACAGAGCATCAGATTGGGGAAGAGCAGTGTGGTTTCATAAGTGGTAGAAGATGTGTGGATCAGGTGTTTGCTTTGAAGAATGTATGTATGTATGTGAGAAATACTTAGAAAAGCAAATGGATTTGTATGTAGCATTTATGGATCTGGAGAAGGCATATGATAGAGTTGATAGAGATGCTCTGTGGAAGGTATTAAGAATATATGGTGTGGGAGGAAAGTTGTTAGAAGCAGTGAAAAGTTTTTATCGAGGATGTAAGGCATGTGTACGTGTAGGAAGGGAGGAAAGTGATTGGTTCTCAGTGAATGTAGGTTTGCGGCAGGGGTGTGTGATGTCTCCATGGTTGTTTAATTTGTTTATGGATGGGGTTGTTAGGGAGGTAAATGCAAGAGTTTTGGAAAGAGGGGCAAGTATGAAGTCTGTTGGGGATGAGAGAGCTTGGGAAGTGAGTCAGTTGTTGTTCGCTGATGATACAGCGCTGGTGGCTGATTCATGTGAGAAACTGCAGAAGCTGGTGACTGAGTTTGGTAAAGTGTGTGGAAGAAGAAAGTTAAGAGTAAATGTGAATAAGAGCAAGGTTATTAGGTACAGTAGGGTTGAGGGTCAAGTCAATTGGGAGGTGAGTTTGAATGGAGAAAAACTGGAGGAAGTGAAGTGTTTTAGATATCTGGGAGTGGATCTGGCAGCGGATGGAACCATGGAAGCGGAAGTGGATCATAGGGTGGGGGAGGGGGCGAAAATTCTGGGGGCCTTGAAGAATGTGTGGAAGTCGAGAACATTATCTCGGAAAGCAAAAATGGGTATGTTTGAAGGAATAGTGGTTCCAACAATGTTGTATGGTTGTGAGGCGTGGGCTATGGATAGAGTTGTGCGCAGGAGGATGGATGTGCTGAAAATGAGATGTTTGAGGACAATGTGTGGTGTGAGGTGGTTTGATCGAGTGAGTAATGTAAGGGTAAGAGAGATGTGTGGAAATAAAAAGAGCATGGTTGAGAGAGCAGAAGAGGGTGTTTTGAAGTGGTTTGGGCACATGGAGAGAATGAGTGAGGAAAGATTGACCAAGAGGATATATGTGTCGGAGATGGAGGGAACGAGGAGAAGAGGGAGACCAAATTGGAGGTGGAAAGATGGAGTGAAAAAGATTTTGTGTGATCGGGGCCTGAACATGCAGGAGGGTGAAAGGAGGGCAAGGAATAGAGTGAATTGGAGCGATGTGGTATACCGGGGTTGACGTGCTGTCAGTGGATTGAATCAAGGCATGTGAAGCGTCTGGGGTAAACCATGGAAAGCTGTGTAGGTATGTATATTTGCGTGTGTGGACGTATGTATATACATGTGTATGGGGGTGGGTTGGGCCATTTCTTTCGTCTGTTTCCTTGCGCTACCTCGCAAACGCGGGAGACAGCGACAAAGTGTAAAAAAAAAAAAAAAAAAAAAATAAATAAATAATAATAATAATTATAATAATAATAATAATAATAATAATAATAATAATAATAATAATAATGATAATAATAATCCCCTCCTTTTAGAAAGTTAAAATACAAGGAGGGGAAGGTTTCTGGCCCCCCGCTCCCGTCCCCTTTAGTCGCCTTCTATGACACGTGAGGAATGCGTGGGAAGTATTCTTAATCCCCTATCCCCAGGGATATGTTGTGCGCAGGAGGGTGGATGTGCTGGAAATGAGATGTTTGAGGACAATATGTGGTGTGAGGTGGTTTGATCGAGTAAGTAATGTAAGGGTGAGAGAGATGTGTGGAAATAAAAAGAGTGTGGTTGAGAGAGCAGAAGAGGGTGTTTTGAAACGGTTTGGTCACATGGAGAGAATGAGTGGGGAAAGATTGACCAAGAGGATATATGTGTCAGAGGTGGAGGGAATTAGGAGAAGTGGGAGACCAAATTGGAGGTGGAAAGATGGAGTGAAAAAGATTTTGAGTGATCGGGGCCTGAACATGCAGGAGGGTGAAAGGCGTGCAAGGAATAGAGTGAATTTGAACGATGTGGTATACCGGGGTCAACGTGCTGTCAATGGATTGAACCAGGGCATGTGAAGCGTCTGGGGTAAACCATGCAAAGTGTGTGGGGCCTGGATGTGGAAAGGGAGCTGTGGTTTCGGTGCATTATTACATGACAGCTAGAGACTGAGTGTGAACGAATGGGGCCTTTGGTGTCTTTCCTAGCGCTACCTCGCACACATGAGGGGGGAGGGGGTTGTTATTCCATGTGTGGCGAGGTGGCGATGGGAACAAATAAAGGCAGACAGTATGAATTATGTACATGTGTATATATGTATATGTCTGTGTGTGTATATATATGTGTACATTGAGATGCATAGGTATGTATATTGTGCGTGTGTGGACATGTATGTATATACATGTGAATGTGGGCGGGTTGGGCCATTCTTTCATGTTTCCTTGCGCTACCTCGCTAACGCGGGAGACAGCGACAAAGCAAAATAAATAAATAAATAGATAATAATGATAATGATAATTATAATGATAATAATGATAATACTGATGATAATAATGATAATAGTAATAATAGAAATAATAATATGTGTATGTGAGTGGATGTGTTTTTCTTTGCTTGTTTCCTGGTGCTACCTCGCTAATGCAGGGAATGAGAATCAGGTAAAAAAAAAGACAGCTAAAGACTAGATGTGTGCAAATGAGACCATTACTCCTTTGTTACTGATTGTACCTAGCTTAGAAGGGAAAAGCAGTGAGGTATATGCATGTGTATGTATGAAAAACAATGCAACTTTTTCTCAGATCTTTTCTGAAACTTAAATTCTTCATTATTGCCATCTTTGCCATCACTCTGTTACTCAGAAATGTAGGTAACCATAGAGATATAACGTATCATTTTATTTCGTTGTTAGTCTACCATCTCAGTTCTTTGATTTTTTCTGACATATGCTGTACCTTGTATATAGATATGCATATCTGGCTCAAGTATATGGAGAGGATGATTGAATGGAGAATAACTAAGAAGCTGTACTTGTTAGAAGTGGAAGGAGCAAGTGGGAATACCTATGGTGAGATTTTGCTTGAGCTGGGGTAACATGCAGTGCTCTCTGTGTCTTCCTTGAATCACAATGCTGTTGTTTTGTTCCCTAACACGTTGACCATGATTATGAATTTTTGGTTGATCTGGTACTGCTTTCAGATGTCCAAGTCTCTGTTTGAAGTTCTTAGTTCTTGTGGATGTGAGATATATCGCTGGGAAGAGTATTGAAGAGCCTTTCTATATTTTTTCTCCTTTTTTCAGAGATTTCCTCTCTTCCATAAATAATCAGATGCATTCAAATGCTGACGACTTAACACAATCTTTTGATATTTAACTTGTTTGTTGCTTTATGCCCACAGATATGGCCTCTAAGCAATAAAGCTAGTGGTGTGAGTTGTGCTACCCCATGGAAGAGGAAATTGATGTCTTTAAAGCAAAATGTGGACTTATTTGATCACCTTGCACTTGGTTATGGTGCAGCATCTTTTAAGAGGCATTTTAGTGTTAATGAGTCAACAGTGTGACCCTTAAAGAAAAAATGAGGCAGCCATTTTGTGCAGCATAGCTAGCTGGCTGCTTTTTAGGAGTTCATAGGCTGTGTAGAGCATCAGAAAGATATACTGCCATTGTTCTATGTATCATTGTCTTTATTCTTTTCTGTAAGATTCTGTATGTCATTTCTCTAGACTTTTGTAGACATGTTTCTTAAGTATAAGATTCTGATTCTTTTATTTTGAAGTGCTCGCGATAGGACTTAAGGTATGTCTTTCAAGGGTCACTACCTGAAACCCCCTATTTAAAGCCAAAAGGTTAGAATCTCACCGTCTGTAGGTTTGCCAACCACAGGGTTTTCCAAGTACATAACTCTGCAGTGGCAAGGTACCTCAGTAGTGATAGTGTGTGTGTGTGTGTGTATCCATGTGGGAAGAGTAGGGGGCACCTGAACAGTAAGTGTTCATTGTTTTCATTGTAGACATTGTGCTGTGGTCATGAAGGGCCCTGGAATGTGTTGAATTGTTTGTAGTAATGTAGGGAAGGGTGATGTCCAGAGCTTAGATGGAAAATTGACTGTTTGTCTGAGGAGTGTGATTTCAGATGGATGTATACGTCTGGTGGGGTAGTGTTTGAGACCAAGTTGGGAAGGTCATTGCAGTGTATATGTGTTTTGAGTAATTTGGGGGGGAGGGGATGTGTGAGTAAAGGTTGCTTGAGTTTGAGTTTAGGGTAGGTTTTTTATTTCTACATAGGGGTCAGTGTTTAGTTTATGGCATGGTTTTGGTGGGAGAACTGAGTGCCGAGCAAGTTGAGTAAGGATTGTATTGGGAGGATTTTTGCTTCATTGTGTAAGTGTTAAGTATTTTTGGTCCCTTAGCTGTAAGTAATTGTTCTGAACATTCCATTTAAATGGTTTTCAATTTTGTTATATTTGCTTTTGAGAGGATAGAGGACCAGGCCAGTGAGGCATAGTTTAGAGTAAAGCAGATGAATTGTTTGTTGAGGATACGAAGGGATTCTTTTTCTTGTCCAAATCTGGTGCCAGTTAGTATTCTGAGGGCACTTAGTTTGTTTTGTTGTTCTTGTGCAGAAGTTATTGGTGTGGGGAGTGAATGTCATGTGTGTCAAATGTGTGATGCTTGAAATTGTTTACTGGGTGTAATTGTTTGTTCATGGTGGCTGAAGCGTGTGAGCTGGATTCATGTCTGTGTGGGGTAAAGAGGGTGGTTGAAGACTTCTGTGGAGATGCAGACATTCTTTTCTGGGGGAATCATTGTCCCAGTTATGTAAGGTAGTGCTGCATGTTTGTTTTGTTATTGTGGTGTCACTGTGATGTGATTGTGAAGTTAGATTTATGTGAGAGGACCTTCATGTTTTAGTTTACTACAGGTAATGGGAGGTCTGTAAGAAGTGATTACAATGGAGCTCCCTAGGAGCAGTTCTTTCTTCAACCCTTTTTTGAGTATAAGAGATATAAAGGTGAAATCATTATGAGATTTTGATATGACTGGTGGCGATGAAATAGGCCAATCATTTATTTTTCATTGTTGTGGAGGGTATGAGGGTATGTTAGAGACAATGTCAAATGCTTTGTTAATGTCTGTTTTGACTGTTATTGTGCAGGATAGTTGTGGTTGGTAGAAGCCATCTCGGACATGTGAGAAGTCAGTGTGTAGGGTGGTGGTAGAATCATTGGGTTTGATCAAGATGTGTTGCTAAGAGTGGGATTTTTTGCTTGATTCTGTAGAGGATTGGTTTTTCATAGTGTTTGTATACAGAGGTCTTAAGGGTGGTAGGAGGAGAAACATGTTGGATGGTTTGGACGACTTTAGGATTAATGTTATGTTGGAAAGTTTCCACATATTGGAAATTTTTATATGTAGTGAGGAATGGTTGATGATATTTGTAATTGCATGGATTCCAAGTAGGTTTGATGTGTTGTCAGAGCCTGTTGCAGGAGTGTTCCTGAAGGCTGTAATTGCATTTCTTGTATCTTTATCATTGGGAATGAAGGGTGGGTTGGTAATTAATCAATGTCTTTTATGTAGGTTTTCATAATTTTATTGTTTAGGAGTGAGGTTTGTTAATGACTGATTTTTGAGTAGTGGCTCATGAATATGTTTGTGTGTTCTTTGGGAAAAGGGATATCATTGGAATGAGTCAGAAGTGCTTCATGACTGGGAGCTGGATATATTCAGTAAGTGTTGATCTTCTTTAACCTGGTTTATTTTGTTGAGGAAGGAGAGTCAATGTATAATTTGTCTCTCTCTGATTAGGTTGGTGATAGTGTAATTTAGAGTTTAGATTTGTTGTCTGATATTCATTGATTGGTTTTGTCTGAATTGGTTTTTCTGTTTTATAGTACTGATGTACTATAAAGTGCATAAGGCAAGGGAACAAATGGGAACATCAGTGAAGGGGGCTCATGGGGAGGTGATAACAAGAAGTGATGATGTCAGAAGATGGGGTGAGTATTTTGAATGTTTGTTGAATGTGTTTGATGATAGAGTGGCAGATATAGGGTGTTTTGGTCGAGGTGGAGTGCAAAGTGAGAGGGTTAGGGAGAACGATTTAGTAAACAGAGAAGAGGTAGTAAAAGCTTTGCGGAAGATGAAAGCCGGCAAGGCAGTGGATTTGGATGGTATTGCAGTGGAATTTATTAAAAAAGGTTGACTGTATTGTTGACTGGTTGGTAAGGTTATTTAATGTATGTGTCTTGTGAGGTGCCTGAGGACTGGCGGATTGCTTGCATAGTGCCATTGTACAAAGGCAAAGGGGATAAAAGTGAGTGCTCAAATAACAGAGGTGTAAGTTTGTTTAGTATTCCTGGGAAATTATATGGGATGGTATTGATTGATAGGGTGAAGGCATGTACAGAGCATCAGATTGGGGAAGAGCAGTATGGCTCCAGAAGTGGTAGAGGATGTGTGGATGAGGTGTTTGCTTTGAAGAATGTGTGAGAAATACTTAGAAAAACAAATGGATTTGTATGTAGCATTTATGGATATGGCGAAGGCATATGATAAGAGTTGATAGAGATGCTCTGTGGCAGGTATTAAGAATATATGGTGTGGGAGGCAAGTTGTTAGAAGCAGTGAAAAGTTTTTATCAAGGATGTAAGGCATGTGTACGTGTAGGAAGAGAGGAAAGTGATTGGTTCTTAGTGAATGTTGGTTTGCGGCAGGGGTGTGTGATGTCTCCATGGTTGTTTAATTTGTTTATGGATGGGGTTGTTAGGGAGGTGAATGCAAGAGTTTTGGAAAGAGGGGCAAGTATGCAGTCTGTTGTGGATCAGAGAGCTTGGGAAGTGAGTCAGTTGTTGTTCGCTGATGATGCAGTGCTGGTGGCTGATTCGGGTGAGAAACTGCAGAAGCTGGTGACTGAGTTTGGTAAAGTGTGTGAAAGAAGAAAACAGAGTAAATGTGAATAAGAGCAAGGTTATTAGGTACAGTAGGGTTGAGGAACAAGTCAATTGGGAGGTAAGTCTGAATGGAGAAAAACTGGAGGAAGTGAAGTGTTTTAGATATCTGGGAGTGGATTTGGCAGCAGATGGAACCATGGAAGAAGAAGTGAATCATAGGGTGGGGGAGAGGGCGAAAGTTCTGGGAGCATTGAAAAATCTGTGGAAGTCGAGAACATTATCTTGAAAAGCAAAAATGGGTATGTTTGAAGGAATAGTGTTTCCAACAAAGTTATATGGTTGCGAGGCATGGACTATAGATAGAGTTTTGTGGAGGAGGATGGATATGCTGGAAATGAGATGGTTGAGGACAATATGTGGTGTGAGGTGGTTTGATCAAGTAAGTAATGAAAGGGTAAGAGACACGTAAGGTAATAAAAAGAGTGTGGTTGAGAGAGCAGAAGAGGATGTTTTGAAATGGTTTGGTCTCATGGAGAGAATGAGTGAGGAAAGATTAACAAAGGGGATATATTTGTCAGAGTTGGAGGGAACGAGAAGTGGGAGACCAAATTGAAGGTGGAAAGATGGAGTGAAAAAGATTTTGAGTGATTGGCGCCTGAACATGCAGGAGGGTGAAAGGCGTGCAAGGAATAGAGTGCATTAGAACGATGTGGTATACCGGGGTTGACGTGCCGTCAGTGGATTGAACCGGGGCATGTGAAATGTCTGGGGTAAGTCATGGAAAGTTCTGTGGAGCCTGGATGTGGAAAGGGAGTTGTGGTTTTGGTGCATTATACATGACAGCTAGAGACTGAGTGTGAACGAATTTGGCCTTTGTTGTCTTTTCCTAGTGCTACCTCGCACACATGCGGGGGAGGGGGTTGTCATTTCATGTGTGGCGGGGTGGCGACGAGAATGAATAAGGGCAGACAGTATGAATTATTTACATGTGTCTATATGTATATGTCTGTGTTTGTGTATATATGTATACGTTGAGATGTATAGGTATGTATATGTGCTTGTGTGGACTTGTATGTGGGTGGGTTGGGCCATTCTTTCGTCTGTTTCCTTTCGCTACCTCGCTAACACGGGAGACAGTGACAAAGTATAATAAAATGAAAAAATAGTACTGTTGTGGTCAGCTTTGTAAAGAAACATCTTACATATTTCATACCATTATTTGGGTCTGCTCTTTCTGATGAACACTTTACTTTGAAAAGTATATTGTTTTGATTATAGTCAGAAGTTTATTTATTTTTTGTGTATTCCAGGTAAAGCGTGATCAGCAGAATGCCCAGAGCAGTAGCAGCAGCAGTAGCAGCAGTAGTGACAGTGATTGAAAGTTATAATATTGTAGTTGATATCGTGAATATTTCTAAAATTAAGTATGCACTATAAGTCCCCATTCATTTAATTATTTTGGGAAAGCTCTTAAGGCAGCATGGGCATTTACATGCGAATGTAATGATAAATTATGTCATGTAACAAATTGTAATTTGTCATTTTTTTTATCAGAGTTCTTGTAAGGATCTTGAAAGTTTCATTATTTTGAATAATTAGGCCAACCTGTCTTGAACCATTCCATAGAATGCCCTCTTTAAACTTTGCATGGAAGTTTCAGCAAATGACTTAGAGAAAACCCAGCAGCAACTAGAGTGCTAGGCACACAGTATATGATGGTAAATTCATCATGACTTCCATTGCTTTTTTGCCTTGTTAGACTCATAAGCATGAAAAGTGGAAGTTTCTTGGATTTGAAGAGTACAATGAATTTAACTAGTTAAGAATTACAAAATAAATCATATATACCCAGAAATGTGGACACACACACCTTATCATTGATTTGAGCTACTTTTTTTCTTGTTATTCTTATTGACACCAGAAAAGAATTGCAGTTAGAAAATTCAAGAACTTGACTATTAATAAGTTCAATTCAGTTGAGAATGACCTTTAGGATCTTCACTGAACTATTCAAATATTCTCTAAGTAGTCATACTCTAAATTATTTAAAATAAAAGCATGGAGCAAAGTGATCACCATAATTAGATGTAACAGTGATGAGCTTAGTGTGGCATCCTTGCATGGTGGTACAAGGTATTTGCAAAACAAGACAGTTTTTGGATCATGGAAACCTCACTGCTTTGGAGTTATGTGGGCAGGAGGTAAGTCAGATTACTAGACTCTTTTCTGCATTTTTATATAAAACTTATTTATACTTGGGTATCTTCTAAAAAAGTGAAATAAGTTAATGTAGGACCATATTTGTTTAGTACTATCCAGTGGTGGAAGTGTCTGTTAGTCTTGGAATAGGGTTGGGATACTGTACAAATCAAATCAGACTTGGAATTATGAACATACCTGGAATTAGGAACTCTTCAGAATTTTTGAATTCTTGATGATTTACCTGAAATCAAATTGTAAGAATCTAGATTAGTAAGGGTTCGCTTTACATGTCCACATAATCTTTGATGGTTTGATATTGCAAATACTCTGAATTTTTTAAAATGAAAGATATCAGGAATTCAAGATAGATTACATATGTATAACACCAACCTTGGATAGAAGCCATAGTGATAGTAATGGAACTTTCTTGTACATGATGTGTGTTGTCTGTTACTTATGATAATGGAAGAGAATTTTCTCATGGCATTGATTAACAGGCAGCCTCATATTGATCTATCATCATATTGCAATGAAGATGATAACATTACCAAGGTTTCATTTGAAACTCAAAAATCAACTTATTATTCACATTTAAGAAAACAGTTGTGATTAGGCTCTTTCTGAACTGAACCACAATAATTTACTGTATAATGGTGATGTGTTTAGTTAAACTATTTAATTGATGGTTTGTACAGTCTTAGTTATATGTATATGTTTGTAAATAAACTTTTTTAAAGAAGCATAATTTTGTTATCCTCACAATGCTTAGGAACATATGATTCTTGATGATTAAATTATGTTCAATATGTGATGAAGTTGTATGCTTATGGGGCCTCTTCTCAAACTTTACTAGTCATATATATATATATATATATATATATATATATATATATATATATTTTTTTTTTTTTTTTTTTTTTTTTTTTCAAACTATTCGCCATTTCCCGCGTTAGCGAGGTAGCGTTAAGAACAGAGGACTGGGCCTTTTTTGGAATATCCTCACCTGGCCCCCTCTGTTCCTTCTTTTGGAAAATTAAAAAAAAAAAAAAAAAAAAAAAAAAAAAAATGAGAGGGGAGGATTTCCAGCCCCCCCGCTCCCTCCATATATATATATATATATATATATATATATATATATATATATATATATATATATATATATATATATATACATGTTCTTACATCATGTCTGCTCTCACAGTTTTTATTTAGCTTGATGCATTTAATCAACAGCTCTCTTGCTAGAGAAGTACTCTTGCTTAATTTTTAACTCATTTTTCTGCTTTGATTCCTGTTATATACATTCATTTGTCTATATTATTAACAGAGAGTAGTTCATTATCTACTGCCAGACCGATTCAGGAACCAGAAAGTTGCAATTAAACCTCCCGTCTCATTTTTCTTTCTCCCTTTAACACATTCCTTGTGCATTCTTTATAGCTTTCTGAAATACTTTGTCAAATACTCATGTCATTAAGAAATCTCAGTACATTCATATTAGCTTATCAATTCTCAGTTAATAAACAATAAAGATATGTAGGTTTTTCACACTTGCCTCTAATATTTTATCATTATGCATACAGTACAACATGCATGGCAACTGCCAATTTCTTTTTTCATTCTTGAATTTCTTAACATCATTCATAAGTCTTCATACCCACCATATTGAATTGGGATCTCCCAGAGAGCTTCCTTATTAATTTCATTTTGTGCCTTTACTAGATTTACATGTTACATGGTCATTCTCTTTTGCTGAACTTTTTCCATTTCTTGTCCAAATGGAAAAAATCCAGATTACTTTTTTTTTCCATTTTAAGATGGTCAATCACTATTCAACCATTACACCTGGACACCTATGCTGAGAATTTATTGATAAGGGAAACCTTAGTACTTCAGAGTAATGTGGGGAGGAGGTTAGTCAGATTAATAGATTTTTACTTTTCTTTACATAAAACTTTTATACCTGGGTATCTTCTATCAAAATGGAATGAGTTAATGTAGGACCATATTTGTTTGTACTATCCAGTGGTGGAAGCATCTGTTATTCTAGGAAGAGGGTTGGGATACTTTACAAATTGGATAAAATTGGAATTGAGAACATACCTGAAATTAAAGACTGCAAATTTTTGAATTCTTGATAATTTCCCTGAAGTCAAATTGTAAGATTCAAGATTAGTTAGGCTTTGCTTTAATTGCACACATTAATAGACTGATAATGAAAGAAATGAATTATTTTGCTATTACTTGAAAGATATCAAGAGTAGAAGATAGACTGCACATGTATAACTCAGACCTTGGACAGAAGACATAGAAATGGAACTTTCTTGTACATGATGCAATTGTGTTGTTAGTTGCTTATGATAATGAAAGAATTTTCTCATGACAATTGCCATGCACCATTATCCTGATGTATCATCATATTACAACAATAACACTACAAAGGTCTCTTCTGTCTTGACAAGATACGCTGTTGGTACTCAAAAATTATGACTATTTTATTCTCAATTGAGAAAACATTTCTGATTAGACCTTTTCTGAACTGCACTACTATTTTATAATACTGATGTGTTTAGTTAATTGTTTATTTAATTGTTTTGTTCTGTCTTAGTCATATGTTTGTAAGTTTTTTTAAGGAGACATGGTTTTTACTTTCCTCACTATGCAGGGGAACACAGAATTATTGATGATTAAAAAGTGTGTGTGTGATTAATTGTTGTGCAGTGTCAGATGAGGCCATATATTTATAGGGACTGAACTTTACTGTCATACATAGAAATTTTTTTCATCATGTCTGCTCCCACAGTTTCTTCACTTAGCTTGTTTCATTTATCATACACCTTCTTACATTTTTTTCAACTTGTTCACTATTTCGATTCCTGCTGTATCCACCCTTTATCAACATAAGTTCAAAAGAATTGCTCATTATCTACTGTCAGACTGATTCAGGGATCAGAGAGTTGCAACAAACCTCCTTTCTTTTTTCTTTCATTGTAGACAAAACCTTGACCATTAATTGCTCCATGCCACACATTCCAATTACATTCTCTGTTACTCTATTTTATACCATTAAAGAGACAAATGTTAGTGTATAGATACTAACTATCAATTTTCTTCTAGGTGGTTCATGCTTGTCTCTGATTTTCTATCAAATCCTGCATGAATGAGAAAATACTCTGTAATTATCCTACCTTTTTCTTATATCACATAATGCCCAATTGATAAGAATGTTAGAAAACCATGGTTATATCACACAACTTTGATGCACTACCACTTTTATATCATACTGCACTGCTTATACACAACTTGCTCTCATATATGCACTACTTTCATTCATAGATTTCTTAACATCATTCATAAGTCTTATATTTCACACTTTATTAAGTTAGGATATCCCAGAGAGCTTTTTCATTCACTTATTGTGTGTCTTTTCTAAATTTATAAAAGCTACATGATTATTCTTTCTTTTTGTAGAACTTTCCCCTTTACTTGGCCAAATGGAAAAATGTAAATTACATACCCTCTTCCCTTCCTAAATCGATCTTGTTCTACATTGATAAAGAATTTACAATTCCTTTTAAGATGGTCAATCACTATTCAACCATTGTACCTTGACGCCTATGCTAAAACTTATTAATAAGGGAAACCACTACTTTCAGAGCTATTTGTGCAGGAGGTTAGTCATATTAATAAGCTTTTTACCTCTTTTTTATAAAACCTTTTATTTGGGTATCTTCTAAAACATATGAAAAGTTGATGCAAAGTCCCTCTGCACAACTGGTGAATCCTGTACAAAGTCCCTCTATACAGCAAGTGGACCCCAAACAAAGTCCCCGTGTGTGACTGGTGGACCCTGAACAAAGCCCTTCTTTATGACTGGTGGGACATGAACAAAATCTCACTGTGTTATTGGTAGACCCTTAACAGTCTTTCTGTACATCTGATGGACCCAGAACATTGTCTCTCTAAAACTGGTGGACATTTGAACAAAGTATTTTGGTACAGCTAGTGAACATTGGACAAAGTTTTCTGTACAGCTGGTGGACCCTGAACAAAGTCTCACAGATAGTCAACCCTGGACAAAGTCTCTTTGTACAACTGTTGGGCCCTGGACAAAGTCCCTCTGAATGATTAACAGACACAACTAAAGTTCCTCTGTATAACTGGTGGACCTAGAACAAAGTCCTTGTGTAAAGGTGGAGGACTCTAAACCAAGTTCCTGTGTACATCTGGTGAACCCTGAACAAAGTCCATCTTTATAATGGGTGTACCCTGAACAATCCTTTTGTACAACAAGTAGACCCTGAAGAAAGTCCCTCTATAGACCTAGTCGATTCTCAACAAAGTCTCTTTGTACAACTAGTGGACCCTGAACAAAGGCCCTTTGTAAAGCTACTAGACCTTGGGTAAAGACCCTCTGTACAAACAGAGGACACAGGACAAAGACACTATGTGCAACTCGTGGATACTCAACAAAGTCCTTTTGTACAGCTGATGGATCCTGGACAAAGTCCCTCTATACAACTGGCAGACCTTGGACAGAGCCCTTCTGTACAGCTAGTGGCCCCTGAACAAAGTCCCTTTGTGTAGCTGGTGAACCCTGAATAAAGTGGTTCTGTACAGCTGGTGGACACCGAACAAAGTCCCTGTGTACAACTGATAGACCTTGAACAATGTCCCTTTGCTCAGCTAATGGAAACTGAAAAAAGTCCACCTATGCAGCTGGTGGATCTTGAACAAAGTCCCACCTTCCAAATGATGTACCGAAAGAAAGTCCCTCTGTATGACTGATGAACCGTGAATAAAGTACCACTGTATAACTGGTAAATTCTGAACAAAATTCTTCTGTACATTTGATGGACCCTGAACAAAATCCCTCTGCACAACTGGTGGACACTAAAAGTCCAGCTGTGCAGCTATTGGACCCTGGTCAAAGCCCTTCTGCACACTAGACCACCGTGGACAAAGTCCCTCTATGTAGCTGGTGAACCTTGGGTAAAATCATTTCGTACAGCAAATGGACCGTAAAAAAAGTCCCTCTGTACAACTGGTGGACCATGGAAAAAGCCTGTGGACCCTAAACAAACTTCCTTTGTACAGCGGGGGGATCCTGAACACAGTCTCTCTGCACAACCGATGGACCTTGAACAAAGTTCTGTGCAGCTGGCGGACACTGAATAAAGTCCCTTTGTGCAAGTGATGGACCCTGAACAAAGTCCTTTAATTCAACAGGTGGACCCTAAACAAATTCTTCCTGAATAGCTGGTGGACCCTGAATAAAGTTCCTAAGTACAGCCAATGGACCCTAGACAAAGTCTCTCTGTACAACAAGCGGACCCTGACCGAGATCCTTCTGTGCAGTTAGAGGACCCTGTACAAAGTCCCTTTCTAACTCTTTTGAAACCTGAATAAAGTCCCTCTGTACAGCCAGTGGACCTATTCAAAGTCCTTCTGTACAACTGATGGATCCTAGATAAGGCCCCTTTGTACACCAAGTTGACCCTGAACTAAGTCCCCCTGTATAGCTGGTGGACCCTGAGAAACGTCTCTCTGTACTGCAGGCGGACTCCGGACAAAGTCCCTTTCTACAGCCGGTGGAACCTGAACAAGTCCCCCTTTACAGCTGGTGGACCCTGGACAAAGTCCCTCTTCACATCTGGTGTACCCTGAACAAAGAACAAAGCTCCTCTGAACAGCTAGAGGACCCAGGATAGAATACTTCTGTACAGTTGTTGAACTCTGAACAAAGTCCCTCTGCACAGAAAGAGGACCTTTGACAAAGTCCCTTTGTACAACTGACTGACTCTGGGAAACGTCATTCTGCACGATCAATGGACTTTGAACAAAGTCCTTTTGTGCAGCTGATTGACCCTGAGCAAAGTCCCTCTGCATGATTAATGGACCCGAAGAACTTCCTTCTTTGCAGATGGTGGTCCCTGAACGGGATCCATTTGTACAACTGATGGACCCTGAACAAAGTCCCTTTGTACAACTGGTGGACCCTGAACAAAGTCCCTTTATACGACTGGTGGACCCTGAAGAAAGTCCCTCTGTACAGCTAGTGGACCCTGGACAGTTTTCCTCTGTAAAACTGGTAGGCCCTGAACAAAATCCCTTTGTACAGCTTGTAGTAATTGGACAAAGTCCCTTGTATAGCTAGAGGACCCTGAACAAAATCACTCTGCACAAATGGTGGACGCCTGAAAAGAGACCCTTTGTACAGCTAGTGGACCCTGGACAGTGTCCCTCTATACAAATGGACCCATGACAACTTCGCTCTGTACAACAGGTGGCCTCTGAACTAAGTCCCTGTGTATAATTAATGGACTCTGAAGAAGATGCTCTAAATAACTGGTGGACTCAAAGCCCTACAGTGCAACTGGTGGATCCTAAACAATGTCCCTCTGCGCGAGCGGTGGTCCTTGAACAAAATCCTCTACATAGCTAGTGGACCCTGGACAAAGTCCCTTTGTACGGCTGCCGGACCCCGGACAAAGTCCTTCTGTACAGGTGGTAGGCCTTGGGCAAAGTCCTTCTGTGCAACTGGTGGGCCCTGGGCAAAGTCCTTCTGCACAGCTGGTGGGCCCTAGGCAAAATCCTTCTGTACAGCTAGTGGACCTGGGCAAAGTCCCTCTGTGCAGCTAGTGGACCTTGGACAAAGTCCTTCTGTACAGCTGGTGGACCCTCTGCGTACATGGTGGACCCTGGACAAACTTCCTCCGTACAGCTAGTGGACCCCGGGCAAAGTCCTTCTTTACAGCTAGTGGGATTTGAACAAAGTCCTTCTCTACAGCTGGTGGACCCTGTACCAAGTCCCTCTGTACAGCTGGTGGGCCCTGGACCAAGTCCCTCTAAACAGCTGGTTGGCCCTGGACCATGTCCCTCTGTACAGCTGGTGGACCCTTAAAAGGGTCCCTCTGCACAGCTACTGGGCCCTGGGTAAAGCCCCTCTGTACAGCTCGTGGACCATGACGAAAGTCTCTCTGCATAACCAGTGGTCCCTAAAGAAAGTCCTTGTGTACAACCGGTGGGACCTGAAATAAATCCATCTGTACAACTGGTGGATCGTTAACAAAGACCCTTGAGAAAGTCCCTTGTACAGCAGGAGTACCCTGAATAGTGTCTCTCTGTACAACCAGCGGAACCTGAAGAAATTCCCTCAGTACAGCTGGTGGACCGTGGACAAAATCCTTTTATATGGATATAGGACACAAGACAGATATCCTCCCTGTGTAAAGTTGGTGGAAACTGAACAAAATCTCTCTGTACAGCTAGTAGAAACTGGAAATAGTCCCTCTGTACAATTGGAGGACCTTGAATGAAGTCCCTCTGCACAGCTGGTAGACCCTGAATAAGGTCCTTCTGTACAGCTAGTGGACCCTGGGCAAAGTCCCTCTGTGTAGCTTGTGGACCCTGGGCAAACTCCCTCCGTACAGCTGGTGGACCCTGGGCAAGGTCCTTTACAGCTAGTGGAGCTTGAACAAAGTCCTTCTGTACAGCTGTTGGACTGCGCACCAAGTTCCTCTATACAGCTGGTGGGCCTTGGACCAAGTCCCTCTGTATAGCTGGTGGGCCCTGGTGCAAGTCCCTCTGTACAGCTGGTGGACCCTGGACAAAGTCCCTCTTTACAGCTGGTGGGCCCAGGGCAAAGTCCTTCTGTACAGCTGGTGGACCCCGGGCAAAGTCTTTCTTTACAGCTAATGGAGCCTGAACAAAGTCTTTCTGTACAGCTGGTGGACCCTGGACCAAGTCCCGCTGTACAGCTGGTGGGCCTTGGACCAAGTCACTCTGAACAGCTGGTAGACCCTGGACCATGCCCCTCTGTACAGCTGGTGGACCCTGGGCAAGATCCTTCTACATGGCTATAGGACACGAGACAAAGATCCCCGGTGTACAGTTGGTTGACACTGAACAATGTCTCTGTACAGCTAGTGGATCCTGGACAAAGTCCCTCTGTACAGTTGGAGGACCTTGAATAAAGTCCCTCTGCACAGCTAATGGACTCTGAACAAGGTTCTTCTGTACAGCTAGTAGACCCTGGGCAAAGTCCCTCTGTATAGCCGGTGGGCCCTTTTTAAAGTCCTTCTGTACAGTTAGTGGACCCTGGGCACACTCCTTCCGTACAACTGGTAGACCCTGGGCAAAGTCCTTTACAGTTAGTGGAGCCTGAACAAAGTCCTTCTGTACAGCAAGTGGACCCTGCACCAAGTCCCTCTTTGCAGCTGGTGGGCTTTGGACCAAGTCCCTCTGTACGGTTGGTGGGCCCTGGGCAAACTCCCTCCGCACAGCTGGTGGACCCTGGGCAAACACTCTCTGTACAGCTGGTGAACCATGGGCAAAGTCCCCCTGTACAGCTGGAGGACTTTGAGCAAAGTCCCTCTGTTCAGTTGGTGGACCCTGAATAAAGTCCCTCTGCACAGCTAGTGGACCCTGGAGAAGGTCCTTCTGTACTGCTAGTGGACCCTGGTCAACGTCCCACTGTACAGCCGGTAGGCCCTCGGTAAAGTCCCTCTGTACAGCTGGTGAATCTGGGCAAACTCCCACCGCACAGCTGGTGGACCCTGGTCAAAGTCTCTTTGTACAGCTGGTAAACCCTGGGCAAAGTCCCTATGTACAACTAGTGGATCCTCGGTAAAGTCTCTCTGTACAGCTAGTGGACCCTGGAGAAAATCCCTCAGTACAGATGGTAGACCCTGGGCAAAATCCATCTATATGGCTATAGGACACAAGATAAGGTCCCTCTATACAGATGGTGGATACTGAACAATGTCTCTCTGCACAGCCTGTGGACCCTGAACAAGGTCCTTCTGTACAAGTGGTGGACCCTGGGCAAAGTCCCTTCGTACAGCTGGTGGACTTTGGGTAAAGCACTTTTGTACAGCTGGTGGACCCTGGAAAAATTCCCTCTGTACAACCGGTAGACTGTCTACAAAGTCCCTCTATACAGCTTGTGGACCCAGAACAAGCCCCTATTGTACAGCTAGTGCACCCTGGGTAAAGTCCTTCTGTACAGCTGGTGAACCCTAGGCAAAATCCTTCTGTACAGCTGGTGGGCCTTGGGCAAAGTCCCTCTGTACAGTTGCGGGACTTTGATTATAGCCCCTCTGCACAGCTAGTGGACCCTGAACAAGGTTCTTCTGTACAGACACTGGACCCTGGGCAAAGTCACTCTGTGTAGCCGGTGGGGCCTGGGTAAAGTTCTTTTGTATAGCTGGAGGACCCTGGTCCTTCTGTACAGCTACTGCAGCCTGGGTAATGTCCCTCTGTACAGCTGATGAACCCTGGGCAAAGTCCCTCTGTACAGTTGGGGGACCTTGTACAAAGTCCCTCTGTACAGCTGGTGGACCCTGGTCCTTCTGTACAGCTAGGGCACCCTTGGTAATGTCCCTCTGTATAGCTGGTGAACCTTGGGCAAAGTTCCTCAGTACAGCTGGTGGTTCCTAGGAATAGTGCTTTCGTACAGCTGGTGGACACTAGACATATTCCCTCTGTATAGCCGGCAGATTGTCGACAAAGTCCCTCTGTACAGCTAGTGGACCCTGAACAAGGTCCTTCTGTACAGCTAGTGTACCCTGGGTAAATTCCCTCTGTACAGCTGGTGAACCCTGGGCAAAATCCCTATGTACAGCTAGTGGACCTCGGGAAAAGTCCCCTGTTCAGTTGGTGGACCTTGAATAAAGTCCCTCTGCACAGCTGGTGGACCCTGAAGAAGGTCCTTCTGTACAGCTGGTGGACCCTGGTCAACTTCCCACGGTAAAGTCCCTCTGTACAGCTGGTGGAATTGGGCAAACTCCCTCCGTACAGCTGGTAGACCCTAGCCAAAGTCTCTTTGTACAGCTGGTAAACCCTGGACAAACTAGCTCTGTACAGCTGGCGGATCCTAGGCAAAGTCCTTCTTTGCAGCTACTGGAGCCTGATCAAAGTCCTTCTGTACAGCTGGTGGACCCTGGACCAATTCCCTCCGTACAGCTGGTGGGCCTTGGAGCAAGTTCCTCTGTACAGCTGGTATTCCCTGGAAAAAGGTCCCTCTGCACTGCTACTGAACCTTGGGCAAAGTTCCTCTGTACAGCTCGTGGGCCATAACGAAAGTCCTGTATAACCAGTGGACCCTAAAGAAAGTCCTTGTGTACAACTGGTAGACACTGAACTAAGTCCATCTGTACAACTGGTGGATCGTGAACAAAGTCCCTCTGTACAGCTAACAGACCATGGTCAAAGTCCCCTTGTTCATTAGGGTTTACCAGGTGTACAGAGGGACTTACCAAGGTCCACCAGTTGTATATTGGGACTCTGCCCGAGGTTCAGCAGCTGTACACTGAAACTTTGCCCAGGGTAAAGCTAGTGGATACTGGAAAAAGTCCCAGTACAGCTGGTGGACCCTGGGCAAAGTCCTTCTATATGGCCGTAGAACTCGAGACAAAGATCCCCCCGCTGTACAATTGGTGGACACTGAACAATGTCTCTCTGTACAACTAGTGGATCCTGGACAAAGTCCCTCTGTACAGTTGGTGGGTCTTGAATAATGTCCCTCTGCACACCAAGTGGACCCTGAATAAGGTCTTTTTGTACAGCTGTTGGACCCTGGGCAAAGTCCCTCTGTATAGCCGGTGGGCCCTGAGTAAAGTCCCTCTGTACAGCTGATGGACGCTGGGCAAACTATCTCCGTACAGCTGGTAGACTTTGGGCAACCTTCCTCTGTACAGCTGGTGGATCTTGAATAAACTCCCTCTGCACAGTTAGTGGATCCTGAAGAAGGTCCTTCTTCACAGTTAGTAGACCCTGAACAAGGTCCTTCTGTACAGCTGGTGGACCCTGGGCAAAGTCCCTCTGTATAGTTGGTGGGACCTGGACCAAGTCCCTCTGTACAACTGGTGGATCGTGAACAAAGTCCCTCTGTACAGCTAACAGACCATGGTCAAAGTTCCCCTGTACATCAGGGTCCATCAGATGTACAGAGGGACTTACCAAGGTCCACCAGTTGTATATTGGGACTCTGCCCGAGGTTCGGTAGCTGTATACTGAAACTTTGCCCAGGGTAAAACCAGTGGATACTGGAGAAAGTCCCAGTACAGCTGGTGGACCCTGGACAAAATCCTTCTATATGGCTGTAAAATTCGGAACAAAGATCCCCCGCTGTACAGTTGGTGGACACTGAACAATGTCTCTCTATATAGCAAGTGGACCCTGAATAAGGACCTTCTGCACAGCTAGTGGACAGTGGGCAAAGTCTACCCGTACTGCAGGTGGACCCTGGGAAAAGTCCTTCTTTACAGCTAGTGGAGCCTGAACAAAGTCCTTCTGTACAGCTGGTGGACCCTGGACCTAGTCCCTCTGTACAGGTGGTTGGCCCTCTGTACAGCTGGTGGGTCGTGGACAAAATAGGTCTGTACAGCCAGTGGATGCTGGGCAAAGTCCTTCTTTACAGCTAGTGAAGCTTGAACAGAGTACTTCTGTACAGTTGGTGGACCCTGGACCAAGTCCCTCTGTACAGCTGGTGGGTTCTGGTCCAACTCCGTCTGTACAGCTGATGGGCTCTGGACCAAGTTCCCCTGTACACCTTTGAGGCCCTGGTAAAAGGTCCCTCTGCACTGATACTGGACCCTGGGCAAAGTTTCTCTGTACAGCTCGTGGACCATGACGAAAGTCCTGTATAACCAGTGGATCCTGAAGAAATTTCTTGTGTACAACCGGTAGACCCTGAACTAAGTCCATCTGTACAACTGGGGGATCGTGAACAAAGTCCCTCTGTAAAGCTAACATTAGTTGTACATAGTTGTACAGAGGGACTTTGCTCAGGGTTCCCAAGCTGTACAATGATGCTTTTTGCAGGGTACAGCCTGTGGACCCTGGAGAAAGTCCCTCAGTACAGCTAGTGAATCCTGAGCAAAATCCTTCTATATGGCCATAGAACACGAGACAAAGATCTCCTGGCGCACAGTTGGTGGAAACTGAACAATTTCTCTCTGTACAGCTAGTGGACCCTAGACAAAGTCCCTCTGTACAGTTGTTGGACCTTGAATAAAGTCCCTTTGCACAGCTAATGGAACCTGAACAATTTACTAGCTGACCCTAGGCGAAGTCCCTCTGTATAGCTGGTGGGCCCTTGGTAAAGTCTCTCTGTATAGCTGGTGGGCCCTTGGTAAATTCCCTCTGTACAGCTGGTTGATCCTGGGCAATCTTCCTCCGTACAGCTGGTGGACCCTGGGTGAAGTTTCTCTGTACAGCTGGTGAACCCTGGGAAAAATCTTTATGTTCAACTCTTGGATCCTAGGTAAAGTCCCACTGTACAGCTAGTGGACCTTTGAAAAAGTCACTCAGTACAGTTGGTGGACCGCTGACGAACTAGCTCTGTACAGCTGGTGGATCTTGGGTAAAATCCTTCTTTACAGCTAGCGGAGCTTGAACAAAGCCCTTCTGTACAGCTGGTGAACCCTGGAGCAAGTCCCTTTGTACAGCTGGTGGGCCCTGGACCAAGTTCCTCTGTACAGCTGGTATGCACTGGAAAAAGGTCCCTCTGCACTGCTACTGAACCCTGGGCAAAGTTCCTCTGTACAGCTCGTGGACCATGACGAAAGTCCTTCTGTATAACCAGAGGAACATGAAGAAAGTCCTTGTGTACAACTGGTAGACCCTGAACTAAGTCCATCTGTACAACTAGTGGATCATAAACAAAGTCCCTCTGTACAGCAAAGAGACCATGGCCAAAGTTCCCCTGTACATCAGGAGTTCTCTGAATATAGTTTCTCTGTACAGCTAGTGGACCCTGAACAAGGTCCTTCTGTACAGCTGGTGGACCCTGGGTAAAGTCCCTTTGTACAGCTGATAGACCCTGGGCAAACTCCCTCCGTACAGCTGGTGGACCTTGGGCAAAGTCTCTCTTTGCAGCTTGCAGCTGGTGAACCCTAGGCAAAGTCCCTATGTACAGCTGGTAGATCCTGGACAAACTATCTCTGTTCAGCTGGTGGACCCTGGGTAAAGTCCTTTTTTTACAGCTAATGAAGATTGATCAAAGTCCTTCTGTAAAGCTGGTGGACCCTGAACCAAGTCCCTTTGTACAGCTGATGGGCCGTGGACCAAGTTCCTCTGTACAGCTGGTGGGCCCTGGAAAAAGGTCCCTCTGCACTGCTACTGGACCCTGGGCAAAGTTCCTCTGTACAGCTCGTGGACCATGACGAAAGTCCTTCTGTATACCCAGTGGACCCTGAAGAAAGTCCTTGTGTACAACTGGTAGACTCTGAACTAAGTCCATCTGTACAACTGATGGATCGTGAAGAAAGTCCCTCTGTACAGCTAACAGACCATGGCCAGAGTCCCCCTGTACAGTAGGGGTACTCTGAATATAGTTTCTCTGTACATCTAGTGGGCCCTGGAGAAGGCCCCTCAGACAGCTGGTGGACCCCGGGCAAAATAATTCTATCTATGTATAGGACACGAGACAAAGTCCTTCTGTACAGTTGTTGGACACTGAACAATGTCTCTCCGTACAGCTTGCGGACCCTGAATAAGGACCTTCTGTACAACTAGTGGACTGTGGGCAAACTCCCTCCGTACTGCAGGTGGACCCTGGGAAAAGTCCTTCTTTACAGCTAGTGGAGCCTGAGCAAAGTCCTTCTGTACAGCTGGTGGACCTTGGACAGCTTTTGGACCTTGGGCAAAATCCTTCTATATGGGTATAGGACACGAGACAGAAATCCCCCCGGTGTACAGTTAGTGGACAGTGAACAAAATCCCCCGGTGTACAGTTGGTGAACAATGAACAATGTCTCTCTCTGTTCAACCAATGGACCCTAAACAAGGTCCTCCTATACAACTGGCGGACCCTGGGAAAAGTACTTTTGTACTGCTGGTAGACTATGGACAAAATCCCACTGTATAGCCGGTAGACTGTCGACAAATTCCCTCTGTACAGCTAGTGCACCCTGCGTAAAGTCCCTCTGTACAGTTGGTGTACCTTGAACAAGGTCCCTCTGAACAGCTAGTGGACCCTGGGCAAAGTCCCTCTGTGCAGTTGGTGGACCTTAAGTAAAGTCCCTCTGCACAGCTAGTGGACCCTGGACAAGGTCCATCTGTACACATAGTGAACCCTGGGTAATGTCCCACAGTACAGCTGGTGGACACTGAACAAGGTCCCTCTGAACAGCTGGTGGACCCTGGGCAAAGTCCCTCTGTATAGCCCGTGGGGCCTGGGTAAAGTCCCTCTGTACAGCTGGTTGACCCTGGACAAACTCCCTCCGTGCAGCTGAAGAACCCTGGGCAGAGTGCCTCTTTACAGCTGGTGGGCCTTGGGCAAAGTTAGTCTGTACAGTTGGTGGACCTTGAATAGAGTCCCTCTGCACAGCTAGCGGACCCTGGACAAGGTCCGTCTGTACAGTTAGTGGACCCTGGACAAAGCCACTCTGTATAGTCAGTGGGGCCTGGGCAAAGACTCTCAGTACAGCTGGTGGACCTTGGACAAAGTCCCTCCGTACAGCTGGTGGACCCTGGGCAAAGTCCTTTACAGCTAGTGAGCCTGAAAAAATTCCTTCTCTATAGCTGGTGGACCCTGGACCAGGTCCCTTAGTACAAATGGTGGGCCCTGGACCAAGTCCCTCTGTACAGCTGGTGTACCCTGGACCAAGTCCCTCTGTACAGCTGGTGTGCCCTGGACCAAGTCCCTCAGTTCAGCTGATGGACCCTGGAAAAAGGTCCCTCTGCACTGCTACTGGACCCTGGGCAAAGCCCCTCTGTACAGATGGTGTACTCTGGACCAAGTCCCTCTGTACAGCTGGTGAGCCCTGGACCAAGTCCCTCAGTTCAGCTGGTGGGCCCTGAAAAAAGGTCCCTCTGCACTGCTACCGGACCTTGGGCAAAGTCCCTCTGTACAGGTGGTGTACCCTGGACCAAGTCCCTCTGTACAGCTGGTGAGCCCTGGAAAAAGGTCTCTCTGCACTGCTATTGAACCCTGGACCAAGTCCCTCTGTACAGCTCGTGGACCATGACGAAAGTCCTTCTGTATAATCAGTGGACCCTGAAGAAAATCCTTGTGTACAACTGGTAGACAATGAACTAAGTCCATCTGCACAACTGGTGGATCGTGAACAAAGTCCCTCTGTACAGCAAAGAGACCATGGTCAAAGTCCCCTGTACATCAGGAGTACTCTGATTATAGTTTCTCTGTACAGCCAGTGGACCCTGAACAAGGTCCTTCTGTAAAGCTAGTGCATCCTGCGTAAGTCCCTCAGTACAACTGGTGGACCTTGGACAGCTTTTGGATCTTGGGCAAAATCCTTCTATATGGCTATAGGACACGAGACAGAAATCCCCCCGGTGTACAGTTAGTGGACAATGAACAAAATCCCTCCGTTGTACAGTTAGTGGGCAACGAACAATGTCTCTATGTTCAGCCAATGGACCCTAAACAAGGTCCTCCTGTACAACTGGTGGATCCTAGGCAGGGTCCCTCCGTACAGCTGGTGGACCCTGGGAAAAGTCCTTTTGTACTGCTGGTAGACCATGGACAAAATCCCACTGTATAGCCGATAGACTGTCAACAAAGTCCCCCTGTACAACTAGTAGACCCTGAACAAGGTCCTCCTGTACAGCTAGTGCACCCAGCGTAAAGTCCCTCTGTACAGCTGGTGGACTTTGGGCAAAGTCCCTCTGTACAGCTGGTGGACCTTGAACAAGGTCCCTCTGAACAGCTAGTGGACCCTGGACAAAGTCCCTCTGTACAGTTGGTGGACCTTAAGTAAAGTCCCTCTGCACAGCTAGTGGACCCTGGACAAGGTCCATCTGTACACATAGTGAACCCTGGGTAATGTCCCACTGTACAGCTGGTGGACACTGAACAAGGTCCCTCTGAACAGCTGGTGGACCCTGGGCAAAGTCCCTCTGTATAGCCCCGTGGGGCCTGGGTAAAGTCCTCTGTACAGTTGGTTGACCCTGGGACAAACTCCCTCCGTGCAGCTGAAGAACCCTGGGCAGAGTGCCTCTTTACAGCTGGTGGGCCTTGGGCAATGTCAGTCTGTACAGTTGGTGGAACTTGAATAAAGTCCCTCTGCACAGCTAGCGGACCCTGGACAAGGTCCGTCTGTACAGTTAGTGGACCCTGGACAAAGTCACTCTGTATAGTCAGTGGGGCCTGGGCAAAGACTCTCAGTACAGCTGGTGGACCTTGGTCAAAGTCCTTCTGTACAGCTGGTGGACCCTGGGCAAAGTCCTTCTTTACAGCTAGTGAAGCCTGAAAAGATTCCTTCTGTATAGCTGGTGGACCCTGGACCAGGTCCCTTAGTACAAATGGTGGGCCCTTGACCAAGTCCCTCTGTACAGCTGGTGGACCCTGGACCTAGTCCCTCTGTACAGCTGGTGTGCCCTGGACCTAGTCCCTCTGTATAGCTGGTGGGCTGTGGACGAAGTTCCTCTATACAGCTGTTTGACCATGGAACAAGGTCCCTCTGCACTGCTGCTGAGCCCTGGGCAAAGTTCCTCCGTACAGCTCGTGGACCATGACGAAAGTCCTTCTGTATTATCAGTGGAACCTGAAGAAAGTCCTTGTGTACAACTGGTAGACACTGAACTAAGTCCATCTGCACAACTGGTGGATCGTGAATAAAGTCCTTCTGTACAGCTAACAGACCATGGTCAAAGTCCCCTGTACATCAGGAGTACTCTGATTATAGTTTCTCTGTACAGCCAGTGGACCCTGAACAAGGTCCTTCTGTAAAGCTAGTGCATCCTGCGTAAGTCCCTCAGTACAACTGGTGGACCTTGGACAGCTTTTGGACCTTGGGCAAAATCCTTCTATATGGCTATAGGACACGAGACAGAAATCCCCCCGGTGTACGGTTAGTGGACAGTGAACAAAATCCCCCGGTGTACAGTTGGTGAACAATGAACAATGTCTCTCTCTGTTCAACCAATGGACCCTAAACAAGGTCCTCCTATACAACTGGCGGACCCTGGGAAAAGTACTTTTGTACTGCTGGTAGACTATGGACAAAATCCCACTGTATAGCCGGTAGACTGTCGACAAATTCCCTCTGTACAGCTAGTGCACCCTGCGTAAAGTCCCTCTGTACAGTTGGTGTACCTTGAACAAGGTCCCTCTGAACAGCTAGTGGACCCTGGGCAAAGTCCCTCTGTGCAGTTGGTGGACCTTAAGTAAAGTCCCTCTGCACAGCTAGTGGACCCTGAACAAGGTCCATCTGTACACATAGTGAACCCTGGGTAATGTCCCACTGTACAGCTGGTGGACACTGAACAAGGTCCCTCTGAACAGCTGGTGGACCCTGGGCAAAGTCCCTCTGTATAGCCCGTGGGGCCTGGGTAAAGTCCCTCTGTACAGCTGGTTGACCCTGGACAAACTCCCTCCGTGCGGCTGAAGAACCCTGGGCAGAGTGCCTCTTTACAGCTGGTGGGCCTTGGGCAAAGTTAGTCTGTACAGTTGGTGGAACTTGAATAGAGTCCCTCTGCACAGCTAGCGGACCCTGGACAAGGTCCGTCTGTACAGTTAGTGGACCCTGGACAAAGCCACTCTGTATAGTCAGTGGGGCCTGGGCAAAGACTCTCAGTACAGCTGGTGGACCTTGGACAAAGTCCCTCCGTACAGCTGGTGGACCCTGGGCAAAGTCCTTTACAGCTAGTGAGCCTGAAAAAATTCCTTCTCTATAGCTGGTGGACCCTGGACCAGGTCCCTTAGTACAAATGGTGGGCCCTGGACCAAGTCCCTCTGTACAGCTGGTGTACCCTGGACCAAGTCCCTCTGTACAGCTGGTGTGCCCTGGACCAAGTCCCTCAGTTCAGCTGATGGACCCTGGAAAAAGGTCCCTCTGCACTGCTACTGGACCCTGGGCAAAGCCCCTCTGTACAGATGGTGTACTCTGGACCAAGTCCCTCTGTACAGCTGGTGAGCCCTGGACCAAGTCCCTCAGTTCAGCTGGTGGGCCCTGAAAAAAGGTCCCTCTGCACTGCTACCGGACCCTGGGCAAAGTCCCTCTGTACAGGTGGTGTACCCTGGACCAAGTCCCTCTGTACAGCTGGCAGGCCCTGGACCAAGTCCCTCAGTTCAGCTGGTGAGCCCTGGAAAAAGGTCTCTCTGCACTGCTATTGAACCCTGGACCAAGTCCCTCTGTACAGCTCGTGGACCATGACGAAAGTCCTTCTGTATAATCAGTGGACCCTGAAGAAAATCCTTGTGTACAACTGGTAAACACTGAACTAAGTCCATCTGCACAACTGGTGGATCGTGAATAAAGTCCTTCTGTACAGCAAAGAGACCATGGTCAAAGTCCCCTGTACATCAGGAGTATTCTGATTATAGTTTCTCTGTACAGCCAGTGGACCCTGAACAAGGTCCTTCTGTAAAGCTAGTGCACCCTGCATAAGTCCCTCAGTACAACTGGTGGACCTTGGACAGCTTTTGGATCTTGGGCAAAATCCTTCTATATGGCTATAGGACACGAGACAGAAATCCCCCCGGTGTACAGTTAGTGGACAATGAACAAAATCCCTCCGTTGTACAGTTAGTGGGCAACGAACAATGTCTCTATGTTCAGCCAATGGACCCTAAACAAGGTCCTCCTGTACAACTGGTGGATCCTAGGCAGGGTCCCTCCGTACAGCTGGTGGACCCTGGGAAAAGTCCTTTTGTACTGCTGGTAGACCATGGACAAAATCCCACTGTATAGCCGATAGACTGTCAACAAAGTCCCCCTGTACAACTAGTAGACCCTGAACAAGGTCCTCCTGTACAGCTAGTGCACCCAGCGTAAAGTCCCTCTGTACAGCTGGTGGACTTTGGGCAAAGTCCCTCTGTACAGTTGGTGGACCTTGAACAAGGTCCCTCTGAACAGCTAGTGGACCCTGGACAAAGTCCCTCTGTACAGTTGGTGGACCTTAAGTAAAGTCCCTCTGCACAGCTAGTGGACCCTGAACAAGGTCCATCTGTACACATAGTGAACCCTGGGTAATGTCCCACTGTACAGCTGGTGGACACTGAACAAGGTCCCTCTGAACAGCTGGTGGACCTTGGGCAAAGTCCCTCTGTATACCCCGTGGGGCCTGGGCAAAGTTCCTCTGTACAGTTGGTTGACCCTGGGCAAACTCCCTCCGTGCAGCTGAAGAACCCTGGGCAGAGTGCCTCTATACAGTTGGTGCACCTTGGGCAATGTCAGTCTGTACAGTTGGTGGAACTTGAATAAAGTCCCTCTGCACAGCTAGCGGACCCTGGACAAGGTCCGTCTGTACAGTTAGTGGACCCTGGACAAAGTCACTCTGTATAGCCAGTGGGGCCTGGGCAAAGACTCTCAGTACAGCTGGTGGACCTTGGTCAAAGTCCTTCTGTACAGCTGGTGGACCCTGGGCAAAGTCCTTCTTTACAGCTAGTGAAGCCTGAAAAGATTCCTTCTGTATAGCTGGTGGACCCTGGACCAGGTCCCTTAGTACAAATGGTGGGCCCTTGACCAAGTCCCTCTGTACAGCTGGTGGACCCTGGACCTAGTCCCTCTGTACAGCTGGTGTGCCCTGGACCTAGTCCCTCTGTATAGCTGGTGGGCTGTGGACGAAGTTCCTCTATACAGCTGTTTGACCATGGAAAAAGGTCCCTCTGCACTGCTGCTGAGCCCTGGGCAAAGTTCCTCCGTACAGCTCGTGGACCATGACGAAAGTCCTTCTGTATAACCAGTGGAACCTGAAGAAAGTCCTTGTGTACAACTGGTAGACACTGAACTAAGTCCATCTGCACAACTGGTGGATCGTGAATAAAGTCCTTCTGTACAGCTAACAGACCATGGTCAAAGTCCCCTGTACATCAGGAGTACTCTGATTATAGTTTCTCTGTACAGCCAGTGGACCCTGAACAAGGTCCTTCTGTAAAGCTAGTGCATCCTGCGTAAGTCCCTCAGTACAACTGGTGGACCTTGGACAGCTTTTGGACCTTGGGCAAAATCCTTCTATATGGCTATAGGACACGAGACAGAAATCCCCCCGGTGTACACTTAGTGGACAATGAACAATGTCTCTCTGTTCAGCCAATGGACCCTGAACAAGGTCCTCCTGTGCAACTGGTGGATCCTCGGCAGGGTCCCTCCCTACAGCTGGTGGACCCTGGGAAAAGTCCTTTTGTACTGCTGGTAGACCATGGACAAAATCCCACTGTATAGCCGGTAGACTGTCAACAAAGTCCCTCTGTACAGCTAGTGTACCCTGAACAAGGTCCTTCTGTACAGCTAGTGCACCCTGCGTAAAGTCCCTCTTGGGCAAAGTCCTTCTGTACGTTGGTGGACCTTGCATAAAGTCCCTCTGCACAGCTAGTGGATCCTGAACAAGGTCCATCTGTACAGATAGTGAACCCTGGGTAATGTCCCTCTGTACAGCTGGTGGACGCTGAACAAGGTCCCTCTGAACAGCTGGTGGACCTTGGGCAAAGTCCCTCTGTATAGCCCGTGGGGCCCGGGTAAAGTCCCTTTGTAATATTGGTTGACCCTGGGCAAACTCTCTCCGTACAGCTGAAGAACCCTGGGCAGAGTGCCTCTGTGCAGCTGGTGGACCTTGGGCAAAGTCAGTCGGTACAGTTGGTGGACCTTGAATAAAGTCCCTCTGCACAGCTAGCGGACCCTGGACAAGGTCCGTCTGTACAGTTAGTGGACCCTGGACAAAGCCACTCTGTATAGTCAGTGGGGCCTGGGCAAAGACTCTCAGTACAGCTGGTGGACCTTGGACAAAGTCCCTCCGTACAGCTGGTGGACCCTGGGCAAAGTCCTTTACAGCTAGTGAGCCTGAAAAAATTCCTTCTCTATAGCTGGTGGACCCTGGACCAGGTCCCTTAGTACAAATGGTGGGCCCTGGACCAAGTCCCTCTGTACAGCTGGTGTACCCTGGACCAAGTCCCTCTGTATAGCTGGTGTGCCCTGGACCAAGTCCCTCAGTTCAGCTGGTGGGCCCTGGAAAAAGGTCCCTCTGCACTGCTACTGAACCCTGGACCAAGTCCCTCTGTACAGTTCGTGGACCATGACGAAAGTCCTTCTGTATAACCAGTGGACCCTGAAGAAAGTCCTTGTGTACAACTGGTATTAAGTCCATCTGTACAACTGGTGGATCGTGAACAAAGTCCCTCCGTACAGCTAACAGACCATGACCAGAGTCCCCCTGTACATCAGGGTCCACCAGATGTAGAGAGGGAATTTACCCAAGGTCCACTAGCTGTACAGAGGGACTTTACCCAGGGTCCACCAGTTGTACATAGAGACTTTTTCCAGAGTTCACCAGCTGTACAGCGAAACTTTGCCCAGGATATAGCTAGTGGATCCTGGTGAAAGTCCCTCAGTTCAGCTTGTGGACCCTGGGCAAAATTCCTCTATATGTCTTTAGGATACGAGACAAAGATCCCCCCGCTGTACAGTTGGTGGACACTGAAAAATGTCTTTCTGTACAGTTAGTGCATCCTGGACAAAGTCCCTCTGTACAGTTGATGGACCTTGAATAAAGTGGACCCTGAAGAAGGTCCTTCTGTACAGCTAGTGGACCCTGGGTAAAGTCCCTGTCTTCAACTGGTGGACCCTGGGCAAATTCCCTCCGTACAGCTGGTGGACCCTGGGAAAAGTACTTTTGTACAGCTGGTGGTCCCTGGACAAAGTTCCTCTATATAGCCGGTAGACTGTCGACAAAGTCCCACTGTACAGTTAGTAGACTCTGAACAATGTCCTTCTGTACAGTTAGTGCACCCTAGGTAAAGTCCCTTTGCACAACTGGTGAACCCTGGGCAAAGTCCCTTTGTACAGCTGGCGGACCCTGGGCAAAGTCCCTCTGTACAGTTGGTGGACCTTGGACAAAGTCCTCCTGTGCAGTTGGTGGATCTTGAATATAGTCCCTCTGTACAGCTAGTGGACCCTGAACAAGGTCCTTCTGTACAGCTAGCGAACCCTGAGCAAAGTCCCTCTGTATAGCCGGTAGACCCTGGGTAAAGTTCTTCTGTACAGCTGGTGGACAATGGCCCTTCTGTACAGCTAGTGCACCCTGGATTAATGTCTCTCTGTACAGCTGGTGAACCCTGGGCAAAGTCCCTTTGTACAATTGGTGGACCTTAGTCAAAGTCCCTCTGTATAGCTGTTGTACCATAGGCAATATGCTTCTGTACAGCTGGTGGATCTTGGGCAACGTCCCTCTGTACAGCTTGTGAACCCTGGACAAACTAGCTCTGTACAGCTGGTGAACCCTGGTCAAAGTCCTTTTGTACAGCTGGTGAACCCTAGACAAAGTCCCTCTTTACAGCTAGTGGATCCTAGACAAAGGTTCTTCTGTATAGGTAGAGTTCATGAAGCAAGGTCCCTCTGTACAACGGGTAGATCCTAAGCAATGTCCCACTGCACAGCTAGTGGACTCTAATCAAGGATCTTCCGTACAATTGATGGACCATGGACAAAGTTTCTCTGTACAGCTTGTGGACCCTGAACAAAGTCCCTCTGTACAGCTAGTGGACCCTGGACAATGCTCCCCGTATAACTTGCGGACCATGGATAAAGTCCCACTGTATGGCTAGTGGACCGTGAACACACTCCCTCTGTATAGCTGGAGAACCCAGAAGAAGGTTTCTTTGTGCAATTGGTGGACCTTGAACAGAGTCCTTCTGTACAACTGGATGACCCTGAACAAAGCCACTCTGTATCACTGGTAGACCCGGGAGAACGTCCCTCTGTACAACAAGTGGACCATATAAAAATTCCTTCTGTACAGCTGATGGACCCTAGACCAAGTGCCTGTGTAGAACCGGTGGGACTTTAACAAAGCCCCTGTCTACCATAACAAAACGTCTCTCTGTACAGACTTGACTGGACAAAGTCCATCTGTACAGGTGTTGGACCCTGAACAAAGTCCTTATGTACGATTAGTGGACCCTCTGTATTGCTGGTGACCCTAAACAATATTCTTCCGTACAACTGGAGGATCCTGAACAACGTACATCTGTACAACTGGTCCGTGAACAAAGTGTTTCTGTACATTTGACAAAATACCTCAGTATATTTAGCGCACCCAAAACAAAGTCTTTCTGTACAGCTGGTGGACCCTGAACAAAGTGTCTGTGAAGAACTGGTGGGACTATAACAAATCTTCTCTGTTTAACCTGAACAAAGTCCCACAGTACAGCCAGTGGACTCTGGACAAAGTCCCTCTGTACAATTGGCTGACCCTGAACATAGTTCCTCTATATAGATCATGAACCCTTAACAATGTCCCTCTGTACAGCTAGTGGACCGTCCTCTGTACAGCTGAAGGACCCTGAACAAAGTCCCTCTATACAGCTAGTGTACCCCGAACAAAGTTCATCTGTACAAATGGTGGACCTTGAAAAAATGTCCCTTGCACAAGAGAATGTTAGAGATATCCGAGGTGGAGTTAGAGAAACAGTACAATAAATAAGTACATTGATTTGTATTCGGGGGGACAGCTATAGTACCATCAATCGAATGGAAAAGAACAGTTAATACAACAGCAGTTGTTGGAGGTACTTTTGGTTCCAGAACAGAAGGACCTGTCACAGGGAGAGGAATGACTGTCATACTTCCCTTCGAGAACGGAACCCTTTGCTTCGCGAAGAACAACACATTGACTGTCATTTTGGGCGGCGATGAAAGCTGAAGACGAGTCGGAGGAAGGAACGTTATTCCAGAATGGAATTCAGAAGAGGGATGGTATGAGCAATGGCTGCGACGAAAAGAGATAGTTGTACAATGAGAAGAGAGATTTATGCTTCCCTTCCTCCAACAAGAAACCTTGCTGTACACTCATTAGAGACAAAGGCATCACCGGAGGAGAAGCCATCTCCCTACAATGTGTACTAGGAGGTCGTCTATACAAGATCCTCTCCATCATATACGTGTATGATGTGTGAGCCGAGAGATCCTCTCTTCCAGATCCTCTATAATGAACGGGAGCTTCGAGACCACGTGAGATTCAAGGGCTTCGAGACTACATGAGATCTAAGGGCTTCGAGACCACGCGAGATCCAAGGGCTTCGAGACCACGTGAGATCCAAGGGCTTCGAGACTACATGAGATCTAAGGACTTCGAGACCACGTGAGATCCAAGGGCTTCGAGACACATGAGATCTAAGGCCTTCGAGACCACGTGAGACCCAAGGGCTTCGAGACCACGTGAGATCCAAGTGCTTCGAGACTACATGAGATCTAAGGGCTTCGAGACCACGTGAGATCCAAGGGCTTCGAGACTACATGAGATCTAAGGGCTTCGAGACCACATGAGATCCAAGGGCTTCGAGACTACATGAGATCTAAGGGCTTCGAGACTACATGAGATCTAAGGGCTTCGAGACCACGTGAGATCCAAGGGCTTCGAGACTACATGAGATCTAAGGGCTTCGAGACTACATGAGATCTAAGGGCTTCGAGACCACGTGAGATCCAAGGGCTTCGAGACTACATGAGATCTAAGGGCTTCGAGACCACGTGAAATCCAAGGGCTTCGAGACCACGTGAAATCCAAGGGCTTCGAGACCACTGAACATCTGATATCATGGTTGTTTACCGTCTTGGCAGTTCAGTACTTTGGTAGCAGCTACAACTACTACTGCTTCTGGGGCGGGTTGGTGACCCCCCCCCCCCCCCCCCAACAATAGTGGTATGCCTTTCTCTCTGCCTGAGGGGTCTTCTGATACGGTTTTAGTTGTAACCACTGCCGCCTAGCGTCAATGGCGCTGGTGAACCTGATAACGCGTGATCGAGGTGATAAATGCGTCAAATTTCAGTTTAAATTCTTTTTTCTCTTAGACAGAAGATTCACAGGATTTACTGATATACATCTATTCAATTTTTGCGACAGTGCGACTCTGTGATACAAGGGCTTGGCTAATCAAAGATCAGGTTTTTATACCCATGTAATCATGGTGCTTAGTGATCGCACTGTCGTGCTCAAGGGTCGTACCGTCGTGTTCAAGGGTTGTACCGTCGTGCTCAAGGGTTGTACCGTCGTGCTCAAGGGTCGTACCATCGTCTTCAATGGTCGTACCATCGTGCTCAAGGGTAGTACCATCGTGCTCAAGGGTTATACCATCGTGCTCAAGGGTCGTACCATCGTGCTCAAGGGTCGTACCATCGTGTTCAAGGGTCGCACCATCGTGCTCAAGGATCTCATCGTCGTGTTCACTGATCGTACCTTCGTGCTCAGGGGCTTCACCCATCTATGGGTATGAGAGCGCGTGTCAGCAGATTCCCCCAGTGTTCACCTTACACTGAAGACCTGCCAACACCACCCTCACCCCCTCACACACACACACCACACCCCTACACCAGGATCCATCTGTGGTGGTATCGGATCCCCCTTGAAGCACGCCCACCTGCCGCCCGTGCATCACTCCTCGCCCCTTAATGCAGCATCCGATCATACTGCTGCCTCGAGGACCAATAAGCACATAGACCCCAACCCCAGTTGACACACATAATGCACTCGTAGATTAGCGAAGTGTAACGAGCTGGTGAGACATTCCTGGATATCTATGTATGTGTGTGTGTGTGTGTGTGTGTGTGTGTGTGTGTGTGTGTGTTGGCAGCCGCCTGAACCCCCACCTTCCTTAGCCTTCGGGCCTCAAATGGTTGCTTCGTATACGAATTCACAACGCCTTTCCTCTAAGATTTCATCCACTACCTTTTTAAAAATACACGCGGAAGACCAAAACCCTCAACCCCCAAACCCCTCTCTCTTTCCTCCCCATCACCATTGCACGGTAAGATCCACCGACGATTTTGAGGTGGTGGGTGTAAGGGGATGTGTCGAGATGGCTGACTTATGATGAATTTCTCTCCCAGCGAGAGACATTCACAGCCACCACCAATTCATTGTCTTGGCTGAGAGAGAGAAGAAAAAAAGAATGAAGAAAAGGCCTTCTTAAGGCGGTGGGTGGAATTTCTCTAAGCTTAAGGAGGGGGTATGTATGTACGTACCTCGCGAGCGTGGGGGGTGTTTAAGTCAACAACATCGAAGTGGCGCAGACAACATCGAAGTGGCGTCATCTAACAACCTCGTAGCATTCATAACTACGTCTCCAACACTAGGTACACCTCCGTGACTCACGCCTACATTACCCACACACTTCCGAACACCTACATCGGCTATATATACCCAGCAACACCCGACCTACTCCCTTCCATACACCGAAGCTTAAGCGTTTGAAGAAATTTTGCAGAATCCAGATATCATGAATTCTACGAGGACTATGTATGAATATATTAGAAATCTTTTATCTGTGTGTGTGTGTGTGTGTGTGTGTGTGTGTGTGTGTGTGTGTGTGTGTTTTACATGGTGGGAAGGTAGGAAGACCAGGCAGCATTCCAAGTGGGACAGTCTTTATATACGAGCCTCCCATCACACCACAGATCACCACGTTTACTGCACAGAATCTCCTCCTTCCCAGCGTGGTAACTGATGATGATGATGATGATAATAATAATAATAATAATAATAATAATAATAATAATAATAATAGTAATAATAATAATAACAATAATGATAATAATTATGATAGATAATAATAATGATAGCAAAAGTAATAATAATAATGATAATAATAATAATAGTAATAGACAACAATAATGATAATGATAATAATTATATTAATAATGATAACAGAAATGATGTTACTACTACTACTACTGGTAATAATAATAATAGTAATGATGATAATGATAATGATAACAGAAATGATAATACTAATGCTAATATTAATACTTCTCATAATAATAATGATAATGATGATGATATCATCATCATGATAATAGTCTATATTGTGAAAAGATGATCCTCTCTCTGTCTATCTACACACACACACACACACACACACACGCACACACACACACAAACACCGAAAACGTTTCCAGACGTACGATAACTAACCTCTTTAGACAACTGTGGACCGGCCGTAGAAGTGGTCAAGACGAGCGATAACAAGCCATCATAACACAGTTGCCGATAGTTCATTATCCACTACCTCTGCGGGAGCAGGAATCACTGGCGGCTGGGTTGCTGCTATATTTTCGGGGAAAAATGTTCCCCTGTCGAGTGGGGAGAGTGGGGGCAGGTGGAGGAGGTGTAAAGACAAAAACAGAAGGTCAGTGGTTAGGTTGACCGAAAGATGGCAGAGTCTGTTTGAATTGTTTTGATTCCGTGTATACCGCCGTTCAGTGTGTTGTGGAGGGAGGTTAGGGGTTGGTGGTGAGGGAGGATGTGGCTAGGCCAGGGAGGGAGGGGGTTAGGGAGGATGTGGTGTTCAGGGAGGGACGGACAGGTAGGTTGGTGAGGGAGGGTGTGATGGCCAGTGTGGTCGTGGTGAGGGAGGGTGTAGTGGCGGCGAGGGAGGGTGTGGTGGTGGTGGTGATGGAGGATGTGGTGGTGGTAAGGGAGGGTGTGGCGGTGGTGATGGAGTGTGGTGGTGGTGGTTAGGGCGAGTGTGATAGTGGTGAAGGAGGGTATGGTGGTGAGGGAGGATATGGTGGCCAGAGCGAGAGTGTGGTGGTGGTGGTAAGGTAGGGTGTGGTGGCCGGAGCGGGAGTGTGTGGTGGTGGTGAGCGAGGGTGTGGCGGTGGTGAGGGAGGGTGGTGTGCTGGTGAGGGAGAGTGTCGTGGTGGTGAAAGAGGGTTTGGCGGTGGTGAGAGAGGGTGTGGTGGTGAGGGAGAGTGTGGTGGTGGTGAGGGAGCGTGTGGTGGGGGTGAGGGAGAGTATAGTTTCCTGGGAAGGGAGGAGGGTGTGAGGGAGGGTGGGGTAGCCTGGGTAGGAGGGAGTGGTAGTTCACCGCACGACCGAATAAACACAGGCTCGGAGGGCCTAAACCTGAAAACAGTGATGGTAGTAATAATCACTATACTAGTAATGATAATAATGATAATGATCATGATAATGATAATAATGATAATGATCATGATAATGATAATATGATAATGATCATGATAATGATAATAATGATAATGATCATGATAATGATAATATGATAATGCTACTTCTACTAATGCAAACAGTTAAAGCAACAAAAACAACCATAATGATAATGATAGTAATAATGATAGTAATTAATAATGATAACAACAGTAATGATGATAACTATGATAATAAAACAGTTGATCAACTGGAGCCACAGGGTGGAAATATATAGAGAAAATACATACAACATGAACAGCCGGACTGATATTGTGGTGGTTGGTACGAGTTCGTGGGGCGGGGCGGGGAGGGGAGGGGGCCCGATATGGTTCTGCTGGCGACACGCAACTAGGGGACGAGGGATCCCAGGTAGCAGGAAGTTGACGGTAGTGAGAGTGATGCAGGCAATTAGCTTCCTCCCAGACCGTTGGACGAGGTCCAAGCGATGGTTGGAGAGAGAGAGAGAGAGAGAGAGAGAGAGAGAGAGAGAGAGAGAGAGAGAGAGAGAGAGAGAGAGAGACGGGAGGAGGGCCAGCGTGTTGAGCGTCCGCCCCATGATAGGTCGCACAAGAGGGATCCAGAAGGATATTATACGACCCTCTCCTGTACTACCTTTCCTAGTAGCCCCTGTAGAGTGGTGCGTGAGGAGGGAGGCCAGGCACTGGCGAGTGTGGGAAGAAGGAAAGTTGTTGTGGATGGTTAACGGTTGACGTGGTTGGCGGGCGTCCAGGTTCAAAAGGATGTTGCATATCATATGGAGGGCGGCGTAGGCAGGAGAGCTGCTGTCAGTGCTGACACCTGTGGTCGAGAGTCATCAAACGTTTTTCCATCGAGCAGGTGCATCCACCAGGCCATCATGTCTAAGGATGATGAGACACAAGGGTCTCATTTTTTGTGTGTGAGGTGGAGATGGGCGCCCGAAGGTGAGGGACCGGAAGTGGAGATGGCCTCACAACACGTGATGTGTGTGTGTGTGTGTGATTATTACATCTTTGTGACTGCCCAAATGTATTGCACGGGGAGGGAGTTCCACACTCGTGGGGCCCAACGTCATCAATATTCGTCTCTTTTTTTTGTGTTTGCATTACACCATGTTCTTTAGTCCCTTCATTATTTCATTCATCCAACACTCTTATACTATAAAGTATTTCCTCATATTTTCTTCACAGATTTCTTGCTTAATTTCATGTTATAACCTCTAGTTGTCCTCTTCCTATATCTCTCGAAGAATTGTTCACTGTCCTCATCATCGACCTATTTTAGTCTTACATGTTGTGATCATATCATCCCTTTCTCTTTTCTCTTTTAAGGTGGGCGAATTTGAAGCCCCCTACCCTTTCCCTGTAACAGAGCTCTCTTAATTTTGGTACCATCTTTGTTGCTCTCCTCTAGACCTTCTCTAATAGCTCTTTGTGGTTCTTTAGGTGCGATGACCAGACTTGAGAAATATATTCTAGTTCTGGCCTTATGTATTATATGAACAGCTTGCTGTATAATTCCTTATCCACGAACTTGAATGCTGTTCTAATATTTGCCAGCAGACAGTTGGTCTCCTTAATCATTCTCCTGTGGTGGGACTCTGGATGCAGGAGTTTACCCCTTATTCCTGTCTGGTGATCCAACTTCTTTAATCGGCCTACCATGTGGGTAAGTGTCAAATGCTTTCTGGAGGTCTCGATACAGTCTTCCCCTTTTGTCTAAGACAGAGCTCACTCTCTCGGAAAATTCTTTAGAGGTTCTTACACGACTCCTTCTTCTCGAAAACCATCCTCTAAGGTAGTAAGTCTGTCATTTAGTGCCTCTTTTAGTGCCTCTTTTAGTGCCTCTTCCCTGTCCCTTCTCTAACTGATAGGTATGACGTTTGCCCTTTTCCAATCCTTGGCACTTTGCCTGTCTCCAGCTACGTCTTGAACAATCTCTCATGAGGTTTATCTAACGTAACTGGTCACATCTTCATATGGTGATATATCATCAGAACCATGGACCTTGTATGGGTCAAGACCTTTTAATCTTTTCTTCATGTCTTTTCGAGAGAACTCAACGTTTTCTAAAAAACCTTCTCTTCACCTCGATTTGCTCTATGTGTGTGTGTGTGTGTGTGTGTGTGTGTGTGTGTGTGTGTGTGTGGGTGGGTGGTGATGTGTGGGGGACATCTGGCGATGGGTAAACGTGGGCGATGGGCGACGTGAGTGGGGGAATAATGAGGTGTTTTGAATTAAGAGCAAGGGTGGTGGCTGCCCAGCTGGGCGTGCGGGAGGCAGCAGAGGGGTTGGGCACTTCCTCGATGGTGGTGGGATGTGGTCTTGCAGACGACGAAATAGATCTACCTCAACCACATCGAGTCCGCTCTCAAACTATCGGCCTATATAATGTGATCGTGACACATACCTGAGCGTACTATGGGCAAACGGACGATGAGAGAAGCGAGAGAAGTGTATAAACGAAGGGAAAGCGAGAGAACAGACATTCTGACAGACAGACAGACAGACGGACAAATAGACAGACAAAGAGGGAAATAGATAGGAATATGAAAAGACAAACGAAAAGGAAGATAGACAGGACAAACAGACACACAAACAGGAGGACACGCAAGAAGACAAACGCAGTGACTTTTTCTGGAATTGATATATCGTTAACCTTACAGATATGTTCCTCGGTGTGTGTGTGTGTGTGTGTGTGTGTGTGTGTGTGTGTGTGTAATCACTTATTTGTACTGTATTGGGAGGGAGTCTTACACTCGCAGCGTCCCATCTCTTGAACATTCTGTTGTCGTACAACTTTTTAAGCTTCTGCATGCTGTTCAGAGTAATTTGTTTCTTCATTCATTTCATTCATCAACCATTCCAGTACTATCAAAGTAAACTATTTTCATTATCATGATCATGTCTTATTATCATGTTATGTCCTCTGGTTGTCTTATCCCTACAACTTTAGAAGAACTGTCATTTTCCTCGTCATTAATCTGGTTTCAAAGACTTAAAAGGTTGTGAATGCGTCACCCCTCACTCTTTTCTCTTCCATGGTGGGAAATTCAAGGCTTCTATGTTTTCTCTGTAAGTCAATGTATCTATTTTTATGTTCTGGTTCCATCTTTTTCAGCTCTCCTTTGGACTGTCTCTATTAGTTTTTTGTGCTTTATGAACGATTACCAACTTGAAAAACACATTCTGATTTTGGCCTGATGTAGGAAGTGAACAGCTTGCTCAATATTTCCTTATCCATGTACTTGAATGCTACTTCATTGTTTGTCAGCAGACAGTTTATCTACTTTACCATTTTCCTTATGTGGGACTCTGGCCGCAGACTAGGGAAGACATCTCCCAAGTTCCTTCCATAACACAGATCCCAGCAGCTAATATCCTGCTGGATGATATTCATACTGAGGTCTTCTTTCACTGCGCCCCATCCTCAGTACCTCACACATGCTTGGGTCGAATCTCATAACCCATGTGTTAAACTAACTTTGGAGTTTGTCTTGGTCCCCTTGAAAGTCGATGCAATCCCCCTCGCTTTTTGCTTCCCCTCATTATCTCGGCATCATCAGCAAATATGATCATGGAGGATTCCAATCTTTCTGGCCAGTTGTTCACGTACTATAGATCAAAATGAGCAATGGTCACAGGAACGAACTCTACGCCACAGTACTTGTGACTCCAATCTATTTTGAGAAGGCCAACCTGATATGAATCCTTCGTTCCCTTTTAAGGAAACAGTTTCCTATCCATCAAAGTAATCTTCCACCTTATTTCTGCCCGAAAATCGAACTAATGAACTGGCCTCCTAAGCGGCCGGCACAGTGTCAAATGCTTTCCGGCATTTGACAACTCAGTGAAATTGGACACAATCAAGAAAGTTGAGGCAAAGCCCGTGGTATGAGCTCCTGGAAAAGTGTTCCCCCACTCCCTTTCCTCAGATACCGGTATGTGATCGAATCATGTCCATCACATATTTCAACTAACTGATCAAAGAGTCTTTCGTCTACCTCTGGTGCCTTTACAAGGCGGATAGATAAATAGATAGATAGATAGAGATAGATAGAGAGATAGATAGATAGATAGATAGATAGATAGATAGATAGATAGATAGATAGATAGATAGAGAGAGAGAGAGAGAGAGAGAGAGAGAGAGAGAGAGAGAGAGAGAGAGAGAGAGAGAGAGAGAGAGAGAGAGAGTCTATAAAAAAATCCTACAACATTGCTCAGCACAGGATTACGATGAACTATAAGAAAGAGCACAACACCAGCATCTACTTCATTCCTGAATGGTGTATTATGAAATCATCCCATTTGTGAATGACGTACCCTTTATATTACCCTCAAATATGAATAAAGCATTATAGTATAATCCCATGTTATGAATGACGTACTAATGTATAATCCAGTATCATGAATGATATAACATAACCCGATAGTATGGATAACTGACCATGAAATAACAACAAATCATGAATGGTGGGCCATTATATTGCCGTATATCATGATTAAAGTGATATAACCCGATATAATGAATGCCAAATTGCTATATATATATAGGGTGTTATCTTGGTGTACATGGGGTGTTCAGTGTTGTAAATAGAAATGGCGAAGAGCTTGTAGATATATGTGCTGAAAAAGGACTGGTGATTGGGAATACCTGGTTTAAAAAGAGAGAATACATAAGTATACGTATGTAAGTAGGAGAGATGGCCAGAGAACGTTAATGGATTATGTGTTAATTGATAGGCGCGCGAAAGAGAGACTTTTGGATGTTAATGGGCTGAGAGGTGCACCTGGAGGGATGTCTGATCATTATCTTGTGGAGGCGAAGGTGAAGATTTGTGGGGGTTTTCAGAAAAGAAGAGAAAATGTTGGGGTGAAGAGAGTGGTGAGAGTAAGTGAGCTTGGGAAGGAGACTTGTATGAGGAAGTACCAGGAGAGACTGAGTACAGAATAGAAAAAGGTGAGAATAAAGGACGTAAGGGGAGTGGAGGAGGAATGGGATGTATTTAGGGAAGCAGTGATGTATTGTGCAAAAGACGCTTGTGGCATGAGAAGCGTGGGAGGTGTGCAGATTAGAAAATGTAGTGAGTGGTGGGATGAAGAAGTAAGATTACTAGTGAAAGAGAAGAGAGAGGCATTTGGACGATTTTTGCAGGGAGATAATGCAAATGAGTGGGAGAGGTATAAAAGAAAGAGGCAGGAGGTCAAGAGAAAGGTGTAAGAGGCGAAAAAGAGGGCAAATGAGAGTTGGGTTGAGAGAGTATCATTAAATTTTAGGGAGAATAAAAAGATGTTTTGGAAGGAGGTAAATAAAGTGCGTAAGACAAGGGAACAAATGGGAACATCAGTGAAGGGTGCTATTGGGGAGGTGATAACAAGTAGTGGTGATGTGAGGAGATGGAGTGAGTATTTTGAAGGTTTGTTGAATGTGTTTGATGATAGAGTGGCAGATATAGGGTGTTTTGGTCGAAGTGGTGTGCAAAGTGAGAGCGTTAGGAAAAATGATTTGGTAAACAGAGAAGAGGTAGTAAAAGCTTTGCGGAAGATGGAAGCCGGCAAGGCAGCGGGTTTGGATGGTATTGCAGTGGAATTTATTAAAAAAGGGGGTGATTGTATTGTTGACTGGTTGGTAAGGTTATTTAATGTATGTATGACTCATGGTGAGGTGCCTGAGGATTGGCGGAATGCTTGCATAGTGCCATTGCACAAAGGCAAAGGGGATAAAAGTGAGTGCTCAAATTACAGAGGTATAAGTTTGTTGAGTATTCCTGGTAAATTATATGGGAGGGTATTGATTGAGAGGGTTGAGGCATGTACAGAGCATCAGATTGGGGTAGCGCAGTGTGGTTTCAGAAGTGTTAGAGGATGTGTGGATCAGGTGTTTGCTTTGCAAAATGTATATGAGAAATACTTAGAAAAGCAAATGGATTTGTATGTAGCATTTGTGGATCTGGAGAAGGCATATGATAGAGTTGATAGAGATGCTCTCTGGAAGGTATTAACAATATATGGTGTGGGGGGCAAGTTGTTAGAAGCAGTGAAAAGTTTTTATCGAGGATGTAAGGCACGTGTACGTGTAGGAAGAGAGGAAAGTAATTGGTTTTCAGTGAATGTTGGTTTGCTGCAGGGATGCGTGGTGTCTCCATGGTTATTTAATTTTTTTATGGATGGGGTTGTTAGGGAGGTGAGTTTTGGAAAGAGGGGCAAGTATGCAGTCTGTTGTGGATAAGAGAGCTTAGGAAGTGAGTCAGTTGTTGTTCGCTGATGATACAGCGTGAGAAACTGCAGAAGCTGGTGACTGAGTTTGGTAAAGTGTGTGAAAGAAGAAAGCTGAGAGTAAATGTGAATAAGAGCAAGGTTATTAAGTACAGTAGGGTTGAGGGTCAAGTCAATTGGGAGGTAAGTTTGAATGGAGCAAAACTGGAGGAAGTGAAGTGTTTTAGATATCTGGGAGTGGATTTGGCAGCGGATACAACCATGGAGGCGGAAGTGAATCATAGGGTGGGGGAGGGGGCGAAAGGTCTTGGAGCGTTGAAGAATGTGTGGAAGTCGAGAATGTTATCTTGGAAAGCAAAAATGGGTATGTTTGAAGGAATAGTGGTTCCAACAATGTTATATGGTTGCGAGGCGTGGGGTATAGAGTTGTGCGGAGGAGGGTGGATGTGCTGGAAATGAGATGTTTGAGGGCAGTATGTGGTGTGAGGTGGTTTGATCGAGTAAGTAATGAAAGGGTAAGAGAGATTGGTGGTAATGGGAAGAGTGTGGTTGAGAGAGCAGAAGAGGGTGTTTTGAAATGGTTTGGGCACATGGAGAGAATGAGTGAGGAAAGATTGACAAAGAGGACATATGTGTCAGAGGTGGAGGAAACGAGAAGTGGGAGACCAAACTGGAGGTGGAAAGATGGAGTGAAAAAGATTCTGAGTAATCGGGGCCTGAGCATGCAGGAGGGTGAAAGGCGTGCAAGGAATAGAGTGAATTGGAACGATGTGGTATACCGGGGTCGATGTGCTGTCAATGGATTGAACCAGGGCATGTGAAGCGTCTGGGGTAAATCATGGAAAGTTTTGTGGGGCCTGGATGTGGAAAGGGAGCTGTGGTTTCGGTGCATTATACATGACAAAAGAGTCTGAGTGTGAACGAATGTGGTCTTTGTTGTCTTTTGCTAGCTATCTTGCGCACATGCGGGGGGAAGGGGTTGTCATTTCATGTGTGGCGGGGTGGCGACGGAAATGAATAAGGGCAGACAATATGAATTATGTACATGTGTATATATGTATATGTCTGTTTGTGTATATATATGTATACGTTGAGATGTGTAGGTATGTATATGTGGTGTGTGTGGACATGTGTATGTGGGTTGGTTGGGCCATTCCTTCGTCTGTTTCCTTGCGCTACCTCGCTAACGCGGGAGACAGCGACAAAGTATAATAAATAAATAATATATATATATATATATATATATATATATATATATATATATATATATATATATATATATATATATATATATTTTTTTTTTTTTATACTTTGTCGCTGTCTCCCGCGTTTGCGAGGTAGCGCAAGGAAACAGACGAAAGAAATGGCCCACCCCCCCCCCCCCATACACATGTACATACACACGTCCACACACGCAAATATACATACCTACACAGCTTTCCATGGTTTACCCTAGACGCTTCACATGCCCCGACTCAATCCACTGACAGCACGTCAACCCCTGTATACCACATCGCTCCAATTCACTCTATTCCTTGCCCTCCTTTCACCCTCCTGCATGTTCAGGCCCCGATCACACAAAATCTTTTTCACTCCATCTTTCCACCTCCAATTTGGTCTCCCTCTTCTCCTCGTTCCCTCCACCTCCGACACATATATCCTCTTGGTCAATCTTTCCTCACTCATTCTCTCCATGTGCCCAAACCATTTCAAAACACCCTCTTCTGCTCTCTCAACCACGCTCTTTTTATTTCCACACATCTCTCTTACCCTTACGTTACTCACTCGATCAAACCACCTCACACCACACATTTTCCTCAAACATCTCATTTCCAGCACGTCCATCCTCCTGCGCACAACTCTATCCATAGCCCACGCCTCGCAACCATACAACATTGTTGGAACCACTATTCCTTCAAACATACCCATTTTTGCTTTCCGAGATAATGTTCTCGACTTCCACACATTTTTCAAGGCTCCCAAAATTTTCGCCCCCTCCCCCACCCTATGATCCACTTCCGCTTCCATGGTTCCATCCGCTGACAGATCCACTCCCAGATATCTAAAACACTTCACTTCCTCCAGTTTTTCTCCATTCAAACTCACCTCCCAATTGACTTGACCCTCAACCCTACTGTACCTAATAACCTTGCTCTTATTCACATTTACTCTTAACTTTCTTCTTCCACACACTTTACCAAACTCAGTCACCAGCTTCTGCAGTTTCTCACATGAATCAGCCACCAGCGCTGTATCATCAGCGAACAACAACTGACTCACTTCCCAAGCTCTCTCATCCCCAACAGACTTCATACTTGCCCCTCTTTCCAGGACTCTTGCATTTACCTCCCTAACAACCCCATCCATAAACAAATTAAACAACCATGGAGACATCACACACCCCTGCCGCAAACCTACATTCACTGAGAACCAATCACTTTCCTCTCTTCCTACACGTACACATGCCTTACATCCTCGATAAAAACTTTTCACTGCTTCTAACAACTTGCCTCCCACACCATATATTCTTAATACCTTCCACAGAGCATCTCTATCAACTCTATCATATGCCTTCTCCAGATCCATAAATGCTACATACAAATCCATTTGCTTTTCTAAGTATTTCTCACATACATTCTTCAAAGCAAACACCTGATCCACACATCCTCTACCACTTCTGAAACCGCACTGCTCTTCCCCAATCTGATGCTCTGTACATGCCTTCACCCTCTCAATCAATACCCTCCCATATAATTTACCAGGAATACTCAACAAACTTATACCTCTGTAATTTGAGCACTCACTCTTATCCCCTTTGCCTTTGTACATATATATATATATATATATATATATATATATATATATATATATATATATATATATATATATATATATATATATATATATATATATATATATATATATATATCGGGAATTACGTACTATTGTATAACCTCACATTTGGAGTGACGTACTATCATGTTACCCTATATTATGAATTATGTACTGTTTTATATACCTATATCATTCCCCATAAGTCTATGGGGAAATGAAACACATTAAGTTCCCATGTGCACTTTCGTGTAATAATCACATCATCAGGGGAGATACAAGAAAGATATGCAACGAAGAGACGTAGCTAGGATGCCATGTGTTATGAATAACTTATTGTGAAACCACGTATTATAAATGAGGTACTTTTCTATTATCCTGTATCATGAATAAAGTGTTCTTACACAATCCCATACCATGAATAACCTACTGTTATGTAACCCTTTAATATGAATGACTTTTATATAACCCAAGACGTGTCACATACACCATTAACCTTATGACTTTTGGTGACAACCTTATCTAAACGATTTCTCTGAGAATATTACCCTCATCCAAGCGTCTGCATTCATCACATTTTTCTTTTTTCTTCTTTCACTCAGCGAGACTAATACATCTAGTGGGTGGTTCTGAGGAACGGATGTAGTGAAGGTTGTAGGAAAGGTTGGAGTGAGTGGTCGTAGTTAGGATTGTAGTGAGGGTTGTAGCGGGGGGTTTTTAGTGAGTGGCAGTGTACTGTAGGTGGTTGTAGTGGGTGGTTGTAATCGGTAATGGCACTGGGTGATTGTAGTGGGATACTGTAGTGGTATTTTGTAGCCGGTATTTGCAGAGGACTGTTGTAGTGGTAGGTTGTGTTGAGGATTCGAGTGGGGGGTTGTGTTGGGTTGTTATCGTGGGTTGTTATAGTGCGTAGTAGATGGTTGTAGAAGGTCATCGTACCTGAGTCAAAGCAGTCAGTTGCACTGGGTTGTTTTCATGGGGGTTGTAGTGGGGGTTGAAGTGGGGGGTTGTAGTGGGGGTTGACACTGCAGACCTGGGGTTTGCCAACAACTTCAGCCCACCGGCAGAGATGCCTAATCCTCTGCAGGAACTCGCTCTACTACTACTACTACTACCACCACTATATCTACTACTACTACCACTACTACCACTAATACTACTAATACTACTACTACTACTACTACTTCTACTGCTACTACCACTACTACTACCTACTACTACTACTACTACTGCTACTACTATTAGTGACACTACTACTACTACTATTACTACCGATACTATTATTACTACCACTACTACTACTACTACTAATACTGATAATGATTATGATAATGAAAAAAATGATGATAGTAATGATAACAATGATATGCTACGAGGTGAGGACGGAGACCCAAATGTATGGTGAGTGACTGCTGAGGATCGTCAGGGAGAGGCGAACACTGGTTACCTTCTGGTTAGTGACTGTGATAAGTGAACACACGTAGTAAAGTGTAAGTGGCAGGAAGTTTGATCTAAGTGACCCCTACAGTGCACCAGGATAAATGTAGAAAAAAGAAAACAGTTATGGAAAGATGAGAATTGAATACAAGACAGAGGGTAGCATGTTGACTATAACAACAGCTAAAAGACATAAACAGAATGAATATAAATGGCACTACGGATATAAAGACGAACAATATTTGTCTTATCTCTTGCTGAGGCAACACCAGAGACATGAGCCTATATCAATACTTTGAGGACGAGGTTGAAGCGTTGAGTGCGAAGACACAGACCATAGCCTACTCCCTAACAATGTAGGTGTTAGGTAGGTTATGAAAGAAAGGAAAACAATGAAATTCAAACACCAACAGACCACTGGGGTGTTTCGAGGCTGCTTATGATAGCAGAGGAGACCAGATACTCATAGATTGGTTTGGTAAGAGTGGAAAGACGTTCAGATGTTTCAAAGTGGGGAAAAATGCAAACGTTTCATGTTAGTAAAGTGTAGATTACGTCAATTGTGGAATGGACGAGAAATACGAAGACTGTTCTTAATCGTATCTATGGAACTACAACGAATCCATTACCACAAGTCAAATCAGACAAACGTAACATCAAGTTGGTTATCAGATCGAGGTTATCAAAGCATTTCATGACTCTGAATAAGGGTATTAGATCACCTCTTAACCTCTTCTCTGAAGTATATACCCTTGTCGTTTAGCCAGCTCTTGTTGAAGTTGGTTTAATCTAGGAAATCCTCTCAATTCCTCGCTTCTGTACCCTTTTCACTCGGCTTGCGTCTTTATTTTTTTTTTTTTTAGGGAAGATGACCAAATTTGGAAACACTATGCAAGATGTGGAGGCACCAATCAACTGTGCAGAATGAGGACATATTTCCCTACAGTTACATTAGAAAGCCCAGCCTACAACAAAAAAATCTATACAATGCTTACTTAAGGTAATCAGAGATTCTCACGCCCCAGTCGAAATTTTTCATTTACCAGATGCAGCTTAACATAATTCATATTAGAATTAGCCCTCCCGTTTTCATCATCAATGCGTAAACTTTCAAACGTTTGCCCTTATTGATTTCTACATTCCTTTGCCAGTTGGGAGATCAGTCTGAACCTAGTTTATCAGTTTGTCTATATCAGTTTAAGGCTGCAGACGTTGAATTTCTGTTGTACATTCATTTCCCTGCCTAGCATCTCCAGCTGATAATAATATGTTACAGTGCGGCCCATTATCATTATTGTTGATATACGTGAAAAAGAGAAATGGTGCCAAGAGAGATTCCTGCGGCACACCACTTGATACGTCTAACTATTTTGAAGTTTGACCATTTATTAGTATCCTCTTTGAACTGCCAGTTAACCAATATCCAAACCACCGAAATACAATCCCATTCATATCATGTAACTTGGCTTTTGCTAGTAATCTTAAAGTGGGACTTCATCGAATGTTATACTCTCTTAGAAAACAGACACTTCTTGATTTCATTGTTCCACTATTTTGGCTTCATTTTGGAAGAAGACCGTCTGTTACACATTGGCACTTCTGTTACAAAAATGTTTTGTCACATTGATCAAGGAGGATAAAAACCACACTGAAGAAATAAACGAATAATTCTGGGAGCTCTATATTGGCCCATAACCTAGAACTCTCCTTAGGAATGATGAAGAGTCCGAAATGTGGAGCTCCCAGAAGTATTCATTTATGTCTCCAATATGGATTTCATCTTCATTGACACTTTATGTTTCCGTCACTACTTTGAAAGATTTACTGACAGTCTCACCCCGGATTTAGCCGCCAAGAGCAACACGAAAATTGTTTACATTTGCAAGTCTGATATCTGGTATTACGTCATGACGCCCACGCTGACCAGCGTTACATACAGCATTGAAAGTTGCCTCAAAAGTAATTTGTAGCGTGATCGCTTGTACCAAACTCTTCTCTGACTTCAAGATCATTAACAAGCTCCTCATCTGTTGCTAGAAATAAATCTGAGACGTTCTAGTCTTGAGTAGGAACCTCAGCAATTTGTATTTGGGTGCTGTCAAAGAAATCTAGGTGGCGCCCACGTTGGAACTACATGAAAAGGATTTCTCCCACTGAGATACTAGTGTGTGTTAAGTTCTCTCACTATCATCAAATCTTGATCATCACAAATCCCTGCGAACTGATCAATAAATCGTCTGGTCTACCTGTGCCGTCTGTGCGGTCAACTTATAAACAAGTCCAGTTATATTCGTACGAAGGTTATCTTGATATCTTCGTATATGAAATCGATGTTGATCAACAGCTACACCATCTCTCAGCACAAAGAGCAGGACATTTTCACCCACTACATATTTTCCCCCTTATCTCCATACTCGTCTATCCTCTCCCATTCTTTTGCATTCGAGGCCCAAGATTCACATCCATGTAGCACAGTCAAGATAGCTATGCCTCTTCCCAGGATACTCATCTTTGTCCTGATCTTTCACACGGACTGTCATGCACTCACGACCTCAACCCACTTTAGTCCCACTCCATGAGTCACTTTAGTGCCCCCAGGCTCTAGTGCTGTCAAGGCCATTCCTAGCTAACAAAAGCACTCCTCTGTCTCTAAGAGGTTACTCATATAAAGTCACACTCACACCATCCTGTCTTAACTTCTTGTTGTACCTCATTCAAATGTCCTCTTCCTCTTTTAGTACGATTCTTTTCTTTCTTAACAATATGCCAGACTCTGCCACTGGCCTGTGAAGTTTTCCTGAGGAGTGCCACCAGAACCAACAACTGATTCACTTCCTCGCTTCCTCATTCCTCCACCCCTGTCATACTACAGTACCATATGCGTTCACCTCCGTCAGTATACTGTCTATAGACATATCAGACAGTTATGGTTATAACATAACTACCTGATGCAGAGCCACCCGTACAGGAAACCACTCACCTTCCTCCCTTGGTACCCTCATGCATGCCTTACATTCCCGATAAATGCTCCTCACTGTGTTAAGTAACCTTCTAATTTCTACGTTGCACCTCTCCTTAGGCATTTCTGACAACCCTGTCATGTGTTTCTCCAGATACATAAATGCCACATACAAGGTACTCTCTTTCTTCATGTATTCTCAACACACGTTCTTCACACCAGATGCATGGTGCATGCCATCACTCTCTCAGTCACTGTTGCTCTCCCGCATACCTTATCACGTACAGCTGACTTGTAATTCTATATTTCGAACATCCACTTTCGTTTTATTCCATTCCCATCAAGCACAGACACTCCACATTCACGCCTGGTTACTCAATCAACAACACCGCCATGTGGGGCGAGAATACTGGCGTGTGTGTGTGTGTGTGTGTGTGTGTTGGGGGGGGGGGGGGGGAAGAGGCCACTCCCAACTGTCAATAAACAGGCATGTCCTCGGACAGTGTCTCAGAGTTGTTGGTAAATACGTTGTCAGGCAATTTTCTACGAGAATGGGGGAGTATTGTCTGAGTATTGAATTCCTGGTAATAATGTCTATTAAGGTGACGTCTATAGCATGGTCAGGTACTGCCCCTATCTGTCGGGCAGCGATATACCTCAAGTTTCGCCCTCGACCACTGCCACGACCTCTTACGTGGAACTTAAGTACGAACCCATACACTCCCGAGGCTCCACAACAGATAGTCTTACAGAGTGCCTGCCGACGCTACCTCAACTGTCTCCTCCGTTTGCCATGATTCCCCTCACTGTGCAGCCCACCTCATCCCACATATACCAGTATCATCTCACGCATCCAACAGTTCTTCAAGTTACTCGCCCCGTCTCCTTTTCGCCTCATATTTGCCCGTAACCACACCCTCATTTTGCTCCTCTCACTGATGCTCCCATTTTGTTCTCTTCTCACTGATGCTCTCATTTGTTCTCTTCTCACTGATGCTCCCATTTGTTCTCTTCACACTAATTCGCCTTCTGCCAAAGCGTTTTCTTATCCTCCGTGGCTGGAGTTTGACGAGATTCTCCCCCAACCTCTCATTTTTTCTTCTTTTAACTCCTCCGTCTTTCTTTTGAACATCCGCCACTTTCTTTTGTCCATCTCCCAATCACTCGCACTGCTTCTCTGCAGATCTCGTCCATATCCATCTCTTCTGTTCCTTAACCAATTTGGCTTCCTCATTCCATTACTCACTACCTTTTCTCATACTTCAGTGTCCCATCTTCTGCGTACCACATAATTCAGCCATGCATGCAGCATTGCTTCCATAAATACATTTCAGTCTCCTAGTTTCATTCACTCTCACCCAATACTGCTCTATGATCTCTTGGTACCTTAACATGTATAGGTTACTCATCTCTATTCGCCTGTTATCACCACCCACTATTTTATCTTACGCGTATGCCATTCATTTTTTCTTTAATTCAACCACCAAGTTTGAATCTCACTTCCACCATTCTGTTTTTGAACAATCCACCTGGCGCTTCTCTCAGCACGTTCACATGCAACAACCTCTCCTCTGCGTGTATGGCAAGTAACACTTGATCAAATAATACCCTCACTCAATCACTAGTACTTATATTTTATATATGCATCTATTTTTTGAACCATGTATTTGCAATAACCATTTCTAATGTAGCATGCAATTCGAACAAGATTTTTCCAATTTTTATTTACATGTGGACTCTTTACCCTTCGATTCTGCCCATTATTGCTACATCCCTTTTCTTTGCATTCAGGTCCCCTAAATATGACTGTATTGGTGAATTATTACTCATCATTATGATGACTAAGAAAATAATCGTACTAGAGATAATGGTAATTACAGTATAACTAATTATAATGATGATAATAGATATTATACTACTACTACTACTACTAATGATAATAATAATGATAATGATAATAATGATAATAATAATAATAATGATAATAATAATAATATGATAATGATATTAATAGTGATAATAAAGGTGATGATAATGATAATGGTAATTATCTAATGATAATAATAATAATAATGATAATGATAATAATAATAATAATATGATAATGATATTAATAGTGATAATAAAGGTGATGATAATGATAATGGCAATTAATGGTAAATGGTAATTGATAATTGATAATGGTAATGAATGGTAAATGGTAATTCATAATTGATAATGGTAATTAATAATGGTGATAATGAAACCCCTAAGTATCAATTCTAACGTAATCATCATCATCATTAGCACAATACACATTACCTACATTATATACCGTGTCATTAAGCTCAATCAAGTGTCCTTAACCTGCGAGTTTCCTCATCCAACTGTACACATCTCATCTTAACCAACGATCCCCACCTTTTTCTAACGTCTTAATCTCCTGGTTCATACGTAAGATGAAGATGAACGGAGAGGGAGAGAGAGAGAGAGAGAGAGAGAGAGAGAGAGAGAGAGAGAGAGAGAGAGAGAGAGTCCTCGTGTTTCAGGCGCCATTGCCATATACGGGAGGGCACCACCTTCTGCCACGGGCCAGAAATATCCGCTGGTGTGTTGCGTCCCCAGCTCCCTTCCCTCCCTCTCCTCCCTCCCTCCCTCTCACCATTCCCCGCCACCTCCCGCCACCCGTCTCCCCCCCTTCCTTAACCCATTCCCCTCCATCACCTCCGGGAGCCTATCCGCCTCCCCCCCTTCCTAACCCTCCACTTCTGACCCCACCGCACATTTCGCCTCTCTCTTACCCATCTAAACCTCAAAATCATATGCTAATTATTCTTCTTTTTTTTTTTTCCAACCTCTCGTCATTTCGCTGATTGGATGAGTCACCCGCAAAGCTATGTATGATTGGGTCTCTCTCTCTCTCTCTCTCTCTCTCTCTCTCTCTCTCTCTCTCTCTCTCTCTCTCTCTCTCTCTCTCTGCGACTGAGCCATCACATCTCGCCTTTTTGTGATTTCACCTTATTTAAGCTCTGTATTATCATGCTGATTGGATAAATAACCCACATAAGATATAGAGCTAGGTCTAGTACTCTATAAGATCACAGATCGAATTGATAACCTAAAGTATCTACAGATACTCAAAGACTCACAAAACAGTGGTATATCTAAGGATATTCAAAAACTGAACTGATGAAATGGTAAAAATGGTATAAGATTTTTTGATAATATCCTTCCTTCTATTGTGATAGGAAATGTTGTTCTCTCTCTCTCTCATTCCCACATTAACAGACCATGATGGTCAGTTAATTAGGTTTTAGGACCATCAGCAGCTGCCAGAATTATAAAGACCATTATTGTCAAGTTATAACCATCGGTCGACACATTTTTGAACACCTTCCCCAAGTGGTCAAAATATTTCCAAGATCACGTACGTTTTTCGACATTGAAATAATCCATAAATGATAACAAAAATAATGAACCTATTGTTCTAGCATATAAGTTGTTAAAAAAAAGAGGAAGCAGAAAAGTATCAATATATAAAAGAAATGTTTTATACTTTCGGGATATTGGCTTTTGATTTTTTTATTTGTTAATTCAGACTAACCTGAATTCCTATGTTTTTACCGCTTTTTTTTTTCGAGAGTTTCTGTGGGTGTCGGAATCGAAGCGCTATGTTTACTCCATACGGCTATATTAGGCATGACTGGTTAACACATATAGCGCCACATAGCTTCAGTATATAGATACATAGCATAATCTCATGAATAATATGGACGCATTGTGTGTAAGATACTGAAGAGTACATCATGGAACCCCGTTGATCTAATACGTCATCGTCTCTACATATACAATGAACACCTATAATATAGCATGGCCAATAATATAGAGACTGAGAGCCCCGTTCATAATATAAAGCCATACTATAGAGCCATGTCATAACATGGGGTTATATAACAACACGTCATGTGTAGCATACGATTATATAACAACGCGTCATTCATTATAAAGGAGTTGTATGAGAGCATTCCAATCATAGTTTGGAGTTTCATAACAGTGTGTCATAATATGAGGTTATATAATCATGTTATCTATGATATGGGATCATGTACCATCGCTCAAGTCATGGAGATATATGATAGTGTATAAACTTTATGGGGTTTTTAGAAGCGTCATTGTATGAAGATGTAAAGTTGGTCATTTATCAAATAACACTGGAAGTCATTCTTGATATGGAAATATAATGAAATGTTGCTCAAATAAAGGGACATATTCTAATATGTCATACCTTATGAGAATAGAACAACCTCAGTAATTATATGATACCGTGTGACACCAGGAAAAACTCTCTTTCGTAATACGAAACATACCAAAGAAAACGTAATGCAGGATTCCTCCTGAGCAGTTTCGTAAATTTGTTGTTTCCCCACTTTCATGAAAAATGACTTATTCTGCGTGATTTGTGTG